>NC_086445.1:510350116-511550116 GCF_028390025.1 Pseudophryne corroboree
TCTCGAAAAAGGTGGTTTTACCTGTCCCAGGATCTACCACCTTGAAGGAGCCGGCTGACCGCAAAATTGATAATACGCTCAAATCCATATACACGGCTTCAGGGGCGATACTGTGTCCCACTATTGCCTGTGCATAGATTTCCAAAGCTATAGTAAAGTGGTCAGGCACGTTACTTAAGGATTTGGATACGTTCGATAAGAGTGACATTGAATTGTTTCTCCGTACCATTCAGGATTCTGCAGGTTTTATGGTGGAATGCATGAAAGACCTGGGTTCAATGGCTGCAGGAATTTCTTCCATGTCCGTCTCAGCTCGTCGAGGACTGTGGCTGCGCCAGTGGTATGCCGACGCCGAATCCAGCAGAGATGTGGAGACCCTACCCTACACAGGTCAGGCTCTCTTTGGGGAAGCATTGGATGCGTGGATCTCTACGACTACAGTGTGTAAGTCCCCTTTTCTTCCCTCAGCAGCTCCTGCTACAAAGAAACCTTTTTCTTCACCTGCATCTAAGTCCTTTCGGGTTACTAAACCGAGAAAGGCCAAACCGTCCAACACCTTCTATAGAGGAGGTCGACTAAAATCCAAGAAACCTGCTGCTGCGGGTTCCCAGGAACAGAAGCCTGCTACAGGTGCGCCAAAGTCCTCCGCATGACGGTGGACAGCGCAGCCTGGAGATAGTGCCGGTGGGGGCGAGATTCAGACATTTCAGTCACGTCTTGGTGTCGTCCAGCCTGGATCCCTGGGTACTAGATATTGTGTCCCGGGGTACCGGCTGGAATTTCAAGATCTCCCTCCTCATCTGTTCTTCAAATCGGGCTTGCCAGCTTTGCCGGCAGACAGTGCTACCCTACAGTAAAAGCCCATACTTGATCTTCCATGAAGACAGAGCTGAGCTTCGGACATGTCAGCAGTTTCTTCCGAAGGTTGTGTCGGCATTTCATATCAACCAACCTATTGTGGTGCCAGTTGCGACTGACTCCTCAATTTCATCAAAGTACTTAGATGTTGTAAGGGCTCTAAAAATCTATGTGAGGAGGACTGCTCGTCACAGAAGACTCTCTGTTTGTCCTGTATGATCCCAAGAAAATTGTATGTCCTGCTTCTAAGCAGACGATATCTCGCTAGATCAGGTTCACTATCCAACATGCGTATTCTACGGCAGGCTTGCCGTGTCCTACATCTGTTAAGGTCCACTCTACTCGTAAGGTGGGTTCTTCATGCGCGGCTGCCCAGGGTGTCTCGGCTTTACAACTCTGCAGAGCAGCTACTTGGTCGGGCTTGAACACGTTCGCAAAGTTCAACAAGTTCGATACTTTGGCCTCTGAGGACCTTAAGTTTGGTCAATTGGTTCTGCAGGAGATTCCGCGCTCTCCCTCCCGTTCTGGGAGCTTTGGTACATCCCATGGTACTAATGTGGACCCCAGCATCCTCTAGGACGTAAGAGAAAATAGGATTGTAATTACCTACCGGTAAATCCTTTTCTCGTAGTCCGTAGAGGATGCTGGGCGCCCGCCCAGCGCTTCATGATCCTGCAGTGGTTGTTTAGTTCAGTACGGCATTGTTCTTGGTAAGTAATCCTGTTCAGCCGTTGCTGATGTTTCAAGCTAGTTAACTTGGGTTGCTTTGTGTGTGAGCTGGTGTGACTCTCGTCACTATCTGTGTAAGGTAGGTACCAATGTCGGACACTGGAGTGACCTGAGTAAGGGTGCGGTGTAAATGGACGTTACCTGGGTTTTCAGACCAGAGTAGAACTCAGAGACACTGATTGGAGCTTCTGGGGCACAGTGAGATGATGTCATCCATGGGAGACACGCTGAGCCATATGCAGACTGCTTTGGTATTGCAGCAGCTTCCAAAATAAAGACACACTATGAGTCACATGCAGGCATCGCAACAGCTTTCAAAACAAAGACACGCAGAGTCACATGCAGGCATCACAGCAGCTTTCAAACTAAATGCAAGCTGACAAGACCAGCACAACAGCATGGCTACCCATACCTGGTCAGACGCAGAAATAAGAGAGTGGTAGGTAGTAGGTAATACAGGGTGAGAAGCTGCATCAAGCTCTGTAGCAAAATAAAACAGCAGAAAAACTGCGAACAGTCTGCAACTCCATGCTAGACACACATACTCCATCAGTCATCATTGCTGCAATGCTGTGGACAGTCCCCACCCCTCCCTTTTGTGACTTCATCTTTGTGAGCCTGAATAAAGTCCATTTTTAATGACATCCATAGGCTTTTAAAGAGCTTGCCCGGATTCAGTGGATTTGCAGTGGAATTGGCGTCTGAGCCGTGTTCAAAATCCCGGTTGCCGGCCGATCTCTGATTCTAAACACTGTTTTTTTGTTAATACCTTCCAAACAATGGAAACTATCCCCAAAAAGTTAACTGTGCAGAATTACTAAACAACCTGGAACTTGATCAGCCCCCTTTAAAATAGTATCCGAATCCACTCTTATGGCTAAATGTAGTAGCCTCCAAGTTCCGTAGGTGCTGGAAATTTGTGTCCGAGTCTGCCAGTTTTTTTAACCACTGCCGATTCTTCCCTTCAAAGCCATTCATAACATTGTTAAGTGTATTTTGAAATATTTAAATATTCTATTATGCACATCTGCAGAACGGATCTCTTTATAAAAAACTGGGGGACACAGTGGGGAAGGCGCAGTCGCATGTGATCTGACCATGCCAGTTAAGTGATTAAAGCAGCAATCATTTAGTTATGGTTGGTTATGCATTGTAAATGATTGCTGCTTTAAAGAAAAATGAGCAAACTCACACGAAATTCCTGCACCTCCGGATCTAGGCGGCTATTACGTTTAGCTGTTAGTTTCTCCAGAAGTGGTTTCTCCATGTAGTTGCAGCCAGCAGTGCCATCTGCTTTTTCCTTTCTTGAAATAGAAAATGCTATCAATTAAACAATCATTGCTGTTAATTCATAGTAATCAACTCACTGTGTTATACATAAGTCAACATCCAAAGACAGTTGAGCTGCAGTTTAGTTCCACACCTCTTGAAAAAATAAATCTTGGTTGACTGTTCCTGATGTTCTTCTGCTGGTCAGTGATATAAATCAACAATGCTTCCCTTATCCACAAGATCAGTCTGCACAAAGGAAGCATTGCCGTTATACCACTGACCAGTATAATAGCATCAGAGGCTGCAAGCCAGGATTAATATTCTGCAAAGGTCTGGATCCTAAAGTAACGTTCACCTGGCTATGGACATAAGTTATATTAATTGAAAGAATTTCATTTGATTTCAGACATCTTTATTAAAGAGCTGCTTAATAGGTATTTGGGGCTTATTGCACTGTGCAGCGACCACTTTAGAGTCTTTTGCTGTAGGCACGTCAGCAACTTTATGCTAATGCTAGTTTAAGAACTTCCCCTGGTCTACAAGCGGAATAAATATGTATTCCTGGCGGACAGGATGCCGGCTCTCAGTATCCCGACAGCGTTATCCTGCCCGTCAGCGGGGCAAGCGCTATGAGTCTCCTTGCGGGCTTGCTGCACTCGCCACATGATCTATTCCCACTTTATGGGTGTTGTGGGAGTGGGAATAGCCTCTGTGAGCCGGTATTCCGGCTTAGCGGCATTGTCGGCTGTCAGGATTCCGGCGTCGGTATCCTGACCGGCAAATTGACTGCCTCCCCTACAAGCATGAATCTTAATGTGCAGGGACTGAGACACCCACTTTTAGCATCCTTATGGTGCCCACACACGGTGCTATCTGTGCTAGGTGCGATTTGAGCTATACTATGTGTTCTGTAAGATTAGTACTTTAGTGGTATGCGATTTGAACTACATCCAGATTTGACTACACTACAATATGTTATGTAAGTGATGTAGTTCAGAAATACCTGCCTGCACATACTGTTTTGCATTGCGATATTGACTAGACAGGAGTGCGCATTGCATTGCAAGGGACAATACACACGGTGCAATTTGAACTAGATGCGATGCTATTTGAACTAATAAGATCAAATAGCAGGGGGCGTGGCTTGAATCAGCATTAGCACTTTTTCACGTAGAGCATATTAAAGACGCTGTCTTATACATGAGAGATGCACAGAGGGATATTTGCCGGCTGGCATCTAAAATAAGTGCACTGTCCATTTCTGCCAGGAGAGGGTTATGGACTCGGCAGTGGACAGGTGATGCAGATTCTAAAAGGCACATGGAAGTTTTGCCTTATAAGGGTGAGGAGTTGTTCGGGGATGGTCTTTCAGACCTAGTGTCCACAGCAACGGCTGGGAAGTCAGCATTTTTACCACATGTCCCCTCACAACTAAAGAAAGTACCGTATTATCAGGTACAGTCCTTTCGTCCCCAAAAGAGCAGGCGGGGTAGAGGCGCGTCCTTTCTGCCCAGAGGCAGAGGTAGGGGAAAAAAGCTGCAGCATACAGCCAGTTCCCAGGAACAAAAGTCCTCCCCCGCTTCTTCTTCTAAGTCCGCCGCATGACGCTGGGGCTCAACAGGCGGAGCCAGGTACGGTGGGGGCCCATCTCAAAAACTTCAGCAATCAGTGGGCTCGCTCACAAGTAGATCCCTGGATCCTTCAAGTGGTATCTCAGGGGTACAGGCTGGAATTCGAGACATTTCCCCCCCGCCGTTTCCTCAAATCTGCCTTGCCAACAACTCCCTCAGGCAGGGAGGCTGTGATAGAGGCAATTCACAAGCTGTATTCCCAGCAGGTGATAGTCAAGGTGCCCCTACTTCAACAAGGACGGGGTTACTATTCCACAATGTTTGTGGTACCGAAACCGGACGGTTCGGTGAGACCCATTTTAAATTTGAAATCCTTGAACACATATATAAAAAAATTCAAGTTCAAGATGGAATCGCTCAGGGCGGTTATTGCAAGCCTGGAAGAGGGGGATTACATGGTATCACTGGACATCAAGGATGCTTACCTGCATGTCCCCATTTACCATCCTCACCAGGAGTACCTCAGATTTGTGGTACAGGATTGTCATTACCAATTCCAGACGTTGCCGTTCGGCCTGTCCACGGCACCGAGGGTATTTACCAAGGTAATGGCCGAAATGATGATACTCCTTCGAAAAAAGGGAGTTTTAATTATCCCATACTTGGACGATCTCCTGATAAAGGCGAGGTCCAGAGAGCAGTTGTTGGTCGGGGTAGCACTATCTCGGGAAGTGCTACAACAGCACGGCTGGATTCTAAACATTTCAAAGTCACAGCTGGTTCCTGCGACACGTCTACTGTTCCTGGGGATGATTCTGGACACAGTCCAGAAAAAAGTGTTTCTCCCAGAGGAAAAAGCCAAGGAGCTGTCATCTCTAGTCAGAGGCCTCCTGAAACCAAAACAGGTGTCGGTGCGTCACTGCACGCGAGTCCTGGGAAAGATGGTAGCTTCCTACGAAGCAATTCCGTTCGGCAGGTTCCATGCCAGAACCTTTCAGTGGGACCTGTTGGACCAATGGTCCGGATCGCATCTTCAAATGCATCGGCTGATAACCCTGTCTCCACGGACCAGGGTGTCTCTGCTGTGGTGGCTGCAGAGTGCTCATCTCAGAGAGGGCCGCAGATTCGGCATACAGGACTGGGTCCTGGTGACCACGGATGCTAGCCTTCGAGGCTGGGGGGCAGTCACACAGGGAAGAAACTTCCAAGGACTATGGTCAAGTCAGGAGACTTCCCTACACATAAATGTTCTGGAACTAAGGGCCATTTACAATGCCCTAAGTCAGGCAAAACCCCTGCTTCAAAACCAGCCGGTACTGATCCAGTCAGACATCACGGCGGTCGCCCATGTAAACCGACAGGGCGGCACGAGAAGCAGGACGGCGATGGCAGAAGCCACAAGGATTCTCCGATGGGCGGAAAATCACGTGTTAGCACTGTCAGCAGTGTTCATTCCGGGAGTGGACAACTGGGAAGCAGACTTCCTCAGCAGGCACGACCTCCACCCGGGAGAGTGGGGACTTCATCCAGAAGTCTTCCAAATGATTGTAAACCATTGGGAAAGGCCACAGGTGGACATGCTGGCGTCCCGCCTAAACAAAAAGCTAGAAAAGTATTGCGCCAGGTCAAGAGACCCGCAGGCGATAGCTGTGAACGCTCTAGTGACACCGTGGGTGTACCGGTCGGTTTATGTGTTCCCTCCTCTTCCTCTCATACCAAAGGTACTGAGGATAATAAGGAGAAGAGGAGTAAGAACTATACTCATTGTTCCGGATTGGCCAAGAAGAGCTTGGTACCCGGAACTTCAAGAAATGATGTCAGAGGACCCATGGCCTCTGCCGCACAGACAGGACCTGCTGCAGCAGGGGCCCTGTCTGTTCCAAGACTTACCGCGGCTGCGTTTGACGGCATGGCGGTTGAACGCCGGATCCTGAAGGAAAAGGGCATTCCGGAGGAAGTCATTCCTACGCTGATTAAAGCTAGGAAAGAAGTAACCGCAAACCATTATCACAGCATATGGCGAAAATATGTTGCGTGGTGTGAGGCCAGGAAGGCCCCAACGGAAGAATTTCAGCTGGGTCGTTTCCTGCACTTTCTACAGTCAGGGGTGACTATGGGCCTAAAATTGGGTTCCATTAAGGTCCAGATTTCGGCTCTTTCGATTTTCTTCCAGAAAGAACTGGCTTCACTACCTGAAGTTCAAACTTTTGTTAAGGGAGTGCTGCATATTCAGCCCCCTTTTGTGCCTCCGGTGGCACCTTGGGATCTCAACGTGGTGTTGGATTTCCTAAAGTCACATTGGTTTGAGCCACTTAAGACCGTGGATTTGAAGTATCTCACGTGGAAAGTGGTCATGTTGTTGGCCTTGGCTTCGGCCAGGCGTGTATCAGAATTGGCGGCTTTGTCATGTAAAAGCCCTTATCTGATTTTCCATATGGATAGGGCAGAATTGAGGACTCGTCCCCATTTTCTCCCTAAGGTGGTACCAGCTTTTCACTTGAACCAACCTATTGTTGTGCCTGCGGCTACTAGGGACTTGGAGGACTCCAAGTTACTGGACGTAGTCAGGGCCTTGAAAATTTATAGGAAGACTGACTCGCTATTTATCCTGTATGCACCCAACAAACTGGGTGCTCCTGCTTCGAAGCAGACTATTGCTCGCTGGATTTGTAGCACAATTCAGCTTGCGCATTCTGCGGCTGGCCTGCCGCAGCCTAAATCTGTAAAAGCCCATTCCACGAGGAAGGTGGGCTCTTCTTGGGCGGCTGCCCGAGGGGTCTCGGCTTTACAACTTTGCCGAGCTGCTACTTGGTCAGGGGCAAACACGTTTGCAAAATTCTACAAATTTGATACCCTGGCTGAGGAGGACCTTGAGTTCTCTCATTCGGTGCTGCAGAGTCATCCGCACTCTCCCGCCCGTTTGGGAGCTTTGGTATAATCCCCATGGTCCTTACGGAGTCCCAGCATCCACTTAGGACGTTAGAGAAAATAAGATTTTACCAGTAAATCTATTTCTCGTAGTCCGTAGTGGATGCTGGGCGCCCGTCCCAAGTGCGGACTGTCTGCAATGCTTGTATATAGTTATTGTTACCTAAAGGGTTATTGTTGAGCCATCTGTTGAGAGGCTCTGTTATGTTCATACTGTTAACTGGGTATAATATCACAAGTTATACGGTGTGATTGGTGTGGCTGGTATGAGTCTTACCCGGGATTCAAAATCCTTCCAAATTGTGTCAGCTCTTCCGGGCACAGTGTCCTAACTGAGGTCTGGAGGAGGGTCATAGTGGGAGGAGCCAGTGCACACGTTAGTCCTAAAGCTTTCTTAGTTGTGCCCAGTCTCCTGCGGAGCCGCTATTCCCAATGGTCCTTACGGAGGCCCAGCATCCACTACGGACTACGAGAAATAGATTTACCGGTGAGTAAAATCTTATTTTTTTCAACAAGTACCCCATGGATTCTACATGGAGAAGAGGACCGACCCTCGTGTGAACATAGGTAAGTATGTGTATATGGAGGTGTGGATGTATGTATTAAACTTTTACTTTCAAGGTGTGTGTCTCCTGTTTTTATTGGGGTATTTTTTTAGTAGTAGTACTACAGGTACCAGCGGGCCCGGTTTTCCACCGCATGCTGGTACTTGTGGTTCTCCAAGTACCAGCTTGTGGGGGAGGCTTGCTGGGACTTGTAGTACTGCTACTAAAAACAATATAAATTTTTTGACGAAAAGGCTATCAGCCCCCCATCCGCAGCCCTTGGATGGGGGGGACAGCCTCGGGCTTCACCCCTGGCCCTTGGGTGGCTGGAGGGGGGGGACCCCTTGATTGAAGGGGTCCCCACTCCTCCAGGGTACCCCGGCCAGGGGTGACTAGTTGGTTATGTAATGCCAGGGCCGCAGGGACCTAGATAAAAGTGTCCCCCGGCTGTGGCATTATGTATCTGGCTAGTGGAGCCCGGTGCTGGTTTCAGAAATACGGGGGACTCCTACGCTTTTTGTCCCCCGTATTTTTGGAACCAGGACCAGGCGCAGAGCCCGGTGCTGGTTGTTTAAATATGGGGGAACCCCTGACATTTTTTTCCCCCATATTTTTTCAACCAGGACCGGCTCAAAGAGCCCGAGGCTGGTTTTGCTTAGGAGGGGGGACCCCACGCAATTTTTTTTATTGATTTTAACACTGATTTCTATTTTAATAAAGGTGCACAATAAAGCCCAGCACGGATCTCTCAGATCCGGCCGAGATTCATTGTATTAAAGTCGGCAGTGTTTTACAAGCCACTCATGTAAAACACTGCAAAAAAAACGAATGACATCGACATCGGTAAATACGAAAATGCAGAATACGACAGCTTAGTAAATTAGTCGTAATAAATTCAAAAAGTTGCAACTTTACACTTTCGATGTCATTCGTGATTGAACTTTAACCTCAGTCGGGAAAATACGAATTTTAGTAAATATACCCCATAGTGTCAGGTCAGGAGGGGAAGGGGGGGGCGGCGGCGCATTTGCTGTCAGGTCAGAGGGGTGCACATAGTGTCAGGTCCGGGGGGTGAGCGGCATGGTTAATGGCTATGTACAGATGTGCCTCCTGTCCTCTCTGGCCGTGATGCTGCACAGCCTATCTGCTCCATAGTGCCTGCACTGTGTACATGTGGAGGGGGGCTACACTGTCTGCATGTGGAGGGTGGGGAGGAGTTGGGCCTGCACTGTCTGCATGTGGAGGGAGGGGGGGTGCCTGCACTTCCTATGTGTGGAGGGGGCGTGCCTGCACTGTCTGTGTGTGGAGGGAGGGGGGGTGATCAGAGTGCCTGCGCTGTGTATGGAGGATGTAATATTAAACACTATTCTGCACTGCCCGGCTACAGGGACACACTCAGCGCCATCCCACTGTGCAGCCATCCCACAACCCCCGAACCTGACAGTACTGGGACGAACTCCATCAGATAATTTGTGAGTATTTTTACTTTATTTTATTACAGGTATCCCTATTGGATTCTACTGGACAAGGGGACGTGATTGGCGGCATGGGATGTAGGTAAGTATGTGTGAGTGTGTAAGTGTGTTTAAATAAATTTTTACTTTCACGGTGTGTGAGTTGTGTTTTTATTTGGGAATTTCTTTTGTTGTGGAACTACAGGTACCAGCGGGTCCATTATTTCCTCGTATGCTGGTACTTGTGGTTTTCAAAGTACCAGCATGTGGGGGAGGCTTGCTGGGACTTGTAGTTCCACAGCAAAAGACAATATTCTTTTTTTGTAACTTTGAAAGACTATCAGCCGGCCAGGGATGGGGGGGGGGGGGGGACAGCCTCAGGCTTCACTCCTGGCCCTTGGGTGTCTGGGTGAGGGGGGTGAACCCTTGATTTAAGGGGTCCCCACTCCCCAAGGGAATCCCGGCCAGTGGTGACTAGTTGGAGGGGTAATGCCATGGCCACAGGGACCAGTATAAATGTGTTTCCCGGCTGTGGCATTACCTCTCTGGCTAGTGGAGCCCGGTGCTGGTTTTAAAAATACAGGGGACCCCTACATCTTCTGTCCCCCATATTTTTGGAACCAGGACCGGACCAAGAGCCCGGTGCTGATTGTCTAAATACGGGGGAACCCTATGCATTTTTTCCCCTGTATTTAAACAGCCAGGACCTGCTCAAAGAGCCTGAGGCTGGTTATACATAGGAGGGGAACCCAACGCAATTTTTTTTTTACTTTTAACTTTTTAAATACTGTACACAGTGAAGCCCTGCACAGATCTCATTGATCCAACCGGGCATTATTGTGTAAACTCTGGCAGTGTTTTACTATTCACTCCTGTAATACACTGCTGGCAATACAAATTACATCGACATTGGTAAATTCTATTTGGAAAAACACGGTAGTTTAGTAAATTACCGTGTTTTTTCTAGTGATGTGCACCGGACATTTTTCGGGTTTTGTGTTTTGGTTTTGGTTCCGCGGCCGTGTTTTGGATTCGGACGTGTTTTGGCAAAACCTCCCTGAAAATTTTTTGTCGGATTCGGGTGTGTTTTGGATTCGGGTGTTTTTTACAAAAAAACCTCAAAAACAGCTTAAATCATAGAATTTGGGGGTCATTTTGATCCCATAGTATTATTAACCTTAATAACCATAATTTCCACTCATTTCCAGTCTATTCTGAACACCTCACAATATTATTTTTAGTCCTAATATTTGCACCGAGGTCGTTGGATGACTAAGCTAAGCGACCCAAGTGGCCGACACAAACACCTGGCCCATCTAGGAGTGGCACTGCAGTGTCAGACAGGATGGTCTATTTAAAAAATAGTCCCCAAACAGCACATGATGCAAAGAAAAATAAGAATTTACTTTCTGATAATTCTATTTCTCATAGTCCGTAGTGGATGCTGGGGACTCCGTAAGGACCATGGGGAATAGCGGCTCCGCAAGAGACTGGGCACATCTAAAGAAAGCTTTAGGACTATCTGGTGTGCACTGGCTCCTCCCCCTATGACCCTCCTCCAAGCCTCAGTTAGGATACTGTGCCCGGACGAGCGTACACAATAAGGAAGGATTTTGAATCCCGGGTAAGACTCATACCAGCCACACCAATCACACCGTATAACCTGTGATCTGAACCCAGTTAACAGCATGATAACAGAGGAGCCTCTGAAAGATGGCTCACAACAATAATAACCCGATTTTTGTAACAATAACTATGTACAAGTATTGCAGACAATCCGCACTTGGGATGGGCGCCCAGCATCCACTACGGACTATGAGAAATAGAATTATCAGAAAGTAAATTCTTATTTTCTCTAACGTCCTAAGTGGATGCTGGGGACTCCGTAAGGACCATGGGGATTATACCAAAGCTCCCAAACGGGCGGGAGAGTGCGGATGACTCTGCAGCACCAAATGAGAAAACTCCAGGTCCTCCTCAGCCAGGATATCAATTTTGTAGAATTTTACAAACGTATTTGCTCCTGACCAAGTAGCTGCTCGGCAAAGTTGTAAAGCCGAGACCCCTCGGGCAGCCGCCCAAGATGAGCCCACCTTCCTTGTGGAGTGGACATTTACAGATTTTTGGCTGTGGCAGGCCTGCCACAGAATGTGCAAGCTGAATTGTACTACAAATCCAACGAGCAATAGTCTGCTTAGAAGCAGGAGCACCCAGCTTGTTGGGTGCACACAGGATAAACAGCGAGTCAGATTTCCTGACTCCAGCCGTCCTGGAAACATATATTTTCAGGGCACTGACAACGTCTAGCAACTTGGAGGCCTCCAAGTCCCTAGTAGCCGCAGGCACCACCAATAGGTTGGTTCAGGTGAGACGCTGAAACCACCTTGGGGAGAAACTGAGGACGAGTCCTCAATTCCGCCCTGTCCGAATGGAAAATCAGATAAGGGCTTTTTCAGGATAAAGCCGCCAATTCTGACACGCGCCTGGCCCAGGCCAGGGCCAACAGCATGACCACTTTCCATGTGAGATAATTTAACTCCACAGATTTAAGTGGTTCAAACCAATGTGACTTTTGGAACCCAAAACTACATTGAGATCCCAAAGTGCCACTGGAGGCACAAAAGGAGGCTGTATATGCAGTACCCCTTATACAACGTCTGAACTTTAGGGACTGAAGCTAGTTCTTTTTGGAAGAAAATTGACAGGGCCGAAATTTGAACCTTAATGGACCCCAATTTCAGGCCCATAGACACTCCTGTTTGCAGGAAATGTAGGAATCGACCCAGTTGAATTTTCTCCGTCGGGCCTTACTGGCCTCGCACCACGCAACATATTTACGCCAATTGCGGTGATAATGTTTTTGCGGTTACATCCTTCCTGGCTTTGATCAGGATAGGGATGACTTCATCCGGAATGCCTTTTTTCCTTCAGGATCCGGCGTTCAACCGCCATGCCGTCAAACGCAGCCGCGGTAAGTCTTGGAACAGACAGGGTCCTTGCTGGAGCAGGTCCCTTCATAGAGGTAGAGGCCACGGATCCTCCGTGAGCATCTCTTGAAGTTCCGGTTACCAAGTCCTTCTTGGCCAATCCGGAACCACGAATATAGTGCTTACTCCTCTCCATCTTATCAATCTCAGTACCTTGGGTATGAGAGGCAGAGGAGGGAACACATACCCTGACTGGTACACCCACGGTGTTACCAGAGCGTCTACAGCTTATTGCCTGAGGGTCCCTGGACCTGGCGCAATACCTGTCGAGTTTTTAATCATGTGGAAGACTTCTGGGTGAAGTCCCCACTCTCCCGGGTGGAGGTCGTGCTGAGGAAGTCTGCTTCCCAGTTGTCCACTCCCGGAATGAATACTGCTGACAGTGCTATCACATGATTTTCCGCCCAGCGAAGAATCCTTGCAGCTTCTGCCATTGCCCTCCTGCTTCTTGTGCCACCCTGTCTGTTTACGTGGGTGACTGCCGTGATGTTGTCCGACTGGATCAACACCGGCTGACCTTGAAGCAGAGGTCTTGCTAAGCTTAGAGCATTGTAAATGTCCCTTAGCTTCAGGATATTTATGTGAAGTGATGTCTCCAGGCTTGACCATAAGCCCTGGATATTCCTTCCCTGTGTGACTGCTCCCCAGCCTCGCAGGCTGGCATCCGTGGTCACCAGGACCCAGTCCTGAATGCCTAATCTGCGGCCCTCTAGAAGATGAGCACTCTGCAACCACCACAGGAGGGACACCCTTGTCCTTGGTGACAGGGTTATCCGCTGATGCATCTGAAGATGCGATCCGGACCATTTGTCCAGCAGGTCCCACTGGAAAGTTCTTGCGTGGAATCTGCCGAATGGGATTGCTTCGTAGGAAGCCACCATTTTACCCAGAACCCTTGTGCATTGATGCACTGAGACTTGGCTCGGTTTTAGGAGGTTCCTGACTAGCTCGGATAACTCCCTGGCTTTCTCCTCCGGGAGAAACACCTTTTTCTGGACTGTGTCCAGGGTCATCCCTAGGAACAGAAGACACGTCGTCGGAACCAGGTGCGATTTTGGAATATTGAGAATCCAATCGTGCTGCCGCAACACTACCTGAGATAGTGCTACACCGACCTCCAACTGTTCCCTGGATCTTACCCTTATCAGGGAATTGTCCAAGGAAGGGATAACTAAAATTCACTTCCTTCGAAGGAATATCATCATTTCGGCCCTTACCTTGGTAAAGACCCGGGGTGCCGTGTACCATCCATACGGCAGCGTCTGAACTGATAGTGACAGTTCTGTACCATAAACCTGAGGTACCCTTGGTGAGAAGGGTAAATTTTGACATGAAGGTAAGCATCCTTGATGTCCCGAGACATCATGTAGTCCCCTTCTTCCAGGTTCGCAATCACTGCTCTGAGTGACTCAATCTTGAATTTGAACCTCTGTACGTAAGTGTTCAAAGATTTTAGATTTAGAATCGGTCTCACCGAGCCGTCCGGCTTCGGTACCACAACAGTGTGGAATAATACCCCGTTCCCTGTTGCAGGAGGGGTATCTTGATTATCACCTGCTGGGAATACAGCTTGTGAATGGCTTCCAAAACTGTCTCCCTGTCAGAAGGAGACATCGGTAAAGCCGACTTTAGGAAACGGCGAGGGGGAGACGTCTCGAATTCTAATTTGTACCCCTGAGATATCACCTGAAGGATCCAGGGGTCTACTTGCGAGTGAGCCCACTGCGCGCTGAAATTCATTGAGACGGGCCCCCCCACCGTGCCTGATTCTGCTTGTAAAGCCCCAGCGTATACGGAGGGCTTGGCAGAGGCGGGAGAGGGTTTCTGTTCCTGGGAACTGGCTGATTTCTGCAGCCTTTTTCCTCTCCCTCTGTCACGGGGCAGAAATGAGGAACCTTTTGCCCGCTTGTCCACGAAAAGACTGCGCCTGATAATACGGCGTCTTCTCATGTTGAGAGGCGACCTGGGGTACAAACGTGGAATTCCCAGCTGTTGCCGTGGCCACCAGGTCTGAAAGACCGACCCCAAATAACTCCTCCCTTAATAAAGCAATACTTCCAAATGCCGTTTGGAATACGCATCACCTGACCACTGACGTGTCCATAACCCTCTACTGGTAGAAATGGACAACGCGCTTAGACTTGATGCCAGTCGGCAAATATTCCGCTGTGCATCACGCATATATAAAAATGCATCTTTTAAATGCTCTATAGGCAAAAATATACTGTCCCTATCTAGGGTATCAATATTTTCAGTCAGGGAATCCGACCACGCCAACCCAGCACTGCACATCCAGGCTGAGGCGATTGCTGGTCGCAGTATAACACCAGTATGTGTGTAAATACCTTTTAGGATACCCTCCTGCTTTCTATCAGCAGGATCCTTAAGGGCGGCCATCCCAGGCGAAGGTAGAGCCCTTACAAGCGTGTGAGCGCTTTATCCCCCCTAGGGGGTGTTTCCCAACGCACCCTAACCTCTGGCGGGAAAGGATATAATGCCAATAACATTTTAGAAATTATCCGTTGTTATCGGGGGAAACCCACGCATCATCACACACCTCATTTAATTTCTCAGATTCAGGAAAACTACAGGTAGTTTTTCCTCACCGAACATAATACCGCTTTTTTGGTGGTACTCGTATTATCAGAAATGTGTAAAACATTTTTCATTGCCTCAATCATGTAACGTGTGGCCCTACTGGAAGTCACATACGTCTCTTCACCGTCGACACTGGAGTCAGTATCCGTGTCGGCGTCTATATCTGCCATCTGAGGTAACGGGCGCTTTAGAGCCCCTGACGGCCTATGAGACGTCTGGACAGGCACAAGCTGAGTAGCCGGCTGTCTCATGTCAACCACTGTCTTTTATACAGAGCTGACACTGTCACGTAATTCCTTCCAACAGTTCATCCACTCAGGTGTCGACCCCCTAGGGGGTGACATCACTATTACAGGCAATCTGCTCCGTCTCCACATCATTTTTCTCCTCATACATGTCGACACAAAAGTACCGACATACAGCACACACACAGGGAATGCTCTGATAGAGGACAGGACCCCACTAGCCCTTTGGGGAGACAGAGGGAGAGTTTGCCAGCACACACCAGAGCGCTATATATATATACAGGGATAACCTTATATAAGTGTTTTTCCCCTTATAGCTGCTGTATAGTTAATACTGCGCCTAATTAGTGCCCCCCTCTCTTTTTTTAACCCTTTCTGTAGTGTAGTGACTGCAGGGGAGAGACAGGGAGCTTCCCTCCAACGGACCTGTGAGGGAAAATGGCGCCAGTGTGCTGAGGAGATAGGCTCCGCCCCTTTTTCGCGGACTTTTCTCCTGCTTTTTTATGGATTCTGGCAGGGGTTAAATGCATCCATATAGCCCAGGAGCTATATGTGATGCATTTTTTTGCCATCCAAGGTGTTTTTATTGCGTCTCAGGGCGCCCCCCCCCAGCGCCCTGCACCCTCAGTGACCGAAGTGTGAAGTGTGCTGAGAGCAATGGCGCACAGCTGCAGTGCTGTGCGCTACCTTGTTGAAGACAGGACGTCTTCTGCCGCCGATTTTCCGGACCTCTTCTGTCTTCTGGCTCTGTAAGGGGGCCGGCGGCGCGGCTCTGGGACCCATCCAAGCTGGGCCTGTGATCGTCCCTCTGGAGCTAATGTCCAGTAGCCTAAGAAGCCCAATCCACTCTGCACGCAGGTGAGTTTGCTTCTTCTCCCCTTAGTCCCTCGATGCAGTGAGCCTGTTGCCAGCAGGTCTCACTGAAAATAAAAAACCTAATCTAAAACTTTCACTAAGAAGCTCAGGAGAGCCCCTAGTGTGCAACCTTCTCGTTCGGGCACAGAGATCTAACTGGGGCTTGGAGGAGGGTCATAGGGGGAGGAGCCAGTGCACACCAGATAGTCCTAAAGCTTTCTTTAGATGTGCCCAGTCTCTTGCGGAGCCGCTATTCCCCATGGTCCTTACGGAGTCCCCAGCATCCACTTAGGACGTTAGAGAAAAAAGAGGTGCACCAAGGTCGCTGGATGGCTAAGCTAAGCGACACAAGTGGCCAACACAAACACCTGGCCCATCTAGGAGTGGCAATGCAGTGTCAGGCAGGATGGCACTTCAAAAAAATAGTCCCCAAACAGCACATGATGCAAAGAAAAATGAAAGAAAAAAAGAGGTGCAAGATGGAATTGTCCTTGGGCCCTCCCACCCACCCTTATGTTGTATAAACAGGACATGCACACTTTAACAAACCCATCATTTCAGCGACAGGGTCTGCCACACAACTGTGACTGAAATGACTGGTTGGTTTGGGCCCCCACCAAAAAAGAAGCAATCAATCTCTCCTTGCACAAACTGGCTCTACAGAGGCAAGATGTCCACCTCCTCCTCATCGTCCGATTCCTCACCCCTTTCACTGTGTACATCCCCCTCCTCACAGATTATTAATTCGTCCCCACTGGAATCCATCATCTCAGGTCCCTGTGTACTTTCTGGAGGCAATTGCTGGTGAATGTCTCCACGGAGGAATTGATTATAATTCATTTTGATGAACATCATCTTCTCCACATTTTCTGGAAGTAACCTTGTACGCCGATTGCTGACAAGGTGAGCGGCTGCACTAAACACTCTTTCGGAGTACACACTGGAGGGTCGGCAACTTAGGTAAAATAAAGCCAGTTTCTGCAAGGGCCTCCAAATTGCCTCTTTTTCCTGCCAGTATACGTACGGACTGTCTGACGTGCCTACTTGGATGCGGTCACTCATATAATCCTCCACCATTCTTTCAATGGTGAGAGAATCATATGCAGTGACAGTAGACGACATGTCAGTAATCGTTGGTAGGTCCTTCAGTCCGGACCAGATGTCAGCACTCGCTCCAGACTGCCCTGCATCACCGCCAGCGGGTGGGCTCGGAATTCTTAGCCTTTTCCTCGCACCCCCAGTTGCGGGAGAATGTGAAGGAGCAACTGTTGACGGGTCACGTTCCGCTTGACTTGACAATTTTCTCACCAGCAGGTCTTTGAACCTCTGCAGACTTGTGTCTGCCGGAAAGAGAGATACAACGTAGGTTTTAAATCTAGGATCGAGCACGGTGGCCAAAATGTAGTGCTCTGATTTCAACAGATTGACCACCCGTGAATCCTGGTTAAGCGAATTAAGGGCTCCATCCACAAGTCCCACATGCCTAGCGGAATCGCTCTGTTTTAGCTCCTCCTTCAATGTCTCCAGCTTCTTCTGCAAAAGCCTGATGAGGGGAATGACCTGACTCAGGCTGGCAGTGTCTGAACTGACTTCACGTGTGGCAAGTTCAAAGGGTTGCAGAACCTTGCACAACATTGAAATCATTCTCCACTGCGCTTGAGTCAGGTGCATTCCCCCTCCTTTGCCTATATCGTAGGCAGATGTATAGGCTTGAATGGCCTTTTGCTGCTCCTCCATCCTCTGAAGCATATAGAGGGTTGAATTCCACCTTGTTACCACCTCTTGCTTCAGATGATGGCAGGGCAGGTTCAGGAGTGTTTGCTGGTGCTCCAGTCTTCAGCACGCGGTGGCTGAATGCCGAAAGTGGCCCGCAATTCTTCGGGCCACCGACAGCATCTCTTGCACGCCCCTGTCGTTTTTTAAATAATTCTGCACCACCAAATTCAATGTATGTGCAAAACATGGGACGTGCTGGAATTTGCCCAGATGTAATGCACGCACAATATTGCTGGCGTTGTCCGATGTCACAAATCCCCAGGAGAGTCCATTTGGGGTAAGCCATTCTGCGATGATGTTCCTCAGTTTCCGTAAGAGGTTGTCAGCTGTGTGCCTCTTCTGGAAAGTGGTGATACAAAGCGTAGCCTGCCTAGGAACGAGTTGGCGTTTGCGAGATGCTGCTACTGGTGCCGCCGCTGCTGTTCTTGCTGCGGGAGGCAATACATCTACCCAGTGGGCTGTCACAGTCATATAGTCCTGAGTCTGCCCTGCTCCACTTGTCCACATGTCCGTGGTTAAGTGGACATTGGGTACAACTGCATTTTTTAGGACACTGGTGACTCTTTTTTTGAGGTCTGTGTACATTTTCGGTATCGCCTGCCTAGAGAAATGGAACCTAGATGGTATTTCGTACCGGGGACACAGTATCTCAATCATCGCGTCATCGCGCACCGCACAGCAAAGGTCCTCTCCATGAAGGGAAACTAGACGCTACGGTCTAGTTTCCCTTCATGTAGAGGACCTTTGCTGTGCGATGCGCGATGACGTCATCGCGCACCGCACAGCATAGTGGCACAGACACTAGGGGTCATAATTGACCTCTAGTGTCTATGCTGTTCTATGGGAGAGACGTAATAACGTCTCTCCCATAGATTGAAGAGAGGAGAAGAGCGCCGGCGGATGGGGTCTGCAGCGGTCTGGATCAGGAACGGGGATGGTAAGTATACTTTTTATTTATTTATTTTTTCTTGTAAAATGGGGACACTTTCCTGCCGCAATGTGTAAAATGGGGACACTTGCCTGTTGTACTGTGTAAAATGGGTACACGTGCCTACCGCAATGTGTAAAATGGGGACACTTTCCTGCATTAATGTGTAAAATGGGGGCACGTGCCTGCCGCAATGTGTAAAATGGGGACACTTGCCTACCGTGCTGTGTAAAATAGGGACACTTGCCTGCTGTAATGTGTAAAATGAGGACTTTTTTTTTTTTATCCTGTGGTGGCCGTGATGAGCGCAACCATGTGACCGGAACATCGGGCTGCGTAGGACGGCTGCCAGCCGTTACTAAGCAACTAAACTAACCATAGTAGCGCGGTCACATGGTTGCGCTCCATGGCAGTGGAACGCATACCGCTTCCGGCATTATGGGCAACATCCGCATCTGACGAGTGCGTTCCACGGGTAATGGAACGCACGTTACTTCCGGCATCGCGGCAATTAGCCGCTTTGTTGGACTATAACAGATTTATGTATGTGCATATTCAGCGTGCTAATCTGGTGTTATGACACAGAGGATGGCCTTTATGTATACTCAAGATTAGCCACTTCCTGTTGGTTGATTGATGGGCGGGGTTTGTGATATGCCTCTGCTATATAGGTGATCCGGGGTTTGGTGTGTGTTATGTTGTGATCTTACCCGTCTTGAAAAAGGCTCAGATGGAGCCGAAACGTCGACATTTTTTGCTGACATGCTGTTGATCGTCTCTATGTGAGATACACCTGTGAGTTGCAATAAATCTCTTCATCATTAAGGAAGTGGTGAGTGCCTGTACTTTCTCTGGATATATTTTGGACTTCTTGAGAGCCCTTTATGGAGCACCGCCCATGTTGTGGATTGCAGCAGTGAGTGTGGACCTAATGGATATATATATATATATATATATATATATATATTAGATTGCAATGGCAGCTGCACTCACAGTCATAAAAGAAACGTAGTTTTAAGTGCTAAATTTACATATTTTTACATACATTCACTTTGAAGATATTTTAATAAAACCAAACCGTAGAAACATTTAATATGACGTTTCTTGTACGACCTTGAGTGCCATCGTCATTGCAATCTACTTTAAATTTACATCGGAAAGCACCGGGCAACTATATATATATATATATATATATATATATATATATATATGCACACACTACACGTGGAAACCCCCCTTACTAAATCCTGCGTTTGCCCCTGCACGGCCACCCCTCATATGCATCTCCTCCAGGCCCCTGGATCCCAACTCTCCAGCAGCAAGCAGCACCTGACTACATGTCTGTACCCGAAGCGTCACTGGAATGCTGCTGCCTGTATGAGGACTCCTGCTGATGACGAGTAAAAAAAAAACAAGAAAACAACTTAAGGTAATTAACCTGTGAGGGTTTCCATTAGAGCACAGAAAGTACAGATCCTACAGCCCGGTGGGTGGATAGCACTTGTAACAGCATAATAGGGAAAACTCAGGTACTGGGGCACAATACAGCACAAACAGAGGAGGGGGTGGCAGGTCAGTAATGAACTTATAGATGGGGAGATGGAACACAATATGGAGCATACAAACGTGTATTTCTGCATATATATATATATATATATATACACACACATACAATCAAAGGGATATACTTGGCATCACGGCAGACAGGATGCCAGCATTAAAAATACTGGTGCACTTTAGAAATCTGAGTGTTGTCCCTTTTCTCTGTATATGTATAATGATGCATTTCACCACAGCCCATTTAGTGGCCACCTGCTTCTCCCCTCCTTGAGGTGGTGGTCGTGGTGGCGAAGGGGGGTTTACAGGTTAGGGGGCGCTAGGATGAAGCCTTGCCTAGGGTGCAGGGAGACCTTGCACCAGCCCTGGCATTGACAACAAAATCACACAAAAATTATCAATGGAAATCAAATTTATTAACCCATGGAGGTCTGGATTTTGAGTCACACTCAAAATGAAAGTGGAAAAACACACTACAGGCTGATCCAACTTTGATGTAATGTCCTTAAAACAAGTCAAAATGAGGCTCAGTAGTGTGTGTGGCCTCCACGTGCCTGTATGACCTCCCTACAACACCTGGGCATGCTCCTGATGAGGTGGCGGATGGTCTCCTGAGGGATCTCCTCCCAGACCTGGACTAAAGCATCCGCCAACTCCTGGACAGTCTGTGGTGCAACATGGCGTTGGTAGATTAAGCGAGACATGATGTCCCAGATGTGCTCAATTGGATTCAGGTCTGGGGAACGGGCGGTCCAGTCCATAGCATCAATGCCTTCGTCTTGCAGGAACTGCTGGCACACTCCAGCCACATGAGGTCTAGCATTGTCTTGCATTAGGAGGAACCCAGGGCCAACCGCACCAGCATATGGTCTCACAAGGGGTCTGAGGATCTCATATCGGTACCTAATGGCAGTCAGGCTATCTCTGGCGAGCACATGGAGGGCTGTGCGGCCCCCCAAAGAAATGCTACCCCACACCATTACTGACCCACTGCCAAACCGGTCATGCTGGAGGATGTTGGAGGCAGCAGAACGTTATCCTTGGCATCTCCAGACTCTGTCATGTCTGTCACATGTGCTCAGTGAGAACCTGCTTTCATCTGTGAAGAGCACAGGGCGCCAGTGGTGAATTTGCCAATCTTGGCGTTCTCTGGCAAATGCCAAACGTCCTGCATGGTGGTGGGCTGTAAGCACAACCTCCACCTGTGGATGTCGGGCCCTCATACCACCCTCATGGAGTCTGTTTCAGATCGTTTGAGTAGACACATGCACATTTGTGGCTTGTTGGAGGTCATTTTGCAGGGCTCTGGCAGTGCTCCTCCTGTTCCTCCTTGCACAAAGGCGGAGGTAGCGGTCCTGCTGCTGGGTTGTTGCCCTCCTATGGCCTCCTCCACATCTCTTGATGTACTGGCCTGTCTCCTGGTAGCGCCTCCATGCTCTGGACACTACGCTGACAGACACAGCAAACCTTCTTACCACAGCTCGCATTGATGTGCCATCCTGGATGAGCTGCACTACCTGAACCACTTGTGTGGGTTGTAGACTCTGTCTCATGCTACCACTAGAGTGAAAGCACCGCCAGCTTTCAAAAGTGACCAAAACATCAGCCAGAAAGCATAGGAGCTGAGAAGTGGTCTATGGTCACCACCTGCAGAACAACTCCTTTATTGGGGGTTTCTTGCTAGTTACCTATAATTCCCACCTGTTGTCTATTCCATTTGCACAACAGCATGTGAAATTGATTGTCAATCTGTGTTGCTTCCTAAGGGGGGTGGGGGAGTGGGGGGGGGGGGGGGGGGGGTGGTGTGTGTGTGTGTGTGTGTGTGTGTGTGTGTGTATATATATATATATATATATATATATATATATATAAATATGAATACCAGTGGCATGCGGTGAGGTCAGTGGCTGGTGAGGCACTGCAGCCATAATGTCCGCCGAGTCCCGCCGATGATCCCTACCGCCTCCGAGTCAATGCCCACTACTGCCCCTGAGCCGATGTCTACTACTGCCACCATCCGTGATGGACGCTACCCCCACCACTAATGGCCACCACTCCCACCAATGGCTTACAAAAGCACCCACCATAAACTGACCCGGCCCCCCGCCACTAATTCGCATATCAGTCCGATGCTGCTGCTGCTGCCGCCGCCAATGCCTGCAGCCAGCCTGCTCATCAAACTTGTGATGAGCAGGTGGCTAATATATTGTAAATTTTATCAAATAAAAAAACAAACTAGTCTTTCGGACTGGGGAGGGAGTGGAAGGACATGAATGCAATGTTGTTGTACAGGGCTTCCATGAACTTAATATCGCTATGGATGCAGCAATATTAAGTTAATGGAAGTCCTGTATAAGGGTGACAGGGAGACGGTGACGCCAGGTAGAGGGCGACAGCAGTGGGGGATGCCAGGGAAAGCGTAACAGTAGCAGTGGGTGAGAGTGTGACAGAGAGAAGGAAAGGGTGATGGGGACAGGCAGTGAGTGACACTTATATTACTATGGTCCAGGGCCTAGAACTGCAGCGTGGCTCCTCCTTTGATGTTAACTCCAGGGATCGCCGGTGGAAATTGCAGCCAGGAATACCGGGTTGGAGGTAGAGTGTGAAAAGAGGGGAGGAGCGGGGATCATGGGCTTTCCTCCCCCCTCTGGCCGTACTGCACTAGGTGACAGCTGCAGCTCATGATTTTAGTTACTGGCAGCGGAGTCTGGCAGAGTAGGCCAGGGACGGGCAGTGAAAGTGAGGTGGAGGTGGGCGCAAGGTACGGGACTGGGCAGAGCCAGCACCAACTATTTTGATGCCCTAGGCCCGGAGATAGTGGGTGACTGGCGACGCAGGGGTGGCAGGGAGATAGTGGGTGACTGGCGACGCAGGGGTGGCAGGGAGATAGTGGGTGACTGGCGATGCAAGGGTGGCAGGGAGATAGTGGGTGACTGGCGACGCAGGGGTGACAGAGATAGTGGGTGACGGGCGACGCAGGGGTGACAGATAGTGGGTGACGGGCGACGCAGGGGTGACAGAGAAATAGTGGGTGACGGGCGACGCAGGGGTGACAGAGAAATAGTGGGTGACGGGTGACGCAGGGGTGGCAGGGAGATAGTGGGTGACTGGCGACGCATGGGTGGCAGGGAGATAGTGGGTGACTGGCAACGCATGGGTGGCAGGGAGATAGTGGGTGACTGGCGACTCAGGGGTGGCAGGGAGATAGTGGGTGACTGGCAACGCAGGGGTGACAGGGAGATAGTGGGTGACGGGCAACGCAGGGGTGACAGGGAGATAGTGGGTGACGGGCAACGCAGGGGTGACAGGGAGATAGTGGGTGACGGGCAACGCAGGGGTGACAGGGAGATAGTGGGTGACGGGCAACGCAGGGGTGGCAGGGAGATAGTGGGTGACGGGCATCGCAGGGGTGGCAGGGAGATAGTGGGTGACTGGCGACGCAGGGGAGACAGGGAGATAGTGGGTGACTGGCGACGCAGGGGAGACGGAGATAGTGGGTGACAGGCAATGCAGGGGTGACAGGGAGATAGTGGGTGACTGGTGACGCAGGGGTGACAGGGAGATAGGGGGTGACAGGTGATGCAGGGGTGACAGGGAGATAGAGGGTGACGGGCAACGCAGAGTGACAGGGAGATAGTGGGTGACTGGCGACGCAGGGGAGACAGGGAGATAGTGGGTGACAGGCAATGCAGGGGTGACAGAGAGATAGTGGGTGACTGGTGACGCAGGGGTGACAGGGAGATAGTGGGTGACAGGCAATGCAGGGGTGACAGGGAGACAGTGGGTGACTGGCGACGCAGGGGAGACAGAAGATAGTGGGTGACTGGCGACGCAGGGGTGACAGGGAGATAGTGGGTGATGGAGGTAGTGGGTGACATGGTCAGGGAGAAAGCGGGTGACATGATTAGGGCGACAGGGATATAGATAGTGGGTGATGGAGGTACTGGGTGACAGGGTACAGCAAGGCTCCTAAAACAACCCCCCCCCCACCCCCCCCTTCCATCACAGGGGGTGTCCCAGCAGCACAGACAGCTTCCCACCCCAAGTCACGGGGGATGCCTCAAACTACACAGGCAGCCACCACCCTCCACCATTCTCCCCCCCGCGCGCTGCCTCCCCGCTGTCATAAGAGGCTGACTGTCAGTGGCATAGGCACAGCCAGCCCCCTCCCCGCTCACCCGTCAAGTCTCAGCTGGTCCGCATTACCGCACACCATCCACCGCACGTTGCGCAGGGAGATAGTCCAGGCTGCCGCCAGTTCACAGCCGGATCCGGGAAGCTCTCTCACCTCCGAGCACAACGCAAGGAGGCGGAGCTCTTCAGCCTCCGTGCTCGTGCATGCTGCTGCTGTGTACCTGTCAGCGCAGCAGCAGCAATCAACTGTTTAATACACTTTGAAAATTATGGGGCGGAATGGGCTGGCGGCCGGAGGGCGGGTGGGCAGACAGGGACGGCCATGTGCCATATAGTATTGTAAATATGAAATGATAAAAAAGATGACAGGGTGGACACCTGCCTTGATGTAACCAACCCCCAGCCTCCACTGCCCAATCACATCTTCCTCAGTGACAGGGGCATGCTTTCATATTGGCTGAAAGCACGCCCCTGTCAAAGAGGCACTTGTACTAGTGCCGCTTTGTGTGATTTTTTGAATGGGCTTTTACTGCCCGATGTTTGACCCCGCCCCCCGCTTCCGCTCTTTTACAATTGATACCGGGAAGCACTGAGAACGGTGCCTCCAAAACACTATTTAAACGTGTTTTGAAAAAATAAGAATTTACTTACCGATAATTCTATTTCTCGGAGTCCGTAGTGGATGCTGGGGTTCCTGAAAGGACCATGGGGAATAGCGGCTCCGCAGGAGACAGGGCACAAAAAGTAAAGCTTTAGGATCAGGTGGTGTGCACTGGCTCCTCCCCCTATGACCCTCCTCCAAGCCAGTTAGGTACTGTGCCCGGACGAGCGTACACAATAAGGGAGGAATTTTGAATCCCGGGTAAGACTCATACCAGCCACACCAATCACACCGTACAACTTGTGATCTAAACCCAGTTAACAGTATGATAACAGCGGAGCCTCTAAAAAGATGGCTCACAACAATAATAACCCGATTTTTGTAACTATGTACAAGTATTGCAGATAATCCGCACTTGGGATGGGCGCCCAGCATCCACTACGGACTCCGAGAAATAGAATTATCGGTAAGTAAATTCTTATTTTCTCTATCGTCCTAGTGGATGCTGGGGTTCCTGAAAGGACCATGGGGATTATACCAAAGCTCCCAAACGGGCGGGAGAGTGCGGATGACTCTGCAGCACCGAATGAGAGAACTCCAGGTCCTCTTTTGCCAGGATATCAAATTTGTAGAATTTTACAAACGTGTTCTCCCCTGACCACGTAGCTGCTCGGCAGAGTTGTAATGCCGAGACCTCTCGGGCAGCCGCCCAAGATGAGCCCACCTTCCTTGTGGAATGGGCCTTAACCGATTTAGACTGTGGCAGGCCTGCCTCAGAATGTGCAAGTTGAATTGTGTTACAAATCCAACGAGCAATCGCCTGCTTAGAAGCAGGCGCACCCAACTTGTCGGGTGCATACAGTATAAACAGCGAGTCAGATTTTCTGACTCCAGCTGTCCTGGAACATATTTTCAGGGCCCTGACAACTCCTAGCAACTTGGAGTCCTCCAAGTCCCTAGTAGGTGCAAGGCACCACAATAAGCTGGTTCAGGTGAAACACTGACACCACCTTAGGGAGAGAACTGGGGACGAGTCCGCAGCTCTGCCCTGTCCGAATGGACAAACAGATATGGGCTTTTTTGAGAAAAAACCACCAATTTGACACACGCCTGGTCCAGGCCAGGGCCAAGAGCATGGTCACTTTTTATGTGATATGCTTCAAATCCACATATTTGACTGGTTTTAAACCAATGTGATTTGAGGAATCCCAGAACTACGTTGAGATCCCACAGTGCCACTGGAGGCACAAAAAAAGGGGTTTGTATATGCAATACTCCCTTGACAAACTTCTGGACTTCAGGAACTGAAACCAATTCTTTCTGGAAGAAAATTTACAGGGCCGAATTTGAACCTTAATGGACCCCAATTTGAGGCCCATAGACACTCCTGTTTGCAGGAAATGCAGGAAACGACCGAGTTGAAATTTCTTTGTGGGGCCTTCCTGGCCTCACACCACGCAACATATTTTCGCCACACGTGGTGATAATGTTGTGCGGTCACCTCCTTTCTGGCTTTGACCAGGGTAGGAATGACCTCTTCCGGAATGCCTTTTTTCCCTTAGGATCCGGCTTTCCATCGCCATGCCGACAAACGTAGCTGCGGTAAGTCTTGGAACAGACATGGTACTTGCTGAAGCAAGTCCCTTCTTAGCGGCAGAGGCCATAAGACCTCTGTAAGCATCTCTTGAAGTTCCGGGTACCAAGTCTTTCTTGGCCAATCCGGAGCCATGAGTATAGTTCTTACTCCTCTACGTCTTATAATTCTCAGCACCTTAGGTATGAGAAGCAGAGGAGGGAACACATACACCGACTGGTACACCCACGGTGTTACCAGAACGTCCACATCTATTGCCTGAGGGTCTCTTGACCTGGCGCAATACCTGTCCCGTTTTTTGTTCAGACGGGACGCCATCATGTCCACCTTTGGTATTTCCCAACGGTTTACAATCATGTGGAAAAAACTTCTCAATGAAGTTTCCACTCTTCCGGGTGGAGGTCGTGCTGAGGAAGTCTGCTTCCCAGTTTCCATTCCCGGGATGAAAAACTGCTGACAGTGTTATCACATGATTTTCCGCCCAGCGAAAAGTCCTTGCAGTTTCTGCCATTGCCCTCCTGCTTCTTGTGTCGCCCTGTCTGTTTACGTGGGCGACTGCCGTGATGTTTTTCCCACTGGATCAATACCGGCTGACCTTGAAGCAGAGGTCTTGCTAAGCTTAGAGCATTATAAATTTACCCTTAGCTCCAGTATATTTATGTGGAGAAAAGTCTCCATACTTGATCACACTCCCTGGAAATTTTTTCCTTGTGTGACTGCTCCCCAGCCTCTCAGGCTGGGCTCCGTGGTTACCAGCATCCAATCCTGAATGCCGAATCTGCTGCCCTCTAGAAGATGAGCACTCTATAACCACCACAGGAGAGACACCCTTGTCCTTGGATATTGGGTTATCCGCTGATGCATCTGAAGATGCGATCCGGACCATTTGTCCAGCAGATCCCACTGAAAAGTTCTTACGTGAAATCTGCCGAATGGAATTGCTTCGTAGGAAGCCACCATTTTTACCAGGACCCTTGTGCAATGATGCACTGTTTTTAGGAGGTTCCTGACTTGCTCGGATAACTCCCTGGCTTTCTCTTCCGGGAGAAACACCTTTTTCTGGACTGTGTCCAGAATCATCCCTAGGCACAGCAGACGTGTCGTCGGGATCAGCTGCGATTTTGGAATATTTAGAATCCACCCGTGCTGATTGTAGCAGTATCCGAGATAGTGCTACTCCGACCTCCAACTGTTCCCTGGACTATGCCCCTATCAGGAGATCGTCCAAGTAAGGGATAATTAAGACGCCTTTTCTTCGAAGAAGAATCATCAATTCGGCCATTACCTTGGTAAAGACCCCAGGGTGCCGTGGACAATCCAAACGGCAGCGTCTGAAACTGATAGTGACAGTTCTGCACCACGAACCTGAGGTACCCTTAGTGAGAAGGGCAAATTTGGGACATAGAGGTAAGCATCCCTGATGTCCCGGGACACTATATAGTCCCCTTATTCCTGGTTCGTTATCACTGCTCTGAGTGACTTCATCTTAATTTGAACCTTTGTAAGTGTTCAAAAAAAAAAAATTTTTTTAGAATAAGTCTCACCTAGCCTTCTGGCTTCAGTACCACAATATAGTGTGGAATAATACCCCTTTTCTGTAGTAGGAGGGGTAATTTAATTATCACCTGCTGGGAATACAGCTTGTGAATTTTTTCCCATACTACCTCCTTGTCGGAGGGAGACTTGGTAAAGCAGACTTCAGGAGCCTGCGAAGGGGAAACGTCTCGACATTCCCATCTGTACCCCCGGGATACTACTTGTAGGATCCAGGGGTCCTGTACGGTCTCAGCGCCATGCTGAGAACTTGTCAGACGCGGTGGAACGCTTCTGTTCCTGGGAATGGGCTGCCTGCTGCAGTCTTCTTCCCTTTCCTCTATCCCTGGGCAGATATGTTCTTATAGGGACGAGAGGACTGAGGCTGAAAAGACGGTGTCTTTTTCTGCAGAGATGTGACTTAGGGTAAAAAACGGTGGATTTTCCAGCAGTTGCCGTGACCACCAGGTCCGATGGACCGACCCCAAACAAGTCCTCTTCCTGTATACGGCCATACTGTGCCGTTTGGAATCTGCATCACCTGACCACTGTCGTGTCCATAACATCTTCTGGCAGTTATGGACATCGCGTTTATTCATGATGCCAGAGTGCAAATATCCCTCTGTGCATCTCGCATATATAGAAATGCTCTATAGTCAATAAAATACTGTCCCTGTCAAGGGTATCAATATTTTTAGTCAGGGAATCCGACCAAGCCACCCTAGCTCTGCACATCCAGGCTGAGGCGATCGCTGGCCGCAGTATAACACCAGTATGTGTGTATATACTTTTTATTATATTTTCCAGCCTTGTCAGCTGGTCCTTGAGGACGGCCCTATCTATAGACGGTACCGCCACTTTTTTTGATAAGCGTGTGAGCGCCTTATCCACCTTAAAGGGTGTTTCCCATCTGGCGGGAAAGGGTATACCGCCCATAATTTTCTATCGGGGGGAACCCACGCATCATCACACACTTTATTTAATTTATCTGATTCAGGAAAAACTATGGTAGTTTTTTCACATCCCACATAATACCCTCTTTTGTGGTACTTGTAGTATCAGAAATACGTAACACCTCCTTCATTGCCTTTAACGTGTGGCCCTAATAAGGAATACGTTTGTTTATTCACCGTCGACACTGGATTCAGTGTCCCTGTCTGTGTCTGTGTCGACCGACTAAAGTAAACGGGCGTTTTAAAACCCTTGACGGTGTTTTTGAGACGTCTGGACCGTACTAATTGTTTGTCGGCCGTCTCATGTCGTCAACCGACCTTGCAGCGTGTTGACATTATCACGTAATTTCCTAAATAAGCCATCCATTCCGGTGTCGACTCCCTAGAGAGTGACATCACCATTACAGGCAATTGCTCCGCCTCCTCACCAACATCGTCCTCCTACCTGTCGACACACACGTACCGACACACAGCACACACACAGGGAATGCTCTGATAGAGGACAGGACCCACTAGCCCTTTGGAGAGACAGAGGGAGAGTTTGCCAGCACACACCAAAAACGCTATAATTATATAGGGACAACCTTATATAAGTGTTTTCCCTTATAGCATCTTAATATATATATAAGCATATCGCCAAATTAGTGCCCCCCCTCTCTGTTTTAACCCTGTTTCTGTAGTGCAGTGCAGGGGAGAGCCTGGGAGCCTTCCCTCCAGCCTTTCTGTGAGGGAAAATGGCGCTGTGTGCTGAGGAGATAGGCCCCGCCCCTTTTTCGGCGGCCTCGTCTCCCGCTCTTAACGGATTCTGGCAGGGGTTAAATATCTCCATATAGCCTCCGGAGGCTATATGTGAGGTATTTTTAGCCAAAATAGGTATTCATTTGCCTCCCAGGGCGCCCCCCTCCCAGCGCCCTGCACCCTCAGTGACTGCCGTGTGAAGTGTGCTGAGAGGAAAATGGCGCACAGCTGCAGTGCTGTGCGCTACCTTTAGAAGACTGAGGAGTCTTCTGCCGCCGATTCTGGACCTCTTCTTACTTCAGCATCTGCAAGGGGGCCGGCGGCAAGGCTCCGGTGACCATCCAGGCTGTACCTGTGATCGTCCCTCTGGAGCTGATGTCCAGTAGCCAAGAAGCCAATCCATCCTGCACGCAGGTGAGTTCACTTCTTCTCCCCTAAGTCCCTCGTTGCAGTGATCCTGTTGCCAGCAGGACTCACTGTAAAATAAAAAACCTAAGCTAAACTTTCCTAAGCAGCTCTTTAGGAGAGCCACCTAGATTGCACCCTTCTCGGCCGGGCACAAAAATCTAACTGGCTTGGAGGAGGGTCATAGGGGGAGGAGCCAGTGCACACCACCTGATCCTAAAGCTTTACTTTTTGTGCCCTGTCTCCTGCGGAGCCGCTATTCCCCATGGTCCTTTCAGGAACCCCAGCATCCACTAGGACGATAGAGAAAGGTAAAAATAATTAAAATAATATAAAGGCCAAAGCAGATACTTAGGACACAGAATATGTCATAAGTATCTTCTTTGTATTATTTTAATCATTAATGACAGGGGAGGCGCTGCCTCCCCTGACTGCACGTCCCTGCTCCGTCGGGAGAAACACCTTCTTCTGGTCTGTGTCCAGAATCATGCCCAGAAAGTGCAGACGCGTCGTAGGAATCAGCTGCGACTTTGGGATATTCAGAATCCAGCCGTGCTGTTGCAACACTTCCTGTGAGTGCGCTACGCTGATCTGCAACTGCTCCCTCGACCTCGCCTTTATGAGGAGATCGTCCAAGTATGGGATAACTGTGACTCCTTGCTTTCTCAGGATCACCATCATTTCTGCCATTACCTTGGTAAATATTCTCGGTGCCGTGGACAGACCAAACGGCAACGTCTGGAATTGGTAATGACAGTCCTGTACCACAAATCTGAGGTACTCCTGATGAGGCGGATAAATGGGGACATGCAAGTAAGCATCCTTGATGTCCAGAGACACCATAATATCCCCCTCTTCCAGGCTTGCAATGACCGCTCTGAGCGATTCCATTTTGAACTTGAATCTTTTCAGATAAATGTTCAGGGACTTTAAATTTAATATAGGTCTAACCGAACCGTCCAGTTTCGGTACCACAAACATTGTGGAATAGTATCCCTTCCCCTGTTGAGGAAGGGGAACCTTTACCACCACCTGCTGGAGAAATAGCTTGTGAATTGCCGCTACCACTACTTCCCTTTCTATGGGGGAAGCTGGCAGGGCCGATTTTAGGTAACGTTGAGGGGGCATCACCTCGAATTCCAGCTTGTATCCCTGAGACACAATCTGTATAGCCCAGGGATCCACCAGTGAGCGAACCCACTGTTGGCTGAAATATCGGAGACGCGCTCCCACCGCCCCAGTGTCATGCGGTGGCTTTAGTGGAAGCCGGGGAGGACTTCTGTTCCTGGGAACTAGCTGTAAGGTGCAGCTTTTTTCCTCCACCCCTGCCTCTAGCAAGAAAGGAAGCACCTCTGACCTTCTTGCTTCTTTATGCGCGAAAGGACTGCATTTGGTAATACGGTGCTTTCTTCGGTTGTGAGGGAATATTTGGCAAAAAGTTTGACTTCCCAGCAGTAGCTGTGGAAACCAGGTCCGAGAGACCGTCCCCAAACAATTCCTCACCCTTGTAAGGTAACATCTCCTGTGTTTTTTGGAATCGGCATCACCTGTCCACTGCCGAGTCCACAGGACCCTCCTGGCAGAAATTGACATTGCATTAATTCCAGAGCCCAGTAGGCAAATGTCCCTCTGGGCATCCCTCATATATAGGACGGTGTCTTTTATATGCCCCAGGGTCAGCATAATGGTATCCCTGTCTAAGGTATCCATTTCCTCAGATAGATTATCTGTCCACGCTGCTACAGCACTACACATCCACGCCGACGCAATTGCCGTCCTCAGTAGAGTCCCTGAATGTGTATAAACAGATTTCAGGATACTTTCCTGCTTTCTATCTGCAGGATCCTTTAGGGTGGCCGTATCCTGCGACGGCAGGGCCACCTTCTTAAATAAGCGTGTCAGAGCTTTATCTACCCTAGGGGAGGATTCCCAGAGCACCCTGTCCTCTGGCGGGAAAGGGTACGCCATAAGTAACCCTTTGGAAATCAGGACTTTCTTATCTGGGGAATCCCACGCTCTTTCACATAACTCATTTAACTCATGTGAAGGGGGAAAAGTCACCTCTTGCTTTTTCTCCCCATACATATAAACCCTCTTGTCAGGGACAGGGTTTACCTCTGATATGTGTAAAACGGGTGGTCTTCTGTTTGCCGGCGGTCGGGCTCCCGGCGCTCAGTATACCGGCGCCGGGAGCCCGACAGCCGGAATACCAACAATTATTTTCCCTCGTGGGGGTCCACGACCCCCATAGAGGGAGAATAAAATAGTGTGGCGCCCGTAGCGTGGCGAGCGCAGCGAGCCCGCAAGGGGCTCATTTGCGCTCGCCAAGCTGTCGGTAAGCCGGCGGTCGGGCTCCCGGCGCCGGGATGCTGGTCGCCGGGAGCCCGACCGCCGGCCAGCCGTAGTAAACCCGTGTAAAACATCCTTCATCGCTATAATCATGTAACGTATAGCTTTTGTAATTTTTGGTTGCAATTTTGCGTCATCGACACTGGAGTCAGAATCCGTGTCGACATCTGTGTCAACCATTTTGGATAGTGGGCGCTTTTGAGACCCTGAGGGCCTCTGCGCTGTATGATCAGGCATGGGTTGAGACCCTGACTGGTCCGAGATATCAGCTTTATCCAACCTTTTATGTAAGGAGTTTACATTATCATTTATCACCTTCCACATATCCATCCAATCAGGTGTCGGCACCGTCACGTCAATCAACTGCACTTGCTCTGCCTCCACATAGTCCTCTTCGTCAAACATGTCGACACACGCGTACCGACACACCACACACACAGGGGAAGCTCTAAATGAGGACAGGACCCCCACAAGGCCTTTTGGAGAGACAGAGAGAGAGTTTGCCAGCACACACCCCAGCGCTATATAACCCAGGGATTACAAGTAATTTAGTGTTTACCCAGTAGCTGCTGTATTATGATTTTTGCGCCTAATTTTATGTGCCCCCCCTCTCTTTTTTGGGTGTGGTTCGTTTTATCGACAATGTTTAGGTCGACAGTCACTAGGTCGACATGGATGGAAGGTCGACAGGGTTTCTAGGTCGACATGTGCTAGGTGGACAGGTCTAAAGGTCGACATGAGGATTTTTATTTTTTTTTGGTGTCGTTTTCTTCGTAAAGTGACCGGGATCCCAAATTAGTGCACCGCTTCGCTCGCCATGCTTCGGGCATGGTGCCTTCGCTCCGCTACCGCTTGGCACACTTTACCGTTCCAATAGTAGTCCACGTGGATCGTTAAGTATGAAAAAATCCAAAAAAAAAAATGTGAAAAACTCATGTCGACCTTTAGACCTGTTGACCTAGAAACCCTGTCGACCTTCCATCCATGTCGACCTAGTGACTGTCGACCTATAGTGGTCGACCTAGACACTGTCGATCTTCAGACCGAATCCCCTCTTTTGTACCCTTCTACCGTGATTCTGCAGGGGAGAGCCTGGGGAGCTTCCTCTCAGCGGAGCTGTGGAAGGAAAATGGCACTGGTGAGTGCTGAGGAAGAAGGCCCCGCCCCCTCAGCGGCAGGCTTCTGTCCCGCGATTTCTTGTAAAATAAATGGCGGGGGCTCATACATATAACAGTGTGCCACTGTCTATATGCAGCATTCGCCAGGAGGTAACAATTGCTGCCCAGGGCGCCCCCCCCTACGCCCTGCACCCTACAGTGACCGGAGTGTGTGGGTTAGTGTGGGCACAATGGCGCACAGCTGCAGTGCTGTGCGCTACCTCATGTGAAGACTGGAGTCTTCTGCCGCCGATTTCGATGTCTTCTCCGCTTCTGCCGGCTTCTGTCTTCTGGCTCTGCGAGGGGAACGGCGGCGCGGCTCCGGGAACGGACGACAAGGTCAGGTCCTGTGTTCGATCCCTCTGGAGCTAATGGTGTCCAGTAGCCTAAGAAGCGCAACCTAGCCGCAGTTAGTAGGTTTGCTTCTCTCCCCTCCGTCCCTCGTAGCAGAGAGTCTGTTGCCAGCAGAAGCTCTCTGAAAATAAAAAACCTAACTAAAATACTTTCTTATTAGCAAGCTCAGGAGAGCTCACTAAAAGCACCCAGCTCTGTCCGGGCACAGATTCTATAACTGAGGTCTGGAGGAGGGGCATTGAGGGAGGAGCCAGTGCACACCAGATAGTACTGAATCTTTCTTTAGAGTGCCCAGTCTCCTGCGGAGCCCGCTATTCCCCATGGTCCTTACGGAGTCCCCAGCATCCACTAGGACATCAGAGAAATGGTTATGACCGAGCCGTCCGGCTGTGGTACTACATAAAGATTGTAATAACCTTAAATCTACGAGAGACTGAATTGCGGTCTACAGAACTGCCCTTTGTGCCTTCTGACACAGGCAGGCTTGCTTTGGATTTTGTCTTAAAAACCCACCGCAAAGGTGGCAGACAATGGAACTCTATGTTGTAATGTTTTGAACACTAATTTGTGGATCCACAGATCTGTGGATGTCCAAAATCACGTCAAGTGAAACGTCTGAAGATTCCACAAAAGATCCGAGACAGTTGAAAGGTTGCCATGCCACTGACTGGCAGCAACCTTTGTGACCGAACGACGGTTAGTGGTTTATTGACAACCACGTTCTGTACCACGGCTTGTTGTAGCATAGCCTCGCAAGGACTGAGGTCTAAAAGATTTGAACGTTGGTCTAGCGTAACAGGGCATGCTGCTACTTGCAGTGGCACTTTGGATGCGCTTGTTGAAGATCTGTACCTCTCTAGTACTTTTTCTTCTACGATGGGACTCTGATGGTCTCTACAACAGGCATCATTTAGAGAAGATTGAGGGCGGAAAGGGACACCCGCCTATCCAATCAGATCAGCACATTTTGAATCTTGTTTACTTGTAGGAACTGGTGGGCAATGGCTGGAAAACAGACTTTCAAGCCGTAGCCTAAATGATACTAATTTAGGAGTAAATAATATATTGCCAGTGTAAGGAAATGTTTCGATTTCTAGTTTTGATTCTGCCTCCACCTGTGAAGAATGTAGGCAAAGTGTCTGTCAACCACAATGATTGATGCTGAAAACAGAGAACCAACCTGGCTGACATCTATTGCAGCCATGCGTAATACTCAGCAGATCTACAGATGTAATTAGCAAGTAGAAACTGTTGTAAGCAATATCCGGTTACCAACTATGTTGCCTATGCAACTATAACGTCATTAACCGAAACCCCAACTGCAGTCTATACATTGACTTTAGTATAGCTTGAATATACGCTCTGATGGGTCATTAAGCGTAGTTGTAGCTGGGACTGAATGGTTAACCTATTGGAAAGTTTTGACACCGAAGAATGCACTGTTGCTGTATTCTCCCACTTAATTATCATATACTCTGGTATAGAGAATGGCTTAATAAGAGAATTAGCATAAAGAACCCCCCCCCCCCCCCCCCCCCCACACACACGGATGCTTGCTGTGTTTTAGCCAATCAACTCCATCATTTGAAATAGGTTCCTTAGTGTCTGTAAAAATGCAAAACCTTGCGCTGGCCTGTGAAAGGCTGGGCTACGAATAACCTCACTATTTGACCCCTGGCCTTGTTCCCCCTGATATATAAGGTCTGGCATTGATAGTCAGATTGCAACACAGCCGAAACTGATAACATGCGACCAATGATGGCTACTGTTAGGAACTGAGCAAGACCTGGGCCTTGGTAATTCTCGCAAAGTCCTTGACATATCATGCGCTTACTCTAGCAGCTCAGACTGTGTTAATCTAGAGTTAGATGTAGCCGCCTTACTACGTCCACAAAAAGGATCAGGGTAGATGTCCGTAGGCGTACTGGTATTCACACTGTGCACGTGGATTCCATTAGTTAAAACTCGCACAGACATGGTCGACAAGCTGCTTATTAGTGTATAAACTAGAAGAGCACTGCAGCTGACACACTTAAAGATGTGCTTTACAGAATTTGTAACACCCCTGCACCCTCCAGTGGCCGAGTGTTGTAGGCTACCTGAAATTCCTGGAAGAACCAGGAAGTTGCTGCTAAAATGGCCCCCAGCCATGTGGCTAATTATACAGCAGTATAGTTTTGCATATATACATTACAGATATAACTGTATAAAGTAACATTTTATATACATTCCTTGTACTAGGGACATCACCAGCACTTGTGCCCAATAAGCCACAGGTGTAAGCCCCCCCCTTCCCCCCGGCTATTAGAACCTGCCATCTGCCCCCCTACTCAGCGATGCCGGGAGTGGAACTGACTGACCGCAGAAACAGTGAACTGTCTGATGCGCAGGGAGAGGAGAGCCGCAGCAGCGTGAGGAACTAACAGCGGGCAGCGGCAGCACATTTGATCTGTCCGCGGCCGTCTTCCCCCTCAGCCTCCCTGACGCTGCGGCTTGTGAGTGAATTATAGCGGCCAGCGGGAGCGACCTATGATCTGTGCGCGGCTGCTGAGCTTAGTTATACTGGGAGCGGGGGGAGCAGCAGGCATCCAGCAGCTGCAGCGTGGCTGACCGTGGCTGGACAAAGTTCCCATCCTTCAGAGAAAGGTCACCTGGTGGCTGGCATCATAGAAAACGGTACCTTGTGTTAGAAAGTAAGTGGAGGCTCAGACGGGGCTTCTACATGCAAGCGTCGTCCAGCTCCTGCAGCCTTAGGCTGAATCAGCTGAAGCTGATTTAGGTCTATTGCGGGGCTCCTCTGATTGAGCACCGACAAGCCTGTTCTGCTCATAGCAGCACACACAGACCCGGACCCACACTTCTTAATAAGCTGGGAAGGGCTGTGGTGAAAAAGTAAAAATGAAAAAAAATATCTGGAAGCTGAATCCAGTATGTGCTATCCTATAAGGCACATAAAAAACACAGGGGTACTTGGGAGTATAGAGGTAGTAGGAGGGTTACATATTTAAATATTTAAATGTGCCTATCCCTGCTAATGCACCGTCCATATCCCAAGAGTACTCCAGTGACCCTTAGTGGATGAAAAAGAAAACCTGATCCTTACAGAGATTGAGGAATCAGGCATTTTTAACATGCTTAATTTACCCAACCCACGGACAGATCGCCAGATCCAGTTGACGGATTGGTGGTGCTGGTGGGTTGGGGGCCTTTGCGCACGCACACACACAGCAAAGGTCTGTCCTCACTATAGCATGCATGTACACTTGGAGACAAGGTCGTACTTCCAACAATTCGCAATGCTAGGGAGTTGGGACAGTACGAGTTAAGGCAGGAAGAGGGCAGGTATGGGACAGTAGAGCAGGGTGTGGAGCTGCAGATAAGAGGCGCAAGGTACAAGGTAGAGCTGAGGTGACCAGCATATGTTGGGTACCTTTGGTAATATATATGTATAATTGTCTCTCATACACTTACCATGTATGGTAGGTAGGGCATGTTTATCACTCCATTAAGGACATCAGGACACGTAAGCACACCCACACATTGTAAGATAGGAAACACACTTCCAAAACATGCCAGGCAAGAACACCCTACGCTACAGAAACATGAATTGTTTCCATAAATGAGGGGGAGGGTACACACTGCATCCTATCTTCCCAATGCTGGACTGAACACATGTTGGTGCATACTTATTTGAAAGAAAGGACTCCTCTTTTGTATGTGTCCCCTTAGTAGTTATTGTCTGGTAATTAAAAGAGAATGACAAAAACAGAGCACAGAACAGTTACCACAAATTTGTGGAGGTTGTCTAAAGCCCAGATCTCTTAACTGGCCTTGGCCTACAATATTATTCCTATACATGCCGAGACTTTAAATTGAGGCTCAAAGCTACAATATATTTCTTTGTGCAGTGTGTACTGAAATTTCAATGTAAAAAAATAAGAATTTACTTACCGATAATTCTATTTCTCATAGTCCGTAGTGGATGCTGGGGACTCCGTAAGGACCATGGGGAATAGCGGCTCCGCAGGAGACTGGGCACATCTAAAGAAAGCTTTAGGACTATCTGGTGTGCACTGGCTCCTCCCCCTATGACCCTCCTCCAAGCCTCAGTTAGGATACTGTGCCCGGACGAGCGTACACAATAAGGATTTTGAATCCCGGGTAAGACTCATACCAGCCACACCAATCACACCGTACAACTTGTGATCTGAACCCAGTTAACAGCATGATAACAGAGGAGCCTCTAGAAAAGATGGCTCACTACAGCAATAACCCGATTTTTTGGTAACAATAACTATGTACCAGTATTGCAGACAATCCGCACTTGGGATGGGCGCCCAGCATCCACTACGGACTATGAGAAATAGAATTATCGGTAAGTAAATTCTTATTTTCTCTAACGTCCTAAGTGGATGCTGGGGACTCCGTAAGGACCATGGGGATTATACCAAAGCTCCCAAACGGGCGGGAGAATGCGGATGACTCTGCAGCACCAAATGAGAGAACTCCAGGTCCTCCTCAGCCAGGATATCAATTTTGTAGAATTTTACAAACGTATTTGCTCCTGACCAAGTAGCTGCTCGGCAAAGTTGTAAAGCCGAGACCCCTCGGGCAGCCGCCCAAGATGAGCCCACCTTCCTTGTGGAGTGGGCATTTACAGATTTTTGGCTGTGGCAGGCCTGCCACAGAATGTGCAAGCTGAATTGTACTACAAATCCAACGAGCAATAGCCTGCTTAGAAGCAGGAGCACCCAGCTTGTTGGGTGCATACAGGATAAACAGCGAGTCAGATTTCCTGACTCCAGCCGTCCTGGAAACATATTTTCAGGGCCCTGACAACGTATAGCAACTTGGAGTCCTCCAAGTCCCTAGTAGCCGCAGGCACCACAAATAGGTTGGTTCAGGTGAAACGCTGAAACCACCTTAGGGAGAAACTTAGGACGAGTCCTCAATTCCGCCCTGTCCAAATGGAAAATCAGATAAGGGCTTTTTTTTAGGATAAAGCCGCCAATTCTGACACGCGCCTGGCCCAGGCCAGGGCCAACAGCATGACCACTTTCCATGTGAGATATTTTAACTCCACAGATTTAAGTGGTTCAAACCAATGTGACTTTTGGAACCCAAAACTACATTGAGATCCCAAAGTGCCACTGGAGGCACAAAAGGAGGCTGTATATGCAGTACCCCTTTTACAAACGTCTGAACTTCAGGGACTGAAGCTAGTTCTTTTTGGAAGAAAATTGACAGGGCCGAAATTTGAACCTTAATGGACCCTAATTTCAGGCCCATAGACACTCCTGTTTGCAGGAAATGTAGGAATCGACCCAGTTAAATTTCCTCCGTCGGGCCTTACTGGCCTCGCACCACGCAACATATTTTCGCCAATTGCGGTGATAATGTTTTTGCGGTTACATCCTTCCTGGCTTTGATCAGGATAGGGATGACTTCATCCGGAATGCCTTTTTTCCTTCAGGATCCGGCGTTCAACCGCCATGCCGTCAAACGCAGCCGCGGTAAGTCTTGGAACAGACAGGGTCCTTGCTGGAGCAGGTCCCTTCTTAGAGGTAGAGGCCACGGATCCTCCGTGAGCATCTCTTGAAGTTCCGGTTACCAAGTCCTTCTTGGCCAATCCGGAGCCACGAATATAGTGCTTACTCCTCTCCATCTTATCAATCTCAGTACCTTGGGTATGAGAGGCAGAGGAGGGAACACATACCCTGACTGGTACACCCACGGTGTTACCAGAGCGTCTACAGCTATTGCCTGAGGGTCCCTGGACCTGGCACAATACCTGTCGAGTTTTTCCCAACGGTTTATAATCATGTGGAAGACTTCTGGGTGAAGTCCCCACTCTCCCGGGTGGAGGTCGTGCTGAGGAAGTCTGCTTCCCAGTTGTCCACTCCCGGAATGAATACTGCCGACAGTGCTATCACATGATTTTCCGCCCAGCGAAGAATCCTTGCAGCTTCTGCCATTGCCCTCCTGCTTCTTGTGCCACCTTGTCTGTTTACGTGGGTGACTGCCGTGATGTTGTCCGACTGGATCAACACCGGCTGACCTTGAAGCAGAGGTCTTGCTAAGCTTAGAGCATTGTAAATGGCCCTTAGCTTCAGGATATTTATGTGAAGTGATGTCTCCAGGCTTGACCATAAGCCCTGGATATTCCTTCCCTGTGTGACTGCTCCCCAGCCTCGCAGGCTGGCATCCGTGGTCACCAGGACCCAGTCCTGAATGCCGAATCTGCGGCCCTCTAGAAGATGAGCACTCTGCAACCACCACAGGAGGGACACCCTTGTCCTTGGTGACAGGGTTATCCGCTGATGCATCTGAAGATGCGACCCGGACCATTTGTCCAGCAGGTCCCACTGGAAAGTTCTTGCGTGGAATCAGCCGAATGGGATTGCTTCGTAGGAAGCCACCATTTTACCCAGAACCCTTGTGCATTGATGCACTGAGACTTGGCTCGGTTTTAGGAGGTTCCTGACTAGCTCGGATAACTCCCTGGCTTTCTCCTCCGGGAGAAACACCTTTTTCTGGACTGTGTCCAGGATCATCCCTAGGAACAGAAGACAAGTTGTCGGAACCAGCTGCGATTTTGGAATATTGAGAATCCAATCGTGCTGCCGCAACACTACCTGAGATAGTGCTACACCGACCTCCAACTGTTCCCTGGATCTTACCCTTATCAGGGAATTGTCCAAGTAAGGGATAACTAAAATTCCCTTCCTTCGAAGGAATATCATCATTTCGGCCATTACCTTGGTAAAGACCCGGGGTGCCGTGGACCATCCATACGGCAGCGTCTGAACTGATAGTGACAGTTCTGTTCCATAAACCTGAGGTACCCTTGGTGAGAAGGGTAAATTTTGACATGAAGGTAAGCATCCTTGATGTCCCGAGACATCATGTAGTCCCCTTCTTCCAGGTTCGCAATCACTGCTCTGAGTGACTCAATCTTGAATTTGAACCTCTGTATGTAAGTGTTCAAAGATTTTAGATTTAGAATCGGTCTCACCGAGCCGTCCGGCTTCGGTACCACCACAGTGTGGAATAATACCCCGTTCCCTGTTGCAGGAGGGGTATCTTGATTATCACCTGCTGGGAATACAGCTTGTGAATGGCTTCCAAAACTGTCTCCATGTCAGAAGGAGACATCGGTAAAGCCGACTTTAGGAAACGGCGAGGGGGAGACGTCTCGAATTCTAATTTGTACCCCTGAGATATCACCTGAAGGATCCAGGGGTCTACTTGCGAGTGAGCCCACTGCGCGCTGAAATTCATTGAGACTGGCCCCCCACCGTGCCTGATTCTGCTTGTAAAGCCCCAGCGTATACTGAGGGCTTGGCAGAGGCGGGAGAGGGTTTCTGTTCCTGGGAACTGGCTGATTTCTGCAGCCTTTTTCCTCTCCCTCTGTCACGGGGCAGAAATGAGGAACCTTTTGCCCGCTTGTCCACGAAAAGACTGCGCCTGATAATACGGCGTCTTCTCATGTTGAGAGGCGACCTGGGGTACAAACGTGGATTTCCCAGCTGTTGCCGTGGCCACCAGGTCTAAAAGACCGACCCCAAATAACTCCTCCCCTTAATAAGGCAATACTTCCAAATGCCATTTGGAATACGCATCACCTGACCACTGACGTGTCCATAACCCTCTACTGGTAGAAATGGACAACGCACTTAGACTTGATGCCAGTCGGCAAATATTCCGCTGTGCATCACGCATATATAGAAATGCATCTTTCAAATGCTCTATAGGCAAAAATATACTGTCCCTATCTAGGGTATCAATATTTTCAGTCAGGGAATCCGACCACGCCGACCCAGCACTGCACATCCAGGCTGAGGCGATTGCTGGTCGCAGTATAACACCAGTATGTGTGTAAATACATTTTAGGATACCCTCCTGCTTTCTATCAGCAGGATCCTTAAGGGCGGCCATCTCAGGAGAGGTTAGAGCCCTTACAAGCGTGTGAGCGTTTATCCACCCTAGGGGGTGTTTCCCAACGCACCCTAACCTCTGGCGGGAAAGGATATAATGCCAATAACATTTTAGAAATTATCAGTTGTTATCGGGGGAAACCCACGCATCATCACACACCTCATTTAATTTCTCAGATTCATGAAAACTACAGGTAGTTTTTCCTCACCGAACATAATACCCCTTTTTTGGTGGTACTCGTATTATCAGAAATGTGTAAAACATTTTTCATTGCCTCAATCATGTAACGTGTGGCCCTACTGGAAGTCACATTTGTCTCTTCACCGTCGACACTGGAGTCAGTATCCGTGTCGGCGTCTATATCTGCCATCTGAGGTAACGGGCGCTTTATAGCCCCTGACGGCCTATGAGACGTCTGGACAGGCACAAGCTGAGTAGCCGGCTGTCTCATGTCAACCACTGTCTTTTATACAGAGCTGACACTGTCACGTAATTTCTTCCAACAGTTCATCCACTCAGGTGTCGACCCCCTAGGGGGTGACATCACTATTACATGCAATCTGCTCCGTCTCCACATCATTTTTCTCCTCATACATGTCGACACAAAAGTACCGACATACAGCACACACACAGGGAATGCTCTGATAGAGGACAGGACCCCACTAGCCCTTTGGGGAGACAGAGGGAGAGTTTGCCAGCACACACCAGAGCGCTATATATATATATATATATATATATATATATATATATATATATATATATATATATATATATACATATATACAGGGATAACCTTATATAAGTGTTTTTCCCCTTATAGCTGCTGTATAGTTAATACTGCGTCTAATTAGTGCCCCCCTCTCTTTTTTAACCCTTTCTGTAGTGTAGTGACTGCAGGGGAGAGCCAGGGAGCTTCCCTCCAACGGAGCTGTGAGGGAAAATGGCGCCAGTGTGCTGAGGAGATAAGGCCGCCGATAAGGGGGCGGAGCCTATCTTCCCGTTTTTCTGTGTATTCTGGCAGGGGTTAAATGCATCCATATAGCCCAGGAGCTATATGTGATGCATTTTTTTGCCATCCAAGGTGTTTTTTATTGCGTCTCAGGGCACCCCCCCCCAGCGCCCTGCACCCTCAGTGACCGGAGTGTGAAGTGTGCTGAGAGCAATGGCGCACAGCTGCAGTGCTGTGCGCTACCTTGTTGAAGACAGGACGTCTTCTGCCGCCGATTTTCCGGACCTCTTCTGCCTTCTGGCTCTGTAAGGGGGCCGGCGGCGCGGCTCTGGGACCCATCCAAGCTGGGCCTGTGATCGTCCCTCTGGAGCTAATGTCCAGTAGCCTAAGAAGCCCAATCCACTCTGCACGCAGGTGAGTTCGCTTCTTCTCCCCTTAGTCCCTCGATGCAGTGAGCCTGTTGCCAGCAGGTCTCACTGAAAATAAAAAACCTAAACTAAAACTTTCACTAAGAAGCTCAGGAGAGCCCCTAGTGTGCACCCTTCTCGTTCGGGCACAGAGATCTAACTGAGGCTTGGAGGAGGGTCATAGGGGGAGGAGCCAGTGCACACCAGATAGTCCTAAAGCTTTCTTTAGATGTGCCCAGTCTCCTGCGGAGCCGCTATTCCCCATGGTCCTTACGGAGTCCCCAGCATCCACTTAGGACGTTAGAGAAATAAATAAATAAAAAAACACCCCCGCAGAGCAACCAGGCATAGAGTATAGTGGTGAGGAACTGCATACAAGATTTGTTTGAAGTACCTGTACTTCTAAATCCACCACGACACCCCAGTGTCCTCCATTAGGATAATCAGATGATCAAGACATTATCAAGTTTAAGGCATGGTTTGGTTTATGCTGAAATGGTACCTGTAGAAAACAAAGTCAGTAATAATACTTGTAATATATAGCTCATTGATCACTAGGCCAAGCATAGCTTCACCCTCCTGTGATGCCAGCACATGTAATATATGGCATGTAATGTTTTCAGCTCATTTCTGTATAGTGTCAGCCAAACTATGGATGGAGCTAGAGCATCCGTCAGAGCATAATGAAAAACGTTTTACACTTGCGCTTCAATAAAGAATGCTAACTTGTAGGTTCATTTAAAAGACTTAAAAAAAAAAAACAAAAAAAAAAAACTTCAACTCATATTGTATAATCTGTCCACAGTTGAGTATTTTTATTTCATTTGCTTTTTTGTTTTTTTAAATCTGTCATCTCAAATTGCACAAAGAAAACTGAACAGCATTTTATTTAATTGTTGTTACTTCAATTCTCTCCTCTGTACACTCAATACAGTGACCTAAGAACACCACAATATCCAACATACACAAACCTCAGGGAGCAGGAGAATACAGGGAGTACACAGACTGGAATCATGGTGCCTTCTTTGTTCCTGAATGAAAAGGTCCCACAAATAAAAAGCACTGGATACAGCACGACATAGGGCCATCTGTTCATCATGGAGTGAGATACACACTAGCATTATCTATATGCGCAAATGAATTTTCCCTTACGTGACTGAAGTTTTTTCTTTTACACAAAAGTTGTCTTGTATGTTGCTAAAATTAATAGTTGTACAACAGAAGTGGTATATAGAATATGTAGATTAGTGTTCTTTTGTCATCGGCAGTCTTGCATGTGGAAATAGAAACATTTTCTTTTTTTCTTCAGAATATACAAGTAGATTTATATGCATTTAGATAAGACAGTACATAAGCTGCTTACATACATCAATTTTGAGAGAGTCAATATTAAGTTTTCTAACACTACAGAGTGCAAATCAGATTCTTCACAATAGACTGTTAGCATCTGTAACCCCTTCACTGCCAGTGTCTCTACACCATATATTTTATTTTTTGCAATGTATTGCAGGTTCTGTAAGGGGTTAAGAGTGCTGCAGTAACTTCTTCAATAGCAGAGGCTACCACACCATATACTAAACAAGTACTGCCCCAACTGTTAAAGAGGTTGAAAGCAGCTCTCAGGAAAAAAAATAAAAAAATAAAATAAACACAAAAATAAAAAGCAGAAAGTCTACTTAAAACAAAGCATTCCCATCAAAATAAACAATATACTTTAGTAATTTTGGAGAATATGGAATGTGAAGAAAAATAATTAATGGAGGTGTGATCCAAATGTACTGTAGAAAATAAATTGTCCTTCATGAAACAAAGGTTTTAAGAATATGGAGCCAATTTCTGTACTTTGCCCTGCTATGGGTCAGAGGCGGAAGAGGGACGGTGGAGTTTCAGTAAGAAAATAGCCCAGGTTCCAACAGTACAACCCTTTTGTTTACATGCTATATCCAAATCCAGGCTGGGGCTGCCCATAGGCAGTTGTTGGGTAGCTATAACCAAATGCGGCTTGCGGAGGTACTGCAACACTCGGTCCTGCTGTCAACATTAACTGGGGCTGACCTAAAGGAAATACAATAAATAACAAATAAGGATTCATTTTAGCAACAACATACGATTTGAAAATTCTTACGAGTACACTAGCCAACATTAATGACTACACTACAGTATGTGTAGTCTGGTTACCTACTGGTGTAGCATTAAATGATGGGGACATGTTCGCATTGTAACTGGGATAGCACTCGTGGGTGATTTGTTAGCCTTTACTTGTGTTGAAGTGTGAGAACATACGTAAAAAGCAGAGTCCACTAAACAGCTCAGCAACACAATGCCGATTAGCACAAACAAAACTGCTTATGAGAACATTTGGACCAATGTGTCATTCCTATAACAATAACTTGTTTTTCTATAGCTAAAATGCTAGAAAAGGCATGTTATTTCATTTTAAAGTTCCTTATTAACCCTAGTATTGGGGTTTGGATAGGTGCTGCTAGTTTACACATGGTATAACCAATCAAACACAGAAATGAAACTAAAAATAACATTTGTTCACAAGTTTGCAATACACTACAGAAAACTTTGTTTTTGTTTTAGAAATATCAGTAATTTGTCGGACCAACACATTCTGGACTTATTTAGGGGATTCCTAAAAAGAAAGGCAACTAATCCCAAGTAACTGCGCAACTCTAGAGATTATCTATACGCGCCCATGACTATGGAGCACTGAGGACACTGCACTGCATCAGGGGGACCACCCTGACATCTTATTATGTTAGAACTACTGTTTAGCATTGTTTTGGATTTAGATAATACAATGCTTTTTCTCTCATTGATAGATTTCTCATACTTCAATATAACGGGGTGTGCTGACTTCTTGAGTGTGTGTATCCTACATTAAACAAGGCTAACGCTGCTCCTCACCTCTATGGGTTTGCAGCTGGATCTGGAATCAGAGACTCAGTCGCACACAGATATACAATTGTCACATATCAAATTAGCGCAGTTTCCTGGTGCGTCAAAAACAAAGATGCACGATGCTTCTGTCATGAAATCTGGCGTGCTGAAAGGGGTTGTTTGGCGTGACTGCAGCAATGATGTATGAGGACGTGTGTGTGTGTGTAGTGATGCAGCACTTGAAATAACTCACTTGGCTGCAGCAGCTATTGCAATCAATGTTTGTGATTTACTGTGCTCAGGATTATGATGGTCATAATCCTGAAGACAGTAAACCACTGAAATGTTGATTGCAATAAACTGCTGAAGCAAAGCGAGTTATTTCAAGACCTGAGTGCCACATCACAGCGCACTCTAGTGGATTTTACTGAAAACCAGGATCCTAATGGTGCCCATTAATTCTGGCTCATGGGCTCTTTGTCTGATCATTTGATTAATTCCATAAATGACAAATTACCATAAACAATAGGCTGCGTCTCTGTAGCTTGTTCTTCCTCTTTTCTTAGCGACTCTGAGGCATCAAGTTTGTCCACCTTTAAAAACAGCACAGGAAATCAAGTTAGCATCCATTATCATCATGCTCAATTCTAGGTACTATAAAAGGACAACTGTAAAGTGGAAAAGCCTTCATATTCATTAGGAGTATTGTTTTCACCATGGCTACGCATTATACCACCCACACAATGCAGACCTATTAAGCAATAAATACCTGTTTAGTAACAGCAATCAAATATTTAAAGTAATTATGCACAACATTTGAGAAACTTACCAATGTCCTTTCATTAAATATAATATAGATTATACTGGGCAGCATTCCTACTGACTCACACCGGATATGCTTAGGAGTAGACATTCTAATTCAATTACACTAGAAACTGTTGAAATCCAACAATATGACAGAATACACTTTCTTCTACATAAAGGGGTGGCCAGTTTCTCAGTTATAATCTGCATGACATTCTCACATATCTGCGATAATGCGCCAGAAGCTGGACTTCATTTACACATAGGCATTAGACATACGGGCCAATTACTGTTCTAGGTATAAGGTTCCACTAGTCACAACATACGAATGGGAGAGTACAGTGTGTAACATATGCTCCAGACATGTATGCTGCCATTACAGCTTCCTCCACTACAAAGGGTCAGAAATCTGGACTGACATGTAAGTGATTCTCAAATACTGCACAATTGGTTTCAGTCAGTAAAAAAACCTATATGACAAATATTAGGGTACTCAAAACAAACATGATGTTATAACAAAAATGAAATTCACAAGTACCATGAAATGTCCCCTGATTTCATTTCAAAGCCAAATTCTTCATTCTGTCTGATCATGCCTCACATGTCCTCCACGGTGATCCATGAAATGAAGTGAGCAACATATACTCTACACTACACTAAGCCTCTTGTGGGGTCTGTAATAAGGTCGATAAGGATGTCACAAATTCAGCACACATCTTCTTACATGGTTATTTCTTTCCAACGTGAGTACTGAAGGTCGTTGATGATAAAGGGGCTGGAAGACACCACCTAAACAATATGTGCGTGCAATCCTACTCCTTATGCAGGCAAAGAATTGCTATGCAGATATAGATGCACAGATATGGAGGTTAACCGTAATCATGCCAATGACCAACCAACAGGAGAAAACCAAATAACGTGTACACTAACAGACATGGTCAAAAATGCATGAACAAGGGTAAGCTGACAACTGCATGCTAAGGATCACCAGACATTACAACATGCTCAACTGCATGACCAGCAATAATAAAAATATGTCTGGCAAATAATGGGGGTTTTAGAAATCAATTTGTGGAAAACAAGAGACGCTTTTAATATTAGAGGTAAAAAAATAAAATAGAGGTTAACAAACACAATTCCAAACACTGCATTTTATCCTAAAGAACGGTTAGGTGATCATGAACATATTAGTATGTACTGCTACGTAAATCCTAAACACGGATGTGCGTACAAATAAACTTAGACAAAATGACTAAGAAGTTAGACCAAGGTAACACAACACGTTACTCTTCCACACAAGAGTAACTTGCAGGTAAAGCAATGATGCAATCTGATCAACAGAGGGTAATAAAAGCAGTAGCATTAAAATTAGGTTTTAAATTGCTGCTTATTGGGGAATCACTATTCTTTACCGGAGGCACAAGTGTTATCCATGCAAATAGAACCAATTCAGTAAGTACATATAATAGCAATAAAAGGCTTTTCCACAAAGACTGCAGAAATTGCTGAGGCAAAAAAACAAAAACAAAAACTAAATTTGAAAAACATGCATTCTATTGTGCGTGTCAGGTGTAAATTGTGAGCATGAAAAGAAGAGGCATCGGAACTGAAGTGAGGGGTGGATTCGGAAAATGGAGATTGCCATACAGGCTCCCGGCACAGCCAGCAGCAATGCTTGTTCTTACATGGTGATGCACTTGCAGGCTGTAATACACATGCTGTAACACAATAGTGCAGTACTACTACAGTTCAATTACCTGTTTTGTTTCTCACACAAACACACTTTTTGGCTGGTCAGACACAGAAGGACATTCCCCTGATGTATATACTTAGTGCAGTGCATTGGGCCTATGGTGTCAAAGGAGTTTACAAGTGAGATGCGGCCACAAAGATAGGACACGTCAACATTACTAAATGTATTTTTGATTGGACTACAGTGTGATCTTTACTTACCACCTTTTTACACAAGACATTTAAATGGGGGGAAATTTACTTAAAGGGGAACTACATGCAAATTAAATATTTTATCAATAAACCTTTACGTCCCCCCCAAGTAGAACTACAGCAGTTGCACACCTCTACATAGATCAGCAGTAGTAACTGTTTAATGATGACTCTGTCAGACTCCTGCAGGTTTTAGTGTCTAGACAAGCAACCAATACTTCAAGGGTAGATGACACTGGACCTGCAAGTTCTACGAGTTGGAGGAGGGAGGTTTATTGAAGCCATTTTGAATTTGCCTAGAATTCTCATTATAATTGATGCTGTGTAACACATTATGTTACTATTCATGGACATACTCAGTGGGCACGGACACCATTCCTGAACCCTAAAAAATGAAACAGCAGGAGAACTCACTTCTGTGACTATTGTTTTGCCTACTGTAAGAAATTAGTAAAAACAAAGATTAGGAACTGGATCACAGTTCTATATTAGCTATCAATGCAAAACTGGACATATCTGAAGGATGTAGATAGAAGCCAGATTTCTGAACAACATCATCAACTGTTGCAGAACATTATATTTATATAACAATCACCCCAAATATATTGCACAGTGAATGGCAGCTAATGTGTGAAGTTAGTGTCACAGAGTATAATTTATGTGCAAGGTTTCCGAACGTATCAGTCAGGTTTGTTCATATCTGTGCTACAAATTTGGACCGACAGTCATTTACTTATTCTGACTTACACTAACAAAAATAGTGGTAGGAGCCTTCACTTGCAGCTACACTATAGATGAGCCCTATATTCTGATTAATACGTCTCCGGAAGTGTGCATGTTTGTGTGGTGAACAGCAGGACTGCTCATCTGAGTTGCCTTTACTGTATGTATCCCATCCTTCAGATTTAGAAGACTACTGACCAGTTTTACATTGGTAACTGTGAACCAATACCTTACATTTTCCTGAATATAGATTAGCCGATTAGTAGCACAAAAAAATAAAAAAAAACTATAGCCAACCTAGTGCTAACTATTTTAGTTCTGGTAATAAAGGCCAGCAGAGGCTTTTAGTGAGTGGTTTTCTTTTTGGGAAAGAAGGATAGCAACAGCATAGTGGTAATTGTAGTAGTAAGAGAAGGAAGGGGGTTGGAAAATGCATGCAGATTCTTTAGACTTAGTCTTCCAGATTTAAAGATGGAAAACAAGAATCAACTTTCACCTTTTCCTTTATTGCATCAACCTGCAAAGGAATTCAGAGGGTGCAGCTTAGAAAATCAAATTTTGACATCAAGCATAAAAAAAAAAGGGAAGAATAAGCGAAGAAAACAAAACTGCGACTGTTAGAAAAGATAAAAATATAAAACAAAAGAAATGTGACAAGTAAAAACAGAAGCATGTGCTTGATGGTGTCTAGGATTCCATATTAAACTTTCATTTCCGAATAAATGAAATACAAAAAAATGCTTGGCAATTGTTAGAGGTGGCACGGGTGCATAAGAAGCAAAAAGTGTATATATTTTATATAGCTCCCAAAAAACATTCAAAAGAATAATTCACGAACCTTAAATTTAAAATGTTAAATTGTAATGTGATCATTAATCTAGAAATGACCCTAATCTCCATCTCATATTAATTAGCTAACAGCTGCACATTTAATTTAAGATTTATTTGTAGCCCATCAGATTCATTATTCTACCCTCTTAACCCAGCAAAGGTGTGTGTGTGTGTGTGTGTGTGTGTGTGTGTGTGTGTGTGTGTGTGTGTGTGTGTGTGTGTGTGTGTGTGTGTGTGTGTGTGTGTGTGTGTGTGTGTGTGTGTGTGTATTTATTTTAATACATTATTTATATATTACACATACCAGTTACATCAGGGATATGGGGAAGCACTGGCAAGATATAGGATCCAGATGTACACACTCGTATGAGCCCGATGGGTTTTGACTATAAAATTGTTATAAATATCTTCTTTGTATTCTAATTTTTATAATCAACACTTGAGTGTGAGTGTATATTTATTTGTTTCATTCTAGTTTTATCTCTGCTTAGAGGCATGATGGTTCACAACAAATCATTCAAACTTGATCTTCAATGAAGAAGCTCTATTAACCAAAGAACAGCAAGCGTATATTACCGGCACTCTATCATGACATGGTTCTTAAAGTAACTCTTCATTGTAAATCTATAACAATGTGTGTCTAAATATGCAATTCTCTATCTCCTTATTCTGTTGTGATATTGATGGGTAAGTCAACAGTTTCCAAACTCGGTCTTTAAGGAACCCTAACTGTCCAGCTTTTAAGGATTTCCATTGTTGAGAATAGTTAAATCAAACTGACTGAAGTACTAATTATGGTGTTCAATCACAGATACCTTTAAAAAGTGGACTGTATAAGAAAGAATAAATATGAGTGATGGGAGATATATGCATATTGTTATTGGGGGAAAAGCCTGGATTACCATCCTCTATTTATAAAGCGCCAACTCAATCTGTAGTACTCTACAAATGGGAACTTTACATTAGGTATCAAATACATGATTGTGTATTAACAGATGTAATATGGGACTGTTCACAAGCTTATAATACATTGGACAATAAAAATGTAATACATGAAGGTAGATGCCACATACTGCAAATGGACAAAAGAGGATTTTGGTACTTACCGATAAATCCATTTCTCTGAATCCTCTAGGGGACACTGGAGTCCTATACAGTAGGGGTGTGAAGCCTTGAACCGGATGTGTGGCACAATCTAAAATTAGCATTATCTGCAAAGCCGGCTCCTCCCCCTTCACATCCCTCCTCCCTCAGTTTGAAAAATTTGACTGAGAGAATAGGACATGACACTATAACATATGGCGAGGAACCGAACCGTACAACATATCAAACAGCGGCCAAGAACTCTTAACCGAATAACTAACGCTGTTTGTACGAACTGTTTAAAACAAGAACTTTGAACACAGCAGGTTGACAGCACCGAGGCGGGCGTCCAGTGTCCCCTAGAGGATTGAGAGAAATGGATTTATCGGTAAGTACCAAAATCCTCTTTTCTCTTTCATCCACTAGGGGACACTGGAGTCCTATACAGAAGGGGACGTCCCAAAGTTTTCCACCAGGGAGGGAGTGCCGTCAGTGGCCTGCAAAACTAAACGTCCGAACTTAGAGTCTCCAGAAGCAAAAGTATCAAACTTGTAATATTTTGCGAACGTGTGGGCTGAAGACCACGTCGCCGCTCTGCAAAGTTGAGTAGTGGAAGCACCCCTGGCAGCCGCCCAAGAGGCACCCACTGATCGGGTAAGTATGAGCACCCGTCTGAACCGGAACCTGTTTGCCACAGGAAACATAAGCTTGCCGAATGGCAAGTCTAATCCATCTAGACAAAGACTGCTTAGATGCTGGCCAACCCTTCTTTGGCCCCTCATAAAGAACAAAGAAATGGTCCGACTTTCTGAAAGACGACGTAACCTGTACGTATATCCGTAAAGCTCGGACAACATCCAATGACACGTCCCCATCTGTGAGACCCTGGAAAGATGGGACCACTATTGGCTGGTTTACGTGAAACCCCGAAACCACCTTCGGAAGGAAGTCTGCTCTTGTACGGAGTTCCGTCCTATCATGATGAAAAACTAAAAAAGGACTCTTACAGGATAAGGCTCCCAACTCCGAAACCCGCCTAGCCGAAGCCAAGGCAAGTAATAACATGACCTTCCAAGAGAGATATTTCAGGTCTGTTCTTGTCAACGGCTCAAAAGTCGGTGATTTCAAATATTCTAACACCAAATTTAAGTCCCATGGTGCCGTGGGAGGACGAAAAGGGGGTTGAATCCTCAGAACCCCCTGTAAAAAGGTTTGAATCTCTGGTAAGGATGCTAGACGTTGTTGAAAAAGGATGGCGAGAGCCAAAATCTGAACTTTCAGAGAGCCCAGTCTGAGCCCTCCCTCTAGACCGGCCTGAAGGAAAAGTAGAAGTCGAGATAAGTGGAAGTCCGTTGAATTCCATCCCCGTTCCTGACACCAAGCCATGTACCGTCTCCAAATCCTGTAGTAGTGCCCGTCTGTGACCGGCTTCCTAGCGGCAATCATTGTAGGAATGGCCGTTCGTGGAATCCCTCTGTTTCTTAAGATCCGGGTTTCAATAGCCACGCCGTCAAACGCAGCCTGTTCAGGTCGGGGTGTAGGAACGGTCCCTGAGATAGCAGGTCCTCTCTCTGAGGTAACCTCCAAGGATCTTCGGCAAGTAACCCCCGCAGGTCTGAATACCAACTCCTGCGGGGCCAATCTGGTGCGATTAGAATTGCCCACACTCGTTCCCACTTCACCCTTTTCAGAACCCTGGGTATGAGTAGGAATGGTGGAAATATGTAAACCCTCATGTAACACCAAGGAAGCGTTAATGCGTCCCCACTCCTTCTGCTGCTGGTTCTCTTGTCCTGGACACATATCTGGGCAGCTGAGACGCCATTAGGTCAACCTGAGACAAACCCCATCTTCTCACAACCATGTCGAAAATCCGTGGATGTAGGCACCACTCTCCCGGATGCATGTCCTGGCGACTGAGGTAATCTGCTTCCCAGTTCTCTACACCTGGAATGAACACTGCCGAGAGGATAATGTTTCGTTTTTCTGCCCACAACAAGATCTTTGTGGCTTCCTTTAACGCCATACTGCTCTTTGTTCCTCCTTGACGGTTTATGTAAGCCGTCGTCGTGACATTGTCCGACTGAATCCTGATGTGTTGATTCATGACTAGGTCTTCTGCGCATTGTAAACTGCTCTTAGTTTGAGGATATTTATGGGTAGTTTGCTCTCCTGTAACGTCCACCGTCCTTGAAACTGATGGTCCTCTAGGACGGCTCCCCAAACTCTGAGACTGGCATCCGTTGTCAGGATCCTCCAATCCCAAATGCCGAATTTCTTGCCGGCTGCAAGGTTCTTGTGTGACGACCACCATATCAAGGAGACCCGTACTTGCGGTTGAAGTCGGATTCTCCGATGGAGAAGCCAGTGCTAGGCTGCTCCCTGAGCAATGAGGTTTATTTGGAATGGTCGGGAATGAAGTCTGCCGTACTGGAGAGCTTCGAACGACGCCACCATCTTCCCGAGAAGTTGCACACAGAGGTGCAGAGAAACAGTTTGCGTCCTCAGTACCTGAGCCACTAATCTCTGTAGGTCCTGGATCTTGTTCTCTGGTAGGAACACACGTAATAGTACCGTGTCCAAGATGAGACCGAGGAATTGAATCCGTTGAGTCGGTATGAGGTTGGACTTTTGGTAATTGACAAACCATCCATGTTGAATTAGAAATTGAAGGGATGTCTGAAAATCCTTGAGCAGTCGATTCTGAGATGGTGCCTTGATCAGTAAATCGTCCAGATAAGGTATAATCGTGACCCCCAACAGTCTCAGTCCTGCAACCATGATTGCCATGATCTTTGTGAAGATTTTTGGGGCTGATGATAGACCGAACTGCAAGGCCCGGAATTGGTAGTGATCCGCCACCAGTGCAAACCTTAAGTAAGCCTGGTGAGGAGTCCAGATTGGAATATGCAGATATGCATCTTTTATGTCCATGGATACCATGAACTCGCCCTGTTCTAAGCCTGCAATGACCGATTGTATTGATTCCATCTTGAATTTGTAGACCCTTAAAAACTGGTTGAAAACTTTTAAATTGAGTATTGGTCTGACCGTCCCGTCTGGCTTTGGCACGACAAAAAGATTGGAATAGAACCCCGTTCCTCTCTGAGAAGCGGGAACCGGAATAATAACCTCTGCCTGTAGCAATTTTAGAATTGCTGCCCGTAGTGCCCTCGCTTTTTGAGGGCACTGAGGCAATCCTGTTGTAAAAAACTGACTGTGAGGCCTCTACTGAAATTCCAGTTTATATCCCTGTGATATTAAGTTGTTCACCCAAAGTTCTGGTGAGGCTTTGGCCCAGATGTCCTGAAAACCTACCAGTCGGCCGCCCACCAAGGGGGACCCCAGGTGAGTTGGGAGGCCGTCATGCCACGGTCTTGTCAGCAGGTTTATCCTGCTTTCTGGTTGCTGCCTGTGAGCGGCCTCTACCTCTGCCCCCATGTGCTTGTGTACCGAAACCCCTTACTCGGGCTCGAAAGGACTGATCTAAATGACGTAAATGCTGGTCCCGAATAACCTCTCCTAGATTGTGGAGCGGTTCTCGTATAAGGAGTAGGCAGAAAAGTGGACTTCCCTGCTGTAGCCTGCAAAATCCACTTGTCCAATTCTGGTCCGAACAGCATTTCACCCCCAAAGGGGATGGATTCTACCACTTTCTTTGTGTCAGTCTCCTTGCCATTCTCTGAGCCATAAAATCCTTCTAGCCGATATGGCCGATGCAGATATGCGCGATGCTATTCTGCTAATATCCTTAGAAGCTTGACACAAGTATGAAGCAGATTCTCGAATGTGTTCCGCCAGTTGGGTAATCTCTTCTAAGCTATTTTCCTCCTCAATAGCTTGTACAATACGCCCGGACCATGCACCCATGGCCTTGTTGACCCAAGCACAGATGATCGCAGGTCTCTGCGCTGCACCAGCTGCTACAAAAATTGACTTTAACGCAGTGTCAACTTTACGGTCTGATGCATCCTTTAAAGTAGTTACGTTAGGAATTGGTAAGATTGTCTTCTTTGACAACCTTCCTAGGGAAGCATCCATTACCGGCGGAGTCTCCCACTTGTCCATTACACCCTTAGGTAGGGGATAAGTTACCTGAAACCGTTTCGGAAATTGAAAGCGTTTGTCAGGTTGTTTCCAAGCCTCCTCCATCTGAGACTGGAGGGATTTAGGAATGGGGAACACTGCTGAACGCGGCTTTTGGGATTCGAACAAATCGAAATCTTCCGGCTCCCGTATTTCCTTGTCCTTAAAGCTTAGGATCTCCTTTACCGCGTCAATTAAGGAGTCCAGACCTGAAATTGCCGAGTCCTCTTCTGGAAAATCGGCGTCTAGGTTGGGTTCAATAAACTCACCTTCCTCCGTATCAAGAAGAAAACAGTCATCCTCCTCTGATTCTGGTATAATAGGAAGAGTTCTTTTAACAGCTTTGCGCACACTCGTCTCTGCGTGTGCGGGCGGCGTTAACTTGATGAGAAATTCCTCCATCGTCTTTGAGAATCCCGCAGCCCATTCCGATTGCTGTTTGCGCGATTCTGCCATCTCCTTGGAGATTCTATTAGCAAGGTTGTCTTCCCATGCCTTGGCCAGAGCACTGCTCCCAGGTGGAGCGTCCTTGTCTAAGCAGGAGTCGCACACCCCGGAGCTGCCAACCCGCGTGCTCTTCTTGTTGCATTTCGTACAAACATAACAGGTCTTGGAGGTCTTGGTTGCCTTAGACATGTTGTTTTTAAACCCTTTACCAGGGTAGCACGCAGCGCTTTCACCCTTTAAACTAGGAAGAGAAAGACTGGGAGAAGACTGAAGCGAAGGTATTGGATCCAGCTGGAATTACCTGTCTGATATATAAAACGATCAGGTCAAAATATTTTTACATAAAAGGATTAAATAAAAATTACAAAAAAATAAACACCAGCGGACTCGCAACCCTCACACCCCAACTGTTAAATCAGCTACGATGTTAGAGTTGGTATCCGCTTGCTTCTGTGTATTTTCATCAGGATCTTTGGAACAGAATTCCTTTGAAAATATAAGCAGTAATTAGTTTTCAGGAGATCCTCAGAGAACGTAATATATATTATATATATTTTATATATCAGCAGGGGGAGCCATTAGTTTCTTCTAATCACTAATATATATATATATATATATATATATATATATATATATATATATATATATTTATTTTACCAGTAGGGGGAGCTATGAGCATAAAGAATCTCTCCTCTGAATACTGTGATATATTTCACCAGCAGGGGGTGCTAGATAGTGAAGTGAGATTTGGTGCCCTTGAGTATTAAAATGGGCGCCACTGAAGGGAAGGTTCACCTTATGTGCTATGCTAAACAGAGCTGTGTCCCCCACTTGTATCTCTTACTGGAGGTCCATTTTACAGGTCCCCGCTGCCGCTGGCTGTGCGCTCTGCTCTGTGCGCTCCCGCGGCTGAGGGAGTCTTCTCAGCTGTGCGGCAGAGATCTTGTCCCTGTCGCGTCTTTTCCCCGCCGGCCGGCGCGCGCCGGGACCGCTCTTATCGGGTCCCGTAGCGGCGCCTCTCTGTGACCACGGACCATCTGCGCAGCTGCTAGGGGAGACTGAGACCTTGCGCTGTCTCCCTGCTGTTGGCTGCGCCTTGCTGCTGGATGGAGCGGTTTTTCTATCTAAGCCACTTAGCTATTTTCTAAAGGGAAAAGATATAATAAAAAAATCTAACACTACTTGGGCTCTTGTAAACATGTTACTCACTTGCCCAAGTCGATGAGGATCTCCTGTGAAGAGATGCAGGTCCCTTCAATAAGGTTTCTTGTCTCTTCCAATCTTAAACAGCCTTGTCTCCCTTTTCTTAGGTGGACGCAGCACACTTTAAAGTTTTAGTCAGGAGCTCAGTGCTCCACGTGCTGTACCTCCAGCACAATGTTTCAAACTGAGGGAGGAGGGATGTGAAGGGGGAGGAGCCGGCTGTGCAGACCATGCTAATTTTAGATTGTGCCACACCTCCGGTTCAAGGCTTCACATCCCTACTGTATAGAACTCCAGTGTCCCCTAGTGCATGAAAAAGAAAATGCTTACTGTGATTTAAGATCCAGTTACACAGAAACATGGAAGTGTCAGAAAGAATAAGGCCAAGATCCAATTAGCAACAGTAATTTACTGACTCGCCTGTGGCTATCCTATTAGCCCGGACACTGGCAGTAATTGAGGCAAACAAAATAAAAGCCCATAGAGTCCCTTGTTTCACATAAAAAATAAAAAAAAAAGGGTCTGGGAACTTATATCCTGGATCCTACGTGTTCTTGCCCAGAAACTGGCAATTTTTTGCCTGAATAAAAAAAGGAGATATAATTGGATAGCTCAAAAATGACCATCGGGCTAAAATCCTTAGTCCTTTTTTCGGCTAGAACATTAGCGCTGGCAATTGGTTACCGCCCTGAATTTTGGTTTTGAGTGAGCTGGTAGTTAGATAGAATAGCAAGGGGAGGTTAAAGGATGTGATAACTCTGCCTAAAGATGACAGTTTTTAGGTTTAAAGCCAAGTTAAAAGCTTTGTTTTAGGAGTGATGAAATTCCAGAGTTGGTGCAGCCCAAGAAAAGAATGGAAGCAGGTAACGTGTGGCTAAGGGGTGCAGATATTGAGCAGAGGGGAAAGATATAATTTTATGATATTTTGGTACAAAAGTAAAGTAGAATTATAGGGATACATATTATATCCTGGCAGACGTAACTATAGCAACAGCAGAATCCCGGCAGAGTCTCCCCACGCTGGCTCGCTACATATCTATTCACACTCTATTGGTGGCGTGGACCCACCAACAGAGTGGTAATACTGAGCGTTTATCGGGAATCCGGCCTTCTGCATTTCCCCGGCTGTCAGGATTCCGGCATCTGTCTCCTGATCTGCATCCCTAATTATATTATACTGGATAAAGTGAAGAACAGGCAAACCAGTGTAATGTTTAGCAGACAATGAGCAACAACATGAGGACATTTGGCAAGGAAAAATTTGTCTACCTATGACATTCAAAATGAATTGCTAGCCTTAATGTCAAAGTTGGAGAATATGAGTGCATGAAATACATTAAGCAGTTTTGTGGTTATTAAACATTCTGATTCTAAACCCTTTTTTTCATAGTGCAGGTAAATTAGATTTGAAGCCAGATTGGACATAGGGAACAAAGGACAGATCAGATAAAAATAAAAAATAAAAAAAGCAACATGAAGCAGCAAGCCTGATGGGTAAGGGGTGGTCAACAGACATCAAAGATTATATGGCATAGAGACATCAATGTCAGCCAAAACAAATGGCGATCAATCCACAGAAGGCAGACACATTTGTGTGTCATTGCTATGGAGCGGATACCAGAACCCTAAGTATCTTATTAATTTTCCAAGTAAAGTAGTACATGAAAACAGCAGAGTGCGTAGGACAAATAGGCTGTGAGGAGAGGAAGAAAGTGTTGAGAGTGTAGGCAATGCTCTCAAGAAGCTTGCAGAAGCCTGGGTTTGATTATGTTGCAGAATGTTAGAAATTGTTAGAACAGAGACTTACTTGGGCATGAGTATGCATGGTTAAGTGCAACAAGGGTAGAGTATGGAGAAGAGAGCAAATAATGGGATCTGAGACAGGGAAAGGAGTGAAATCAGAAGGTTCAAGTCGGGAGACTAAGATCAAGTCGTGGGCTATCATAACAGGAAAAAGTCACTTGACTAGGAAATTATACACAGTAGCTTGAATTGGGATGTTATAATCACTCGAGAATATGGTAGGGGTGCCATAGGATAAATAACCAGGGTGAAAAATGCTCAAGAAGCAGCTGGAGTGCATCAGAGGAGCAACAGATCACAGCAGCAATAAAAAAAAAAGAAAACCCGGATAGTAAATAATTCAAAGTGAACATTTCAGTTCAGAAACCGGTGTGAGAACTGTGAATGTGCAGTGTGAGGAAGCAGTCCAACCCCACCTTGTCTGGGTCTGGAGGTGTGGGTGAGCTGGAACCAATCATGTAAAAGATCTTCACGTGAGGCAATGTCCAATTGCATGAGACTTGCCTATATACGCCATGTAGCAGGAGATTTATGGCATGAGTGAACCAACAGGTCCCGTGCAGCTCCGTTAGAATCGGGCGTATTTTTTTTGGCAAAAATGCATCTTATTCGCATCGATATGTGACTAGGATGCACAAGCATAAATGGTACGTTACTGTGTTTACGAGGAAAACTCTGTAGCGTACCATTTTGTATGCAGATACAGCCGGCACAGAGAATATAGGCATGCCACTTATCATTCTAACCAGCATAAGCTGCTTGTGCGTCCTATTTACATCATTTTGCGAATAAGATGCATTTAAAAGAAAAAAGTTGCATGAGAAGACGCTCGGCACTACCAAGTTACATCACGGCATGGAGTGGCTAGAAGGGCTGTTTAACGTGCACAGAGGCAAGATGTATGTGGACACATCTGTACAGCATTCATTTCTGTTATTTGGAATCTATATAGAGTGCCTTACTAATCCAGCATGTACATGTTTTGCTTTGTGCATGAGGTGATGAGAATTTCTTTTTTCCAGAAACTGCAGCTGAATGGGCATTTAATCCAATGTAAAAGTTCACTGGAGTCATTTATGCACCAAGTCATTTATTTTTATTTATGTAATTGCCAGAAGGATGAGACTATCTGAAAGGAAAAAGTCACGCATAGAAGTTAAGATTGTAACAGGCAGATTGTGCATTGAATAAGATGTCATATATAAAGACAGTAATGGAAGATGGTAATATGCTTGGTGGATTTCTATAGTCTGAACTTGAAATAACTGCATGACATATAGGGCACCTGCACTTAGTGATACATCACTGGATGCCAGAAGCAGAAGGATTGGAAGCTAGATGAGATGGACTTGAGATTTAAGAGATTTTACATTGCTCTAGTAGGATGAGGATATTTTACTTAATGAACAAATATAGGAAAGCCTAATTAATTAGGGGCAAATAGATCAGTGATGAGGCAATATGGATAAAATAGTGTGATGCAAGGTGTGTAAAACTGGGCATACATTATAAAATTATTTGGTAGACAAGCTGTCTAATCTGGCTGGGTGGAATGAAAATCTGGTACTCTATGGGAGCAAATGACAATAGACCATTTGCTCCCAAACACTGGGAAATGGCCAAAAACGGTTGTTCAAACACATTGGTTAAATCACGGATTTAAGATCTGCTCCCCAGCGTTTATACAATACTCAGCGATATGACCCAATAGGATTCTTAAAGGCAATAAACTGTCACATCATACCAAATTAAGGCATGCACACAATGAGGTTTATGGAAGATCATGTTACAGCAATTATTCACCAATGTGAAGCATTACACATTGCTAAGTACAGCATACAACTTCTGTCCTTGAGTGAAAATAAATACCAACTCGAATACAAAAAGCTAATAAAATTAAAAGGTTTGCTGGGCTGTCAAAGTATGGGTACATTTACAAAAACAGGGTATAAATGTCATTGTTTGCTAGAAAGGAGTTTGCATTTTGTAACAAATTATCTACCATGTATTATGTGTAAGCTCAGCCAATAAAGGCTCTTATCCGTTTTACCTACAGTTCACATATCAACAGATACCTCATTGGTTGACAACATTGTACATTTAGTGCTGTGTGTGGCATCACGGTTTAACTGCATTGGTAAAAATTGTTACCAACATTTATAACTTGCGAATCCTTATATAAGAAATCTAACAGGCACATGGGCTGGTATCACATCCAAACAAAGCCCACTCTAATTTGCCAAATTACAATCGGTTAGTGCATACAAGAACAACATGTACTCTAAAGTAAATCAGGACTTTTACCCAGGAGTGAGTCTGATATCAGTATTAATACATTAATGCACTGTGTATATTACAAATGATTCAAGAGGTAGAAGTTTAGGCGTCAATCCAATAAGGTGCGAGCTGGGTCCTATGAGACATTCACACAGCGAACTAGTAACGCAAATTGCATTTGCAATCCAATTCCAAATGCGCATTGCTTTTTCAGAGGAAATTCCCCATTTCTGTGCAGGTAGGGACATGCTGCAGATCCTCCGGGGAACCCCTCTCAAAGAATTATGCACTTGGAGGGGTAAAATAGCATTATTTGGCCAATAAAGACATGTCAGTTTTCAGGTGAATTTCTCTAAAGTGTTCAATAATGGGTTAAATAATGTGGGACAAGTATGTAGAGGGGTTGCATTTATGGGAGAGAGGTTTTCTAATTTGTAAGTGAGAGCTACAAGTGTTTATGTGAAGTGAATGTACTAGTTCAGTATACAGATGCACAACAGGCCACATATGAATGATAATGGGCAGTCATATCAAAGTCTGCAATACACAATGTTATTAGTCCACATTGTTGTATTTTTCTCTCTACACTGCTATCCATTGTGGTAATAGCCAATGACCTTTCACAATTCCACCCCGCATAATGTGAACGGTTTTCTATGCAACATAATATAGCAGCTCTCACCTTGCTTAAGTACTCCCTCATAACTTGAATGAAGTAGGGCATGGCAAAGTCCATGATGTTGTGCCTCCACGCTGTTTCCAGGACAACATCTGGCCGCAGCAGGTCATAGCAGGTGAAGAGACAGGCTGCAAAACACTCCTTCTTCCCTTCCACCAAAAACCACTGCAGTAATTCCTCTGCCAGTTCTGTGTCTTTGGATTCAGAGGCGTATTGCATGGCATCCTAGGAGACAGAATAATGGTAAAAAATTAATAATCAGCCACCATCAATACGCACTGGTTACAGTAATATTTACATCAATAAACATTTCTGACAAATTAGACTAGCTGTGTTGCCTAATACTTTAGTAAGAATTGTGAGAAATCAAGACTTGCAGATAGGACTTGTGACAAATGAAAATGACGATACTTCAAGGAGAAAAACAAAAAATGTCTGAAATGTTTTTATTCAGAAACTCTCTACTGAACTTCTGAAATGTGAACAGGAAACGTTAACTTTAGTATTCTCCATGGGGTGCGAGTAGAAAACTACCAATACCGCCATTTGTAATGTTGCAGTTGTGGCGCTAATTAAATCATCCTCAAAATGTCTAAAGACGTTTAGCAAGAGGTAAGTGATAAATAGATAAGACTCCCCCCAGTCCACACAGTGAATCATCGTCATAGTCCCCTTTTTATAGGGGACAGCGTCAAACTAGGAATGGAGCAGAAAAGGTGATGCAGTCTGTAACAGGAGCAGATCTGTGATGTGTTTGGAAGGTAAAGAAAACACACTTGTGTTTGCTAATGCCTCCTCAAGACTGCAACTTCTCTGTGTTTTTCCTTTAATCTAATTAGGGGCTGCCTTAGACATAAGATGTGTCCAGCAAAATGAATAAATGTAGTAGTCTTCAAGCTAGGCTGTTTCATCAAGGGTGTCACACACCTGCTGATTTTAAATGGACAAAATGCGCCCTGTCCCACTGGAACAGTCTGCATCTATTTGCAGCAATTGGAAGGCTTTGGGGTAGCCCAGCATTTCCTTAAGTATTGGGCACATGCCCAAGAGTGACAAAGGCAAGCCGCGCCCCCTCTCCCACCAGCCTCCGTCGGTGCACACAGAAGTGTCGAATTTCCCCCTGCTGCGCCCTGTTTGCAGTTCACTCTACAGTGAACCCTATGGGGAGTTATCCAATGAGCTGTGAAAAAACATCGGGAGCAAAAAACTAATAACCCGAAAATAAAAAAACCTCCCGAAAACACACAGGTTCAGTAAAACGGGTGTAGTATGGCTGACCGGCGGTCAGCTTACCGACGCCGGGATCCCGGCAGCATACCGACGCCGGGATCCCGGCGGGGAAGGGCGAGTGCAGCCACGGGTTCTATTCCCACTCTATGGGTGTCGTGGACACCCACGAATGGAAATTGTCCCTGTTGGTCGGCATGCCGACCATCGGGATAGTGGGTGTCGGGATGCTGGAGGAGGTCATGTGACCGTCGGTCTCCCGACCGTCGGTCACATGAATACCACCCCAGTAAAACCTGTGTTTTTGCCGGCCACAGACCCACTTTTGCATGAAAACAGGGCTGCTTTCGGGGATTTGGTTTAGCCTGCCTGAGGGAGGTGAAACAAAATGGCAGATAAGCTGCAGCCCGCGCCAGCTTTTCAGGGCTAACTGGAAAGCCCCTGGCGAGACAATTACCCCCCTATGTAGGGATAGATAAATAAAAGTGACCATCTCACGGGAACATGCTTATACATTAGCCCATTAACCAGAGAAATTACTTGTTTATCTTTCCAAGTGGAAAAACTAAAACTAAAGATATAAGGAAAAGAAAGCAAGGGTATGGAGACCCTAAATACATTTGCAGGCTATAACCAAATATCTTAAGATTCTCTAAAAGACTACCAACAGGTCTTAAACTATTACTAGCAGTGTGAGCAAAAGGTCACTTGCCAAAGGATATTCAACTAAAAAGCCTGCAGATCACAGCATGGGGTTTCATACATACCTTATAGAGTCTGTCCTTCTTACACAGCTCCACACTCTGTTTCCAGCGATTGTTACCCTTGAAAAGATATGCTGCAATCCTTCTGAACTCAATCAGTTCATGCTTTTCCAAACGTTGAGCGAGGGAAATATTGTCAAAGTTGTCATATGCATCTATAGATGTGCGAAGTGCCTTAATACAAAATACATGAATTTGTTACTAAATATTTTGCCATCATTCCATCTAAGTAGCTGTCCAGCTATAAAAACGCACAGAGTTTATGTAAATATAATTCAGTGGGTCCTCACATAAAGTCAGTGAAAGCAGCAGGACCACAGCTGCAGTACCAGTTTGTAGTGCAGTACCAGCAGAGGGCAGGCCTGATCAGACCACTGGGACGCAAACACAATACGCACCTCGACAACAATACAGCAGCAGCAGTTTCCAGGGCTGCAGCCCGTGGCACCGCGTCTGCAACCACTCTACCTGGCATTAGCCCTGCGTGTGCTAATGCACCCGGACATTGGCTGAGCAGCTAGCGGTGAGCTCCAGAGAGCACCTACAAATTATTGTGCACCCAAGGTTAGCATCTCCTGATATGCAGCTCTCCCTAACTCTGCAGAAAGTTCTGCTCAGACATGTAACTTCTCTCCTCTGTCTATCTGGGACAGAATCTGCTCACACTTTGCAAGACATGCAAGACATGTACTACAGTAATGCATAGTACCCATGCTATATGCCCACTCCCTACTCCCAACACTGCCTGCCCCTTACCCTATCCTTGACCCCAGCACTGTTCCAACTGCTTTCTGCACTTTACCCCTCCCTACCACCTGCACTGCCTGCCCTTAATCCCCCTCTACAACTTTACCCCAATTGCTGCTTGCCCTTAACCCCCTCCAACCCAACTGCTACCTGCCTCCAGCACTGCCCAAGCTGCCACTTGACCCCAGATCACTGTCCTAACCGCTGCCTGCACTCAACTCTTATAAAATGTGAGGAGGCACAGAAAATGTGGAGTAATAGCCCAATCTGATAAAGTGAAGGGTCCCTGGGACCTCACAATTGTTTCTGCTCAGCTTGATCACTGAAAGTACACATCGGTCCTAGCAGTCCTACCTGGTAGTCCTCCTCTGTAATGAAGAGGTTGTTCAGAGACTCGTTCACAGATTTGTTGTTATGGTTCTGAACTGAGCGAAGGTATGGTTTCACCAGAGGAAGCTGTTTCACCTTTGAATATAAAAACAGTAGCATCAAAATGAGGTAGAATAAAACCCCAGGGCTAACACAGAGGTAAAACATTGCCATTGCATTATTAGCCGGTACTTAATTTTTTTTTCCCATAGAAGATAACTATGATCAACTTGCTTAAAACATGCATATACATTATTTATTACAGATCTAATTCTGTGTATATTGTACAAGCCATCGAGAAAGTTCAGTTTAATATCTTCCTGTGCAATACAATGAAAGTAAAGTTACCTTGCTGAAGTAGTTGACAGCTCGTGTGTGGTCTAGTCTTGGGGATAGCACCATGAGGAGGTCATTCAGCAACAGTGGCTTGAATTCCAAGTAAAACTGTATTGCTCTGTAATACAGCTCCACATTGGCCACCTACAATAGAAGAATATAATATACAAGTAAGGGGCAATGATAGCATCCCCTGAATGTTAGCTTGTCCTTAATGTACTATAGGATGTAATTTAGATAAACAAAAGACAAAAAATGTATGTTTGTGACTCAAAAAGCCAGGACACAAAGACCAAGTTCTGCAGATACGGAGCTAAAGCCCACAGCACCTGGAGCTCTGTATATCACGTCGCAACCTATGCAATACCTTTACATTTTTATATTTAAGAGGCATCTCAAAGTCACATACAGCGCATGTGAAAAGAAAAAAAATGTTTTTTTTTTATATTTCTTGGCCCATTTCAGTCTGAAATTAAATACAAATATTTGGATCTTTATCAAATGCAAAAATCAACTTGCCAGTGTACTAGCAACCAGTCTTCAACATGAAGGTGGCTTTTAAAAATTTTCACCACAATGTAGGGCATGCTAGCTCCTTTTAGCCAAAATAATGGGTATCAAAGGATACTCTACCAGCTGGTGAAGGTTCAGCTGGAAGGGCCTAACGGTGGAAGTGGTTAGGAGAGCTTGCACATTTGTGGGTAGTGTTAATATGCACTATAAGATTCTATATTTAATTATCACATGTAATTTTATATAATTTAAAACCTGCCATAGCCCTAACCTTACTCACTGTTCAGCAGAGATATAAGCAGCCATCATTCTCTATCTTGAATACATTAACGTTAAGAGAGCAACAAAGCGGTCTGCAAATTGAAGTTCCCCAGAGTTTGGCCTGTACATATAACATTAAACCTTACTGGCTGAAGAGTTATCTGTGGATAAGTAAGACGCTAAGGCTAATAAAATGTAAAATAATCATTACCTTTGTTATGATATCTTTAAATTGTCCTTCCTTCCATGCATCTGTAGGGTGGCTCATCATTGTGAGAATGGCATTATCATATTCTTCATACTTATCATACAAAAACACGAGTTCTGCCCACAAGTGAGCTTGTTCTGCTGCCCTCAGCACCTGAATAAATAGAATACACATTTATTTATTGTCTCTATAATGGATCCCTATCAATCACCATGTTATATACCATATACATTTTATCTATCACTAGATCTACAAGAGGGTATACATCACCTTGGGAATGTTGACTCTGGACCAGAACAGCTCCAAGTGCTCCCTCATTTTCTGTGGCTTGAATTTAGAATACAGAATGGCCAACTCTGTGAACATGCCCATGTGTGCCCGCTCCAGACCTAGAGCCGCTTCCAGCATGGTGATGAGCTCTTCAAAATAACCACGATCCTAGAAGTAAACAGACCATTATTTTGCATTCAACCAATAAACGAACCACCCTCCCCCAAAAAATCATAAAGGTCAGGCATCATATCGTCACTTACCTGATAATAGTTTATAAGCTCCTCCAATTCGTCAGCATGTACCACAATGTGAAGGCCACACATCTGAGCGAGGCGAAACTCTTTACCATCAACGCATGCAAAACACACCTTGCAAAAATAAACATTAGTTAGCACATTTCAGAATTTCTGTACAGAGATAGGGACTAAACGGGGTATGCAATTAGCTAAAATAAACTTGGAGCTATTGATTTCGTCCCCCTGGCTACCCAATTGAGGCCGTTTTCACCCGTTTTTAGTATAAATTTCACCTTTTTCTTTTGTGAAAAGGCATTGTCAAAAAACACCTTAAAATTGATGAAAACTGGCCATGTTTTCGCCTGCACAGGTGAGAAAACATGTGGATTCGCAAATCCACGTTTTTCGCGCCTGAATTTTTATCTAGCTGAAAAAACGTCCCTGCTATTGAATAGGGTGCCCTAAAATTAGAAAGAATTTCCATTCGCCTTAAAATTAGAAAGAAAAAGCCCAATTTTTTCTTCTAGGCAAAAAAAAAAAAACTCAGACCTAATGGCATATCCCCTAAGTATAAAAATCCAATTCTTGTCACCTCCTTCCACGTGCGAGTGCTGTTCGCTTTTCGTGCACCATCGACTGCAGCCTGATACTCCCCCAGGTGAACCAGTGTTGATGCCAATCGGCCAAAATTTGAAACATTGTTGTAGAGAAGCTTAGCAGCATCATACATTTTTTCATCATAGCAGCGATCACCAACCTAATAAAAAGTAAATAAGTTAACAAAGTCCTCATATATTTTTAAGCAATGCACAAAGCAACTGAAGTGTGCAAAGCGATATAAAAAGAATGCAAGGAGTTGATCAAAACTGATATTTGGCATAAGCATATGGTTTGAAGATATAAGTTGGCCGTACCATCTGAGATCAGACAACTGAAAGATCTAAACAGATTGTACAAATTTATACAAGAGACCAATTAACCCATCAGTGTGCTTTAAGACTGCGGGAGAAAACCAAAATACCTGAAACAAGACCACACAAACAGAGAAAATATACAAACTCCACATACGTAATACCCTACAACACCACACAGATAGGGAATCAAACCTTTGACCCCAGAGTTGCAAGACAACCGTGCTAATCTCAGTGCCACCATGTGGTTTACGTCACAGATACATTTTTTCTTCTTCACCATTTTGCCACTGACTAGGTGTGACTGATCTGGCTAGTAATCCTGCTGTGTCTAACTAGTAGTAAGACTGGACCAGTAGGCATTACACAGCACTACCAGTATAAATAGGCCTGTAACGCTAGACAATAGCTTGCAGTGAGATAAAGCTAGATATTATGATATACAATCACTCCAGTCTGGGTAAAAACTGCTATTTTTGTCAGAAGTCTTTATTGTGGTACAACCTGTCTTTTAATGTTACTGGTATATTAAATCTAATAAGCTACTCGGACTACTTTGTTATTTCACAAGTCCATTTATTACCCACTGAAGGAAAGCAGACAATGGGGTATATGATCAATTCACGGCGAATTGCGGCAAATTATCGCCGTTTTTTAATTCGACACAATTCGACAGGTGAATTCCGGCAGGTGGCTGCCGGAATTCACCATATTCAATGAAAAACGGATTCGACATTCCCGCGGGCGAAAAACGGACGATTTGCCGGATTTTGCAGCGAATTAAAAAAACGGGTAAAAACCCGGAAAAAAATGGCGTGGGGTCCCCCCTCCAAAGCATAACCAGCTTTGGGCTCTTCGAGCTGGTCCTGGTTCTAAAAATGCGGGGACAAAATTGACATGGGATCCCCCGTATTTTTAAAACCAGCACCGGGCTCTGCGCCAGATGCTGGTGCAAAAAATACGGGGGACAAAAAGAGTAGGGGTCCCCCCGTATTTTATACACCAGCATCGGGCTCCACTAGCTGGACAGATAATGCCACAGCCGGGGGTCACTCTTATACAGCGCCCTGCGGCCGTGGCATTAAATATCCAACTAGTCACCTCTGGCCGGGGTACCCTGGGGGAGTGGGGACCCCCTCAATCAAGGGGTCCCCCCCCCCAGCCACCCAAGGGCCAGGGGTGAAGCCCGAGGCAGTCCCCCCCATCCAAAGGCTTCAATCAAGGGGTCCCCCCCCCCCCCCCCCAGCCACCCAAGGGCCAGGGGTGAAGCCCGAGGCTGTCCCCCCCCCATCCAAGGGCTGCGGATGGGAGGCTGATAGCCGTGAGTAAAATGACAGAATATTGTTTTTTCCAGTAGTACTACAAGTCCCAGCAAGCCTCCCCCGCAAGCTGGTACTTGGAGAACCACAAGTACCAGCATGCGGGAGAAAAACGGGCCCGCTGGTACCTGTAGTACTACTGGAAAAAAAATACCCAAATAAAAACAGGACACACACACCGTGACAAGTACAACTTTATTACACACTGCCGACACACATACTTACCTATGTTGACACGCCGACTGCCACAGTCTCCGACGATCCGAGGGTACCTGTGAAAAAATTATACTCACCTTCCAGCGTCCAGAGATAAATCCACGTCCAGAGTATAATCCACGTACTTGTTAAAAAGAAAAAAAAAAAACGCATACCCAACCATGCCGGACTGAAAGGGGTCCCATATTGACACATGAGACCCCTCTCCCCGAATGTGCCGGGACCCCACGTGACTCCTGTCACTGAGGTCCCTTCAGCCAATCAGGAAGCGCTACTACGTGGCGCTCACCTGATTGGCTGTGCGCTGTCTGTGCTGTGACAGCGCATCGCACAGCTCTCTCCATTATTTCAATGGTGGGAACTTTGCCGTCAGCGGGGGGGTTACCCGCGGTCAGCCGCTGACCGGCGGGTGACCCCACCGCTAGCCGCAAAGTTCCCACCATTGAATATAATGGAGAGGCATTGCGATGCGCTGTCTGAGCTCAGACGTGCAGAGCCAATCAGCAGAGTGCAAGGACGTTGCACTCGCTGATTGGCTGAAGAGACCTTTCAGTGACAGCTGTCACGTAGAGGTCTCTGCATTCGGGGAAAGGGGTCTCATGTGTCAACATGGGACCCTTTTCAGTCCGCTGGCACGGGTTTTTGCGTTTTGTTATTTTGCCAAGTACCTGGATTATACTCTGGACGTGGATTTATCTCTGGACGCTGGAAGGTGAGTATAATTTTTTAACAGGTACCCTCGGATCGTCGGAGACTGTGGCAGTCGGCGTGTCAACATAGGTAAGTATGTGTGTGTCGGCAGTATGTAATAAAGTTGTACTTGTCACGGTGTGTGTGTCCTGTTTTTATTTGGGTATTTTTTTCCCAGTAGTACTACTACAGGTACCAGCGGGCCAGTTTTTCTCCCGCATGCTGGTACTTGTGGTTCTCCAAGTACCAGCTTGCGGGGGAGGCTTGCTGGGACTTGTAGTACTACTGGGAAAAACTATATTCTGACATTTTTCTCAAGGCTATCAGCCTCCCATCCGCAGCCCTTGGATTGGGGGGGGGGGGGGGGGGGGGGGGACGACAGCCACGGGCTTCACCCCTGGCCCTTGGGTGGCTGGGGGGGGGGGGACCCCTTGATTGAAGGGGTCCCCACTCCCCCAGGGTACCCCGGCCAGGGGTGACTAGTTGGATATTTAATGCCACGGCCGCAGGGCACTGTATAAAAGTGACCCCTGGCTGTGGCATTATCTGTCCAGCTAGTGGAGCCCGATGCTGGTGTAAAAAATACGGGGGACCCCTACTCTTTTTGTCCCCCGTATTTTTTGCACCAGCACCAGGCGCAGAGCCCGGTGCTGGTTTTAAAAATACGGGGGATCCCCTGTCAAATTTTTCCCCGCATTTTTAGAACCAGGACCAGCTCGAAGAGCCCGAGGCTGGTTATGCTTTGGAGGGGGGACCCCACGCCATTTTTTTCCCTTGATTTTACCGTTCCAGCTATTAAAAAAAAAAAAAAATATCTTTTTAAAAATATATAAATACTTGTACAACCAAAAAAGACAAACCAAGTACCTAATCCCTTCTAATATAAATAGATATGCTATTCCCAAAAAAAAAAAAAAAAAAACACTAAAAAAAACATGTTTTCAATTTTTTTTATTGGTCTCACCCTCCAAAGTGTGGCGGATTGAAAATGACGAATTTACTGTCTAAAAGCACTGTTGTCGAATTTCCAAACTTGAATTGAATACACTTTGGTCGAATTGCAGCACTTGTATCATTGCAGAAAAATCGAATTTGACAAAAGTCGAATTTCAAAAAGTCGAATTTTGAAAGTCCGTTTTTTTGACGGAAAGCACTGAATTGCATTGACGATTTTTTTTTTTTGGCGAAAAAATCCCAAAATTCGACAATTTCGGGAATTCGACCGCAATTGCATATACCCCAATGAGACAAATGAGTCTACTTGTAACCAGTCCTAACAATTCTCATGTACTGTTGGCAATGTGACAGAAGTGAGAGATCTTGGAAACTTACTTGTTGAATATGAGCATTGTTTGGTCCATTAATAAATTCCTCAAGTTCTGTGAGGCGGTTAGTTTTTGCAAGAGCGAAGATCAGCTCTGTTTCAACATAGGATTCCCTTGCCTTCTTCCGGGCCATCTGCAGGTATTTAACCAATTCTTCCCAATTTCCTATAGGAAATCACTGTGTCAGTCGAGCCTCTAAACATGTATAGCGCTTCCACTAATGAGGAACCCTTCAGTCCACCACCCTGTTAACCATTTAATACTACCACACTTGTTCCAGTCCATGGTTTACAGTGTGTTCTAAGTTGGCAGTAAATAGAGAGTACTAGACAAGTAACATATACACTAGCAATCTACAGATATAGAATACACAGTTCTTGTCTTAGTAAAAAAGTACTGTTATAAATGACAAAGCATATCTATGCTTCCCTCAAACATGTAAGAAATAATTAACTGATAACACATGCATTAATTATAATGTAATGGAGGGTGTTTAGTACTCGGTTATGAACCTAAGCAAATGGCAATATGCTTGACTACAATAAACACAGAAGCATTATGTGGTACTTTACCACTGGCATTGGCAGCCTGAACAACTTCCATAAAAGACGATGGGTCATCTGCTTTAATGTAGGAGTCAATTGCCTCTTTGACCATGCCTTTCTGAAGCTGAGCCTTGGCAAGTTGGCTCCAAACAGCTGGCTCATTGCAGCGCTCCGCAAACTCATAAGCACGGTCCAAATTGCCAATGTGTTCAATCAAAACCTGAAAGATGTGAAAGTAAATATTAATAAAAATGCAAAGCAAAGCATCATGATACGCTAATGAAAAAGCTGTGTCATACCTGTATGGCAGATGTGTTCACATCAAATTTCCTAAAAATGGCAAAGGCTTCCTCATATAGCTCATTACTGATGGCAATGTTTGCAATATCAGGGGCATCATAGTTATCTAAACGGTTGATGTATTCCATTACTCTGGTGCGATCAGCTTTAATAGCTGTCAAGATCAGCAGGTTCTGGAGGTTTCTGAGTAGGAAACAAGCTGGTTAAAACTGATAGAAGCTCATAATTTACAAAGAACCAATAAGTTGTTTGATGGTGACAATATACACCATAAAACAGTACTTTATACCAGCTAACTCACAGCTTACTAAACTGAAAAAAAAAATGTAAAGTATTTTTAAAGCTAAAAATAAAATAAATAAATGACTAAAACTATATCCAAAATTCTTCAGGCTATCTGGCCCAAGCGCTAGTGTCAGGATCCCAGCATCCAGTAGACCAATGCCGAAATTCGACAACCAGCATTTACCAACAAACGGAATCTTGACACCCGTCTGGTATTCCCATTCGGTTGGTGGGTCCATGCCACCAAGTGAGTGGGAATAGAACATGTGGCGAGCGCAGTGAGTTCACGAGGGGACTCACTACCGGGATGCCACTGTCAGCATAGTGACAGCCAGCATCCCGTATGGCGGGATAGGTCTGCATGTATACTTTCCATAGAATAAAAACACAGCAAATCAGATTTCCAGTCACATCTGCCACAATCAACTCCACATGAATAAAAGGATTCACTTCAGGAAAGCTCTAAAAACAATTAAGAAATGTGGTTCGATCTTCAATAGAAAGGTAACTTATTTTACATTAAATATATAACAGGTTGAGAAACAGAACCAGCAAATTATAGGAAAAAATATCTGAAATAAGCAAGACTGGTTAATATACAGCAATGAGAGGAAAGGAAACCACATAATAAGAAAAAGGAGTCCCTAGCTAAGATGCATAATACAGAAAATGAAACAAATTTATGGAATTCTAAAGGATCTTAAACAAAAAGGTCAGATTCAATTAGATCATCCAAAACAGATTTTACTGCCATTTAGCATTTGGGACACCTGTGGCAGCCTTACCTTCCCCTATAGTCTATGTGCTATTATGCAGCCACTGTATCATCAGTACAGTGTAGCTATATAAAACCATATAAAAAACGGTTAACCTGTAATAGGTATTTTTAAAAAGTTTCAGTTCAATAATTGTCAACCCAAATGATCTAGTGCAGTGGTTCTCAAACTCAGTCCTCAGGACCCCACACGGTTCACGTTTTCCATGTCACACAGCAGCTGCACTGTCTATCCCCAAGTGTCACATTTAAAAAATCTACAGGTGACATGCAAAACATGAACCGTGTGGGGTCCTGAGGACCAAGTTTGAGAACCTGTGATCTAGTGGGAATAAGTGTGAACCAGGCAGCATTATGTGAATAGCAATTGAAGCATAGCAGTGCTAAGAGTGCCGAGAGGTAAACAGATAGGGCAAGTGAGTAAGCCTCTGGGAGACCCAATACTGGGATGCTGTTTTGCTTTGGTCCCAAGATTAAGAACCATTGAGACAAACCAGGTAGACCTTCTTGTAACTCTGGCCAGATTTGAAAGGAATGACTGTGAAATAGGCAGTTGGATAGGAGATAGGAGAGCAGCACCACAGCCAGGTTGTGGAGAATCCTGCGTCCAAATGAAGAACCGTGAGAGGCAAATGTATCAGAGGCATTGAACCTAAGAAAAGTGTTGACATAAGACCACATGGTCGCCTTGCACAGTTGTTCTGCAGACGTACCACAGCGAACTGCCCACAAAAGGACCCACAGAGCAAGTAGAATGAGCAGACACTGTATCCAGCACAGGAAGGTCAGCCTGCGTGTGAGACTGTGAGATAGTCACATCTGGCCAGAGTCTGTTAGCTGGCCAGCCCCTCTTGTGGAATCCGTGGAGGCTAAAGAGGAAATCTTATCTCCTGACGGAGCTGGTACAATCTACGTAAATCCGAAGGGCACAGACCATGTCTAAGGAGGCCTCCACCGCCAAGAGGTCTGGAGATTGGAAGGCTGGTACCACTTCAGCAATTTGAGGTCCATTGATTACAGGGGTTCAAAAGGGGGCTCCTGAAGTGCCACTGACAACCCATAAAGCCAATGAAGGGACAAAGGGAGGTTGAACACAAAGAACACCCTGAAGAAAGATGCAAACATCAGGCAGTAGAGCAATTCTGTGCTGGAACCAGACTGACAGAGCAGAGATGTGCACTTTCAGAGGCCAGATGGAGTTCAAGATCCAATCCAGCTTGAAGAAAGGAACGGAATTGGGAAAGTCTAAAAACCAAAAAGGGTTATAGCATCTTGCAGCGCACCACTGGAAGTATGTATGGCACACACGGTAATAGATACTGGCTGAGGCCGGCTTCCGTGCTCTGAGCATGGTCTGAACCACAGAGCAAGAGAAACCTTTGGACCTTTAGAAGGGATGACTCAAGAGCCACACAGTCAAAGACAGACGGGCTAGGTCAGACTTGCTTGAATTTGTGAAGTATTCGAGGAAGGTGGGAGACTGGAGGGAAGAGGTACAGCAGACGGAAGGTCCACTTTACTGCTAGGGTGTCCACGAAGGCTGCTTCAATATCTCGTTATAGACCCGTACACGAGAACATTGTGGTTGTGTCGTGAGGCCATGAGGTCCATGTCCAGCACGCCCCAACTGTCCACCAGAAGCTGGAAGACCTCTGGGCGTAGAGCACTCTCATCAGTGCGCATGTCGTGACGGCTGAAGAATTCTGTTGCTCAGTTGAGGATAACTGGGATGAACACCGCAAAGATGGCCAGGAGCTGGCGTTCGACCTATCTGATAATGTGAGCCACTTTCTGCATTGCCAACAGACTGCGAGAGCCTCCCTGATGATTGAGGTAGGCTACCCACAGTGGTTGGTGGTGGACAGACTGGACCTGGACCGGTCTCCCTTGAAGAATAGTCTGTGCCTAAGTGTGCGCTCTGTTGGATTGGCAAGCAACTCTTGGTGGTAGTCCAATTTATCTGAAAGGAGTGTTGGCCGGTCACCACCCCATTCATGGAGAATGGCATCCGTGGCAAGGAGTACCCAATCCTGGATCCAGAAGAGTCGACCCTTGTCCAAGTGAGACATCTGTAGCCACTAGCACAGGGACAGTAGAACCTCCAGAGAGAGGACTATCGTCTGGGACCTGATCAGATGCGACTGTCCATTCTGTCTGGACAGGATCAGGTGTTGCAGGGGTCTGGAGTGGAACTGGGCATACTCCGCGATGTTGAAGGTGGAGACCATGGACTCCAAGACTTGCATTGCTAAGTGGACCAACACTCTGTGGCTTTGATGTAATTTGCACACTCGTTGTAGTGCGGAAATCTTGACTGCTAGTAGAAAATTTCTCTGTATCTGAGAATCCAGGAGAGCCCCCAGATGTAACATCCTTTGCAAAGGAATCAGGGATGACTTTTTCCAGTTGATTAGCCAGTGTGTTTGCAGGAAGGCAATGGTCAGCTGAAGATGGCAGTGAAGGGCCTCCGGACAGTGTGCCAGAATCAGCAGGTCATCCAGGTATGGGAGTGTTCTGAACCCCTGACAATGAAGCTATGAAGCTGGTCCGCCATCACTGCCATGATTTTGGTAAATACCCTAGAAAGACCAAAGAGCAGTGCCTGAAATTGTAAATGTTGCTGGAGGACAGCAACCCCTAGAAACAGCTAATGAGAGGACACTATAGGCACATGTAGGTAAGCGTCCTGAATGCCCAAAGACACCATAAAGTCCCCAGGGCTCCATAGCTAGGACAACACAGCTGAGGGTTTCCATACAAAATCTAGACACTCTGATAAACCTGATCAGGGATTTGAGATTGAGGATTGGCCGATGAGACCCATTGGGTTTCTGAACCAAGAAAAGGGTAGAATAAAAATCCATCCCTCACTGTGACGAAAGGATAGGGATTACTACCTCCATGTGCAGTAGGGACTGAATGGGTTTGCTCGGGTCTGATGGATATAACAAACACTGGGGGTGGGAGAGGGAGCTGGAAGAAGCTGGATGTCTGGTAGCCCAGGCTTGGAGGCCTTCGTGTAAGCCAGGCCTGGCCAACCTGTGGCTCTCCAGAAGTTGTGAAACTACAAATCCCAGCATGCCCTGCCACAGTTTGAGCATTCCCTAGTAGCAAAACTGTGGCAAGGCATGATGGAACTTGTAGTTTTACAACAGATGGAGAGCCACAGGTTGGCCAGGTCTCGTGTAAGCAGACTGACGAGGGAAGAACTGTCCTTTAGCTTTGCCCTGGGGTGAAATGATCGAAAGGAAGATGTACGAGTGCTCGGGGTAGATGCTGAGGGTGGGACAGTAGTTTCAGAGGCTGCAGAGTAGCCACAATGTTGTCCAATTCTGCGCCAAACAGGATCTCCCCAGTGTGAGACAGTGGGCCTTCTTAGAGTCCATGTCAGCTTTCCATGAGTGTAGCCAGATTATGTGGTGGGCTACCACTAAGGTAGCAGATACCTTGGAAGCCAGGAGACCAGTATCCAAAGCAGCGTCACCTAAGTAGGAGGGTGCTTCTCTGATATGCGAGATGTGGGACAGCTGGCCCCAGGTAACATCAGAGGGAAGACTTTCCTCGAGGGCCTCTGCCCAGATCTCAATGGCTTTAGCCACCCAGGCAGCCTCCATAGCCGGTCGAATAATAGCCCCTGTAATTACTCTTTTTAAACTAGGACATGGTACTCACCAAGGCTGCCCTTTCTCCCATTCACTATTCAATCGGCTATTAAGCCCGACATGTCTCATCCATAAGGATCCTGGTATCTAGGGCTTTTGGGTTGGCCACATTGTTGACACAATAGCTATCTATGCAGATGATATGCTCCTGGCTGATTATTGCAAATCCCTGGGGCATTTTGTGCAGGTTATTAAGGATTTATTTTTTCCTCTGGACCACTGAATAATTGGCCAGAATCTAATATATTCTGTCCTTTCTTCTTTGATACAGGGGGAGAAAGGGCCTTGGATAGCACTTCCTACTCTCTGTAGATCCAAATTTTCTGGTGGCCTTACTACATCAAGTCTCGCCGGTTTGGTGCTATGCACAAGACTTGTTGGGGGGAGGGGGATTTGTGGTGTATGGGCCCTGATGTTCTGCTATGGATTATTGTTCGTTTTTCTGAGCTTAGCATGATCAGTGAAGAATTTTTGGCTTTTTTTATTGTGTCTGTACAGTTGGTCACCTGTTTCACAACTGTGTATTTCATTCCTTTGAACACCTGCAATCGGAGTTTCTCATACAACCATTTATAGATAACTCCAGCTCAGTCATGCTCTGCGTGCCTAGTTTGGAAGTTACTCTATTTTGGTATCCCCTTCCCTTCTTAAACTCATACTTCTTAAAAACTACCCTCTAGGAAAACTATTTTCTATCACTATAGTGACCATACATACTGAGATTTTAGCCCATATTGATGTTACCACTCCCACTATTTGATTTTTGGCATTTGATGTGCAACTGTAGTTCGATCAGATGTACAATCTACTCTTCTAGAACTGCCACCAGCAGAGGTCAAACTGTTTATTTGGCCAAGATTGAGGTTTTTTTTTTTTTTATGTTTCCATTATGCCACTATTTTCGTGTTCCCTTTTCATTCTATTATTTTATATTCATGCTTCCAACATACTGAGATTTTGTTTTTCTGCTCTGTGAAATGGTCTGGCGCATACTCAATTCTCTGCCCGGTTTTCGCCAACATTGTTTTTGCATGCTTTATGTCAGCAACTATACAAGTAACAGTTTAGTGTTTTTCCATTTATGAGAGATAGATAGATAGATAGATAGATCTATCTATCTATCTAAAACTGTGCCAGTTTAATAATACACACTACTCATCACATCTTCTTAAACTTTTGGCAGCTTCCGCAGCTATAGCTCGATCTTAAACACATGATATTTCCTCATTAATATAATCATGGTTTCAATCCACTCTGATTTTCTTTTGAAATTACTATTGAAAAATGTTAAGTACACTGAAAATATTGCAATAAAAATTATAGTTTGTACTGAACAGCAAAGAAATTTCTCACCGGCCATTTGTTTGTTATGACAGCTTACTCAAAATGTGGCACAATAGGATATACCTGTGTTCACTGAAGACAGAGTTGTCCAAGACAATCTTCTCTAAGAGCTCAATGAGCTCATTCGGAAGGTCTGCTGTCATGAAGGCTTTCACAGTGACAGACACCTCCTCTGGGTCTTGGGTTTCAGAAAGAGCTGTTTGGACAACCTGACAAGAAAAGAAATAGTACATTCCTTCATTTGGGAAAGTCACGATTAACAGTGCAAAGTACAAACTTTTGTTGCCTTCTCCATAAAAGGTAATATTGAGCAGAGCATAACCTGATCAATCAGTGGCCTTCTGTATGGGTTGCTTTCTAACAATACACTGGCCCACAATTCTGGATCTTTACGGCGTACCAAATACCTCGATAGGCTTTTGAAAAGCGAGTTTTCATTGCAAACCTGAAGAGAGAGAAAATATATATATAGATTTAAATTTCAGAATAATTACGCAAATACTGAAAAAAACAAATATTTTTTTTTTTTACCATTGCATCAAGTACACATACTATACATAGGGGTATATTCAATAACAGTCAGATCCATTCCAACATGCTGTTGTCGGAATGGATCCAACAAGCCCTATTCAATGAACAGCCGCTGCTGTCAGCGGCTGCGCTGACAGTAGCGGCCAGGAGTGCAGATGGTGGCGGGGGTAAGCTGGGCCGCGGGGTTAAGCAGAGATCGGAGGCCGGTGGGGAAAGCTGGCTGTGGGGGAGGGGGAAATGTCTGCGCCTACCCCCGCCGCCATGTCCTCCCCGCAGCCAGCTCCGTCCGCCGGCTGCCGATCTCTGCTACCCCCGCGGCCCGCAGCACCGCTTGTCTCCTCACCTCAATCTGACTTGTTTTCAAGTCGGATTGAGTTTGTCGGAAAGGGGGCCCAAAACCTGTCGGATTTGGCCCCATTTCCGACAGAATCACGTGGATCGGCGGCTATTCCGCCAATCCACGTGTTTTACGACAAGTCGGGAATTCCCGACTTGTCGGAAAAAATCAGCCCCTATTGTATAGGTCGGAACCCCTTCCGACCTATTTCTGTCGGAAGCTGCAGTCTTTCCGACAAGACGGCAGCTTCCGACAGTTATTGAATACAGCCCATAGGCTTAGGTATTAAATAGATCTATAAATGCCATCATTCTTGATCCATGTAACACTTCAGAAAAAAGATTATGAGATTTATTTGAACTCAAAATATAGAAATGCATAAGCATATACACAGAGCTCAGGTTTTAGAGACCTACACTGATTAGTTCCAGGTCACACTGTCCACGCTCATATGCCACACATGCCAGATGGGGATCTCTCTTTTCACAATACTTTCCAACAACACGACTGTCATAGTATGGGTTCTCACGAAGGAATCTTTCTGGATTATTATTGCTGTCGATATAAATCTTAGCCAAAGCATTGTGAGTGGCTGGCTCCTCACAGCCCTCATGGATCCTGGATTCCAACCACGGCAGAAGCAATTTTAACCTATAGTTGCAATAAAAGGAATAAAATGACCATTCGATATTGCAAGACTGCTTTGTGTAATGGAGTAATATGTCCAACAAAGTGTGCACTACAAAGACATTACAATATTTCAATTACTGTTTTGGTTTACTTAACATAGGTTTTATAAGAGTTCATCCAAAATGTATCAAAACTGGTGAACTTAAACTCTTCCAGTTTCCATATATAGTTGCTCTAGGCATGAGTTGGGCTTTGGGGCTTTTTTTGATTCAACCTGCTACAGAAGCTTGAAACCGGCACTAATTTACACATCTTCAGTTGCATTTGATCACCACTTACCCGTGATTACATACCTACAACCGCCTAATGACACAGTCATCCAATATGTCTGCATATAAATTCTGCAGCAGTTAGACGCAAGGGGAAGTAGTGGTAAATGTAAATTTACCGAATTCTACTAAGCTTCACAATGGACTTCAACAGAGAACAGTAGTGACGCAGACAATCCAGCCATGAGCATGAGTGAGGGAACACAGTGTCCCCCAGCCAGATTCAGAGAGAAGGATTGAATATTAAAGGGTCACCACAGTCCTAGTAAAATGCGCCGACAACCAGTCTGGTGCCAGTTGCCCCAAACTAGAACAAGCCTAAGTGAGGAGAGAACGGCTCCAACTCACAATTGGCTGGTTAGGAGTAGGCCAACCATCTGTCTATGCATTGTAAAGAACAAGTAGAGAATCTGTGCTACGGATGGAGTAAGGTTCGCCCAAGTAGATCCGCAGGGCTCGGACTATGTTTAAACAGAGCCAGAACACCCCAGGAAGTCGCAGATAGATGAAATACAGGAAATACAATTTCCCATTTCAAGTGGAAAACCATATAGAGTACCGCCCTAACGTCATGTAAGATGAGAATGGCCTACAAGACAAAACATCCAATTCTGAAACAAACCCAGCCAAGGGCCATAAGGAAGACCAGCTTCCAAGTAACAAACTTAAAGGCCTCCAAATTCCAAAGGCACAAAAGGAAGACTGCTTTAGAACAGACGATCAGGTTAAGATTCCACAGAGCTACTGGCAGCCAAAATGATTGTTGGACCAACAACTCGGCTTGTAAAAAGGTCAGAATTTCCAGGAGAAGGGCCAGATGTCCATCGAAATAAAAAGGGACAGAAATGAATGCTGCACTTTAAAAACAACAAAGGCGTACACCGGCCTCTTAACCACCCTGAAGGAAGGCCAATAAACTAGGAAAGTAAATCTTGGAAGTATGTAAACTACGCTACTCACACCATAAGCTGTAGCTCCTCAAAACCCTGTGGCAAGTGTAGGATGAAACCGGTTTCTAGGACAGAAACACAGTACAGACCACCAAAGAAGAACCCTTAGTCTTCCAGAGACTGGCCTCAAAAACCAGGCTGGTAAAGCAAACTGTGAAAGGTCTTTCTGCAGAAGCAGTCCCTAAAGCAGCAGAACTGACCGTAGTTGAAGACGCCACCCGGGACCTACCGACAGTTTGAGAACGCTGGCAAACCAGGGCCTGCACTACCAGTCCGGGGCCACTAGGATCACCAGTACCCGTTGAGCATTGACCCGCTCGAGAACAAAGGTAACATCAGAACTGGGGGCAAAGAGATATGCCAGATGGAAGTTCCATGGAACAGTTATGGCATGGTTGTTCCGAGAGGCCATCAGGTCTATCTGCAGTAGACCCCACCTTCTCACCACTGCGTTGAATACCTGTGGGTGTAGACACCACTCCCCTGGATGCATATCTTGACGACTGAGGTAGTTTGCTTCCCAATTTTCCACTCCTGGAATGAAGACTGCCGACAGGATTATGTTGTGCTTTTCTGACCAAGACAGAATCTTTGTGGCCTCCTTTAAAGCCATGATGCTTCTTGTTCCTCCCTGACAGTTTATGTATGCTGTTGCCGTCACATTATCCAACTGCACTCTCACATGCTGAGCCCTTACTAGGTCCTCAGCCAGAAGAAGTGCATTGTAAATAGCTCTTCGTTCCAGAACATTTATTGGAAGACTGCTCTCCTGCGGTGACCATCTCCCCTGAAACTGATGGTTGTCCAGCACTGCTCCCCATCCTTTGAGACTGGCATCTGTTGTCAAAATCTTCCAATCCCAGATTCCAAACCTCTTTCCCACTTCTAGATTACCGTCGACCGAACACCAAATTAAGAAGGTCCTGGCTTTGGGCGGCAAGCAAATCCGTCGGTGAAGGAGTAAATGCATACCTGCCCCCTGAGCAATCAGATTCAGCTGAAAGGCTCTGTAATGTAGTTTGCCGTATTGGATTTCTTCGAAGGATGCTACCATTTTTCCTAGCAGCCGTACACAAAGATGCAGAGAGACCGTCTGGTTCTTTAGAACCTGATGTACCATTTCCTTGATGTCTCGAATCTTGTCCTCTGGGAGAAACACTTTCAGTTGTATTGGGTCCAAGACAAGCCCCAGGAATTGAATCCTCTTCGTTGGTTGCAAATTGGATTTTTTTGAAACTCACGATCCAGCTGTGCCGAATCGGAAACTGATGAGTGGTCTGAGCATCCCAGATCAACCGGTCCTGAGAGGGAGCCTTACGTAACAAGGTCGTCCAGATACGGTATTATCGTTACCCCTAACAATCTCAGTTTCGCTACCATGACTGCCATGATCTTTATGAAGACTCTCGGGGCTGATGATAGGCCAAACGGTAGAGCACTGAACTGGTAATGAGACTAGCCCACTGCAAACCGTAAATAGGCTTGGTGCGGGGTCCAAATTGGGACATGGAGGTAGACGTCCTTTATGTCCATGGACACCATGAACTCCCGTTACTCCAGTCCCGCAATAACTGATTGGATTTATTCTATCTTCAATCTGTAAACAGTCAGGAACTGACTTAACACCTTTAAATTGAGGATCGGCCCGACAGACCCATCCGGTTTGGCATTACAAAAACATTTGAATAAAAATAAGATTTTAAACCTACCGGTAAATCTTTTTCTCCTAGTCCGTAGAGGATGCTGGGGACTCCGTAAGGACCATGTGGTATAGACGGGCTCCGCAGGAGACATGGGCACTATAAAGAACTTTAGAATGGATGTGCACTGGCTCCTCCCTCTATGCCCCTCCTCCAGACCTCAGTTAGAAAAACTGTGCCCAAAGGAGACGGACAGTACGAGGAAAGGATTTTGGTAACCTAAGGGCAAGATTCATACCAGCCCACACCATCCACACCGTATAACCTGGAATATACGCAACCATTTAACAGTATGAACAAACAGTATCAGTCAGCGACTGAACTTAACTGTAACATAACCCTTATGTAAGCAAGAACTATAAACAAGTCACGCAGAAATATGTCCGCACTGGGACAGGCGCCCAGCATCCTCTACGGACTAGGAGAAAAAGATTTACCGGTAGGTTTAAAATCTTATTTTCTCTTACGTCCTAGAGGATGCTGGGGACTCCGTAAGGACCATGGGGATTATACCAAAGCTCCAAACCAAGCGGGAGAGTGCAAATGACTCTGCAGCACCGATTGAGCAAACATGAGGTCCTCATCAGCCAGGGTATCAAACTTGTAGAATTTAGCAAAAGTGTTTGAACCCGACCAAGTAGCTGCTCGGCAAAGCTGTAAAGCCGAGACGCCTCGGGCAGCCGCCCAAGAAGAGCCCACCTTCCTAGTGGAATGGGCCTTTACCGAATTTGGTACCGGCAATCCAGCCGTAGAATGAGCCTGCTGAATAGTCTTGCAGATCCAGCGAGCAATAGTCTGCTTAGAAGCAGGAGCGCCAACCTTGTTGGCTGCATACAGGACAAACAGAGCTTCTGTTTTCCTAATTTGAGCCGTCCTGGCTACGTAAATTTTTAAGGCCCTGACTACATCAAGGGATTTGGAATCCTCCAAATCTCCCGTAGCCACAGGCACCACAATAGGTTGGTTCATATGAAACGATGACACCACCTTAGGCAAAAATTGAGGACGAGTCCTCAACTCTGCTCTATCCACATGGAAAATGAGATAGGGGCTCTTATGAGACAAGGCCGCCAATTCGGACACCCGCCTTGCAGATGCCAAGGCCAACAACATGAACACCTTCCAAGTGAGAAATTTTAACTCAACAGTTTGAAGAGGTTCAAACCAGCGAGATTTTAGGAATTGTAACACCACGTTAAGGTCCCATGGTGCCACTGGGGGCACAAAAGGAGGATGAATGTGCAGCACTCCCTTTACAAAAGTCTGGACTTAAGGGAGAGAAGCCAATTCTTTCTGGAAGAATATAGAAAGGGCTGAAATCTGTACCTTAATGGAGCCCAACTTTAGGCCCATATCCACTCCAGTCTGTAGAAAGTGGAGAAACCGGCCCAAGTGGAAGTCTTCCGTAGGAGCATTCTTGGCTTCACACCAAGAAACATACTTCCTCCAGATACGGTGATAATGTTTCGCCGTCACCTCCTTCCTAGCTTTTATCAGAGTAGGGATGACTTCCTCCGGAATACCCTTCCCAGCTAGGATTTGGCGTTCAATCACCATGCCATCAAACGTAACCGCGGTAAGTCTTGGAACACGCAGGGCCCCTGCTGTAACCGGTCCTCCCTGAGAGGAAGAGGCCATGGATCTTCTGTGAGCAGCTCCTGATGATCTGAATACCAGGCCCTTCGAGGCCAATCTGGGACAATGAGTATTGTCTGCACTCTTCTTTGCCTTATGATTCTCAGTATCTTTGAGATGAGAGAGGAAGAGGAGGGAACACATAGACCGACTGAAACACCCATGGTGTCACGAGAGCGTCCACCGCTACTGCCTGAGGGTCCCTTGACCTGGCACAATACCTCCGAAGTTTCTTGTTGAGGCGTGACGCCATCATGTCTATTTGAGGAAGTCCCCAAAGACTTGTTATCTCTGCAAAAACTTCTTGATGAAGTCCATACTCTCCTGTATGGAGATCGTGTCTGCTGAGGAAGTCTGCTTCCCAGTTGTCCACTCCCGGAATGAATACCGCTGACAGGTGGTATCCAGGATACCGCCGGTCAGCCATACTACACCCCCGCTGACAGAGCGCTTACGTGATTTTCTGCCCAGCGCAGAATCCTGGTGGCTTCTGCCATTGCCACTCTGCTCCTTGTCCCGCCTTGGCGGTTTACATGAGCCACGGGGCTGTGACGTTGTCTGATTGAATCAGAACCGGTAGGTCGCGAAGAATATTCTCCGCTTGTCGTAGGCCGTTGTATATGGCCTTCAATTCCAGTATGTTGATGTGCAGACAAGCCTCCTGGCTTGACCACAGTCCCTGGAAATTCCTTCCTTGTGTGACTGCTCCCCAATCTCGGAGGCCCGCGTCCGTAGTCATCAGAACCCAGTCTTGAATGCCGAACATGCGACCCTCTAGAAGGTGAGCACTCTGGAGTCACCACAGGAGAGACACCCTGGCCCTGGGGGACAGAGTTATTTTCGGATGTGTTATTTTCGGATGTATTTGAAGGTGTGACCCGGACCACTTGTCCAGAAGGTCCCACTGAAAAGTCCTCGCATGAAACCTGGCGAAGGGGGATGGCCTCGTAGGTCGCCACCATTTTCCCCAGTACTCGAGTGCACTGATGGACCGACACTTTTCGGTTTCAACAAGTCTCTTACCATGTTCTGGAGTTTCTGGGCTTTTTCCCTCAGGAGAAAAAACCTATTTTGTTCTGTGTCCAGAATCATGCCTAAGAAAGACAGCCGAGTCGTTGGGACCAACTGCGACTTTGGTAGATTTAGAATCCATCCCATGTTGCTGTAGCACTCCCAGGGAGAGCGACACGCTTTTCTGCAACTGTTCCTTTGATCTCGCTTTTATCAGGAGATCGTCCAAGTACGTGGTAATTGTGACTCCTTGCCTGTGTAGGAGCACCATCATTTCCGCCATAACCATGGTGAACACCCTCGGGGCCGTGGAAAGCCCAAACGACAACGTCTGAAACTGGTAATGACAGTCCTGTACAGCGAATCTCAGGTATGCCTGATGAGGAGGATATATGGGGACGTGAAGGTATGCATCCTTTATGTCCAATGACACCATAAAATCCCCTCCTTCCAGGCTGGAGATGACTGCCCTGAGCGATTCAATCTTGAACCTTTTTAAGAACAGGTTCAGGGATTTTAGATTTAGAATGGGTCTGACTGAGCCATCCGGTTTCGGGACCACAAATAGGGTTGAATAGTACCCTTTCCCCTGTTGTGTTAGGGGAACCTTGATGATCACTTGCTGTTGACACAGCTTTTGAATTGCAGCTAAAATTATCTCCCTCTCTTGGGGAGAAGCTGGTAAAGCCGATTTGAAGAATCGACGAGGAGGCACGTCTTCGAATTCCAGCTTGTAGCCCTGGGATACAATTTCGATCGCCCAAGGATCCACGTCCGACTGAACCCAGACGTGGCTGAAGAGTCGAAGACGTGCCCCCACTAGTGCGGCCTCCCTCAGTGGAGCCCCAGCATCATGCGGTGGATTTAGTAGAAGCCGGGGAGGACTTCTGTTCATGGGAACTGGCCGAAGCAGGCACTTTTCCCTCTACCCTTACTTCTGGCGAGGAAGAAAGAGCCCCGACCTCTTCTGGACTTAAGCGACCGAAAGGATTGCATCTGATACTGAGGAGTCTTCTTTTGCTGTGAGGGAACATAAGGCAAAAAGGTAGATTTACCCGCGGTAGCTGTGGAAACTAGGTCCGCGAGACCTTCCCCAAATAAAACCTCACCCTTGTAAGGTAAAACTCCCATATGCCTCTTTGAGTCGGCATCACCCGTCCATTGGCGGGTCCACAGTGATCGCGTTGGCTCTTGACCCTAGTAGTCCGACGTCTCTCTGAGCGTCTCTCATATATAAGACTGCGTCCTTGATGTGACCCAAGGTCAACAAAATGGTATCCCTATCTAGGGTATCAAGATCAGCTGACAAGGTATCTGTCCAAGCTGCTACCGCGCTACAGACCCAAGCCGATGCTATAGCCGGTCTGAGTAATGCACCAGTATGTGTATAAATTGATTTCTTTTTCATCCACTAGGGGTCACTGGAGTACTCTTGGGATAAGGACGGCTTCCGCAGGAAACAGGGCACTGAATATTTAAATTTAGAACTCTCCACCCCTCCATATCCCAGAGTACCTCAGTGTTTTTTCTGTGCTCATGCACTAACAGAGGCTTGTGTGGGGATCCACACTTTTCTTTGAATATTTTTTGATTTTAATTTTTAATTTTTACTTTTTTATTACCACTTAAACACATCCCTTCCCAGTTTCTACTAAAAACATGGGTCCGGGATAGTGCCGCTGCATGAAGCATCGCATGGCGTGTCGGTCCTCACAAAGAGCACCCTCACAGCCACACGCAGCTCACTGCCTGCTGCAAGAGCTGGACGGAGCTTACAGAAAGAAGCCCCGTCGCAGCCCTCCCTACAAGGAGACAAGGTATGCTGGGGGGGAACGGGGCGGTCAGCACACGCTGCCGCCCCGCTGTGTGGGGTCCGTGTTATAACCGCCGCCCGCACCCGCCGCTGATACAGCCCGCCCGCCCGCCCCAGGCGCTCTGTCCGCCCTGTACGTACATCAAAGTACCAGCGCTAAGAGGGGGAGAACCGCCGCAGCTCAGCGCTCACACTAGCGCCGCCGGAAGCCGCTACGCGCCGCTCCAGCCAGCCGAACTCCATTCACTCGGCCGCTCTCTTCATAAGCGTCCCCCGCCTCCCTGCAATGACACCAAGGTCAGCTTCCCGGCAACGCTCCCCGCTGAGACACAGCGCTACAGGGAACAAGTCTGATCACAGCGCTGCTGCAAGGGAGAAAACTTATATGGGAAGAATAGGCTGCATGACAGGCTGCCAGATTTCATATGCACCATAGGTTATATTAATAGACTATTGAGCCTATATTAAACTGCAGTCAGGAGGCATATCACTGTAAGGATGGCATGGGGGCCATTTTAACCATGCTTCCTGTTTCTTCCTGTTTGTAATTCCAGAACGTTCCTGTCCTACATCTCTACTCCACCGGAGGCGCAGGGGTGTTAGTGGGTATTTTTGGTTCAGGTTTTATATAGGCTGGCCTTGTGAACTGCACTTCGGCCATATATATATATATGTATATTACACACCTTAAGTAACAATTTTACTGAGTCGTGAAAGTGTCTGTCTTTGTCTATTGTGTTGTCTGTCTGCATAATGAGTAAGGCACCAGCAAAGACTAAAAAGAAGTTTTACTGCAATGTCTGTACATGAATCTACACTTGTACAGTATGTTTTGTAGGTTTCCACTCCGGAAGCCGGTTTCATTCCCAGATCCTATGTTAAGCAAATGTAATGGCTGGGTTGCAATTAGAATTGGCCGCCGCTCGACGAGCGGCAAGATCGGAGTCTCGGGTGAGACCGCCAGATCTAACGGAGGAGTCTCAACCTTTGCAAAGGTCCAACTTCACTTTGGGTACAAGGGATAAATGTAATTTACCCGTTTCTGCTATGTTGCAGTCTAACAATTCTATGCCAGACCTCACGGCACTAAATAAGGGTGAGGAGGGCAAATTAGACCAGCAGTCAGATAGTGAAGCTTTTGACAGCCCAGACATTTATAATCTCATCAGGCCAGTGCGTCAGTCTCTGAAGTTTACAGGGACTAAGGAGCCTCTCACATATAATAAAGTCGTATTTACAAAACGACAGAGATCTCCAATGGAGTTCTTATTTAGGAATATCTTCATAAGATGTTAGTAGAAACACGAAAGAACCGAATAACCGGTTCTATACCTCACAGATTAAAGTCTACTTACCCGTTTCCACACAGTGACATCTACATTGGAGAATCCGCCATTGGTGGATTCGTCTGTGTCAAACCTTATAAAGACCCTTCAGACGTAAGATAGAAGGGCATTTGGGTCACTAAGGCGCTATTTGTATGGATAACAGAACTCAAGTCTGCTCTACATGACGATCACGTTATACTTATCGCTAATCAAATCTGAGAAGCTGCTCAGTATCTATGTACAGCTTCTGCTGCCGGCTGTCAGCTCACTTCTCGCTTTTCATCGTCGCTAGTTACAGCACGACAAGTACTCTGGCTGCGTTCTTGGCAAGCGGAGTCAGAGGTCCAAAGAATACGGTGGCCAGAAGTTGTTTGGTCCTAAATTGGACAAATGCATTTCTCAGGCCACGGGGGGGCCTGGCCATCTCGGATTTCCAATCATGGGAGCGCGCCTTCAGACGTTACATTTGCCGGGATTCCAGACATCCAATGATGGATGTATCCGCAATTTAGTGTTAAACGAAAGCTGTCTCCCGCCACTGCGCTTTTTTTAAAGACAGGCCTGCCTCTGTCGGACGACGAGAAGGCGGTTCGGCAAATTGCCATTCAGTCTCTGCTGGATTCAGCAGTTTTAATTCCAGGCCTGGTACACCAACAAGGTCAGGGTTATTATTATTCCAGTCTGTTTGTGGTACCGAAGCCGGATGGCTCCGTCAGAGTCTCAATCAGTAAGTCACTTACTACAGATTAAAGATGGAATCTCTGCGGTCAGTAATTGCAGATTTAGAGCCACAAGAATGCATGATTGCGCTAGATCTCAAGGATGCGTGCTTACACATTCCGATTTGGTCACCTCATCAGAAGTTCTTGCGTTTTGCAATACGCCACAACCATTACCAGTTTCAGGCTCTACCGTTTGGCCTCTCGTCAGCGCCTCAGGTATTCACCAAAGTGATGTCTGTGATGATAGCTCATCTCAGATCCCTGGGAGTGACAATCGTTCCGTACTTAGACGATCTGCTCATAAAAGCTCCGTCTCAACAGATGCTCCTCCAACATGCGCTGCTAACGTACAATGTACTTGTTCACCACGGTTGGTGTGTCAACTTCAAGAAATCACATCTAATTCCGTCTCCACGACTTCAATTCCTAGGTATGATTCTCGATACGGTCAATCAAAGAATTTACCTACCACAACAGAAAGTACAGATTATTCGCCATCTGGTACAATTAGTGCTCAAGCCACGCACAGTCTCGGTACATTTATGTATTCGCCTATTAGGCACAATGGTGGCAGCTTTCGAAGCGCTTCAGTTCAGAAGATTTCACTCACGTCCATTTCAACTGGATGTGCTCGCACAGTGGTCGGCCTCGCATCTGCAGATTCACCACAGGGTGCGGTTGTCGCCAAGGGCAAGGGTGTCTCTACTCTGGTGGCTCAAGTTACACAATTTAACCGCAGGCGGCGGCTGGAATTGGATAATTCTAACGACGGACGCGAGTCTCAGAGGTTGGGGAGCTGTAGTTCAAAATTGTCAGCTCCAGGGTCTCTGGGCGGATCACAAAAGATTGCTGTCTATAAATGTTCTGGAACTCTGCGCAATTTACAATGCACTACGACAAGCAGTACACATGCTTCGATCTCAGACTGTCCAAGTGCAGTCAGACAACGCAACGGCAGTCGCATACATCAACAAACAAGGAGGAACGAGAAGCCGCATGGCAATGCGGGAAGTAGCTTGAATCCTCAATTGGCCAGAATACCACCAGGTGATATTGTCGGCAGTGTTCGTTCCGGGAGTGGACAACTGGGAGGCGGATTGTCTCAGCAGTCGGGGTTTTCATCCAGGAGAATGGGCATTAAATCCAGAAATGTTTCACATGTTGGTCCAGAGGTGGGGTTACCCTCAAGTGGACCTGATGGCATCTCGCCACAATCACCAAACGCCCCAGTATGTGTCCAGAACGAGAGATCCAAAGGCAGTGGCGGTGGATGCTCTCACAATCGCGTGGCCGCACAGCCTCGTGTATCTGTTTCCACCGTTTCCGCTGCTCCCTCTGTTGCTAAAACGGATCAAAAGAGTCCGTCACAGTCATACTAGTGGCGCCTCATTGGCTCCGGAGAGCTTGGTTCTCGGATCTCCGCGGACTACTCGCAGACGATCCTTGGCCGCTCCCACTACGTCCGGACTTGTTACAACAGGGTCCGTTCCTTTACCCCGATTTAGCGCGGCTGCGTTTGACGGGGTGGCTGTTGAGACCGCCCTCTTTAGAAGAGCGGGCATTCCAGAATCGGTTATACCAACCATGTTACGAGCTAGGAAGCCAGTTACAGAATTTGGCGTGCCAAAATAGGTTGGTGTGAAACTCGGAAGTTTCCGACATCATCTTTCAAGTTATCCCGTCTTTTGTTATTTCTACAAACGGGGTTAGATGGAGCACTGCGTTTATCTACACTAAAAGGTGCAGGTATCTGCTTTGTCAATTTACTTTCAAAGAAGATTGGCTCTATTGCCGTCTATACACACCTTTCTGCAAGGTGTCCTCAGAGTACAGCCTCCATTCATTCCACCTACAGCGCCATGGGACTTGAATCTGGTTTTAGATTTCTTATAGTCTTCATATTTTGAACCCTTACAGCAAGTGGATATAAAGTTTCTCACTTGGAAAACAATTTTTCTTCTAGCCTTAGCTTCGGCAAGGCGTGTTTCAGATTTGGGTGCCTTGTCATGCAAGCCACCGTATTTGGGGTTTCATGATGACAGAGTGGAACTTCGGCCGAATCCCGTTTTTTTACCAAAGGGTAGTGTCATCTTTTTACATCAATCAACCAATAGTAGTTCCTGTGTTACCCAGACATTCTGGAACTCTGGATGTGGTACGCGCATTCCGCGTTTATGTATTCCGAACGTCTACAGTTCGGAAAACGGATACGTTGTTTGTTCTCTATGATGCTGCCAAGATAGGTTGGCCAGCTTCTAAGCAGACCTTATCCGGATGGATAAAACTGACTATACGTCAGGCTTACCTTCATGCTAGGTTACAGACGCCTACATCAGTAACAGCTCATTCCACATGTTCTGTGGGAGCTTCATGGGCATCAGCTTTGCCGTGCGGCTACATGGTCCTCAGTGCACACGTTTGTGCGCTGTTACAAGTTTGATACGTTTGCGGCATCAGCATCTAGCTTTGGCCGCATAGTGTTACAGGTGCCAAACAGCTCTCCCGCCCACAAGGGAAACTTTGGTACGTCCCAAGAGTACTCCAGTGACCCCTAGTGGATGAAAAAGAAAATAGGATTTTGGTACTTACCAGGTAAATCCTTTTCTTTGAATCCATAGGGGGCACTGGACGCCCACCCAGAGCAGTTTTACCTGGTTTGTAGTAAGCTCAGGGGATCTTATGGTAACACATTTTCACCGACTGGTTCAAATTATAAAGTTCTATCCGTTATGGTGTCAACTGTTTAGTTGTCAGTAACGTTATGTGTCAACTTTGTTGTTGTCCGTCATGTTATAGGTAATTCTCCATTGTCAACCTCTCTATAGTTCCTGTTCGGCTCAGTAAAAAACACTGAGGTACTCTGGGATATGGAGGGGTGGAGAGTTCTAAATTTAAATATTCAGTGCCCTGTTTCCTGCGGAAGCCGTCCATATCCCAAGAGTACTCCAGTGCCCCCTATGGATTCAAAGAAAAGGATTTACCTGGTAAGTACCAAAATCCTATTTTTAAGGTCGTTTCCTGTCTGCGATCAGCAGGATCTTTAAGAGCTGCCGTGTCTGGGGACGGTATCGCCACCTTTTTGGATAAGCGCGTCAAAGTTTTGTCCACCATGGGCGAGGATTCCCAACGTACCCTGTCCTGTGCCGGGAAAGGATACGCCATAAGAACTCTTTTGGCAATCTGCAGTTTTTTGTCTGGAGTTTCCCAAGCTTTTTCAAGTAACGCATTCAGCTCATGAGATGGGGGAAATGTTACCTCAGGTTTCTTTTCCTTAAACATGTGTACCCTCGTGTCAGGGACAGAGGGGTCATCTGTAATATGCAAAACATCTTTTATTGCAATAATTATATAATGAATACTTTTGGCCATCCTTGGGTGTAGCCTTGCATCATCGTAGTCGACACTGGAGTCAGAATCCGTGTCGGTATCAGTGTCTGCTATTTGGGATAGGGGACGTTTTTGAGACCCTGAAGGGCCCTGTGACACCGTCAACGCCATTGATTGACTCCCCGTATTATCCCTGGACTCTGCTTTGTCCAATCTCTTATGTAACAAGGTCACATTTGCATTTAAAACATTCCACATGTCCAACCAATCAGGTGTCGGCGTTGCCGACGGAGACACCACAATCATCTGCTCCACCTCCTCTCTAGAAGAGCCTTCCGCCTCAGACATGCCGACACAGGCGTACCGACACCCCCCCCACACACAGGGATGGATGGATATAGAATATATATATATATATATCGAGAGAGATAGATAGATAGATAGATAGATAGATAGATAGATAGATAGAGTTCCCCCAATAAGGCCCTTTGGAGAGACAGAGAGAGAGTATGTCAGCACACACCCAGCGCCAATAACACTGGAAACAAAATTCCCAGATAAACAGCGCTTTTATATAATCATATATAAATCTATACACTCACTGCGCCTTACAAGTGCCCTCCCCCCTCTTTTTTGCCCTCGGTCACCGTGTTCAGCAGGGGAGAGTCCGGGGAGCCAGCTTCTGCAGTGTGCTGTGGAAGAAAACGGCGCTGGTTACCTCATAGAAGATCTGAAGTCTTCAGCCGCCTTTGAAGTCTTCTTTCTTCGTATACTCACCCGGCTTCTATCTTCCGGCTCTGCGAGGAGGACGGCGGCGCGGCTCCGGGACGAACGGCGGCGGTGAGACCTGCGTTCCGACTCCCTCTGGAGCTAATGGTGTCCAGTAGCCTAAGAAGCAGAGCCTATCATTTAAGTAAGTCTGCTTCTCTCTCCTCAGTCCCACGACGCAGGGAGCCTGTTGCCAGCAGTGCTCCCTGAAAATTAAAAACCTAACAATTATTTTTCAGAGAAACTCAGGAGAGCTCCCCTGTAATGCACCCAGTCTACTCTGGGCACAGGATCTAACCGAGGTCTGGAGGAGGGGCATAGAGGGAGGAGCCAGTGCACACCCATTCTAAAGTTCTTTATAGTGCCCATGTCTCCTGTGGAGCCCGTCTATACCCCATGGTCCTTACGGAGTCCCCAGCATCCTCTAGGACGTAAGAGAAATCCCGTTCCTCTTTGAGAAGTCGGGACGGGCATAATTACTTCCGTCTGAAGTAACTTTTGAATAGCCGTGTCTAATGCCCTCGCTCTTTGGAGGGCACAGAGGAAGGACTGTCGTAAAGAACAGATACTGAGGCTGCTTCAGAAATTCTATTCTGTATCCCTGGGAAATAATATTGTTGATCCAGACTTCTGGTGAGGTTTCGGCCCAGGTGTCCTGAAACCTTTCCAACCGTGCGCCCACCATAGGAGACCCAAGGTAAGCTGGGAGACCGTCATGCCAAGGTCTTGGCAGAATGTTTTGAGTCCTGTCTTCAAGGTGTGGACTGGGCATGGCCTCTGCCTCTGTTTTCACGAGGTTGACCACCAAGACCTCTCCCTCTAGCTCGAAAGGATTGTGACCTAAATGAGCTGAACACCGGATCAGAGTGATTTCTTCTGACTGGTGGTGTAATTCTATGATAAGTGGTAGGCAGAAAAGTAGACTTTCCCGCTGCTGCTTGTGAAATCCACTTGTCTAATTCCAGACCAAATCAAGTCTCCCCTACAAAGGGGATCGCCTCTCCACTGCCTTCTTGGAATCTGAGTCCACTTGCCATTCTCTGAGCCACAGAATCCTTCTGGCCGATATAGCAGACCCCGAGATAGGTGACGCTATCTGCTAGGATCTTTTGTAGCCTGGAAAATGTATGTGGCCAACTTCTGGATATGATCCGCTAGTCGAACTCTCTCTTCATGATTGTTATCCTCTTCCACTGCCTGAACAATCTAACCAGCCCATGCTACAATAGCCTTACTTACCCAAGCAGTGATCATCATAGGTCTCTGATGCTCCTGCAGGCACAAAGATGGATTTTAGTGCCGTATCCAACTTACGATCTGATACATCTTTTAGGGTAGTCACGTTTGGAATCGGTAAGATTGTTTTCTTTGACAGTCTAGCCAGGGAGGCGTCCACAATCGGAGGAACTCCCACTTAGTCATGACTCTTTGGCAGTGTGTAATTAGCCGTGAACTTTTTGTGAATCTGGAAATGTCTATCTGGCTGCTTCCATGCTTCTCCCATTTGAACTTGGAGAGTCTGAGGAATCGGAAAAACTGCTGTCTGCGGTTTCTGAGACTCAAATAGATCAAATACCTCAGGTTCCTTAACCTCCTCTTCCTTGAAGTCAAGGACCTGTTAAACCACTTCGATAATGGATTCTAACCACTTGACCTCAGCATCTTCTTCCTGAGCACTGGCATCAACTATCGTCTCCGACTCCCCCTCATCCTCTATGAGACCCTCCTCCGACTCTTGATACAGGAGAGGGAGGGGTCTCTATTGCTTTAAGCACATTCTTTTCTACCTGTGCGGGCGGAATAATTCTAATTAAGAATTCCTCCATAGTTTTTGAAAAATCTGCAGCCCATTCTAAATGTTGCTTGCGGGATTCCACCATTTCCTTAGAAATATCTGCCAGGGCATTTTCCCATGACCCAGACGGACTACTGCTCCCAGGTTGAGCATCCATTCCCAAACATGTGTCGCACACCCCGAAGCTTCCAACGTTAGTGCTCTTTTTACCACATTTTGAACATGCATAGCAAGTTTTTGTGGTCTTGGTTGGTGCTTAAGACATGTTAAAAACTCACACCGACACGAATCAGCAGTACTTTCACCCTATTAGAGTAGGAGGAGGAGGACCATAAGGATAGGAGCAATGAAAAATGTGGAGCCACACAGCTGGAATAATATTAAAAATTAGAATGTAACAAAAATAAAAAAATAAATAATTTAACCAGTCTGACGTTTACAACCCCCACACTAAAAACTGTTAGAACAGCCTAAGTTGCCCGGGTTGAGAAATTATGTTGCTCCTCCTTCACAGGACCTGTCAGAAATGTCCTTTAGAAGAAAAAAATATATAAAACCTTATAAATCACTTTATTTCAGAAAGATCTTGTGAAGCAGAACAACTATAAATCTCTCTAAACTTAGCCAGTATCCTAATCACTGTATATGAGCCTCTGCTTATGTTATGGCTGCAATTCCACTTGTGGCCTCTGACAGAGAATAAGAAGACTTCCCCCTTGAGAGGACTGCTCGCACTAAATGTGCGCCAGACTAGTAAAAAAAAAAATGGCTGCAACTGACAACTTTTATGCACACTGCAGCCCTTACAGTGCGGAGTTACCCGACTACCCCTGCCTCCTAGCTCCTAACCCTCAGCGCGCCCGTTGTGAGACCTGCGAATGTATGCCCCCAGCGTGGCTCTCCTCCACGGCTCACACTTGTCTTCTGGGAGAGCTCTTACTGCCTGTTGTACGCTCTCCCCCCTGCCAGCAGAGCGTCTAACCTAGTGTGCGGTCCATCCGCAGGCTGAAAGCCGCTGCAAAGCCCTGTCTGCATGCGCCGCCGGGTCCCCGTACACGCTTCCTCTCAGCATAACTAATAGATGCTGCCCCCGCTCCCCCCTCAGTTGGAGAATAAGCACAAGCGCTACTAGGAGGGGAAAGCTGCCCAAATTACTCACTGCTATGTACTTCTCTTAGATCTTCTGTGTGAGATGCTGATCCCTTCCAACGGGATATTAGTCTCACTGGAACTGTTAATACAGTTCTGGAAGCCTTCACCCTCCTTTCAATAGGTTGTATCGGCATACAGATAACTTTCAGGGGGAAAAAATAAAATAAAAAAAAATCTCTCATGGAGCTCCTTTCCTGTGCTGCTACATCCAGCACAATTTTTCAAACTGGAGGGATGGGAGGGGAGAGGAGCCAGATGTGCATAATTTTTTGTATTACATTGTGCTACCTCCGATCTACAACCTTCACACCCCAGCTATCTAAGATCTGCAGCGTCTCCTAGTGGATGAAGGAGAAATCCAGAAACCAGCCATGATACTAAAGTACATACGTAACTATGGAGCTGAAATCAGCCTACACAAGCAAATTGATGTAAGAATGTATGACCGGAACACTGTCCTTCCGCAAGATGGAGGCTCACCATTGCCGCCCAAAGATTCATTAAAACGTGCAGGACTGTGGCCAAATGGAATGGCAGTTTATGGAATGGCTAACGAGCAAAATCAAGTGAACTGAAGTAGAAAATGATGACCAGCTCAAACAGGAACGGAAAGGTAAAACGTCCCTGACACTGAGCACGGCCAAAAGTTGTTGGCCTCCATGCCATGGACTACCGATCAATTAAAGGTATCCCCATCAGATAATTGATCCACCCCAAGTCTTATGTAAGGAGCAAAGATTCTGGAGTAGGTTGGAGTAAAACCCCAGTTTCCACTGCAGCCCCAGACCGGATCAATAACCCTTCCAAAAACAGGGATTTGTTAGCCAGGACGAATGCTACTCAATAGAGTAGTGCTGGCGAAGAAATAGTCATAGTGGAGTAACTCAGAGGCAGATGACGCGACCTCTGGAAATTATGGGCAGCACTCAGGTATCTTACAACAACACCACCCACCAGTCTCTGAACTGGAGCACGCGCCCGCCGACCCGCGACATGACTGGGTAGGGAAAGAATCCATCAGACGCTAGGCTTCTCTGGAGCCTTCGCTTCAGAGTATCTACAGGCAGCAGTGAATCTGTCTTGTGGTGACGATCCCCTGTCGGTGAAAAACCTGCCTATGGCAGACTGACCTCTCTTGACAACCCCTGTGAAAGGAAGAGCGAAACACCCAGAAACACAGTCCCCACTGGTTTGTATCTGCCACCAGAAGAAACAGCAGAAGCCTGGGAAATAATAGCATCCAAAGTGAGCCCAAAAAGAACACCCCCAGCGAAAGGAAGCTCCTATATGGAAGGCTTGGTGTCCCAAAACCACACCCCATGTGCGGGACCAAAGAACCCTCCAAGCTGCAAGACTCTGGACGTCACTGGAGCTCCATCCTACATGGTCTCACAAACATAGTCCGCCGTGCACCGGGCCTGTACTGCCAAGTCCTGCAACTAATCTCTGAAATAATCAACCTAGAAGATGTCAAGCTACCCATGTCAAGGCCAGGAAAGGATGTATAACCGCCTCCAAACCGTACAAAGAGAGACCCAAGATAACTTTCATGGTGCTCTGAACCAGATGAGCACTGCGCTTAGCTACGTATGGCACCTGGTGCTCCACCCTGTGAGACCAGTCCAACTTAGGCACCCGGTTCGCAGGAAGGGGACAATGCGTAGCAAATTAGCAGGGAACAGAAAACTCCCTATCTGGCGGATTCCAGTATTCTGAAGCAGACTATTGGACCCTTGTACCAGCCTTTTTTGCACCCTTAATTACTCTATCATCCAGCGGTATCGTCCGTGGGCAAACGGAGATCGGGAGGAGAAAAAACGTGACTGTGGTGTCTGCAGACGGCACTTGGAGGTGTGGACTCATAGAGCTTGGAAGTCGGGTAAACATTTAGTACAGCAGGCGCCAGTGCAGACGCCGTTCCCGCAGCCCGAGACCGCCTCGTCTGTCATTGAACTCCCCCGTGCTGTAACAACAGGTGCAAGCCACACGTAAGGCTCCAGTGTGGAGCGGTTATTCTGCACAATATCATCTCTCTTTGCTGAGTGGCAGCATATTGAGGAATTCCAGTACAAAGCAACTTACAAAGATGTTATTTACTACATGGGCTCAAATCACAGCTGGTATTTGATTTTTTATTCCAATATATGGACTGAGTTTTATTTTTAAAAATTATACTTCTCTGTGCACAGAGTTTACCTAGATCCACCTCCTCTATATATATTAAAATATATTGTTAGTGATTTTTTTGACCGGTCGATTAGATTATTTGTAATATATATATATATATATATATATCTATTTTTTATGTATTAAAAAATATAGAATTTATGAAATTATCATTTTGTTTTTATTGAACTTTGAGCCATACCATATCATTTCTAGCGCAAGAGGGGATTTGTTCAGGATTCCAGTATTCTACAACCAAACTGGAGAAATCTGAAGGGAAAACGGCAACCCGTTTGCACCAATGCTACAATGGGGTCTCTGCTAGGGCAACCAGATATAATCAGTCCAGGGAACACCATCTTAAGGTCTGCAATGCCTTGAGTAGAGGATGTAATTCTTAGTAAAAAGACACCTCCTCAAAACTCAAAGTAGTACACCTCAGAAACCGCCCGAGCCCTCTCCCTCCTAAAAGGAGGCACCTGTGCGTCGAGGGAATTGGCACAGACACTGCCCTAGTCTGATCCGCCCACTGAAGCACAACTAGCATCATAAATTCTGATACCGATCAGCCGAGAGCGTGAACCAACAACAGCTCCATCATAGCAGACGCAGCACCCCCTCAACGCCCGTCAAACTGTGCACAAGGTCCCCCACTGCCAACATGTCAAATACATGGTAAGTTCCTGCAAATAAAGACCTCTTACTCTATGCACACAGTGTGAACCATAAAATTAATGGAACCCTACTGATAAAAAGTTTAACACCACAGGTACTTTTACAACATGGGCGAACACCATGGCTGCAGGGGAGAAAATCTGATGCCTGTGTAGCTTAAAAGGTGGTATAGAGCAAAAAACATACTAGCTGCAGCATTCCCCAAATTGTGCCGAATGCCATAGGCACTTAAAGTACACTGGCATGCTGTGGGTTGAAGGGGTGGTGGTGGAGCGAGTTTAAGCTTAAAGGTACAGAGTAGTTTAATTAAAAGTGCCAGCTCCTGTTGTCCCGATCTACAGCCCCATGTTTCAGTGTCCCCCAGCTTGCACCGAAGAATACTTGTCAATTTTCCCAACTTAAAGAGTTTCACTCTGTTCAGCCATGTATATAAATAAATACAACACATGACTTAGGCCAGGTATACAACAGAACGACGGACAATCAGCGGGATGGTCTGTACAGACTGTGCAGTTCTATGTTCAATCCTTCAATTAACTGCACATCATCACATAAGAAATCATCTGATTGGCTGTGCAGTACTGGTAACCAGTGGATATCATATACAACCTGTGGGAGCGCGCAATTGCCCGTACACACTGTCCGATCCGCACAATAGCTTTTTCTGACTTGCCTGGAATCTACATATTGTGTCGATATCATAGTGTGTACCTGGCCATAGTGTGGTAATACATTAAAACCTACACAAAGTTAACAGTGCCCATAAGTAGCTGTATAACAATGAGGCAATAAATAAATATAAAGGAGGTAAGCTCCAGATACCTACCGGTTTCTTTTTTCGACTTCAGCAACAAGCTCATCAGTGGAGAACTGGCCCCTCACCACCAGGATGAGGTTTTTGATGACATCCTCTGAGCAATCAACATCAAGTAAACCACCAATAACCACAGGTAGCCGACTTGGATTAACCTTTTGGAAAACAAATAAATTTACAATCACCAGACAAGAATGGACAAAATTCCCAGAAATCCTGAAAGTTAACCATTAAAATACAAACACTTGGGGAAGGGGAGATTCAATTGTTAGTCGGTGCCTGCAGCTCCCGTCTAAACCGACGAGAGCTACTCAATTGTAAGCGACTGTGCAAGTACAGTGGGCGCCCATTATTTCTGCTAACAACCTAAATAGATGGTGAGCAGAAATAGGCTAAAAGACCCTCCATTGGGCGCCCAAGCTGCCATTTCGGCAGCGTGCACAATAGTTTAGACACTTTATGCAGCTAAACACAGAGATATTGGGTGTACAAGAGCGATAAATAATAGCCACGCGCTGCAGTCAAAACACGATCCGAGCAACCAATGGTTCTAACTGGTACAAACTACTTTGAATTTCCCCCTTAACATGAAAAGATCCCCATATAAAAATGATGTTATGGGGTGTGATACAGCAAGTGAAACAAATGTCATGTTATCCATTTATCTTATTGGGGTGGGGTGGGGGTACATCAACTGTCAATACTTTAAGGTACATATTAAATGTTTTATGGATAAACAGTCATACGTACCTTCTGTACATAGATCTCTATATATTTCTGCAGATTGTTTCTGTACAGATACAGCACAAGATCATGTACAAAGTCAAAACGGTCACATACTATTATGAGTGGCAGCTGGTCTGTAAGTTTAGCTTCCTGCAACAATGCATAAAACAAGTTAAAAGAAAAACATCAAGAGCTACCCTAGTACAAGGTCAAAATATTATACAGCTTTAGTTTATCAAAACCTAAAGTACGTGAGAAGACATATTGTCATTTTATATAAAACACACATACTGTAGACATACATACATATCAAAATAAGAATTTACTTACCGATAATTCTATTTCTCGGAGTCCGTAGTGGATGCTGGGGTTCCTGAAAGGACCATGGGGAATAGCGGCTCCGCAGGAGACAGGGCACAAAAAAGTAAAGCTTTTACCAGATCAGGTGGTGTGCACTGGCTCCTCCCCCTATGACCCTCCTCCAGACTCCAGTTAGGTACTGTGCCCGGACGAGCGTACACAATAAGGGAGGCAATTTGAATCCCGGGTAAGACTCATACCAGCCACACCAATCACACCGTACAACTTGTGATCTAAACCCAGTTAACAGTATGATAACAGAAAGAGCCTCTTAAAGATGGCTCCTTAACAATATAACCCGAATTTGTTAACAATAACTATGTACAGTATTGCAGATAATCCGCACTTGGGATGGGCGCCCAGCATCCACTACGGACTCCGAGAAATAGAATTATCGGTAAGTAAATTCTTATTTTCTCTATCGTCCTAAGTGGATGCTGGGGTTCCTGAAAGGACCATGGGGATTATACCAAAGCTCCCAAACGGGCGGGAGAGTGCGGATGACTCTGCAGCACCGAATGAGAGAATTCCAAGTCCTCTTTTGCCAGGGTATCAAATTTGTAGAATTTTACAAACGTGTTTTCCCCCCGACCACGTAGCTGCTCGGCAGAATTGTAATGCCGAGACCCCTCGGGCAGCCGCCCAAGATGAGCCCACCTTCCTTGTGGAATGGGCCTTAACAGATTTAGGCTGTGGCAGGCCTGCCACAGAATGAGCAAGTTGAATTGTGTTACAAATCCAACGAGCAATCGTCTGCTTAGAAGCAGGGGCACCCAACTTGTTGGGTGCATATAGTATCAACAGCGAGTCAGATTTTCTGACTTCAGCCGTCCTTGAAATGTATATTTTTAAGGCTCTGACAACGTCCAACAACTTGGAGTCCTCCAAGTCGCCAGTGGCCGCAGGCACCACAATAGGTTGGTTCAGGTGAAACGCTGATACCACCTTAGGGAGAAAATGCGGACGAGTCCTCAGTTCTGCCCTATCCGAATGGAAGATTAGATAAGGGCTTTTATAAGATAAAGCCGCCAATTCAGATACTCTCCTGGCGGAAGCCAGGGCCAGTAACATAGTCACTTTCCATGTGAGATATTTAAAATCCACCTTTTTCAATGGTTCAAACCAATGGGATTTGAGGAAATCTAAAACTACATTTAGATCCCACGGTGCCACCGGAGGCACCACAGGAGGCTGTATATGCAGTACTCCTTTAACAAAAGTCTGTACCTCAGGAACTGAGGCCAATTCTTTTTGGAAGAATATTGACAGGGCCGAAATTTGAACCTTAATAGATCTCAATTTGAGACCCATAGACAATCCTGATTGTAGGAAATGTAGGAAACGACCCAGTTGAAATTCCTCCGTCGGAACACTCCGATCCTTGCACCACGCGACATATTTTCGCCAAATGCGGTGATAATGTTTCGCGGTGACTTCCTTCCTTGCCTTAATCAAGGTAGGAATGACTTCTTCTGGAATGCCTTTCCCTTTTAGGATCTGGCGTTCAACCGCCATGCCGTCAAACGCAGCCGCGGTAAGTCTTGAAAGAGACAGGGACCCTGTTGTAGCAGGTCCCTTCTCAGAAGTAGAGGGCACGGGTCGTCCGTGACCAACTCTTGAAGTTCCGGGTACCAAGTCCTTCTTGGCCAATCCGGAGCCACTAGTATTGTTCTTACTCCTCCTCACCGTATAATCTTCAATACCTTTGGTATGAGAGGCAGAGGAGGAAACACATATACTGATTTGTACACCCAAGGTGTTACCAGTGCGTCCACAGCTATTGCCTGTGGATCTCTTGACCTGGCGCAATACTTGTCCAGTTTCTTGTTGAGGCGAGACGCCATCATGTCTACCATTGGTCTTTCCCAACAGTTTACTAGCATGTGGAAGACTTCTGGATGAAGACCCCCCTCTCCCGGGTGAATATCGTGTCTGCTGAGGAAGTCTGCTTCCCAGTTGTCCACGCCCGGGAAGAACACTGCTGACAGTGCTATTACGTGATTCTCCGCCCAGCGAAGAATCTTGGTAGCTTCTGCCATTGCACTCCTGCTTCTTGTGCCGCCCTGTCTGTTTACATGGGCGACCGCCGTGATGTTGTCCGACTGAATCAACACCGGTTTTCCTTGCAGGAGTGGTTCCGCCTGGCTTAGAGCATTTTAGATTGCTCTTAGTACCAGAATGTTTATGTGAAGAGACTTTTCCAGGTTCGTCCATACCCCCTGGAAGTTTCTTCCTTGTGTGACTGCTCCCCAACCTCTCAGGCTGGCGTCCGTGGTCACCAGGATCAAATCCTGTATGCCGAATCTGCGGCCCTCCAATAGATGAGCCTTTTGCAACCACCACAGAAGATATACCCTTGTCCTTGGCGACAGGGTTATTCGCAGGTGCATCTGAGGATGCGACCCTGACCATTTGTCCAACAGATCCCTTTGGAAAATTCTTGCATGGAATCTGCCGAATGGAATTGCTTCGTAAAAAGCCACCATTTTTCCCAGGACTCTTGTGCATTGATGTACAGACACCTTTCCTGGTTTTAGGAGGTTCCTGACAGGTCGGATAACTCCTTGGCTTTTTCCTCGGGAAGAAAAACCTTTTTCTGAACCGTGTCCAGAATCATCCCTAGGAACAGCAGACGTATCGTCGGAAAACAGCTGCGATTCTTGGAATATTTAGAATCCAGTCGTGCCGTCGAAGAACTACTTTAGATAGTGCTCTTCCGACCTCCAACTGTTCTCTGGAACTTGCCCTTTTTAGGTCGTGCAAGTAAGGGATAATTTAGATGCCTTTTTTCTTTGAAGAAACATCTTTTCGGCCATTACCTTGGTAAAAAGGCCCGGGGTGCCGTGGATAATTCAAACGGCATCGTCTGAAACTGATATTGACAGTTCTGTACCACGAACCAGAGGTACCCTTGATGAGAAGGACAAAATTTGGACATGGAGGTAATCCTTGATGTCCAGGGACACCATATAGTCCCCTTTTTTCCGGTTCGCTATCACTGCTCTGAGTGACTTTATCTCGATTTGAACCTTTTATGTAAGTGTTCAAAACATTTTAGATTTAGACTATGTGTCACCAAGCCGTCTGGCTTCAGTACCACAATATAGTGTGGAAAAATAATACCCTTTTCCTTGTCGTAGGATGGGTACTTTGATTATCACCTGCTGGATATACAGCTTGTGAATTGTTTCCAATGCTGCCTCCCTGTCGGAGGGAGCCGTTGGTAAAGCAGACTTCAGGAACCTGCGAGGAGAAGATGTCTCGACTCTCCAATCTTTACCCCTGGGATAATACTCGTACGATCTAGGGGTCAACTTGCGAGTGATCCCACTGCGCCCTGAGACTCTTGAGACTACCCCCCCACCTTGAGTCCGCTTGCACGGCCCCAGCGTCATGCTGAGGACTTGGCAGACGCGGTGGAGGGCTTCTTTTCCTGGGAAAGGGCTGCCTGCTGCAGTCTACTTCCCTTACCTCTATGTCTGGGCAGATATGACTGGCCTTTTGCCTGCATGCCCTCATGGGAAAGGAAAGATTGAGGCTGAAAAGACGGTGTCTTTTTTAGCTGAGATGTAACTTGGGGTAAAAAAGGTTGGATTTCCCAGCTGTTGCTGTGGTCCCCAGGTCCGATGGACCGACCCCCAAATAACTCCTTCCCTTTATACAGCAATACTTCCATCTGCCGTATGGGATCTGTATCACCTGACCACTGTCGTGTCCCTGACATCTTCTGGGAGATATGGACAACGCACTTATCTTGATGCCAGAGAGCAAATATCCCTCTGTGCATCTCACATACATATATATAGAATGCATCCTATTAAATGCTGTACATGAATAAAATATTTTCAGTCAGGGAATCCGACCAAGCCAACCCAGCACTGCATCTCCAGGCTGATGGCGATCGCTGGTCGCAGTATAACCACCGTATGTGTGTATATACTTTTTAGGATATTTTTCCAGCTTCCTATCAGCTGGCTCCTTGAGGGCGGCCGTATCTGGAGACGGTAACGCCACTTGATAAGCGTGTGAGCGCCTTATCACCCTAAGGGGTGTTTCCCAACGTACCCTAATTTCTGGCGGGAAAGGGTATAACGCCAATATTTGCTATCGGGGTAACCCTACGCATCATCACACACTTCATTTTATTTTATCTGATTCAGGAAAAACTACAGGTAGTTTTTTCACTCCCACATAATACCCTTTCTTGTGGTACTTGTAGTATCAGAAACACGTAACACCTCCTTCATTGCCCTTAACGTGTGGCCCTAATGAGAAATACGTTTGTTTATTCACCGTCGACACTGTATTCAGTGTCCGTGTCTGTGTCTGTGTCGACCGACTGAGGTAAATGGGCGTTTTTTAAAAACCCCTGACGGTGTTTCTGAGACGCCTGGACCGGTCCTAATAGATTGTCGGCCGTCTCATGTCGTCAACCGACCTTGCAGCGTGTTGACATTCTCACGTAATTCTCTAAATAAGCCATCCATTCCGGTGTCGACTCCCTAGAGAGTGACATCACCATTACAGGCAATTTCTCCGCCTCCTCACCAACATCGTCCTCATACATGTCGACACACACGTACCGACACACAGCACACACACCGGGAATGCTCTGACAGAGGACAGGACCCACTAGCCCTTTGGGGAGACAGAGGGAGAGTCTGCCAGCACACACCAAAAACGCTATAATTATATAGGGACAACCTTATATAAGTGTTTCTCCCTTATAGCATCTTTTATATATATACAATATCGCCAAAATCAGTGCCCCCCCTCTCTGTTTTAACCCTGTTTCTGTAGTGCAGTGCAGGGGAGAGCCTGGGAGCCTTCTCTCCAGCTTTTCTGTGAGAGAAAATGGCGCTGTGTGCTGAGGAGATAGGCCCCGCCCCTTTTTCGGCGGGCTCGTCTCCCGCTATTTTTGAAGTTAGGCAGGGGTTAAATATCTCCATATAGCCTCTGTGGGCTATATGTGAGGTATTTTTTGCCTCTAATAAGGTTTTTATTTGCCTCTCAGAGCGCCCCCCCCAGCGCTCTGCACCCTCAGTGACTGTTGTGTGAAGTGTGCTGAGAGGAAAATGGCGCACAGCTGCAGTGCTGTGCGCTACCTTTATGAAGACTCAGGAGTCTTCAGCCGCCGATTTTGGACCTCTTCTCTCTTCAGCGTCTGCAAGGGGGCCGGCGGCGCGGCTCCGGTGACCATCCAGGCTGTACCTGTGATCGTCCCTCTGGAGCTAGTGTCCAGTAGCCAAGCAGCAAATCCACTCTGCACGCAGGTGAGTTCACTACTTCTCCCCTAAGTCCCTCGTTGCAGTGATCCTGTTGCCAGCAGGACTCACTGTAAAGTAAAAAACCTAAGCTAAACTTTCTCTAAGCAGCTCTTTAGGAGAGCCACCTAGATTGCACCCTTCTCGTTCGGGCACAAAATCTAACTGTAGTCTGGAGGAGGGTCATAGGGGGAGGAGCCAGTGCACACCACCTGATCTGGTAAAAGCTTTACTTTTTTGTGCCCTGTCTCCTGCGGAGCCGCTATTCCCCATGGTCCTTTCAGGAACCCCAGCATCCACTTAGGACGATAGAGAAATATAGATGCTTCGCAACATACAGCTAAGAAAATATGCGACACCAATGCATGCTACTAGTCGTTGCAACTTAAGAGGTTTATTTCTGGACTACAAATAATTGTATGCGATTTCATTGCATCAAGTTTCTGTACTAATCACACTGCACTCTAGGGTAAGGAATACAAGTTCCAATAAAAACAAAGGAAGCCTTAATATGCATAATTTTTTCACATGACAATCCTACATACACAATTACACCAAAAACAGAGTGGGAAATCCGTGTAAGATTTACCTTGTACATGTCCTGCTCATTCCACAGACAGAAGGAAAAGAACATATAATAACAAGAACTTCCATCAGGGACATATTTAAACACATTAAAATCACTACATGGGGTTCTATTTCTAAAACTGGCCATGAAATGTAAGCAATTGATTAAAATGTTAATTCTAGGGGATTGCAGCTAAATTTAGAATGTAATACTATTACGCCAGACAGATCCAATAAGGGGGCTGAAGCTCCAGAGACTGCTCTCTTGCTTCCATGTCTTGTATACTCTGAGGTCAGGTGTGAGAGGTCAGGCTAGCAGCACAATTAATGTCAATCCACATATTTAGTGCTGGCCTCCAGTTTTAATCTCATTAGGGGAAACTAAGCACAACACATATACAGAAATGAGAGGTGTGATTACATTTTTGATCCTTCACTAGAAGTAACTTTAGTGCAATTCTGAAATGTTCCAGAAAAGATAGAAAGCCAGTTAAAATCTTAATGATTATATTACTGGCTCCAGAGGTACTACGTTCAGTAAAGGTTTAACATTTCTGGACTGGCGGACATTTTAAAAGCAAGGGTTTTTATGTTATACTTAAGATGAAAACTGGTGCATAATGGAACAGAACTAGCCTGCACCCACTACACACACAGACCTACATAAACACACTAACAAATGAGCCTCGAATGTCCTCATCTTATATAGTGACTGGTGGTGACCTATCATGCAACAACCTTTTCACCCGCAATATATTCACTCCTTTTCTTGTATGTTTTCGGATGCAATACAATCCCCTAACCTCTTTGCAGAAACCCTGTTTACCTCGTCATATATTACACCCACTGCAGTTCTCTTCAAAGTAGGCACCTTTCCAGATCCACTCTCCCAGATCCAGAAACAGATATGGTGGTAAAGTTGGTAATCTAGTTTCTCCATACCGCACCTTCTGAACCAAAACCTTTGCTTGCTCTCTCTTTCCCCCAAAGTAACTACTTTCAATTTGCCCCTCTCCACCTTCATGTTCCAGTCCAATTACTTGATAATTTTGCTGCCTGGCTCACTTGTTTCCTATCCTTTGATCCCATTCAAAACCACGCCGTCTCTGCTGCCATTAAGAGTCTGTCACTTACTTTCTCATCTGGCCTCTTCCCATGAACTTCATCTCCCACCCACAGGGTGACTACTGCTTTGACTTTGTAGTCTCCAGCTTTTGCTCCATCTCTAACTTCTCTGACATGACCTTCCTGATATCTGACCACAAACACCCTATTCTTCAGTCTCACTTTTCCTTATTTCCCTCCAGCAACCAATTCCACTTGCACATAAGGACAACAAAATTTTCCCAACCTGATATACGTCACATTTTCACTAAAACTATAACCCTCTCCTGCTCTGATCAAGCTGCATACTTTATACAGAAAAACACAAACAATACAGCACCAAGGAGCTGATAAGGCCTTTAAAGGTTCTGGCACACAAAACAGATCCACTGCCATCTAAGGCACTCACACACTGCCAAGTGCCAACGAAGAAAACCTTATATGCAGACTCTGTCCACTACAAATTCAACCTTTCATCTACCAATACCACCCTTTCACTTGCCTAACCTAACCCTGGTTAGGCAAACCTGACTTTGCCATCTACTTAAAAGACCAAATTCAACATAATTTGACAAGATATTTCTTCATGTCAAATCCCGACACTCCACCCACATTCTCCCATGCTTCTCAAGCCACCTCCGTTAATTTACTTCAGTAACCAAAGACCAGTTTTGCACTCATCTTAAAATCTGCTCACTCTACATGATTCCCTCACATCTTTTCCTCTCCCCTGACTGCATGCACAGCTCTTCCATCGGTCTTTATCCACTTTTCCATCCCCCTTTAACAACACTCTCACCTTACGACACCTAAAGAAACAAACCCTCAAACAGCTTCTCTCTCACCAACTACCATCCTATTTCTCTCATCCTTTTGGCTACAAGCTACTTGAGTGACTTGTATACAACCACCTATCTCACTGTCTTTCGTCTCACTACAATCGGGATTCAACAACAAACATTCCACTGAGACTGCTCACAAGTGTGACCTACTGATCTACTTACAGCAAAGTGTAAGGGGCATTTCTCTATACTCCCGTACCTCTGCTGCTTTTGACCTGTTTGATTACACTTTTCTTCACTCCGTTGGCTTTTGTATCAGTTATTTTTCATCACACTTTCTATTAGCGCCTATAGGGCCTGATTCTGCATAGCAAGTAGAGTTACTGCAATTGGAAATAAATGCAGATTTCCACCTGCATTCAGAATCAGATGCATTTATGTGACTGCATCATCCTCACCTATCTGCTGGTGAAAGTAATCATTAGCAGGAAACATTTGCACCAATACTATTCTTGGAGCAAGAGTGTAGTTGAACAAATCTCTGCATATGCTCAAACAAACAAACTTAACCAAAGCGTAAACACCCGACTGCCACCCAGTTACACTCATTCAATTACAAGTGGATATATGACTGAGATCTATACGACTGACAACTGCATTTCCTCTAAGCTGTATATGCAAGCTTCAAAACGTGCAGTTTGCTAAAAAAGAATAGTGAGATCTGAATTCTATAACTATGGCACATCCCAGCCTTTCCCTATTTATTGGGTATCATAAAATACTGTTAGCCGTCTCTTTCTGACATTACACACCTCTTCTGTTGGGTAACCAATTGACCCATTCAGCGTGCAGTGCTACCACTACACTGAGAGCACCCAAATCTACTGCTCTCATCGCATATCTCACACTGCTCTGCTTCTCCACATAAAACTAAACCTACACTCAAAACCGAGATTACCACATTGATTTAATGACTTTAATGAACTATACACTTAGATGCTCTTTTCACAATGGAAGCGTTTACAATTGTAATATTCGGTAATTGAAGAATCAATACAATCGATGTCTTGCATAAAAATAACTCTAAAACCCTGCTACATAACCACAAATCTAAATGTTAAATTCATGTCCACACGCAAAACATTAAAAATGAGATTAGCAGTGTGGAGATTATTATAATGGGCAACTGAAAAGGGAAAACTGATGAAATTCAAGTCAATATTTGCTTCTGTTTGGTTTACTTATTCTAACTGGAGTTTTTGAATAAACATAAATCCATTTTTTAAAGAGAACACTTGGTACAGTCACGATTAGCAGGGGACACAAACAGACACACGAGCAGCCTTTAAAATCCAATCCCAGATATGGCAAGCACAATTACCTTGAGGAAGTTTTTCACTCGCTCTGGATCATAGCAGTTACTCTCTCTGCAAATTCTCTCAACCTCTTTTATCTGTCCAGTTTTACAGGCTGCCTGAATATACTTAAAATGAACATCAGGATCCTGGCTGAAGTTAACAATGGAGCCCAAGAAATAAAAGAGCCCTGCAAAACAAAAACAAAGCCTCAGGATTGGATCACATGGAACAGCCTCTTTTTTGGTTCTCTCAAATACTTTGTGATTTATGCCAATTCCCCTGATGTCATGCTTTGTCCATAAAATAAAAGGTTTATTAACAAAAACAAGCGCCTCAAATCACTGTTTTTTCAACAGAGAAAGCTGTTCAATCTGACTTCTGGGAACAAAAATCTGGTAATCTATTTGACAAATGACAATCAACCATTTGCTCCCAAACACTGGATAAATAAACAATGGTCATTCAGACAAATTGGTTAAATCGGTTTAATTTAATAAATTTATCTGATCAATTGTTTTTGTGCTTTCCAGTGTTTGGGAGCAAATGGTTGATTGTAATTTGCTCCCATACATCACCAGATTTTTGTTCCCAGCAGACAGAATGGATAAATCTTTAGGAGTGTACCAAATTTAATGGGCTGTTGCATTTCATCGTATTCCCATGAATTGACTTGCTATGATGTGGCATTATTGTTTTGGCTAGTAAGCTTTCATAGCCTGCCGGTGCCTCTCTTTTTAAGGAAGTTGTGGAAGTGGTTTGATAAACCATGGGGATTCAAACTAATTGGCGCAACACGAAAAGTCCCATTTGAGCGTTCAAATGGGTCGCTTTTCGCACATTTCAGTTTGCCACGCCCGGCAAGCCGTTCACGCTCGAATGGAGCAACAATTGAATAGCTCCGTTGGGCTTCATCTACTAGCTGCCGGCAAAAAAATTATCACCCTATATATGCAATTTCTCACTTCCCAGCTATGGAACCTTTAACAAGTAATATTTTGGATTACGGTTTCTCAATATCTTCAAATAATCATCAATCCTAGCATCTGGTCTATGGTACAATGTATTGCAACTACTTTTAAAGCTCAACAATGCTGCAGTAAATAAACAAGACAACCATTAACTGGATTTCAGAGGGAATTTTATCCTGGATTTACAGTGAATTGATCGTACTCACCTTATATTGACAAATTCACTGTTGTGTCCATCACCTGTCTGATACAGAGAAGTGCTATCCAATATTACAAATTATAAATTCAGGAAATATCAGGCCATACTCTTATCTGCCCACATCATCCATAATAACTTACAAATAACTCAGCCACACTAAAGCCAATTTACTAAGGGGAGATGAGTTTTCTGCTACACACCTTCAAAACTCTTGAAAGATTCAAAGAGTTCAATGAGAGACTGTGTAGAAAGCTGCTCGTGGTATTTGGATGCAACTTGGACACATATCTGCAGGTTTTGCCGGATGTTTGCAGAGAGCATTGCACGCAAGCACTCAAGAGAGTCTTCAACAGACAGGGAGCCAAAATAGTTCACAAGCCACTGAAAAACATATAACCAGGATAAAATGGGTTAATAACAATGTATTTGCTGCTACAACAGTCTCTGGCAGATTTACAGAAAAAAAAAAAAAAAAAGAACAAAAAGAACAAAAAGAAAAGAAAAAAATGCCTATCAAAAGGAATTGGTTACTCCAGTTTGAGAGAACATACCATGAAAGATCAATCTGCAGCAGCAACCATTACTGCTCTATAAAATGTAATTCACTATTTACCATATGCTAAGGAGCAGCAACTATGACTCAGGAAATAACTCTGCCAAAACAACGGAACTATCTGGCTGAGTGATCAAAAATAAATAAATAAATAAATTAAAAAATTAAAAACACAAATAAAAAAACAAACCCTATAATAACAACAGTGCACGCTACATGCAAGTGCTGTATGCAGACCTACATTAAAATGTTGGAGTAACACACCTGGGGAGGCTTCAAGGGACGTAGGAAGAAGTTACCCATAGCAAGCACAATTTACTGAATCCTACACACTGAATGAGATTATGTGCAGATGGCAAAGGAAGGTGTGTGAGTGTGTGTGAGTGAGTGAGTGAGTGTGAGTGTGTATGCGTGTCTTACATTGATTTAAGAACATAAGAACATAACAAAGAAAGGGAACAGCACGAAGCCTCATGTGCGTGTGTGAGAGTGAAAGAGTCCATGTACTGGCAAGTTCATTTATTGTGAATTTTCTTAGAGACCACTTTTCTTTAATAATATAGGTCTACTAATTCAGGAGACTGTGGTTAATGAAAGTCATATAAACCATATGGCATAGAAATAGCCCAACAGGAAAATGTACGCCTATTTATACTATTAAACGGTTTTTGTTTCCCCTTGCTTTTTTCAAACACTCTAAAAGGTGCCCATACACTAGTGCGATTTGGGCCCTTTTCATCTGATTCAGACACATCGGGCCGAGAAATCGTATGAAAAATTACATATGAATCCAATCCGATGCATGGTCCCATGCTCATCGGATCGGAGCTTGTAGATCGCAAGGGCTACACTATAGATTTATCGGAGTCGAAGAAAAAACGGTGCACATCAGGTGTTAAGTATTTGCAATATATCGCATGCAATTTGTCGCATGTGTCACTTGACTGGCATCTCTGGTGCTAGACCCTCTAGCACCCTGTAGTCCAGCCCATCAGATAAAATGGAGGTATAATGTGAATGCAGTAAGATATATCGCATGCGATTTGTCGACACTTGATAAATCGCATGCCCTAGATCGTATGTGCAAATAGCACATGAAGTACCAAATCGTAGGCCAGGGCACCCAGGGGAGTTCAAGGGAATCCTATACGACTTGAAGCCTCAGATAAGTCGCAGTAGTATATGGGGACCTAAACTGTACTTTATAGTGCTACTTTTGTATTTATCCAACACTAAAAAGGTAGAAATAGTAATGTATAGTAAGTAGATGTATCTACCTGCTAATCCTAACCTGCTTGCCAAGTATTTGCTATTCTGTCAATGTGTTAACCTTCTAAGGCTGGGGCCACACATCGCGTTTTAGCGTGTCCGCTTTGCAGGAAGGAGCCTGTACATGGGCTCCTATCCGGTCACCCACACATGCATGCTGTAGTTGAGCCGGATGACAGGACGACCGGATTTCAAGGAGAACACATACATTTGAATGTATGTGGCCGCACTGTGTTCCAGATGAAATCTAGTCAAGGCACTGGCCGGATGTCGCATGTGTGTGACCCCAAAACGCCCTTCCTGCGGAGCGGTTCCAAACGCGGTGTGTGGCCCCAGCTTTACTGAGTGAAAATCCTGTTCCTACGAAATAGTAAACGCTCTAAATTTGGTCATAATCTATACACAGGATGTCCATTATGTATTCCACAGCACTGGACACAAATAACAGACATGTCTTTATTTACAAAAAAATATAAAAATCATAACACACATAGCTACCAGCACAGCAAGCAAGCAGGTCTAGCAGTACAAAAAGCTAAATGTACAACAATAAATAAAGTCTAAGAGACAGATTACAACCAGTTGCTAACTATGAAAATATATTCTAAACAGCTTCATTCCTGGACATTAAAGGTCATGTTCAAAGAAACTTCCATGGTCCTATAATGGACGCAGGTCTTACCTCTGGATTGAGAAGATGAGTATGGACAACTGCCCGTTTAATATCATACAGATCTGTGAAGTGTTCTAGAGCTCTCTGAAGCAGACCTGCCTTCTCACAAAGCTGTGCAATGTGAGCACGGTCATAGTGTGTAAACATCTGGTTTCCCAAGATAGCATCTGCAACCTAAAGGATAAGGACACAAAAGGGAAAAACGCTATCAAACCACCTGCAAGGACACTTGTCTTTACTGCATCGGACTAACTGAAACACGTATACACAGTATACAGGTGTTAGGCTGCCTTGCCTGTGGTGCGTGCATTAGGTTCATCTCCAGCAGACGTGTTTGCAAGGGACCCTCACTGGGACGGTTGTTCTTCAGAGCATCCAGCAGAAAAGCAGTGCACTGCTGGATAAGGTTGTACTCCATAAATACATCAACAATCTAAGGGAAGAAAAAAATATTTTTTATTACAAAATCTAACAGAATACATGCTTGTTAATGCAGCTCTGTAAATATACATTTTCATGAACAATTTCCCTATCCAGTTGAGCTTACAACTTCGTTTTGGAGCATTTTTAGTGGCGTCACAAGAATCTGAACATGGCTCTTTGAACTATAGTTTCCAGCATTATTAAACACTTAACTGGCTAATATTTTTTCCAAATAACGCTCAGAAATGTTTTTTTTTTTAATGATTGAATTAAGAAGAGATTTAAAATATATCCAATGCAATTTTATAAACAACAAAACAAAAAATTTAAATAATTTCTTTAACATTAGTGGAAACATTGCGATTTCACTTTTGGCACCTGCTTCTCTCTGTATCCTATGGGTGTCCAGAGGAAAGGTAAGGGGCTGCTTTTTCACATTTCCTTAGCGGCTGCTAATGTCTGCAGCCGCTGGGAGGGAGACTGTCAGGCTGAGCGATCAGCAGCACTTCAGGCACTGGGGGAAAGTGAAGACCAGGAAGCAGAGGGACCTCGCAATAGGTTCACTTCCTGCAGCAGCAAAGTGGGCTTTCTGACAGGTCACATCAGATGAGGACCACGTCAGGGAAAGCCCAGCCTGGCGTGTTGACCATGCCAAGCAAGTAGTTATTAATACAGCCATATCCATTGAACCCAAAAGGTACTCATCTTCCACATCAACTGTTTATGTTACTGTATTAAACAGCATTATTGTCGGGTATTAAAATGCATAAATAACAATATAGCACGTTACACAAACACATACATGACCTAATAATGCCTCCTAACTATTCTGCATTACCTGTGTTATATCAGCAAGTGGCTCTTCATCCTGGACCAACATTTGAGCAAACTGCTGACCTTGATCTGGGTTAATTCTCATGACATTTCTCAGCAGGAAAATCCAGTCAGGGGTGTAGCCAACCTGTAGAGAACACAGCACATTAATACCAAGGAGAAAAAAAAAAATGCACCCATCTACTTTATCTACTACAAAGATACATGAAAGAAGAAGAGCACAAGCACAGCACATCAAGTTGCAGTGTCCCTAAACCCTATGTATAATGTACAGCTAGGATGAGACATTGCTCTCTGAAAAGGCTCGTCAGTATACACGTTCTTTCTGTAATTAAAATGAGCAAACATAATTACTTTACCAAGTAAGGCAAAAGGTGGAAATAGGTAAACGTTTGTCAGCCCATAAAGGAAACTACAGCCCTTACTGCATAGTACTATGGAAACATCTCTTACTACAACCAATTATTGTATACCCGCTACGGTTGGGAACACACCTTCTTAGCATACAGCACAATCTTCTGAACCTGCCCAGTCTCTGCAAAGCACTGGATCACTTTGTTGGGAACATTAGCTCTCAGGTAGACACTCAAAGCTAATGTTGGGTCCACAGACTTCACAAGATCTCCCAGTTCTTCAGAACATTCCAGCTGTTAGAGGAAACAAAAATCTAGTACGTTAATAGCTACTAAATATACAGTAAACCTTTCCTGTTGCCCAAGCTGAAGCAGGTCATCATGTAATCAACACTTTCCAGGGTATATTTTATTTATGGATCAAGAACTAGATCTGTGCAGACAGTAGTAAAGGAAGCATCAGACACCACAATCCTTTCAGCAGTGTAAACTTGTGTGCACAATGCAGAAGAGGATATTTGTGGATTAAGTGCACAGAACATGATCTTTTTTATGTTTTAATAGTCTTTGCTTTTCTTTTTGAGGGATACAAATGCTAATAGGTTCTCCTTAACCAAAGTACACACCTAAACATTCGGACATACACAGCCAGACTCCTGAGCCATTTGGGTTATCTTAAAAGTGTGCACATACTTGCGATCCGGTTTTAATCAGAAGACAACTAAACGCATCTGAGGATCTGGTTTTATGGGAATCCTAATATTTGCCTTAAGCAAATATTAGGGAATATTAGGAATCCTAATATTTGCCATAAGCAATATTAGGATACAATGCCAAACAAACTTTGAACGACTAACAACTGTTTCGTCCAACCCTTTTGCCAATGCTCCTCCAACAGCAGCACCACCACCTTTGTGGGCGTGCATAATGTTCATCAAATCAATTTGACAGAGGATGATTTTGGGTTGCACTTTATATTGTAAAGGGGTGTACGCACAAATCTGCAAGTTGATCAGGACTTTCAATCTCAAGTGTAAGTCATATCTGAAGTATGACTTTACAAGTGTGTACCTATCTTTAATTGTGCGACGAGATCAGATGTAAAACAAAGCGCAAAAGTTAGCTGTAAAACAGGCACTTTTTTCTGATCTCATTGCTAAGCATGGGGGAGGGGGCGGGCCAATCACATCTTGGATTTCTGCAAATGCTATAACAGCTCTGATGAACAGAAAACATTAACGTGCACATAGCCCTTAATCAACCATCATGCTATTACATTAGATTTAAAGTATGTTAAATTAAGGGTTTTTGTTGGGTTATCTTTCTTTGGAATCTTCTGCCCTGGGGTGTCGAGTGCATCGAACAACTGCAACCCTTTTCTGTCCTTTGTTAATTTTGATATTCATATTCAATTACAAAGTAAAAAAAATATATATATTGCTTTGCCATACCTTGTCTTCTTTGAGCCATTTCTCTAGAAGCTGCTTGCGACCCTGTTGAAGTACAGGCCTGCATAATTCCAGAGACTCGTATTTATTTAGCTGACCCTGATCCAACAGAATGCCAAAGTATTGCAGCAGTGGTGAGGTCTGACCTGGCTGTGCAGGAACACTTTGAAAGCGACGTATTGTGTCTGGTGTACGAAGAATACCCTAGAACAAATGAATTAACAGTCAAACGCAGTAAACACGGGAACAGGGTAGTAAAGTACATCACTAACTAATGTGTAAAAAGAACATGGAGCCACATATCAATACTAAACAGGAAAATCATAATCTGTTCCGCGGCCATTCCATAAAAAAAAAAAAAAATCGAGCAAGAAGGTAGCATACATGGCACGGTCAACAAGGTGGACAAGTTAAATGATAGCTCTTTTGAGTTACAAAGTCATCCTGACACACAAAATTAAGACTCAAACATAAAAAAAGTTCACACTACACCTCCTGGTGCTTAACTCGTAAGATAGAAGTTCCTCCTATTTAATTTTGAGTTGGAGATATAACTTATAATACCAGCATTGTGGGGCTCCCATGAGGTGGTGGTGGTGGGGAGAGAGGGGCAAGGGACAAGACACTTCTTTAAATTGAATTTCTTTTCCCTTTACTTTTACAGTCAAATACATTTCTATGCTCCAAGTACATTATAATTATCTTCTCTGGATTTTTCCATATTTCCCTTTTTTGTTTATATTTTACTTATTGGACACAAATATTTCTACTATTGCACTCTGCTCGGTCTGCGACCTACACAGTCATTCTACATCCTATTATGTTTTGACATGACTATAAAATAAAAAAATATAGCTCTCATAGGTTTTCATGAAAAAAATAACACAAGCTTAATATAAAGTTGAGCTGAATCATCAAAAACAAGGTTTCCTTTACAAAGCGTGGTGGACTTGGCTTGTCCCATATGTAACAAATACAATTTTGAGATAGTGTGTCGGGTAGGACAGAGAAAGAAAGAAAAAAAAAGAAAAAAAAAGAAAAAATAGGCCTAGTTAGGCAGTTTGATATTACAGCCATCTGTTTAAATAACTTTTGTGTTAAGTTTTTGTTTTTTCAATGAAAGTGCTTTTTATTGATATTTAACATGGCGTAACAGTACAAAGTAACAAAACTTAATACAAAATCTAAATATAACCAATAGTATAACAAGCGCACTATTAGACAGATTTCACAAGGAAGAGAAGCGTAATAGCCATGACCAAATTGTAAGAAATATTACAGAAATGGCAAGAATATTCACTTGCAGGAAACATCAGAATCTAGAATAAATACATCAGACAATATAAATCTAATACTCCCATTGTCGCTATAAATCAGACTAGGGAATGGGGACAGGGACAGATTCTACTTCCAGATAGGGTGTGGAAAACGCAGAACCAAGTCACTTAGCCCAGATGTTATTAAACTTAGACTGAATTTCTAGCTAGTGACATCGACAAGAGAAATCCATTGGCTAAATATTGAACCCATAGGGGCCATCAAAGTACACCTCTAGGTGTAAACAAAATCACCTTATACAGAAATCTTAGAAGGCCTAGTTTTGGAAAGTGCTGTTCTTAAAATATTTTTTTCAGTAGCACAGAGACTCCATTTGATTACAGCATCATTCCAATCTTCATAATCTCCTAGTATCTACTAGGGGATTGTCAATACAGGAACAAATCTCTTAAAAAATATTATCTTTTATATCCCACCAAACCTCTCTGAGCAAGTGTATCGTAACAGTGAGAAATCAAACCTATCCATGTATGAAACCTGTCAAGCAAAACAATACAACTAATTTTATAGAAATTGTTTTGTAAATGCAAAAAAACATTTTAAATACAAGAAACCTCTGTCAGGTCTCTGGGGCTTTGTTGACCCAGGAAAGAACCGTAGGGCAGACTTCTGTATTAATGAAGTGTCTGTAGCTAGGTAGCTTGATGAAGCTTCTCCTCGCGCAAGTTGGTAAAATATGGATGTGAAACAGAATGCGGCAAAGTCGGGAGAACAGCCTTGTAGCCTGGAACTCAGAAAACGGGATCAGTCTCTGGAACAAAGTCTCTAATTCAACAAGAATAAACTGGTACACAAAGCAAATATCACAGGCTGGATCAGAACAGCGAGTACAAAAAACACCAGAGCCACAGGAGGCAGACATAGGAGTGTTAGAAAGTATAGTAAGCTGCAGAGACAGGTTAATAGGGTCTGGCGCACAGCCAGAGATAGATGGGATCTGACCGAATAATGACAGATTAGCTGGATATAGCGCACCACCTGGCAATGGTGATAGTCTTGCTGGGAGCAGTGCACAACCTGAATTCATCAAGTATAGCTCCCAGCCTGGAATAGATATTTGAGTAAACTGTATATAGAGCACAGTCTGGAATTGAAGTTTGCGGTGCACAGGGCACATCCTGGAATTAAGTAGATGTATTGGACCTTGCTGTGCACAGCGCATGGCCCGGAGCGGATGCTAGAGTTTGCCGGGTATAGTTCACAGCCTGCAACTGATGTTGAAGCTTGCTGTGTACAGCATACAATCCGATACGGATAATGGAGCTTGCCGTTTACAGCGCAAAGCCTGGAACGGATTATGGAGATTGCTGTGTATGGAACACAGTCTGGAGCGGACAACAAGACAGCGGGAGATAAAGCACACACAGAACTAGAACAGATGTGCAGGTACACTGTCAAGAAGCAGGTCTCTTTCGGACAAGAAATTCACTGCCAGAGATGGTTTAAATAGGTCATCCTTGTGCCATACAGGCTGAGCACATCATGTGCGAAGGCAGTGGACCCTGTTAGTAGTTAGTCAGGTGATATCGGCCAAGATGACGACGCCTATAGTCTGGCAGCACAAGAGAAAACTCTAAGATGGACAACAACCATCCAGCTGGTTGGCAAGTACAAAGATCAGATTTCTCCAGCAGCCAGAAAGAGAATCAATGGCCTGACACGGCTCCGCCAGGTCAGACAAGAGCCTGGAACCCCAATGGGAGACAGCCTCTTCTTTTTATATCATGATGATTGCTTGTCCAATACTATTCTAAGCAATTTTTATGTCCACCTGTACAAACTCAGCTAGAATATCAAAGAGCCACCAGTACTTAGGAGACCTCAATGCCCATGTATGTATATGAAAGATACAGACATGTTGACGGAGAGGTCTGTAGTTTCCACTCACTGGAAAGCTCTGATGAATTTTACATCTTGGCAGAGCACGTAGAGAAAGACTACATTGACCAGGGTGATGAAGCCTACGTCCTGCCAGCATTCAACGAGAGACCCAGCTATACTTTTCAGCCAAAGAGCAATATCTGTAGGTGTGAGATGCTTCAGTTTGTTATACATCTGACAGATGAACTCCCTGGTGGATGCCTGTTCCATCATGCGTTTTGTAGTCAAGCACACTTGCTGGTCTTTAGCTGACTTGCGGACAGTAAGATTCTTAGCAAGAATATCAAGTGAGGCCTGTGTGAAGATTTATAAAATCGACACAGAATAGAGAATCCTTCACGCTCTCACTGATGAGGTGGGTAACATTGGTTTGACTATTTTTGAATAGCTTTCGTTTGGTCATAAATCGCCTAAAGTGCCAGATGAACAAAAGTCTTGACATATCTTGCAGTGTCACTATTCTGGACAGCCATGCTATGGACCCCACTTAATGAGTCTTCATGAGGCAGACTGGCCTTGCAGCAGCACAGGAATCGGAAACAATTTCACATCCTATTCCCAAGGTCCTGTTAATTATCGGTGGCACCTGCAAGCAACAATGTCTGCAGGGTTCAAATTCAGAATCAGGCTGTGATCTAAGCCAGACTAGTGCAGACTAGACGGGCCACATTATTCCATGTTTATGTAGATAATCCCAAAATCAACCATTTACTCCAAAAAAGTAGGCATCCTCCGTTTACATCAGATTACATATGATTAGTTTGATAAGTGTGGTGAATTTCTATGAGATGGCCTTTGTTGACCAGACATCTGAAAAGTTACACTCTTCTGCAGCAGGTTACATTGGTTTTCAGAGGAAAAACATAGGGGTTTAGAGTGGATCTTGGTGCAGAGGCACCAACAGGCTAAAGTTTTAGCTGTCCCAGGATGCATTGGGGCCTCCTCTATAACCCAGTCTCCAGGCACTGAGAGATCAGTTTTGTTAAGTCCAATGCAGGGGTGAGGCAAGAGAGAAAGCAGAAGTTAGTCACATAGAACCACATTTTCACACAGGAGAAGGTACCAGCGGCTAATGCCATACAACCCCAAGAAGTTAGGTGCGTCAGGGTGGGCGCCCTGTGGAACCCAATGTACCTCGCAGAAAGAGTTAACAATGGTAAGCCTACCATAACTCTACTTTTCTGCAGCAGGATATATTGTTTTCCACAGGGAAAACAAATCGGGGATGTCCTAAAGCAGTTCCTCAAGGGAGGGGATGCGCCTTAGCGGATGTGAGAATCCGGCATCCAAAGGAAGAATCCTGGGAGGCGAAGGTATCAAAGTCATAGAACCTACGAAACGTGTTCACAGAGGACCACATAGCCGCCTTGCACAATTGTTCTGCGGACACGCCACGTCAGGCCACCCAAGACTGTCCAACAGAGAGTAAAATGGGCTTTAATAGCAGCAGGAGCTGGCAGTCCAGCCTGCGCATCAGCTTGTGCAACCACCATTCTAATCCATCTGGACAAGGTTTGCTTATTCGCAGGCCAGCCACGTTTGTGGAAACCAAAACAGGACAAAAAGGGTATCTGACCTCCTGATAGAGGCAGTCCTCTCTCCACATAGATACGGAGAGCACTAACCACATCCAAAGAACGTTCTTTTGGAGACTAGTCCGAAGAGACAAATGCCGGAACCACAATCTCTTGGTTAAGGTGAAAAGCTGACACCAACTTAGGTAAATAACCTGGTCAAGTTCGTAGAACCGCCCGGTCACTGTGAAATATCAGAAAGGGTGGACGACAGGACAAAGCACCTAAGTCAGACCGTTGTCCGGCAGAGGCAATAGCCAGCAAGAACAGGACCTTGGCCGTGAGCCATTTAAGGTCCACCGATTCAAGAGGTTCAAATAGAGACTTGAGCAGGGCATGCAATACAACAGACAAATCCCATGGAGCCACAGGAGTAACATAGGGAGGCTGGATCTGCAGGACACCCTGAGTGAAAGTATGAACATCAGGTATAGACGCAATTTTTCTCTGAAACCATACCGACTAGGCAGATATGTGAACCTTCAGGAAGGCCATACTAAGGCCTTAGTACAGGCATCTTTGCAGAAACGCCAGAATTCTGGAAGTTCTGAATCTATAGGCAACGTAATTCTTATCAGCACACCAAGTGAAATCAGGATTTTGGTACTTACCGATAAATCCCTTTCTCCGATTCCACAGGGGCCACTGGAGTGTAGTTACAATGGGGAGATAGTAGGTGGTATTGGTAGCTGGCACTTTAAAAATTCTCACACTGTGGCTAGCTCCTCCCCTACTATCTCCCCTCCAAGCCAGTCTACGTTAAACTGTGCCCGAGGAGAGCTGTAATAAACAAACCGTAAGGTAGAGGAGGTTAACGACGCCCTGTAAACCAGGCGAACACAAACTAAACCTGGAACAGAACCTGACAAAAAACCAGGCTAGCCTGAACCCAACAAGCAGTCATATGGTGATCTGCAATCGTTAATCAAACAAAAATCAGGAGAAACAGCGCTGGGCGGGCGTCCAGTGGCCCCTGTGGAATCGGAGAAAGGGATTTATCGGTAAGTACCAAAATCCTGATTTCTCCTTCATCCACTAGGGGCCACTGGAGTGTAGTTACAATGGGGACGTCCCAGAGCTCCCAAAAAACGGGTGGGAAAGCGCTGAGAGTCCTGTAAAAACTGCTCGGCCAAACAGTGATGCAGAGGCCGTAAAAGTGTCAAACTTGTAGAATTTGACAAAACGAATGTCGGTTTGACCAAGTAGCCGCCCGACAAAATATTCATGGAGACCCCGCGGGCGGCTGCCCACGAAGGTCTTACAATGCGCGTAAAGCGCGCTGAATTGGAAAACGGAGGTTCCCTAGTAACCGCCAAGAAGACTGTCTGATGATCAGATGTATCCAACTGTCCAGCATATGCTGGGGCCCCGGCTATTTAGTACGGGAGCATCGTCCAGAGCAAAGAAGAAAAAACACTTCATCGAATAGCCTGAGACCTCTGTAGAGAGAGTTGACGAGCCCTGACAACATTCAGAGAGGATTGAAAACCACTAGTGTCAGATTTATATGAAAAATGGACCTCCCCTCTGGAAGAAACGACCGCTGAGGCCGAAGCCGAGCCCGGGGAGTTGCCAATAGAGTACTCCCTGAACAAGAGGCCGAACTTACGGCCGCTAGGCTAATCTCATTTGGAAGAAAAGCGAAAAAGGCAGAGACCTAAAATTCCGGTCAGTGTGGTTTGAAGCGCAGCGGAGCAAAAAACCTCCCAGAGAAACCAAAGATGAATGGTAACTGGAAGAAGGGGGAAAAACCCCCTTTTATCTTCATTATGTTCCATAAAGTTTTCCCAAAGTGGCAAAAGCGAGAAGAGGTAATAGACTTCTGAAATCGGAGCCCAGTAGGCCTAACCGAACTAGGGAACTCCTCCCTTCTGAGGTCTCGTGAACAGTCACACGGGTAACCGAAACCAGTGTAAAATTGAACAAGGAGAAAAAAAAAAAGGAGCCTGTTGAAGTAGACAGTCCAGTCGAGGTAGGAGCCAAGGCTCCTCTACTGACAACAGGCGTATCTGTATCTTCAAGTCATGCGTGGCCCAACCAGCGCCACCGAGAGGACTAGCACGCATAATCCCCTCCTGTGTTACTGAACATGAAGTAGAAATAGAAAAGGAGGCAGGATAGAATAACCAGAAAACTCCCCGGAGCCCTGAGGGCCTCCACGGCTACTGCCGTCCGAGAGTAATAAAGGGTTAAAGAGTCAGTCAGAACGCCCTGAGGTCGATCCGAAATCTCCGCCCACAGCGGACCAGCTGACAAAACTCCGGGGCATGTTCCCTCACCCAGGAGTCTGACCTGGTGGCTTGATCTGGAAACAAGATTGTTGTCCCACGTTCCGAGAGGAATGGAGGCGACCACTCATTACGTCGCAACTTGACTGAAGAAATAGAGTCTCTGGTGCCGAGGAATGAAAAAAACCTCTGACGGACCGTGTTGAGAAACGTCTATGCGGAGCATAAATTGGATCTGTGTCGAATCAGAAGCTCGTGGATCCTCCGGATATTCAGAAGCCACCTAATGTACAGAGTGGGATAGTAGCAGTAAATTGTCCCATTAGGGAACCAACGTCACCCACTGCCCTTGAAAAAGAGTTATTCTGTTATCTTCCTAAACTCTGTGGGAGCGGAAGAGAGAAGAGTAAAGGACTTACAGTGAAAATGAGAATCCTGTTAAGGGGGAATCTGAGAAAAGCCTGTCCAACGGAAATCAGTAAACAGGCATCTCTGAAGACAAGGGACACGTAAAACTCCCTTTCTTGTTTAAACTAGCAATCACAGACTAAAAGGATTGTAAGGCCAGAATAGGCCTGTCCGAGCCACTTGGCTTCGGAACGTGAAAAGAAAACAAAGGCCTGAGAACTGTCCTAATTCAAATGATATGTGTAAAACAGGGATCAACACCCTTTGCGGTTAGAAACCTATGGAGCGCAGCCTGCAGTATGACTCTCTTGTCATCGTAAATCAGCCGACCCATGCCGAGGGACTCCTGAGACGGTTGTAACCGCCCAAGCCTTCTCCCATCGACCTGCGCCTACCCTGGGACCCTGCAGGTGTAATGGGTGTATAGGATGACATAAAATCAGACTGGACTGAGGATGTTGAACCTCTGCTTCAGCCTTTTTACCCTGAGAACCCCTGGCGACGAAGATATCACCCGTGTGGAGTCAAAAACCTGAAAGGGCACGAAAAAATCTAAAGGGAAGACCAGTAAAGGTCTGTCTTGGAGCTGGGGCAGTAGTAGGAGAAATCAAAGTGGACCTACCTCCATTGGTTCAAGAAATCCTGCAGAAAGTTCCTTCCCCAGAACCATCTGCCCCGTAGGATTTCATGTTTACTTGTCACTGTCGCAGCCCCAGAGGTCGTCGGGTTAAGACAGCCCAAGCGAAGATGCAGGGTCCGAGTCTGTAGACATGGAGACCTCCAAGGAACATAAAGCAGAATCGTGATTCTGACCTGTATCAAAGTATCAATTGATCCTGATGCGAAGCATCCTGTAACCTAGAGGACAATTGTTCCCCAACCTACCTGCTCCGGATACGGTAGAACCATGCTGCCGCATATGTCGATGGATCCCTGAGCAAGGTTGCCTCAGGAAAACGGCGGCTTGATGGACCGGCGATACACCGAGGTGTATACCTTAGAGAGGTTCTGATACCATCTCCTGCCATCTGCGGGGAAAAGATAGGAAAACAAACCTTGTTTGATACCTGATATTGTGTATTCGGGTGTCTGTCGGCCGCCTACCGGAGCCTGCCCAGCTCATCCGAAACTGAACCAGTCGCTGTCATTTTCGTCAATGGCGTGGAACCCTGATGGACTTGACGTGTCCTCCTCCTTTACCTGCAGTATCAGATGAACTGCTGTATTATGTACCTGTATATTCTGAGACACTGGTTCAGATCCACAGAAAACAGACATCAGTAATGCATGGAATGTTAGCAAAGTTTATTTTTGGAAAGGTGTGTTTGGTCCCGCTGTGATTTGATCCTGTGACCTTGGAAACCAAAGTCCAAGGGCTTACCTGATGAGCTATTGTCTGGATAATAGTGACATTACCTGCATCATTGATCAAACAGGGGTGTGCAGGTGCGTGGAGGGCGAAGCAGATGGCTCCGCCGCATACCTCACACCTCAGAGGGAATTCTTCGACTATCCCAGGAGAGACAAACGAAAGGAGAAAAGGTGGGTTAAATAAACAGAGCCCTACGTAAGGTCTGCACTATAATGTGTAGTGACCGATACGATTAAAATAAACTTTCTGGAGCAGCGGAGACCTGAACCAGCAACGCTGCGCTGTGGGACAGGAGTCTTAGCCCTAGGCTATAGGAGTTCTCCTTAAAGTTTTGTTTGGATTCAAACCCCTGTTCAGATACCCGCTACTAGCGTACTGAGCCGCAGCGCTATTTGTCTGATGCCTTACACGCATTCCACAATTACAAATAGCATTAGTAACTAGTGACAAGAAGGAATAATAAAGGGAAGGCAACACCCCGCCCTGTATTTAGTGTACCGCTAATTAAGGTGCACCAGATGTTTCTCTGAGGTTCCGCTGGCTTTTCAAAATGGTGACCAGCCTGTGAGAAAGATGGGGGAAAATGTTATGTGCAAGATGTTGTTATTAGAAAACATTGCGGAAGTAGCCTACAGCACCTGGTGTTCCCAGGCGGTCTCCCATCCAAGTACTAACCGGGCCTGACCCTGCTTAGTGTCCGAGATCAGACGAGATCGGGCGTGTTCAGGGTGGTGTGGCCGTAGGCTTTTATCCCCTATATCTGGTATTTTATGGATTTATCTATATACATACCTACACGCACCTAAATATATATATCTATATATATACATGCACAAACATAACTATATATGTATATATACACACACACCGTAGGTAAATAAATACTGCACAGTAGATCCTTTTAATTATTATTGAGCTGAGTCCCAGCTACTGTAATAGAGCAGGTTCCCTGATTTGCAAGTAGGAAAATGCTGGGTAGAGGACTCTACTGCAGGAGGAATGTATCTATATTTCAGCAGCCTGAAGTATCGAAAAGTTACAAATCCCAGAGCTGTTGCCTAGCGATGGGGAGACCTGGGAGCCCACTGAGTAAAGCGGGTTAACTGTTAATATACCTGGGACTTTATTTGTATTTGTCTCTGAGTATGCAAGATTAGCCCACTGGGCTATAGGAGACACTGCAAATATGAAGCCAGGTCTGTGCAGGGAGGAAATGGCCGCCAGAGTGAAACTCCTCTGGGCTATGCGATAAAATCTATATAGTGGATAACTGGATTAGTGCTGAGCCACTCTGACTATATCACATTCTCCCCAGCACCATGTGCATTAAACTCACATAAATGCCTATTACACTATAACAGTGGCCGGGGAGCGGAGAATGCTGAGCCCGCTGTACAGAGCAGGAGTTAGCTCCGCCCCCCGGCTATGGCGCCTTATTGCAAAACTAAGCGGGAAGCGAGCTGTACCCTCCGCTGGGCCTGCGAGTCACCGCCGGGGAGCGCTGAGCCCGCTATACAGCGCTAGTAGAGCCCTGTATCTGCTAGCCGCCGCCGGGGAGTGTTGCGCTGAACAGAGCGCGAGTCGCCGCCTGGGAGCAGGGAGCGCTGAGCTCGCTCTACAGAGCGGGACTTAGCTCCGCCCCCTCCGTACAAGGCGCCAAATTTAAACATTGCTTTGCGCTCGAGCGGGATCCCTGTGCCGGCTCTGTGAGTCGCGCTGAGTGGGGATCTGTGCGGGGGGTGCGGGGAGCTGGGGGAGCAGAGGGTTATCAGAATGACACACACCCGTTTTTCAGTCAGGGTTGTATAAACACATACTCAGCCTCCCCCAATCATCCTGTCTGTTTCTCCATGAGGAGGACAGGTAAGGATACAATAAAGTACATTACAGCCCCAGAGAGCCCTTCTGGAGTGGGTTGTACAACAATAAACAGATTGCTCTAAAAACATACATAGCCACCACAAATAAAGTATACTTCACTCACCACTGTGTGTAAGAAAAATAAAATAATAAAGAAAAAAGAAGAAAATTCTTCAGCTAAACCCAAGTGAACCAGCTACCTCGGGCACTTAACTAAGACTGGCTTGGAGGGGAGATAGTAGGGGAGGAGCTAGCCACAGTGTGAGAATTTTTAAAGTGCCAGCTACCAATACCACCTACTATCTCCCCATTGTAACTACACTCCAGTGGCCCCTAGTGGATGAAGGAGAAATAAGAATTCCAGTGTATTAAATCTGGGCAGAGGCCGGTTTGTGGCCCTTCAACATAGTTCGAATAACTGCCTCAGAAAATCCTTTGGCCCTCAGGAGTGATGCTTCAAGAGCCACGCCGTCAAAGCCAGTCTGGCCAGGTCTGGGTAGAGACAAGGCTCCTGTACGAAGAGGTCTTGTTGCTGAGGAAGTAGAAGATGGCCTGTCAACAGATCCTGTAGGTCTGAGAACCAATGCCGTCTGGGCCAAGCTGGAGCGACTAGAAGTAGTATTCCTCCTCCTTGTTTGAACTTCCGTAGGACCCTGGGCAGGAGTAACACTGGAGGGAACACGTAGGGCAGCCGAAAGTTCCATGGAACCGCCAGTGCCTCTACGAATGCTGCTTGAGGATCCCTGGTCAGAGATCCGAAGACCAAAACCTTGCGATTGTGTCGAGACGCCATGAGGTCTACGTCCAGTAGGCCCCACCTGTCCACTAGGGGTTGAAAGACTTCTGAATGAAGACTCCACTCTATGGAGAGAACATCCTGGCGACTGAGGAAGTCCGCTTCCCAGTTCAGGATGCCTGGAATGAACACTGCCGATATGGCTGGCAGATGGCGTTCTGCCCAACAAAGGAGTTTTTACACTTCCATCATTGCCACGCAGCTTCAAGTGCCGCCTTGATGGTTTATGCATGCCACCGTGGTGGCGTTGTCTGACCGTACTTGAACAGGCCTGTTCCGTACCAGAGGCAGGGCAAGGCAAGGCAAGAGATAGGGCAGTGTTCAATACACTCAGCTCCACAATATTTATTGGAAGGAGTGATTCCTCCTTGGTCCAACGACTTTGAAAAGTGTTGCTCCAACACCGCTCCCCATCCCCTAAGACTGGCGCCCGTAGTCAGCAGGATCCAGAAGGGACAGCCCCCGCTCAATTGCTGGTCCTGGAGCCAACAGGTCAGCGACAGACGAACCTCCGGAGTCAAAGATATCATTTGAGATCTGATCCGATGAAGCAGGCCGTCCCACTTGGAAAGGATTAACCGTTGTAGTGGGCGGGAATTAAAAGGAGCGTACTCTCAGGCCAAGCACTTGCATTGCCTAGTGTATTGACACTCTGGGGCAACAAAGGAAGCATCTTATCCTGTCCTGAAGCTTCAGGACTTTGTCTGGAGACAGAAACAGTCATTGACTGTGCGTGTTCAAGAGTGCCCCTAGGTGCACCATGCTCAGAGCTGGGACCAACGAGGACTTCTTGGAATTGATTAGCCACCCATGGCCTTGCAGGAAGGTCACACTCATTTGAAGATGACCGAGAAGGACTTTGTGGGAATTTGCCAGAATCAGTCCAAGTATGGCAGGATTCTGACTCCCTGGCGACAGAGATGGGCCATCATCACGGCCATGACCTTGGTAAAGATCAGAGGAGCCGTAGTCAGTCCAAGTGGCATTGGAATTTGTAGTTAGTAACTGCTGATGTGAAATGGCAATATGAATATGCATCCTGTATATCCAGGGATACCATAGAGTCTCCAGGTCCCAAAGCCAGCACAATTGAGCGCAGTGTTTCCATACAAAACCTGGACACACTCACAAACTTGCTCAGAGAATTAAGGTAGAGTATAGGTTGGAAGGACCCATTGGGTTTCGGGACCAGAAACAGGGTCGAGTAGTAACCTCTGCCTCTCTGGGACTGAGGTACCAGAACAACCACTCCTGTACTCAGGAGAACTCCCAAATAGTTTGTAGAGCTTGCACCTTTAACAGATCCGAAAGGAGGGCCGTAGTGCAGAACTGGCGCGGGGGACGTCTCTTGAAGGAGACACCATACCCTTGAGAGAGACATCTTCCAGTACCCATGTGTCTAAAGTGGTCTTTAACCAGACCTGGGCGAACCGTAGAAGTCATCCTCCCACCCTGAGATCACCCAGGGGGAGCCCCGCCCAGTCATGCAGCAGGCTTGTCATGTTTTGAAGCAACGCCGACGGGCTGCCCAAGATTGTTTTGCCTTGGGCTTGGTGATTTTGGGAACACGAGATTGTCTCGGGTATGCCTGACCCTTTGCTTTTGCCTACTGTGCAGAAGGATTAGTAGTGGGGAGAAAAGCAGTCTTAGCGGCTGCTAATTCAGACTATTTTATTTAGGTCTTCCCCAAACAAAATGTCTCCATTGAAGGGGAGTACCTCCAAGGTCTTTTTGGAGTCTAGGTCCACTTTCCATGACCTCAACCACAGTATGCGGCAAGCCAGTACAGACGTGGTCGACTTCTTGGCTGCCAATACACTGGAAATCAAATTTATTAACCCATGGAGGTCTGGATTTGGAGTCACCCTCAATATTAAAGTGGAAAAACACACTACAGGCTGATCCAACTTTGATGTAATGTCCTTAAAACAAGTCAAAATGAGGCTCAGTAGTGTGTGTGGCCTCCACATGCCTGTATGACCTCCCTACAACCCACACAAGTGGCTCAGGTAGTGCAGCTCATCCAGGATGGCACATCAATGCAAGCTGTGGCAAGAAGGTTTGCTGTGTCTGTCAGCGTAGTGTCCAGAGCATGAAGGCGCTACAGGGAGACAGGCCAGTACATTAGGAGATGTGGAGGAGGCCGTAGGAGGGCAACAACCCAGCAGCAGGACCGCTACCTCCGCCTTTGTGCAAGGAGGAACAGGAGGAACACTGCCAGAGCCCTGCAAATGTCTTGCATTAGACCTCCATGGGTTAATAAATTTGATTTCCATTGATCATTTTTGTGTGATTTTGTCAGCACATTCAACTATGTAAAGAACAAAGTATTTAATAAGAATATTCCATTCATTCAGATATAGGATGTGTTATTTTAGTATTCCCTTTATTTTTTTGAGCAGTGTAATATATACATACATACATACATACATACATACATACATACATATATACATATATATATATATACACACACACACACACACACATATATATATATATATATATACACATACATATACATACACACACCGCTTGGGAGGTGATGGAGATGCAGCGATGAATGTCACTCTGACATACAGCGCTGACAGCCCAGCCAGAGATTAAGAAATCTGGTTTCAGAAAAGCTTTTCAGGACTGCCCAGTGCAGCCCTCCTTTTAGGGGACCTACTGCTGCAGGCACCAACTTGAAACTCAGCTCTCAGTGTCTGGAGGCCGGGTTATAGAGGAGGCCCCAATGCATCCTGGGACAGCTAAAGCTTTAGCCTGTTGGTGCCTCTGGATCAAGATCCACTCTACACACCAATGTTTTTCCTCTGGAAACCAATGTAACCTGCTGCAGAAAATGTGTTTAACTTGTTTGTTTGTTTTTTACCACACGTAGCATACAAGGATTGTTTAATATCTCCACATGAATGAGTTGAACAAACATAATATTATTTGGTGTTGCACCAGGGCAAACCATTTTGCCATTGCAGGATGGGAATAAATTTAAAAGTGCAGATGCCCTGTCCTAACCAAACCTTCAACTTCTTTGACAAATAACATCCATTTGCCTCCCCACGTCAGATGAGTGCATAGGGGCTTCTCCTCTTTTAATGCATGCATGGACTTTGTATACCCTAAACATGCAAAGTTCAACCACTTACCAACAAAAACCCACCATGCCTGTGCCCTCTCACAGCAACAATATCCAAATACTTTTATTTCTAACCATAAATTCAAAGTCTCCACATCACATAAGAAGTCAGACTTGCCCAGTTTATTGAACTCATTATCAGTAGTGCTCAGTTATTCGTCCAATTCTTTTCCACCCCTATCAAGTACCCCACTTACCACTAACCAGTTCTCATGACATAAATTAGTAAATGTATGTCTCACAGGTTATCCTAGAGCAGTACGGCAATACAGATTGCAGGACTAATCTGGTACACTTTCTAATATTTCCATATTAATTAGAAATGGTTAGCCAAGAAAGAAATGTCAGTTCATCTACACTAGTGTCTACAGCAAGAAACCATTCAACAAGCGTGACCTTTGAAAGCTCATTCAATTCAATTTTTGCATCTTTTTTTCTATACAGCAGTTTCATTGAACAAGGTCTTACCTTAGGTGCATTTGCAGCCACCTTCGCTGCTTCAGAATAATTCCCCTGTGCGAATAAAGCATTAAATTTGCGGGCAAACAGTTCTTCAGCTCCTGCAAGGTTATTACGGACAGCCATGCGCAGAGCTAGATCAGGGTTCTGCAGAACGTTTGTGATGTATGGTATTATATTTTCCTCTTCTACACAAACCGAAAGAACCTAAGCATAAAAAAAAATATTAAAAGTAAATAAATGCCATTGCTAACATAACAGAAATCTAGTCATTACCAATAATCATCTGGGTTGCCTAATATATCCCTACTATTAAATAACAATAGACTAAACTATAAATAGCAGCCGAAGGAGGCCCAATAGTGTTACTAGAACTTTAAAACAATGGACTGGAACGCTGTAGTACAATGTTTCCTAACCTCGGTCCTCAAGGCGCACAAACAGATCAGGCTTTGGGGACATCCATACTTGAGCACAGATGATTACATCAAAATAACCGAGATACTAATTAAGCCACCAGAGCTCAAAAATAGCTATCTTTAAAACGTGGACCATTAGTGTGAATGGAGTACCGAGGTAGGGAACTACTGCTGTTCCAATGCAACCCACGTGTGAGACTTTGTCCATACAATAGTATTAGAGGGGTTGGGCTACATAAATTAAACTAGCTTTCAAAGAAACACAAGTAAATAGTAAATCACAAGCAAAAGAATGAGAATATACATTTTAATGGATACGGGGATGCAAATAAAAAATATACTGTATAAAAAGCTCTCGCCATTGGCAACCGACAATATCATTGGCTGTAGCAGTATTACCTGTCCTTTTCTGTTCACGCCAATTATTCCTGCTGTGGCTTCATGAGGTGCAGTGACAAATATGGTCTCTCCACTGATCCTGTTCATATAGATGCAGGTGCCAGTTTCAAGGTCGTAGAGGTGAATGTATCCATATTTTGTAATCAAGAAAACAACATCATGTTTCCCACTGATCTGTAAGGAAATAGGATTTTAAGTACCTACCGGTAAATTCTTTTCTCGTAGTCCATAAGGGATATTGGGGACAGATTAGTACGAAGGGGTATAGTCAAGTCCAAAAGAGCCAATGCACTTTAAATTTCTTCAACTGGATGTACTGGCTCCTCCCCTCTATGCCTCCTCCTACAGGTCAGTTATAGGTAAAAAAAAAAAGTGCCCAAAAGAGAATGACATACTTGAGAGAAGAAACATAACAATAAGTGTGGTGACATTTACACACGAGCACACCAAAACCTAACCGGGCCAGCAACAGCTGCCAACATTAACAGCTGAACAGGTAACGCCCAACAGAGAACCTGCAGAAAGTCGCAGCACAGAGGCGGGCACCCAATAACCCTTATGGATTATGAGAAAATAAGATTTTAAACCTACCGGTAAATCTATTTCTCCTAGTCCGTAGAGGATGCTGGGGACTCCGTAAGGACCATGGGGTATAGACGGGCTCCGCAGGAGATAGGGCACCTAAAAAGAACTTTGACTATGGGTGTGCACTGGCTCCTCCCTCTATGCCACTCCTCCAGACCTCAGTTAGAGAACTGTGCCCAGAGGAGATGGACAATACAAGGCAGGATTTAGCAATCCAAGGGCAAGATTCATACCAGCCCACACCAATCATACCATGTAACCTGGAACATACATAACCAGTTAACAGTATGAACAAACGACAGTAACGGTCCAAGACCGATGTCAACTGTAACATAACCCTTATGTAAGCAACAACTATATACAGGTCTTGCAGAGTTTCCGCACTGGGACGCCCAGCATCCTCTACGGACTAGGAGAAATAGATTTACCGGTAGGTTTAAAATCTTATTTTCTCTTACGTCCTAGAGGATGCTGGGGACTCCGTAAGGACCATGGGGTTTATACCAAAGCATCCAATCGGGCGGGAGAGTGCGTATGACTCTGCAGCACCGACTGAGCAAACGCTAGGTCCTCATCAGCCAGGATATCAAACTTGTAGAATTTAGCAAAAGTGTTTGACCCCGACCAAGTCGCCGCTCTGCAAAGTTGTAATGCCGAGACGCCTCGGGCAGCCGCCCAAGAAGAGCCCACCTTACTAGTGGAATGGGCCTTAACCGAATTTGGTACCGGCAATCCAGCCGTAGAGTGAGCCTGCTGAATCGTATTACAGATCCAGCGAGCAATAGTCTGCTTAGAAGCAGGAGCGCCAATCTTATTGGCCGCATACAGGACAAACAGAGCCTCTGTTTTCCCAATTCTAGCCGTCCTGGCTACATACATTTTTAAGGCCCCGACTACGTCCAGGGATCTGGAATCCTCCAGGTCACTTGTAGCCACAGGCACCACAATAGGTTGATTCATATGGAACGAAGAAACCACTTTAGGCAAAAATTGCAGACGTGTCCTCAATTCAGCTCGATCCACATGAAAAATTAAGTAGGGGCTCTTGTGTGACAAAGCCGCCAATTCTGACACTCACCTTGCTGATGCTAAGGCCAACAACATGACCACCTTCCAGGTAAGAAATTTAAACTCAACCTTGTTAAGCGGTTCAAACCAGTGTGATTTTAGGAACTGCAACACCATGTTCAGGTCCCATGGTGCCACTGGAGGCACAAAAGGGGGCTGGATGTGCAGCACTCCCTTTACAAACGTCTGGACTTCTGGAAGAGAAGCCAATTCCTTCTGAAAGAAAATTGAGAGGGCCGAAATCTGTACCTTAACAGAGCCTAATTTCAGGCCCGTATCCACTCCTGTCTGTAGGAAGTGGAGAAGACGACCCAGATGAAAATCTTTCGTAGGTGCATTCTTGGTCTCACACCAAGACACATACTTTCGCCAGATACGGTGATAATGTTTTATCGTCACCTCCTTCCTAGCCTTTATTAAAGTAGGGATGACCTCTTCCGGAATCCCCTTTTTCGCTAGGATTCGGCGTTCAACCGCCATGCCGTCAAACGTAACCGCGTTAAGTCTTGAAATACACAGGGCCCCTGCTGCAACAGGTCTTCCCTCAGAGGAAGAGGCCAGGGATCTCCTGTGAGCATCTCTTGTAGATCAGAGTACCAGGCCCTTCGAGGCCAGTCTGGGACAACGAGTATCGTCTGTACTCTTCTTCGTCTTATGATCCTCAACAGGATCCTCAACAGGAGAGGAAGAGGAGGAAACACGTAGACCGATTTGAATACCCACGGTGTTACCAGAGCGTCTACTGCTACTGCCTGAGGGTCCCGAGACCTGGCGCAATACCTCCGAAGTTTTTTGTTGAGGCGTGACGCCATCATGTCTATTTGAGGAGTTCCCCAAAGACGTGTTACGTCTGCAAAGACTTCTTGATGAAGTCCCCACTCTCCTGGATGGAGATCGTGTCTGCTGAGGAAGTCTGCTTCCCAGTTGTCCACTCCAGGAATGAAGACAGCCGACAGAGCGCGTACATGATTTTCCGCCCAGCGAAGAATCCTTGTGGCTTCCGCCATCGCAACTCTGCTTCTTGTCCCGCCTTGGCGGTTCACATGAGCCACTGCTGTGACATTGTCTGATTGAATCAGAACCGGTAGGTTTCGAAGAAAACTCTCCGCTTGTCGAAGGCCGTTGTAAATGGCCCTGAGTTCCAACACATTGATGTGTAGACAGGATCCAATCCTGAATTCCGAACCTGCGACCCTCCAGGAGGTGAGCACTTTGCAACCACCACAGGAGGGACACTCTGGTCCCTCGGGACAGAGTTATTTTCCGATGTAAGTGCAGATGGGACCCGGACCACTTGTCCAGAAGGTCCCATTGAAAAGTCCTTGCATGGAACCTTCCGAAGGGAATGGCCTCGTAGGCCGCCACCATTTTCCCCAGAACTCGAGTGCATTGGTGAACTGACACCCTTTTCGGTTTTAGCTGGTCTCTGACCATGTTCTGGATGTCTTGGGCTCTCTCTATTGGGAGTAAGACCTTCATTTGTTCCGTATCCAGTATCATACCTAGGAACGGTAGTAGAGTTGTCGGAATCAACTGTGACTTTGGTAGATTTAGAATCCAACAGTGTTGCTGGAGCACTCTCAGAGAGAGCGCCCCACTGCTCAGCAATTTCTCCCTTGATCTCGCTTTTATCAGGAGATCGTCCAAGTATGGGATAATTGTGACTCCATGCTTGCGCAGGACCACCATCATTTCCGCCATTATCTTGGTGAAAATCCTCAGGGCCGTGGAGAGTCCAAACGGCAACGTCTGAAATTGGTAATGACAATCCTGTACAGCGAATCTCAGGTATTCCTGATGGGGGGCATATATGGGGACATGAAGGTACGCATCCTTTATGTCCAGAGACACCATAAACTCCCCCTCCTCCATGTTGGCTATTATCGCTCTGAGAGATTCCATTTTGAATTTGAATCTTTTTATGTACAGGTTTAGGGATTTCAGATTCAAAATAGGTCTGACCGAATCGTCCGGTTTCGGGACCACAAATAGGGTTGAGTAGTAACCTCTTCCCTGCTGGTGCAGGGGTACCTTGATTATCACTTGCTGTATACACAGCGTTTGAATTGCAGCTAACACTATATCCCTTTCCAATGTGGAAGCTGGTAGGGCATATTTGAAAAATCGGTGCGGGGTCACCTCCTCGAATTCCAATTTGTAACCCTGGGAAACTATTTCCAACACCCAGGGATTCAGGTCCGAACTGACCCAGACCTGACTGAAAAGTCGAAGACGTGCCCCCACCGGTGCGGCCAGCGTCATGCTGTGGGTTTTGGAGCAGCCGGGGAGGACTTGCGTTCCTGGGCACCTGCCGAAGCAGGTGCTCTCTTGCCTCTGCCCTTACCTCTGGCGAGGAAAGAGGATCCCCGACCTCTTTTGGACTTGTGCGACCGAAAGGACTGCATCCGATAGGGTGTTACTTTCTTTTGCTGTTGGGGAATATATGGTAAAAAATTTGATTTACCTGCTGTAGCTGTGGAAACCAGGTCCGTCAGCCCATCCCCAAACAATACATCACCCTTATAGGGTAGTACTTCCATATGTTTTATGGAATCCGCATCACCCGTCCATTGGCGAGTCCATAAGGATCTTCTCGCTGAGACAGACATGGTATTGGCCCTAGAAGCTAGCAATCCAATGTCCCTTTGAGCATCCCTCATAAATAAGACTGCGTCTTTAATATGGGCTAGAGTTAGGAATATAGTATCCTTATCCATATTTGATCTGTCAGCTCATCTGTCCAAGCTGCAATTGCGCTACACACCCATGCCGACGCAATTGTCGGTCTTAACACAGCACCCGTATGAGAATAAATACACTTTAAGGTAGTTTCTTGCCTGCGATCTGCAGGGTCCTTAAGGGCTGCTGTGTCAGGAGACGATAGCGCCACTTTCTTGGACAAGCGCGTCAGGCCCTTGTCCACAGTGGGGGGGGGGGGGGGGGGGGTGATTCCCAAATCTCCCTGTCCTGCTTAGGGAAGGGGTATGCCATATAAATTCTTTTGGGGATCTGCGGTCTCTTATCCGGAGTCTCCCAAGCTTTTCCAAAGAAATCATTCAATTCATGAGATGTGGGAAAGTTAATAATCTGTTTCTTTTCCTTAAACATGTGTACCCTTGTGTCGGGGACCGAGGGTTCATCCCCAATATGCAACACATCCCTTAATGCCACAATCATACACTGAATGGTTTTAGTCACCCTAGGGTGCAATTTTACTTCGTCATAGTCGACACTGGAATCAGAATCCGTGTCGGTAGTAGTGTCGTGTTAAGGGACGCTTTTGAGACCCCGACGGGCCCTGTGAGTCGGTCCAATCCGAGGATTGACCCCCTGATGTCCCCCCTAATTCAGCCTTATCCAGCCTTTTATGTAAAGATGCCACACTTGCATTCAACATATGCCACATGTCCATCCAATCTGGAGTCGGCACAACCGACGGGGACACACCACTCATTTGCTCCACCTCCTCCTTGGAGAAGCCTTCCGCCTCAGACATGTCGACACACACGTACCGACACCCCACACACACAGGGATTAACCTATAAGGGGACAAAACCCCAACCAGGCCCTAAGGAGAGGCAGAGAGAGAGTATGCCACCACACACCAGCGCTTAAAAACACTGGAAGAAATATGTCCAGATAGCGCTTTTCTATATATAATATGCCAATTCCCACCCACTGCGTCTCTAATGTGCCCCCCTCCTCTTTTTTCCAGCCTGTGAAGTTCAGCAGGGGAGAGACCAGGGAGCCAGCGTTTTCCTCATGCAGCTTCTGTGGAGACAATGGCGCTGGTTAGTGCTGAGGATCAAGCCCCGCCCACCCGACGGCGGGCTTCGGTCCCAGTGATTTTTCAATAAAAATGGCGGGGGATCATAGATTTACTGCCTCCGCAGCCTAATCAATCTGTATTTGCCCAAATGTGAAGTTTATTGCTGCCCAGGGCGCCCCCCCCTGCGCCCTGCACCCTTCAGTGCTGCTCTGTGTGTGTGTGACTGGGAGCAATGGCGCGCAGCTTACCGCTGCGTGCCTTACCTCATGAAGATCTGATGTCTTCTGCTGCCTAGTCGGCATCTGTGAGGAGGACGGCGGCGCGGCTCCGGGATGAACTTCAGGTGAGACCTGTGTTCAGACTCCCTCTGGAGCTAATGGTGTCCAGTAGCCTTAGAAGCAGTGCCCAACTTGACAAGCCAGCTCTGCTTCTCTCTCCCACGATGCAGGGAGCCTGTTGCCAACAGGACTCCCTGAAAATAAAAAACCTAACAAAATTCTTCTTCAACAGAAAACTCTGGAGAGCTCTCTGCAGTGCATCCATTCTCCTCTGGGCACAAGATCTAACTGAGGTCTGGAGGAGGGGCATAGAGTGAGGAGCCAGTGCACACCCATAGTCAAAGTTCTTTTTAGGTGCTTTATCTCCTGCGAAGCCCATCTATACCCCATGGTCCTTACGGAGTCCCCAGCATCCTCTAGGACGTAAGAGAAAAGGATTTACCAGTTGGTATTTAAAATCCTATTTTCTCTAGCATCCATAAGGGATATTGGGGACACATTAGTACGAAGGGGATGTCCCAAAGCTTCCAGAACGGGCAGGAACGTGCAGATACATCTGCAGCACCGCCTGCCAAAACTGGGTATCCTCTTTGGCCAGGGTATCAAATTTGTAAAACTTCAAAGGTGTTCTTCCCCGACCAGGTAGCAGTTCGGGACAGTTGTAGGGCAGAGACTCCACGGGCAGCCACCCAGGAAGATCCCACTGATCTCGTAGAGTGGGATTTCAGAGACTGTGGAACAGGTAACGCCTGTTAGATAGCAAGCCAAATCAAACGAGCAATGGACGGCAACCCTTCTTCTGCAATTCATACAGCATCAACAAGGAATTCGTCTTTCTGATCCGAGCCGTCCTCTTGACATAGATTTTCAAGGCTCGCACTGCATCCAATGCCTCCGAAGGGGCAGAAGTGCCAGAAGTGGACGGGATCACAATAGGTTGATTCAAGTGAAACGCGGAGACTACATTCGTCAGGAACTGCTGTCTAGTCCTGAGCTCCGCTCTGTTCTCGTAAAAGACCAAGTAGGGACTTTTACACGATAAGGCCCCTAATTCTGAGACACGTCTAGCAGAAGCCAGGGCCAGAAACATCACAGTCTTCCACGTGAGGTACTTGTCTTCTACCGTCATCAGAGGTTCAAACCAGGAGGACTGTACAAAGTTTAACACCACATCCAAATTCCAAGGTGCCGTAGGCGGCACAAACGGAGGTTGTATGTGAAGCACCCCTTGCAAGAAGGTCTGAACTTCTGGCAGGAGAGCCAACTTCTTCTGGAATTAGATGGAAAGAGCTGAAATCTGGACCTTAACTGATCCAAGACGTAAACCTTTATCCACTCCCGTCTGCAGGAAACTAAGGAATCTCCCCAAGTGGAATTCCGCAGATGGACATGTGCATTCCTCGCAGATATGATGATAGTGTTTTGACGCCACAGGTTTTCTGGCTTGCACCATAGTGGCAATGACCTTACTGGAAAGCACTTTGTGAGCTAGGATGTTCCACTCAACTTCCATGCAGTCAAACGAAGCCGCCGTAAGTCCGGTTAGACGTACGGTCCTTGCTGAAGAAGAGCTCTTCTTCGCAGCAGAGGCCAATTGTCCTCTACGGACATGTCCAGAAGAGCCGTGTACCACGCTCTTCGCGGCCAATCCGGGGCAATCAAGATTGCCTGCACTCCTTGATGCCTGATCCTCTTGAGTACGTTGGGGATCAACGGAATCGGAGGAAATAGGTAGACCAGCCGGTAAAGCCAAGGCGTTGTCAGCGCATCCACTGCACTCGCCTGAGGGTCTCTGGTTCGCGAGCAAAAAAGCAACAAAGCTACTTTTTGAGGCGAGAGGCCATCACGTCAATCTGTGGTCAGCCCCACCTGTCAATCTGTTGAAACACCTGAGGGTGTAGTCCCCACTCCCCTGGGTGGAGATAGTGGCGACTGAGGAAGTCCACTTTCCAGTTGTCCACCCTCGGAATGAAGATTGCGGACAGTGCTCTTGCATTTCTTTCTGCCCAGAAAAGTATTCTTGACACTTCTCGCATGCAGGCTTTGCTTTTTGTCCCGCCTTGTCGATTGATGTACGCCACAGCCGTGGCATTGTCCGACTGGACCTGGATCACCCAATCCCTGAGTAGAGGGGAGGCCTGAATCAGAGCATTGTAGATGGCCCGAAGTTCCAAGATGTTGATGGGAAGGAGGGCCTCTTGGGCAGACCACCTGCCCTGGAACTGCGCCCCCCGGGTGACAGCTCCCCATCCTCTCAGACTCTCATCCGTCGTGAGGAGGATCCAATCCTGAATCCCAAAGCGTCGACCTTCCTGCAGGTTGGAAGACTGTAGCCACCACAGGAGGAGAAATCGTGGCTTGGGGCGACAGCCGAATCATCCGGTGCATCTGAAGATGGTAGCCAGACAACTTGTTCAGGATATCCAATTGGAACGATCTGGCATGAAAACTTTCCGAACTGTATCGCCTCGTACAAGGCCACCATCTTTCCCAACAATTTTAGGCAAAGATGAATGGATACTCGAGCAGGTCGGAGCACCATGCGAACCATGAAGTGTTCTCACTTTTTCCTCTGGGAGGAACACTTTCTGTGCTACCGTATCCAGGAGCATCCCCAGAAACAGGAGCCGCCGAGACTGTTCCAGGTGGGACTTCTGTAGATTGAGGATCCACCCGTGGTGAGACAGACGTTGATCGTGCGATCTATATGGAGCGATAGAAGCTCCCTGGAACTCGCTTTTATCAGGAGAACGTCCAGGTATGGAATTACGTTGACCCCCGGACCCTGAGCTGAAACATTTTCGCTATCACCTTCGTGAACACCCTCGTAGCTGTAGACAGGCCGAAGGGTAATGCCTGAAACTGGTAGTGATCGTTCAGTAGGGCGAACCACAGATAGGCCTGATGAGGAGACCAAATTGGGATATGGAGGTAAGCGTCCTTGATATCCAGGGACACTAGGCATTCCTGTTGGTCAAAGCCTGCGATCACTGCTCTCAAAGATTCCGTCTTGAATTTGAAAACCTTCAGGTAAAGGATTCAAGGACTTCAGATTCAGAATGGGTCTCACAGACTAGTCTGGTTTTGGTACTACGAATAGACTGGAGTAGTAACCCTGTCCTCGTTGTTGTAGGGGTACTGGAACAATGACCTGGGACTGGACCAACTTGTTTATGGCCAGTAGTAGCGTACCACGCATATTTTCCAAAGCCGGTAAGCCCGATTTGAAAAATCGTTGGGAAGGAGCACCATCAAACTCCAGCTTGTAACCCCGAGAGATAAGGTCCCTTACCCAAGCATCTTGGCAGGAAACGTCCCAGATGTGGCTGTAGTGACGTAACCTAGCTCCCACCCCGAGATCCCCTCGGGGTGAGTGGGCACCGTCATGCTGAAGTCTTTGTGGAAGCAGAACTGGAGCCTCTAGCTGCGTTTGAGGCCCCCCTGGCCCTAGATCGAAATCTGGAGTACCGAAAGGACAGAGTAGATGGTCCCGGGTATCTACGTCTAGCAGGCGGAGTACCGTGGATTGCCCAGCAGTAGCTTTGGAAATCCATGCGTCCAATTCACCTCCAAAAAGCCATTCACCTGTGAAGGGAAGAGATTCCACATTATGTTTGGAGTCAGCATCAGCAATCCACTGACGCAACCATATGGCTCTGCGCGCAGACACAGCCATAGCCATAGCCGTGGTCCTAGCATTAATATTGCCACTCTTTAAGGTAGTCACAGAGGACTCTTGCCGTGTCCTGAATGTGTTTTAGGAAAGTTACAGTAGTAACTAGGGTCATATCACCAGAGACCTTCCTGAATTTGAGTAGCCCAGGAATGAATTGCATGTGTCATCCAGCAACCTGCAAAGACCGGTCTTTGAGCTACACCTGCAGCAGTGTAGATAGATTTCAGAGTGGTCTCAATTCTCCTATCTGCCGGGTCCTTTACCGTAAAGGAGCCCGTAGCAGGAAGTACCGCCTTTTTAAAAATGCGAGAGACAGACGTCTACTGCTGGAGATTCTTCCCAGAATTTCCTGCCATCAGGTGCAAAGGGGAAAGGTATTCAAATACCGCTTGGACACCTGATATTTTTTATCTGGATTTTCCAGGCTATTTTAAATAAATAATCCCATTCCTTGGAGTCAGGAAATGTGACTGTCATTTTGTCTTGTGGGAGGAAAAAGGACTGCTGATTATTAGCATCCTCCAGGGGGGAGCCTTAACACATCTCGAATAGCCAATATGAGGGGTTCAATACCCTGTGTTGGTATGGCATCCCCACTTATGGGATCCACATCATCCTGTATATCATCATCAGTATCTGACAGTAGTGCAAGTAAAGCACATTTCTGTGCACCTGCAGTAGACAGGGGGGGGGGGGATGTTTAGCAGCTAGATTTGCCACTGCTTGTTGCAGTTCCTGAGTTTTATTGGGATGACCTAACAGACATCATAGTTTTGATAGCCCCCAGCCAGGTCGTCTCTTGACTCTCCCCCACATCGTTATCAGCATTTTGTGATGACTGACTACACTGCTCACATGATATTGAGCCAGTTGAGCTAGGGGAGAATCTGGCATTACATACACTGCATAACTTGTGTTACCATTGTGAAGAAGAAAAACAGGTACAATACACATACAACAGCCTGAAATACAATACAAGCCTGCCTTATTGCATGTGAGAGAAGACACAGGAGAGAGGACACCAACGCACCCAACGCTGTGGAGCCCCAGTGAGGCTGTCAGCAATTTACGTATACATAACCAACAGTGAGACTGTTATGAAAATTCCCTCAGAGGAATGATATTTGTGCACAATATAGTGTCTCTCCCTCTCTACACCCGGTACCAGTGATCCAGCGTGTGACCGTTAGAGGAGCTGTATGAGGAGGCTGCTGCTTATGCAGAGGAATGCACCAAAATGCCACTGAGCCCGCTCTGATGTAGCTCTGTTCCCCGTAATGGCTCCGGAGCTACTGTGTAATATTTATACTGGCCATGTTTCCCTATGTGTTTGTAGCATCACAAATGCTTAAAACAAGAATATTTAGCCAGTCTCACGCACGGGCTACAGCGGGTCCTCCCCCAAGAGGGACCCATACGCCTCATCTGCGCTTCTGCCGCACAGTGAACCGGTGGAACCCCCCTAGCGGGGTCCCCGGTGTGTACTCACCACCGATGATCACCTTCAGGCAGCGTTAGGGGTGTGCGGCATGCTACGGAAGTGGTCCTGCAGCGGGGAAGCGCCTCTGCACCTCAAGAGGCCGGTGACAGTCACCCCCCCTAACTCCCACGGCGCAGGTATGCTGTTGCCCAAACAGCGTACTGAAAGAAATAAAAGTTTAAAAGAAATTGTATAAAAAAAATAAAAAACGCTGGAGCTAGCAGAGTGTGCATCCTCTCCTGAGGGCACTTTTTTCTAAACGGACCTGTAGGAGGAGGCATAGAGGGGAGGAGCCAGTACACCCAGTTGAAGAAATTTAAAGTGCACTGGCTTCTTTGGACCAGTCTATACCCCTTCGTACTAATCTGTCCCCAATATCCCTTACGGATGCTAGAGAAATTAAAATATATAATACGTATAAAACCTATTCACATTTATTGTTAGCCTTATGTTAACATTTAAGCCACAGCTGCAAATTTGTCATTGCAAGAAGCATCACCAGGTGGCTATGATGTATTTAGTCAATACTCAACAATAAGGCTGGGTACACACATACGTGCGTGCGTACTATATTATTCATACATCCGATAAACAATATATCGCTAGTGCATCGGCAGGTGTGTACAGCGGCTACGACCAGACAAAATAGCTCACGAACATATATGAGGCCGGCCATGCTGTGCAGCCGTTGCATCGGTGCACGTGAATGTGTGAATGTTGAATGAGCAACCCTTCTGACTGGCCTGTTATGCGACTGCAGGTACCGTCGACAATGACATATTTATGGCATGCTGCTTAAATAAATAATAATGAAAATAAATAAAAGACCAAAGTGTCATATGGATCATCATCATCAGCAATAGTCATTCAAGAATAGCTGGCATGCCATTCCGAACCATAACATTAATACGACAAGTAAAACCCTAATTGTAAAGTACAGGTCTGGACACACCATTACAGGTTGAGTATCCCATATCCAAATATCCGATATACGGAATATTCCGAAATACGGACTATTTTGAGCGAGAGTGAGATAGTGAAACTTTTGTTTTCTGATGGCTCAATGTACACAAACTTTGTTTAATACACACAGTTATTAAAAATATTGTATTAAATGACCTTCAGACTGTGTATATAAGGTGTATATGAAACATAAATGAATTGTGTGAATGTAGACACTTTGTTTAATGCACAAAGTTATAAAAAATATTGGCTAAAATTACCTTCAAGCTGTGTGTATAAGGTGCATATAAAACATAAATGCATTCTGTGCTTAGATTTAGGTCCCATCACCATGATATCTCATTATGGTATGCAATTATTCCAAAATACGGAAAAATCCCATATCCAAAATACCTCTGGTCCCAAGCATTTTGGATAAGGGATACTCAACCTGTATTAGGAACATTCCTTGGTATGGTAAATAAATTAGTATTTGGCATGTATAATCTCTCACATGATCACGGACGAGCCAATAAAAACAAAACTCCTCTCAGGAACAGACTTTGTGGTCAATCCAATTAGGTGAAAGTTGCCTTGCGCAAGTTGTGAGTTAAAGTTTTCTCAGAAAATTTGCATGACGACTTGCAATCCAATTCCTAACTCGCATTGCTTCTTCAGAGCAAATTTGCGTTTTCTGTGCGCACCCCGAGGGTGTGAAAAGGTAGGGAAACACTTTATTTTAAAAGCTAAAAACACCAAAACTTGCTTCAGAACTCCTTGGACTAATTAGACACTTGGAAGTTTTCAATTAGCTGGCTTGGGCCAATAATTACATGTCATTTTTGAGGATAAAAAGATAAAATAAGAAAATTCATCTGAAATTACTCATCCATACCTCCCAACATGACCCTTTCCAGGAGGGACAAAATGCTCTGCTGCTGGTCTTCCCTCTTAATGTATGTTTGCCTTCACCTGTGGTGAAACACCTTTCTTATCAGTTTACATGTTCAGAACAGGTGATGGCAATCATAAATTAAGGAGGACTCTAATAAGCAGAGCATTTTGACCCCTTCCCGGAGGGGTCATGTTAGGTCTGGGCAACATATAGCGGCCAAGCGGGTCCGCTTGGCCGGGAGGGGGGGTTCTGTGTTCACACGGATTCTGTCCTGTGGGACGCCGCAGAACGGGATCCGGCCAGTGACACAGGATTTCAATGTAACACACTTTGTGAACACATACATTGAAATGTGTTCACGTCATAACTGCCGTACATGTGTGGGCGCCTCCATGTGCACTCTCCTTCCGGGCAAGCGGGTCCCGCTTGGCCGCTATGTGTGGCCGTACCCTTAGGAGGTATGAAAAATTTTTCGCTTGATGATGTTCTCTAAATTTATGTAAAAGTATTAATTTCAACGAAAAATAATTGATATTTATAATTTATTTTTTCTTGGTAAAGATGCCACAAATTACCCCAAAAGCACTTTTTCCTACATATTTTATTGCATGGTTTAATTTCTTTGTAATCAAATGAAGTTTGTAAGTTTTTTACATTTAAATGTAAGCAATGTGAAAATCAGCCATGACACCTTTTTAAAGCGTACAGTACTTTGCTTAGGCCTACTAACGAAACGGTCCCTTTTTTGGGGTCCAGGAAGTTCAGTTTATGTACTTCTCCTAGATCGCATTTAGTAGAAAAATTTGCACACCCTCACAGTGAGTAAAGGCGAATAGGCATTTGTAGTGGAATTAGCAAATTATCAGGTGTGCACATTTGTGCAAAGTCTTCTAGTTTCATAAAACAAACTTACATTAGCAGACTCAATCCTACTTTACTTTGGACGGAATTTACACAAAAGTACTCACCACACCCCATAGAGGTCTGAGCAATTTTGTGCTAACTGGGGCAGATTTCAGCCTGCGAATGGTGCAAGATCAGGTGCAGTCGCTGGAGTTGAAATGATGCAGCAATAGCACATTGCACCCTTCACAAGTAATTGGATTGACCCCCAAGTGTGTGACTGCCTAAACATGGACAGCTCACTCGGTTTCTTAGATTCATTCACAGTGGTCAACAAAATGGCTGACATCATGGAGACATGAGAAAGGGTGCGTACAAAGTAAACTATACAGTTGTGGAAGTATGTGTTTCAGTAGGTGTTATCTGCTTAGATATTGTCTTGTATAGTGACAGGTTTGATTTAATCTTTTCATGTATTACACTAAGTAAAACATTTAAAATGTTGAATGACCACCTACTTTATAATATTTTACCTACTAAGATCACAAAAGAACATACAGTACCTGCATTGCTACAGGAAAGTCATTCTGGGCTTCGGGTGGAAAGAAGACATCAACAGCTTTTTTTGGGAAAGGCTGGTTCCCAGTGGGTGGCGTTCCAACTTCAATTATATGCAGCTAGAAAGCATAGAAAGTATAAATAAAATCTGATCAACTACACATACACAGAAACAATCAATACACAGATATAATAATGATCATTTTTTCCCCCGTAGCTTTACTGTGATGGTACCAAGAGCTGTGGATTGTTTATAAACTTTACATATGCCACATACATCATCTTAGAGTACTGGTCATAATGGATGGAGAACATACTATCCTCCGTTATTACATTTTGGAAAAGATCATGAGAGGCATGACCTAATATGTATACATAATGCTATAGAAAGGTTTACATTAGGACAACTGTGTAAATAGGCGCCCAACTGATAACCCCATATAAAACCTTAGTGTTTTTGTCAAATGGGGTTTAGCTTAGAAGACATAATAGGAGGGATGTTCAGTAATTATCTCTGCCTTTCCTTTATTAAAGCTAGAGGCTGGAGTGAGCTTTATTCTAACTATTGTAGACTGCAACTTGATCTGTCCTCTTTTACCTATAACGTCAATAGCAGTAAATATATAAATACGTTGAAGTTGGATTGTACAGAATATATCTTAACACTGAAAAAGTACCAACATTCTGCTTTAAAACAATACAAACCGTAATATACATAAAAAATTAACTCCTGAATTTAGAACTAACCTTTGATTTCTGTGGAGGGTGAGCACAGACGGGCCATTCTTTATAAGCTTTATTTATATTGTGTTATTCTGCATAATATTTGATGGACTGCTAATTGCCCATACTAATGTACAAATTAGGCATGGATTCAATTATATAATGATGGTCAGACCCATTTTCATCAAAGCCACAAATATTCTAAAAAACTGGACTACAGAGTGAAGAATCACACTCGACTGTTGGGCAGTCTAACCTACATATCTGCTCTCAGTAAATATCAGGAAACTGAAAATAAGAATTTACTTACCGATAATTCTATTTCTCGGAGTCCGTAGTGGATGCTGGGGTTCCTGAAAGGACCATGGGGAATAGCGGCTCCGCAGGAGACAGGGCACAAAAAGTAAAGCTTTAGGATCAGGTGGTGTGCACTGGCTCCTCCCCCTATGACCCTCCTCCAAGCCTCAGTTAGGATACTGTGCCCGGACGAGCGTACACAATAAGGAAGGATTTTGAATCCCGGGTAAGACTCATACCAGCCACACCAATCACACTGTACAACCTGTGATCTGAACCCAGTTAACAGTATGATAACAGCGGAGCCTCTGAAAAGATGGCTCACAACAATAATAACCCGATTTTTGTAACTATGTACAAGTAATGCAGATAATCCGCACTTGGGATGGGCGCCCAGCATCCACTACGGACTCCGAGAAATAGAATTATCGGTAAGTAAATTCTTATTTTCTCTATCGTCCTAGTGGATGCTGGGGTTCCTGAAAGGACCATGGGGATTATACCAAAGCTCCCAAACGGGCGGGAGAGTGCGGATGACTCTGCAGCACCGAATGAGAGAACTCCAGGTCCTCCTTAGCCAGGGTATCAAATTTGTAGGATTTTACAAACGTGTTTGCCCCTGACTAAATAGCCGCTCGGAAAAGTTGTAAAGCCGAGACCCCTCGGGCAGCCGCCCAAGATGAGCCCACCTTCCTTGTGGAATGGGCATTTACATATTTTGGCTGTGGCAGGCCTGCCACAGAATGTGCAAGCTGAATTGTATTACACATCCAACTAGCAATAGTCTGCTTAGAAGCAAGAGCACCCAGTTTGTTGGGTGCATACAGGATAACAGCAAGTCAGTTTTCCTGACTCCAGCCGTCCTGGAACCTATACTTTCAGGGCCCTGACAACATCCAGCAACTTGGAGTCCTCCAAGTCCCTAGTAGGCGCAAGGCACCACAATAAGCTGGTTCAGGAGAAACACTGACACCACCTTAGGGAGAGAACTGGGGACGAGTCCGCAGCTCTGCCCTGTCCGAATGGACAAATAGATATGGGCTTTTTTGAGAAAAAACCCACCAATTTGACACTCGCCTGGCCCAGGCCAGAGCCAAGAGCATGGTCACTTTTCATGTGAGATGCTTCAAATCCACAGATTTGACTGGTTTTAAACCAATGTGATTTGAGGAATCCCAGAACTACGTTGAGATCCCACAGTGCCACTGGAGGCACAAAAGGGGGTTGTATATGCAATACTCCCTTGACAAACTTCTGGACTTCAGGAACTGAAGCCAATTCTTTCTGGAAGAAAATCGACAGGGCCGAAATTTGAACCTTAATGGGCCCCAATTTGAGGCCCATAGACACTCCTGTTTGCAGGAAATGCAGGAATCGACCGAGTTGAAATTTCTTCGTGGGGCCTTCCTGGCCTCACACCACGCAACATATTTCCGCCACATGTGGTGATAATGTTGTGCGGTCACCTCCTTCCTGGCTTTGACCAGGGTAGGAATGACCTCTTCCGGAATGCCTTTTTCCCTTAGGATCCGGCGTTCCACCGCCATGCCGTCAAACGCAGCTGCGGTAAGTCTTGGAACAGACATGGTACTTGCTGAAGCAAGTCCCTTCTTAGCGGCAGAGGCCATAAGTCCTCTGTGAGCATCTCTTGAAGTTCCAGGTACCAAGTCCTTCTTGGCCAATCCGGAGCCATGAGTATGGTTCTTACTCCTCTACGTCTTATAATTCTCAGTACCTTAGGTATGAGAAGCAGAGGAGGGAACCCATACACCGACTGGTACACCCACGGTGTTACCAGAACGTCCACAGCTATTGCCTGAGGGTCTCTTGACCTGGCGCAATACCTGTCCCGTTTTTTGTTCAGACGGGACGCCATCATGTCCACCTTTGGTATTTCCCAACGGTTCACAATCATGTGGAAAAACTTCCCGATGAAGTTTCCACTCTCCCGGGTGGAGGTCGTGCCTGCTGAGGAAGTCTGCTTCCCAGTTTCCACTCCCGGAATGAAACACTGCTGACAGTGCTATCACATGATTTTCCGCCCAGCGAAAAGTCCTTGCAGTTTTTGCCATTGCCCTCCTGCTTCTTGTGCCGCCCTGTCTGTTTACGTGGGCGACTGCCGTGATGTTTTTCCCACTGGATCAATACCGGCTGACCTTGAAGCAGAGGTCTTGCTAAGCTTAGAGCATTATAAATTTACCCTTGGCTCCAATATATTTATGTGGAGAAAAGTCTCCAGACTTGATCACACTCCCAGGAAATTTTTTCCTTGTGTGACTGCTCCCCAGCCTCTCGGGCTGGCATCCGTGGTCACCGGCATCCAATCCTGAATGCCGAATCTGCGGCCCTCTAGAAGATGAGCACTCTGTAACCACCACAGGAGAGACACCCTTGTCCTTGGATATAGGGTTATCCGCTGATGCATGTGAAGATGCGATCCGGACCATTTGTCCAGCAGATCCCACTGAAAAGTTCTTGCGTGAAATCTGCCGAATGGAATTTCTTCGTAGGAAGCCACCATTTTTACCAGGACCCTTGTGCAATGATGCACTGACACTTTTCCTGGTTTTAGGAGGTTCTTGACTAGCTCGGATAACTCCCTGGCTTTCTCTTCCGGGAGAAACACCTTTTTCTGGACTGTGTCCAGAATCATCCCTAGGCACAGCAGACGTGTCGTCAGGATCAGCTGCGATTTTGGAATATTTAGAATCCATCCGTGCTGTTGTAGCAGTATCCGAGATAGTGCTACTCCGACCTCCAACTGTTCCCTGGACTTTGCCCTTATCAGGAGATCGTCCAAGTAAGGGGTAATTAAGACGCCTTTTCTTCGAAGAAGAATCATCATTTCGGCCATTACCTTGGTAAAGACCCGGGGTGCCGTGGACAATCCAAACGGCAGCGTCTGAAACTGACAGTGACAGTTCTATACCACGAACCTGAGGTACCCTTAGTGAGAAGGGCAATTTTGGGACATGGAGGTAAGCATCCCTGATGTCCTGGGACACTATATAGTCCCCTTCTTCCTGGTTCGTTATCACTGCTCTGAGTGACTCCATCTTGATTTGAACCTTTGTAAGTGTTCAAATTTTTTTTTTTTTTTTAGATTTAGAATAGGTCTCACCTAGCCTTCTGGCTTCAGTACCACAATATAGTGTGGAATAATACCCCTTTCCTTGTTGTAGGAGGGGTAATTTGATTATCACCTGCTGGGAATACAGCTTGTGAATTTTTTCCCATACTGCCTCCTTGTCGGAGGGATATCTTGGTAAAGCAGACTTCAGGAGCCTGCGAGGGGGAAACGTTTCGACATTCCAATCTGTACCCCTGGGATACTACTTGTAGGATCCAGGGGTCCTGTACGGTCCCAGCGTCATGCTGAGAGCTTGGCAGAAGCGGTGGAAGGCTTCTGTTCCTGGGAATGGGCTGCCTGCTGCAGTCTTCTTCCCTTTCCTCTATCCCTGGGCAAATATGACTCTTATAGGGACGAAAGGACTGAGGCTGAAAAGACGGAGTCTTTTTCTGCAGAGATGTGACTTAGGGTAAAAACGGTGGATTTTCCAGCAGTTGCCGTGGCCACCAGGTCCGATGGACCGACCCCAAATAACTCCTCTTCCTTTATACGGCAATACACCTTTGTGCCGTTTGGAATCTGCATCACCTGACCACTGTCGTGTCCATAAACATCTTCTGGCAGATATGGACATCGCACTTACTCTTGATGCCAGAGTGCAAATATCCCTCTGTGCATCTCGCATATATAGAAATGCATCCTTTAAATGCTCTATAGTCAATAAAATACTGTCCCTGTCAAGGGTATCAATATTTTTAGTCAGGGAATCCGACCAAGCCACCCCAGCTCTGCACATCCAGGCTGAGGCGATCGCTGGTCGCAGTATAACACCAGTATGTGTGTATATACTTTTATATGATATTTTCCAGCCTCCTGTCAGCTGGCTCCTTGAGGACGGCCCTATCTATAGACGGTACCGCCACTTGTTTTGATAAGCGTGTGAGCGCCTTATCCACCCTAAGGGGTGTTTCCCAACGCGCCCTAACTTCTGGCGGGAAAGGGTATACCGCCAATAATTTTCTATCGGGGGGAACCCACGCATCATCAAACACTTCATTTAATTTATCTGATTCAGGAAAAAATAAGAATTTACTTACCGATAATTCTATTTCTCATAGTCCGTAGTGGATGCTGGGACTCCGTCAGGACCATGGGGAATAGCGGGCTCCGCAGGAGACAGGGCACATCTAAAAAAGCTTTTAGGTCACATGGTGCGTACTGGCTCCTCCCCCTATGACCCTCCTCCAAGCCTCAGTTAGGTACTGTGCCCGGACGAGCGTACACAATAAGGAAGGATCTTGAATCCCGGGTAAGACTCATACCAGCCACACCAATCACACCGTACAACTTGTGATCTGAACCCAGTTAACAGTATGATAACACAAACGAAGTAGCCTCTGAACAGATGGCTCACAACAACAGTAATAACCCGATTTTTGTAACAATAACTATGTACAAGCATTGCAGACAATCCGCACTTGGGATGGGCGCCCAGCATCCACTACGGACTATGAGAAATAGAATTATCGGTAAGTAAATTCTTATTTACTCTAACGTCCTAGTGGATGCTGGGACTCCGTCAGGACCATGGGGATTATACCAAAGCTCCCAAACGGGCGGGAGAGTGCGGATGACTCTGCAGCACCGAATGAGAGAACTCCAGGTCCTCTTTAGCCAGAGTATCAAATTTGTAAAATTTTACAAACGTGTTCTCCCCTGACCACGTAGCTGCTCGGCAAAGTTGTAATGCCGAGACTCCTCGGGCAGCCGCCCAGGATGAGCCCACTTTCCTTGTGGAATGGGCCTTTACAGATTTAGGCTGTGGCAGGCCTGCCACAGAATGTGCAAGTTGGATTGTACTACATATCCAACGTGCAATCGTCTGTTTAGACGCAGGAGCACCCAACTTGTTGGGTGCATACAATGTAAACAACGAGTCAGATTTTCTGACTCCAGCTGTCCTTGAAATATATATTTTTAATGCTCTGACAACGTCCAGTAACTTGGAGTCCTCCAAGTCGCTAGTAGCCGCAGGCACCACAATAGGCTGGTTCAAGTGAAATGCCGAAACCACCTTAGGGAGAAATTGAGGACGTGTCCTCAATTCTGCCCTGTCCGAATGGAATATCAGATATGGGCTTTTGTATGACAAAGCTGCCAACTCCGAAACTCTCCTGGCTGAAGCCAGGGCCAACAGCATGGTTACCTTCCATGTAAGGTATTTTAAATCTACCGATTTTAAAGGCTCAAACCAATGAGATTTGAGAAAATTTAGAACCACGTTCAAATCCCACGGTGCCACTGGAGGCACTATTGGGGGTTGTATATGTAGTACACCTTTGACAAAAGTTTGTACTTCAGGCACTGACGCCAATTCCTTCTGGAAGAAAATTGATAAGGCCGAAATTTGAACTTTAATGGACCCCAATTTGAGGCCCATAGACAATCCTGCTTGCAGGAAATGTAAGAATCGACCCAATTGAAATTCTTCCGTTGGAGCCTTCTTGGCCTCACACCACGCAACATATTTTCTCCAAATGCGGTGATAATGTTGTGCGGTCACTTCTTTCCTGGCTTTAATTAAAGTAGGAATAACTTCCTCAGGAATGCCCTTCTCTTTTAGAATCCGGCGTTCAACCGCCATGCCGTCAAACGCAGCCGCGGTAAGTCTTGGAACATACAAGGTCCCTGCTGAAGCAGATCCCTTCTTAGAGGTAGAGGCCACGGATCCTCCGTGAGCATCTCTTGAAGTTCCGGATACCAAGTTCTTCTTGGCCAGTCCGGAGCTACCAGTATTGTTCTTACTCCTCTTTTCCGTATAATTCTCAGTACCTTTGGTATGAGAGGCAGAGGAGGGAACACATACACTGACTGGTACACCCACGGTGTTACCAGAGCGTCCACAGCTATTGCCTGAGGGTCTCTTGACCTGGCGCAATACCTGTCCAATTTTTTGTTGAGGCGAGACGCCATCATGTCCACCTTTGGTTTTTCCCAACGGTTCACAATCATGTGGAAAACTTCTGGATGAAGTCCCCACTCTCCCGGGTGAAGGTCGTGTCTGCTGAGGAAATCTGCTTCCCAGTTGTCCACTCCCGGGATGAACACTGCTGACAGTGCTACGACATGATTCTCCGCCCAGCGCAGAATCCTTGCAGCTTCTGCCATTGCACTCCTGCTTCTCGTGCCGCCTTGTCGGTTTACGTGGGCGACTGCCGTGATGTTGTCGGACTGGATCAACACCGGCTGACCCTGAAGCAGCGATTTTGCCAGGCTTAGAGCATTGTAGATCGCTCTTAGCTCCAGTATATTTATGTGAAGAGACGTCTCCAGGTTTGACCACACGCCCTGGAAGTTTCTTCCCTTTGTGACTGCTCCCCAACCTCGTAGGCTGGAATCCGTAGTCACCAGGACCCAGTCCTGTATGCCGAATCTGCGGCCCACTAACAGATGGGCAGTCTGCAACCACCACAGGAGAGACAACCTTGTTCTCGGTGACAGTGTTATCCGCTGATGCATGTGCAGATGCGATCCGGACCATTTGTCCAGCAGATCCCACTGAAATGTTCGTGCATGGAATCTGCCGAATGGAATCGCTTCGTACGAAGCCACCATCTTTCCCAGGACTCTTGTGCATTGATGTACTGACACAGTTCCTGGTTTTAGGAGGTTCTTGACAAGTTCGGATAACTCCCTTGCTTTCTCTTCCGGGAGAAATACCTTTTTCTGAACCGTGTCCAGAATCATGCCCAGGAACAGCAGATGTGTTGTCGGGGTCAATTGAGATTTTGGAAGATTTAGAATCCACCTGTGTTGCTGAAGCACTACTTGTGTTAGCGCTACACCGACTTCCAGCTGTTCTCTGGACTTTGCCCTTATCAGGAGATCGTCCAAGTAAGGGATAATTAATACGCCTTTTCTTCGTAGAAGAACCATCATTTCGGTCATTACCTTGGTAAAGACCCGAGGGGCCGTGGACAACCCAAACGGCAGCGTTTGAAACTGATAATGACAGTCTTGTATCACGAACCTGAGATACCCTTGGTGTGAGGGGTAAATCGGGACATGTAGATAAGCATCTTTTATGTCCAAGGACACCATGAAGTCTCCTTCTTCCAGATTCGCTATCACTGCTCTGAGTGACTCCATCTTGAACTTGAATTTCTTTATGTACAGGTTCAAGGATTTCAGATTTAGAATAGGCCTTACCGAACCGTCCGGTTTCGGTACCACAAATAGTGTGGAATAATACCCCTTTCCCTGTTGTAGGAGGGGTACCTTGACTATCACCTGCTGAGAATACAGCTTGTGAATGGCTTCCAAAACCGACGTCCTTTCTGAGGGAGACGTTGGTAAAGCAGCCTTTAGGAACCGGCGAGGGGGAGACCTTTCGAACTCCAGCATGTAACCCTGAGATACTATCTGCAGGACCCACGGGTCCACTTGTGAGTGAACCCATTGATTGCTGAAAATCTTGAGTCGACCCCCCACCGTTCCCGAGTCCGCTTGTAAAGCCCCAGCGTCATGCTGATGGCTTTGTAGAAGCCGGGGCGGGCTTCTGTTCCTGGGCAGGGGCTGCTTGCTGCCCTTTCTTACCCTTTCCTCTGCCTCGCGGCAGATAAGACTGTCCTTTTGGTCGCTTTTTATAGGAGCGAAAGGACTGCGGCTGAAAAGACGGTGTCTTTTTCTGTTGGGAGGGGGTCTGAGGTAAAAAAGTGGATTTGCCGGCAGTTGCCGTGGCCACCAGGTCCGAAAGACCGACCCCAAACAATTCCTCTCCTTTATATGGCAATACTTCCATATGCCTCTTGGAATCCGCATCACCTGACCACTGTCGCGTCCATAAACTTCTTCTGGCAGATATGGACATCGCGCTTACTCTTGATGCTAGAGTACAAACATCCCTCTGAGCATCTCGCATATAAAGGAAAGCATCCTTTAATTGCTCTAGAGTCAATAAAATACTGTCCCTATCCAGGGTATCAATATTTTCAGTCAGAGAATCCAACCACACTACCCCAGCACTGCACATCCAGGCTGAGGCTATTGCCGGTCGCAGTATAACACCAGTATGTGTGTATATACTCTTCAGTGTAGTTTCCAGCCTCCTATCTGCTGGATCCTTGAGGGCGGCCGTATCAGGAGACGGCAACGCCACTTGCTTTGATAAACGTGTGAGCGCCTTATCCACCCTAGGGGGTGTTTCCCAGCGCGCCCTAACCTCTGGTGGGAAAGGGTATAATGCCAATAACTTCTTGGAAATTAGCAGTTTTCTATCGGGGTTAACCCACGCTTCATCACACACGTCATTCAATTCCTCTGATTCTGGAAAAAATACAGGTAGTTTTTTCACCCCCCACATAATACCCCTTTTTGAGGTACCAGCAGTATCAGAGATCTGCAAAGCCTCCTTCATTGCCGTGATCATATAACGTGTGGCCCTATTGGAAAATACGTTTGTTTCTTCACCGTCGACACTAGATTCATCTGTGTCGGTACCCGTGTCGACTGACTGAGGTAAAGGACGTTTTACAGCCCCTGACGGTGTCTGAGACGCCTGAACCGGTACTAACTGGTTTGCCGGGCGTCTTATTTCGTCAACTGACTTTTGTAATGTGCTGACATTATCACGTAATTCCATAACTAAAGCCATCCATTCCGGTGTCGACTCCCTAGGGGGTGACATTACCATCATCGGCAATTGCTCTGCCTCCACACCAACATCGTCCTCATACATGTCGACACACACGTACCGACACACAGCAGCCACACAGGGAATGCTCTAATCGAAGACAGGACCCCCTAGCCCTTTGGGGAGACAGAGGGAGAGTTTGCCAGCACACACCAAAAGCGCTATAAATGTATATAAACAACCCTAGAAGGTGTTGTTTACTATATATGCGCTCTTAATATATAAATATCGCCAATTTATGCCCCCCTTCTCTTTGTTACCCTGTTTCTGTAGTGCAGTGCAGGGGAGAGACCTGGGAGCCTTCCTCACCAGCGGAGCTGAGCAGGAAAATGGCGCTGAGTGCTGAGGAGAATAAGCTCCGCCCCTTTTTCGGCGGGCTTTTCCCCGGTTTTTAAGAAACTGGCCTGGGTTAAAATACATACATATAGCCTTAATGGCTATATGTGATGTATTTATTTTGCCACTAAAGGTAATTATATTGCTGCCCAGGGCGCCCCCAGCAGCGCCCTGCACCCTCCGTGACTGAGTCAGTGAGCCGTGTGACAACAATGGCGCACAGCTGCCGTGCTGTGCGCTACCTTCAAGAAGACTGAGGAGTCTTCTGCCGCCTGCTTTCCGGACCTCCGTTCTGCCGTCTCTTCAGCGTCTGTAAGGGGGATCGGCGGCGCGGCTCCGGGACGAACCCCAGGCTGACCTGTGTTCCGACTCCCTCTGGAGCTAAGTGTCCAGTAGCCTAAGACTCCAATCCATCCTGCACGCAGGTGAGTTGGAAATCTCTCCCCTAAGTCCCTCGATGCAGTGATCCTGTTGCCAGCAGGAATCACTGAGATTGAAACCTAAAAAAAAACTTTTCTAAACAGCTCTTTAGGAGAGCCACCTAGATTGCACCCTCTCGGACGGGCACAAAAACCTAACTGAGGCTTGGAGGAGGGTCATAGGGGGAGGAGCCAGTACGCACCATGTGACCTAAAAGCTTTTTTAGATGTGCCCTGTCTCCTGCGGAGCCCGCTATTCCCCATGGTCCTGACGGAGTCCCAGCATCCACTAGGACGTTAGAGAAACTACAGGTAGTTTTTTCACATCCCACATAATACCCTCTTTTGTGGTACTTGTAGTATCAGAAATATGTAACACCTCCTTCATTGCCCTTGACGTGTGGCCCTAATAAGGAATACGTTTGTTTATTCACCGTCGACACTGGATTCAGTGTCCGTGTCTGTGTCGACCGACTAAGGTAAACGGGCGTTTTAAAACCCCTGACGGTGTTTTTGAGACGTCTGGACCGGTACTAATTGTTTGTCGGCCGTCTCATGTCGTCAACCGACCTTGCAGCGTGTTGACATTATCACGTAATTCCCTAAATAAGCCATCCATTCCGGTGTCGACTCCCTAGAGAGTGACATCACCATTACAGGCAATTGCTCCGCCTCCTCCCCAACATCGTCCTCATACATGTCGACACACACGTACCGACACACAGCACACACACAGGGAATGCTCTGATAGAGGACAGGACCCACTAGCCCTTTGGAGAGACAGAGGGAGAGTTTGCCAGCACACACCAAAAAACGCTATAATTATATAGGGACAACCTTATATAAGTGTTCTCCCTTATAGCATCTTTTTATATATTTCTAACGCCAAATTAGTGCCCCCCCTCTCTGTTTTAACCCTGTTTCTGTAGTGCAGTGCAGGGGAGAGCCTGGGAGCCTTCCCTCCAGCCTTTCTGTGAGGGAAAATGGCGCTGTGTGCTGAGGAGATAGGCCCCGCCCCTTTTTCGGCGGGCTCGTCTCCCGCTCTTCAACGGATTCTGGCAGGGGTTAAATATCTCCATATAGCCCCCGGAGGCTATATGTGAGGTATTTTTTGCCAAAAAATAGGTTTACATTGCCTCCCAGGGCGCCCCCCTCCCAGCGCCCTGCACCCTCAGTGACTGCCGTGTGAAGTGTGCTGAGAGCAATGGCGCACAGCTGCAGTGCTGTGCGCTACCTTAAGAAGACTGAGGAGTCTTCTGCCGCCGATTCTGGACCTTCTTCTCTTTTCAGCATCTGCAAGGGGGCCGGCGGCGAGGCTCCGGTGACCATCCAGGCTGTACCTGTGATCGTCCCTCTGGAGCTAATGTCCAGTAGCCAATCCATCCTGCACGCAGGTGAGTTCACTTCTTCTCCCCTAAGTCCCTCGTTGCAGTGATCCTGTTGCCAGCAGGACTCACTGTAAAATAAAAAACCTAAGCTAAACTTTTCTAAGCAGCTCTTTAGGAGAGCCACCTAGATTGCACCCTTCTCGGCCGGGCACAAAAATCTAACTGAGGCTTGGAGGAGGGTCATAGGGGGAGGAGCCAGTGCACACCACCTGATCCTAAAGCTTTACTTTTTGTGCCCTGTCTCCTGCGGAGCCGCTATTCCCCATGGTCCTTTCAGGAACCCCAGCATCCACTAGGACGATAGAGAAATAATGGTCTGGCGCTTTTCATTTTTTAGCCTGGGCATCTTTGACCCAGTAAAAGGGAAACCTAATGCTAAAGTATAGACCGATATTATAGAGAATTGTGTGCTTCCAACAATTTGTGGAGGGTCCTTCCCTGTTTTAATATGACAATGCCTACATGTAAAAGTGCAGTCCAGCAAAAAAAAAAAAAAAAAAAAAAAAAAAAAATTAATAATAATAATAATAATAATAATAATAATAATAATAATAATAATAATAATAATAATAATAATAATAATAATAATAATAATAATAATAATAATAATAATAATAATAATAATAATAATAATAATAATAATAATAATAATAAGGAAATCTCAACAGTTTTGTGATAAAATGAAACACTGGCTGTGTGCAGGCATTACATCCAAACTTCAGTACCAGGCACCAGTAATGCTCTTATTGCGAATCACCATAGCCATTAGGTTTCAAAACCTAGTACAAAATCTTCCCAGAAGACCGGATGCTGTTGTAGCAGCAAATGGAGGAGGGGACGGGGCACGCTCCATATTAAAGGGGCAAACACACGGTGCGAGAAAACAGTGTATATCGCACCGTTTGTATACACCTTGTGATGCAGATGCGCGGTCCCGGCATCGCAAGAAAAAATAGACTGTGCAGGCAGGTCAATTTTGACTAGAATATGTACAATCTAGTTTCTAGTATAGTCAAAATTGCAACGTGTGCACAGTCAATATCTGTGGTTCTGGGCACCAGGAATATCAAAGGAAATCACAAAGTCAAAATCGGCATTTAGCCAGAATCGCACAGTGTGTAGGCTCCTTTAGGCCCAACGTTCTGGAGTAAGATGTCCAACCAGTACATATGGGCGTGATGCTCCAATAAGCATACTTTTGGACATGTAATGTATTTGCAAAAATAAAACAAAGTCTGTATAAAAATGGCAGCAAATGTCTCCATGTAAAATGCATCCTACAGTATACAAGCTGACTTTTTATGGATACATCTCTTCACAGCTATTCAGGAGGTATGTAACATCTCTATGTTTTTCAGTTCTAAATACTGCTTTACTGTTGCAAAATGCCTTTGGCGGCTGACATCCTGTGACCTACAGATAAGCGCAAACCCTTTACCATCCCCAAGCTGTCCTGGGTTGAACATCACCTACCCAGCTGTTACGATTCAAAATAATCCAGGTGGAACCTCATTTTCCACTAGCAAGAAATAATAAGATTTTACTTACCGATAAATCTATTTCTCGTAGTCCGTAGTGGATGCTGGGGACTCCGTCAGGACCATGGGGAATAGCGGCTCCGCAGGAGACAGGGCACAAAAGTAAAAGCTTTAGGATCAGGTGGTGTGCACTGGCTCCTCCCCCTATGACCCTCCTCCAAGCCTCAGTTAGGATACTGTGCCCGGACGAGCGTACACAATAAGGAAGGATTTTGAATCCCGGGTAAGACTCATACCAGCCACACCAATCACACTGTACAACCTGTGATCTGAACCCAGTTAACAGCATGATAACAGTGGAGCCTCTGAAAAGATGGCTCACAACAATAATAACCCGATTTTTGTAACAATAACTATGTACAAGTATTGCAGACAATCCGCACTTGGGATGGGCGCCCAGCATCCACTACGGACTACGAGAAATAGATTTATCGGTAAGTAAAATCTTATTTTCTCTGACGTCCTAGTGGATGCTGGAGACTCCGTAAGGACCATGGGGATTATACCAAAGCTCCCAAACGGGCGGGAGAGTGCGGATAACTCTGCAGCACCGAATGAGAGAACTCCAGGTCCTCTTTAGCCAGGGTATCAAATTTGTAGAATTTTACAAACGTGTTCTCCCCCGACCACGTAGCTGCTCGGCAGAGTTGTAATGCCGAGACCCCTCGGGCAGCCGCCCAGGATGAGCCCACCTTCCTTGTGGAATGGGCCTTGACAGATTTAGGCTGTGGCAGGCCTGCCACAGAATGTGCAAGTTGAAATGTGCTACAAATCCAACGAGCAATCGTCTGCTTAGAAGCAAGAGCACCCAGTTTGTTGGGTGCATACAGGATAACAGCGAGTCAGTTTTCCTGACTCCAGCCGTCCTGGAAACCTATATTTTCAGGGCCCTGACAACATCTAGCAACTTGGAGTCCTCCAAGTCCCTAGTAGCCGCAGGTACCACAATAAGCTGGTTCAGGTGAAACGCTGACACCACCTTAGGAAGAAACTGGGGACGAGTCCGCAGCTCTGCCCTGTCCGAATGGACAATCAGATATGGCTTTTGTGAGACAAAGCCGCCAATTCTGACACTCGCCTGGCCGAGGCCAGGGCCAACAGCATGGTCACTTTTCATGTGAGATATTTCAAATCCACAGATTTGAGCGGTTTAAAATGTGATTTGAGGAATCCCAGAACTACGTTGAGATCCCACAGTGCCACTGGAGGCACAAAAAGGGGGTTGTATATGCAATACTCCCTTGACAAACTTCTGGACTTCAGGAACTGAAGCCAATTCTTTCTGGAAGAAAATTGACAGGGCCGAAATTTGAACCTTAATGGACCCCAATTTGAGGCCCATAGACACTCCTGTTTGCAGGAAATGCAGGAATCGACCGAGTTGAAATTTCTTCGTGGGGCCTTCCTGGCCTCACACCACGCAACATATTTTCGCCACATGTGGTGATAATGTTTTGCGGTCACCTCCTTCCTGGCTTTGACCAGGGTAGGAATGACCTCTTCCGGAATGCCTTTTTCCCTTAGGATCTGGCGTTCCACCGCCATGCCGTCAAACGCAGCCGCGGTAAGTCTTGGAACAGACCTGGTACTTGCTGAAGCAAGTCCCTTCTTAGCGGCAGAGGCCATGAGTCCTCTGTGAGCATTTCTTGAAGTTCCGGGTGCCACGTCCTTCTTGGCCAATCCGGAGCCACGAGTATAGTTCTTACTCCTCTACGTCTTATAATTCTCAGTACCTTGGTTATGAGAAGCAGAGGAGGGAACACATACACCGACTGGTACACCCACGGTGTTACCAGAACGTCCACAGATATTGCTTGAGGGTCTCTTGACCTGGCGCAATACCTGTCCAGTTTTTTGTTCAGGCGGGACGCCATCATGTCCACCTTTGGTCTTTCCCAACGGTTCACAATCATGTGGAATACTTCCCGATGAAGTCCCCACTCTCCCGGGTGGAGGTCGTGCCTGCTGAGGAAGTCTGCTTCCCAGTTGTCCACTCCCGGAATGAACACTGCTGACAGTGCTATCACATGATTTTTCGCCCAGCGAAGAATCCTTGCAGTTTCTGCCATTGCCCTCCTGCTTCTTGTGCCGCCCTGTCTGTTTACGTGGGCGACTGCCGTGATGTTGTCCCACTGGATCAATACCGGCTGACCTTGAAGCAGAGGTCTTGCTAAGCTTAGAACATTGTAAATTGCCCTTAGCTCCAGTATATTTATGTGGAGAGAAGTCTCCAGACTTGATCACACTCCCTGGAAATTTTTTTCCTGTGTGACTGCTCCCCAGCCTCTCAGGCTGGCATCCGTGGTCACCAGGACCCAGTCCTGAATGCCGAATCTGCGGCCCTTTAGTAGATGAGCACTCTGCAGCCACCGCAGAAGAAACACCCTTGTCCTTGGAGACAGGGTTATCCGCTGATGCATCTGAAGATGCGATCCGGACCATTTTTCCAGCAGATCCCACTGAAAAGTTCTTGCGTGAAATCTACCGAATGGAATCGCTTCGTAAGAAGCCACCATTTTTCCCAGGACCCTTGTGCAATGATGCACTGACACTTTTCCTGGTTTTAGGAGGTTCCTGACTAGGTCGGATAACTCCCTGGCTTTCTTCTCCGGGAGAAACACCTTTTTCTGGACTGTGTCCAGAATCATCCCTAGGAACAGCAGACGTGTCGTCGGAGACAGCTGCGGTTTTGGAATATTTAGAATCCACCCGTGCTGTCGTAGAACTACTTGAGATAGTGCTACTCCGACCTCCAACTGTTCTCTGGACCTTGCCCTTATCAGGAGATCGTCCATTTTCTTTGAAGAAGAATCATCATTTCGGCCATTACCTTGGTAAGGACCCGGGGTGCCGTGGACAATCCAACCGGCAGCGTCTGAAACTGATAGTGACAGTTCTGTACCACGAACCTGAGGTACCCTTGGTGAGAAGGGCAAATTGGGACATGGAGGTAAGCATCCCTGATGTCCCGGAACACCATATAGTCCCCTTCTTCCTGGTTCGCTATCACTGCTCTGAGTGACTCCATCTTGATTTGAACCTTTGTATGTAAGTGTTCAACTATTTCAGATTTAGAATAGGTCTCACCGAGCCGTCTGGCTTCAGTACCACAATATAGTGTGGAATAATACCCCTTTCCTTGTTGTAGGAGGGGTACTTTGATTATCACCTGCTGGGAATACAGCTTGTGAATTGTTTCCACTACTGCCTCCCTGTCGGAGGGAGACGTTGGTAAAGCAGACTTCAGGAACCTGCGAGGGGGAGACGTCTCGAATTTCCAATCTGTACCCCTGGGATACTACTTGTAGGATCCAGGGGTCCACTTGCGAGTGAGCCCACTGCGTGCTGAAACTCTTGAGACGACCCCCCCCACCGCACCCGAGTCCGCTTGTACGGCCCCAGCGTCATGCTGAGGACTTGGCAGAAGCGGTGGAGGGCTTCTGTTTCTGGGAATGGGCTGCCTGCTGCAGTCTTCTTCCCTTTCCTCTATCCCATGGCAGATATGACTGGCCTTTTGCCCGCTTGCCCTTATGGGGACGAAAGGACTGAGGCTGAAAAGACGTTGTCTTTTTCTCCTTTATACGGCAATACTTCCATGTGTCGTTTGGAATCTGCATCACCTGACCACTGTCGTGTCCATAAACAACTTCTGGCAGATATGGACATCGCACTTACTCTTGACGCCAGAGTGCAAATATCCCTCTGTGCATCTCGCATATATAGAAATGCATCCTTTAAATGCTCTATAGTCAATAAAATACTGTCCCTGTCAAGGGTATCAATATTTTCAGTCAGGGAATCCGACCAAGCCACCCCAGCGCTGCACATCCAGGCTGAGGCGATCGCTGGTCGCAGTATAACACCAGTATGTGTGTATATACTTTTTAGGATATTTTCCAGCCTCCTATCAGCTGGCTCCTTGAGGGCGGCCCTATCTGGAGACGGTACCGCCACTTGTTTTGATAAGCGTGTGAGCGCCTTATCCACCCTAAGGGGTGTTTCCCAACGCGCCCTAACTTCTGGCGGGAAAGGGTATACCGCCAATAATTTTCTATCGGGGGAAACCCACGCATCATCACACACTTCATTTAATTTATCTGATTCAGGAAAAACTACAGGTAGTTTTTTCACACTCCACATAATACCCTTTTTTGTGGTACTTGTAGTATCAGAAATATGTAACACCTCCTTCATTGCCCTTAACAAGTAACGTGTGGCCCTAAAGGAAAATACGTTTGTTTCTTCACCGTCGACACTGGAGTCAGTGTCCGTGTCTGTGTCGACCGACTGAGGTAAAAGGACGTTTTAACGCCCCTGACGGTGTTTGAGACGCCTGGACAGGTACTAATTGGTTTGCCGGCCGTCTCATGTCGTCAACTGACCTTGCAGCGTGTTGACATTATCACGTAATTCCTTAAATAAGCCATCCATTCCGGTGTCGACTCCCTAGAGAGTGACATCACCATTACAGGCAATTGCTCCGCCTCCTCACCAACATCGTCCTCATACATGTCGACACACACGTACCGACACACAGCACACACACAGGGAATGCTCTGATAGAGGACAGGACCCCACTAGCCCTTTGGGGAGACAGAGGGAGAGTTTGCCAGCACACACCAAAAACGCTATAATTATACAGGGACAACCTTTATATAAGTGTTTTTCCCTTATAGCATTTTAATATATATAGTCATATCGCCAAATAAGTGCCCCCCCTCTCTGTTTTAACCCTGTTTCTGTAGTGTAGTGCAGTGCAGGGGAGAGCCTGGGAGCCTTCCCACCAGCATTTCTGTGAGGGAAAATGGCGCTGTGTGCTGAGGAGAATAGGCCCCGCCCCCTTTTCGGCGGGCTTCTTCTCCCGTTTTTCTGAGACCTGGCAGGGGTTAAATACATCCATATAGCCCCCAGGGGCTATATGTGATGTATTTTTAGCCAGAATAAGGTACTATCATTGCTGCCCAGGGCGCCCCCCCCCAGCGCCCTGCACCCTCAGTGACCGCTGCTATGAAGTGTGCTGACAACAATGGCGCACAGCTGCAGTGCTGTGCGCTACCTTATGAAGACTGAAAAGTCTTCTGCCGCCGGTTTCTGGACCTCTTCACTTTTCGGCATCTGCAAGGGGGTCGGCGGCGCGGCTCCGGGACGAACCCCAGGGTGAGACCTGTGTTCCGACTCCCTCTGGAGCTAATGGTGTCCAGTAGCCTAAGAAGCCAATCCATCCTGCACGCAGGTGAGTTCACTTCTCTCCCCTAAGTCCCTCGTTGCAGTGAGCCTGTTGCCAGCAGGACTCACTGAAAATAAAAAACCTAACAAAACTTTTACTCTAAGCAGCTCTTTAGGAGAGCCACCTAGATTGCACCCTTCTCGGCCGGGCACAAAAATCTAACTGAGGCTTGGAGGAGGGTCATAGGGGGAGGAGCCAGTGCACACCACCTGATCCTAAAGCTTTTACTTTTGTGCCCTGTCTCCTGCGGAGCCGCTATTCCCCATGGTCCTGACGGAGTCCCCAGCATCCACTAGGACGTCAGAGAAAATGGGGATTACTCAGCTACAGCTGGGTGCACCAAAGTGGTGAGCAGGTAACGCTTACAGTTATAGTGGGAAACCTGTGGGTGAGCAGCACTTGCAGGAGTGGCCCATGAAAGCAACCCAATAACTAATCTGTAATCCTTCACCCCCCTCCTGTCACATTTCTTTCTATGGGATACCAGCCTAAAACCTAGGTCACTAATCGCAATAAGAGTATTATAGAAGTAGCTTGCTGCAATTATGAGAAGTACAATTCAATTGTTTTTATTACTCTTTGACACAACTGTACCCTAAACGTAAATTATAGTAGACAGAACATAATGGTTCCAAATATTGCACAAAGAGTAGCAATTAATTCACACTGATAAAATCAGTAAAAATTCTTTACTCTTTAATTTAATTTTTGTACAGGTTACTGAAGATGAACAAAAATAAGTACTTTTATAAACTTACCTTGCCTCCAGCTTGTCCTCTAACTGCAAAACAGAACAAGGTTGATTCTTCAGCATTTCCCTCCATTTTGAACTGAGCAAAGCTTGCTGCATGACCCTCAATAGGCTGAGACACTTTCCTATCCACAGAGTAAAGCTGCATCGCGCCAACAACACGGTTTTGCTGAGGAAAGATTGTATGGGGTCAACTGAAGCAGGTCATAAAAACACATTACAAAAGAATATCAAACTAAGCTGATGGTTACAGTATTATATAGATGTAATCAAACTGTAGATTTTGCTGTCATGGCACAGATAAACACTGAGGCACAGATTTGGTATAAATCTATAATCCGTACAAATGGGAACAGCTTTTCATATTTTCATAATAAAGTGAAACACCGAAGAGGAATCCGAAAGGGATCTGTATACATTGTAGCCCGCTCTGCAGGCTGGCAAAGGTCTGTGCTTTATGATATTATATAATGCACTGTATCTTGGGGCAATACTGATTATGTTTTGTTGCTCTTTTTCATCAGTTCCTATTTAGTCTTTGGCAGTCCGTTCTCCTTACTGCATAAAAGGAAAATGGATTACATTTTTGCAACCGCTAGCTCATAAGTGTGGATGTTGCAACACCCACATCCCTCCCTGTATCAGAAGATGAGTCATCCTAGCAGAGAGGCTGCTGTCATGAAGGATTTGGCTGCTGCAAGTGGCTCTTCGATGCAAACCTTTTACCAACCGCTTTGCAGAAACAAACATTAGACATATGTACTATTTTCAATACACAGTGTCAATGTTTTTATTAAATATTAGAAATGACGGAGGTACCTAAACCCAAAAAATACCTAGAGGGCAATTTTATCTCCAAGCACATCTTACCTGGGCAGATATGCCAGTTAGAAGCAACCACTTCTGTTTTGCATCCGTTCGGTAATTAATAATCTGGCACCCTGCCAAGCTGGAATGTCGGTCAAACATCTTTACTGGCTGTGATTCCCCCTCCATGCTCCAATGATAGACAGCATTGTCCGTTACTAGAGCAACAGTGTTCAAAGAGATCCACTTCCAAAAGGTGACATCATCAGTCATGGTGTGAGCTTTCATTTTACTTTTCATTTCAATGTTAAAGATCTGAAGGGTTTTCCCAGCTGCAAACACAAGCAATTAAAATTATTTTATTTTTCCCACTTAATTAATAATACAAACCATTTTCCTGCTGGAAACCGTGGTAGCTGTAAGACATAACGGGTATATTCCCATCATGTATAAGATGGCTGCATTTCATAAAAAGGAAAGCATTTCAACAAAAAAAACAGAAGAATTTCCCAAACCACAAACACCTATACTGTGAATGCTTCTCTGCTTTGTGAGGTTGGGTTTCTATTTAATCATACACATGATGACTGAGCACTGTTAAATAATCAGGAATGAGAACACGCTGCAAATTATTCTGTGTATTATAGTTACATCTTACTGGCCACTAAAGTACTGTATTACAGTATATCTGGCAAGAACAGTTCACAACTTGTACATAGAAATACATGTGACAAAGCTGATGTACTGAATATTATATCTGCCCAACTTACAACAGGCTCTGTTCAGGAAGAAGTTCGATATTGGCCCGATCATTAAACCGGGCAATATTGGCACGAAAATGTTATTTGTAAAAAATAAGATTTTACACTTACCGGTAAATCTATTTCTCGTAGTCCGTAGAGGATGCTGGGACTCCGTAAGGACCATGGGGAATAGACGGGCTCCGCAGGAGGCATGGGCACATTAAGAAAGACTTTGGACTCTGGGTGTGCACTGGCTCCTCCCTCTATGCCCCTCCTCCAGATCCCAGTTAGAGAAATTGTGCCCAGAGGAGATGGACAGTACGAGGAAAGGATTTTTGGGAATCCCAGGGCAAGATTCATACCAGCCACACCAATCACACCGTATAACTTGTGATAACTACCCAGTTAATAGTATGAACAAACATAGTCTCGGTCTAAACCGATGAAACTATAACATAACCCTTATGTAAGCAATAACTATATACAAGTTTTGCAGAAGAAGTCCGCACTTGGGACGGGCGCCCAGCATCCTCTACGGACTACGAGAAATAGATTTACCGGTAAGTGTAAAATCTTATTTTCGCTAACGTCCTAGAGGATGCTGGGACTCCGTAAAGACCATGGGGATTAATACCAAAGCTCCCAAACGGGCGGGAGATTGCGGATGACTCTGCAGCACCGATTGAGCAAACAGGAGGTCCTCCTCAGCCAGGGTATCAAAGTTATAGAACTTTGCAAAGGTGTTTGACCCCAACCAAGTAGCTGCTCGGCACAACTGTAATGCCGAGACCCCTCGGGCAGCCGCCCAAGACGAGCCCACCTTCCTAGTGGAATGGGCCTTTACCGATTTAGGCAATGGCAATCCTGCCGTAGAATGCGCCTGCTGAATCGTGTTACAGATCCAGCGAGCAATAGTCTGCTTTGAAGCAGGTGCGCCAACTTTGTTGGCTGCATACAGAACAAACAGCGCTTCAGTTTTCCTAACCCTCGCTGTTCTGGCCACATAAATCTTCAAAGCCCTGACCACATCAAGAGACTCTGAATCCTCCAAGTCCTGTGTAGCCACAGGCACGACAATGGTTTGTGAGTGGTTCAAACCAAGGTGACTTGAGGAAACTTAATACCACATTAAAGATCCCACGGCGCCACCGGAGGTACAAAACGAGGCTGAATATGCAGCACCCCCTTCACGAATGTCTGTACTTCAGGGAAAGAAGCCAATTCCTTTTGAAAGAAAATGGATAAGGCCGAAATTTGGACCTTTATGGACCCTAATTTTAGGCCCAAAGTCACTCCTGTTTGCAGGAAGTGAAGCAGACGACCCAAATGGAACTCCTCCGTAGGAGCAGTCCTGGCCTCACACCAAGAAACATTTTCGCCATATACGGTGATAATGTTTCAATGTCACGTCCTTCCTAGCCTTGATCAGGGTAGGAATGACCTCCTCCGGAATACCTTTTTTCGCTAGGATCCGGCGTTCAACCGCCATACCGTCAAACGCAGCCGTGGTAAGTCTTGGAACAGACAGGGCCCCTGCTGCAGCAGGTCCTGTCTTAGAGGAAGAGGCCACGGATCTTCTGTGAGCAACTCTTGCAGATCCGGATACCAAGTCCTTCGTGGCCAATCTGGAACAATGAGGATTGTCCTTACTCTTCTTAGTCTTATTATTCTCAACACCTTGGGTATGAGAGGTAGAGGAGGGAACACATAGACCGATCTGAACACCCAAGGTGTCACTAGAGCGTCCACCGCTACCGCCTGAGGGTCTCTTGACCTGGCGCAATACCGCTTTAGCTTTTTGTTGAGACGGGACGCCATCATGTCTATCTGAGGCAGTCCCCACCGACCCACGATCTGTGCGAAGACTTCTTGATGAAGTCCCCACTCTCCCGGATGCAGGTCGTGCCTGCTGAGGAAGTCCGCTTCCCAGCTGTCCACCCCCGGGATGAATACAGCTGATAGGGCGCTTACATGGCCTTCCGCCCAGCGAAGAATCCTGGTCGCTTCTGCCATGGCTGCTCTGCTCCTTGTGCCGCCTTGGCGGTTTACATGAGCCACTGCTGTGACATTGTCTGACTGAATCAGAACCGGTTTGTCCCGAAGCAATGCCTCCGCCTGGCGTAGGGCCTTGTATGTGGCCCTCAACTCCAGGACGTTGATGTGGAGACAAGTCTCTAGATTCGACCAGAGACCTTGGAAATTTCTTCGCAGTGTGACTGCTCCCCAACCTCGGAGGCTTGCGTCCGTGGTCACCAGGATCCAGTCCTGAATTCCGAACCTGCGGCCTTCTAGGAGGTGAGCACTGTGCAGCCACCACAGGAGAGATACCCTGGCTCTGGGAGACAGGGTGATCCTCTGATGCATTTGTAAATGGGACCCGGACCATTTGTCCAGCAGATCCCATTGAAAGGTCCTCGCATGGAACCTTCCGAAGGGGATGGCCTCGTACTATGCCACCATCTTCCCCAGGACACGCGTGCAGTGATGCACTGAAACCTTTTTTAGCTTTAATAGGTTCCTGACCAGGGCTATGAGCTCCTGAGCCTTTTCCATCGGAAGAAAAACCTTTTTCTGGTCTGTGTCTAGAAATCAGACCCAGAAAGGTCAGGCGCATTGTAGGGACTAGCTGGGACTTCGGTATATTGAGAATCCAGCCGTGCCCCTGTAACATCCTCACCGACACGCTGTCCAGCAACTTCTCCCGAGATCTCGCCTTTATGAGGAGATCGTCCAAGTATGGGATAATTGTGACACCCTGCTTGCGCAGGAGCACCATCATTTCCGCCATTACCTTGGTGAAAATTCTCGGGCTGTAGAAAGCCCAAACGGCAACGTCTGAAATTGGTAATGACAGTCCTGTACTGCAAATCTCAGGAACGCCTGGTGAGGAGGGAAAATCGGAACATGAAGGTATGCACCCTTTATGTCCAGGGACACCATCCAATCCCCCCCCCCCCTCCAGGCTGTCGATGACCGCTCTGAGTGATTCCATCTTGAACTTTTTCAAAGTACAAGTTCAAGGATTTTAGATTCAAAATGGGCCTGACCGAACCGTCCGGTTTCGGGACCACAAACAGGGTTGAGTAATACCCCTTTCCTTGCTGGAGAAGAGGAACTTTGACTATCACCTGTTGAAGATACAATTTTTGAATTGCAGTCAACACTAACTCCCTCTCTCTGACGGGGAAGCTGGCAGAGCCGATTCGAAAAACCGGCGAGGAGGCACGTCTTCGAATTCCAGCCTGTATCCCTGAGAAACAATCTCTATGGCCCAGGGATCCACCTGTGAGTGAACCCAGACCTGGCTGAAAAATCAAAGACGTGCCCCCACTTGAGCTGACTCCTCCCGGGAAGCCCCAGCGTCATGCGGTGGACTTTGCAGATGTAGGGGAGGACTTCTGCTCCTGGGAACTAGCTGCATGCCGCTTTTTTCCCTTGCCTTTTCCTCTGGCAAGGAAGGACGATCCCCGTACCTTCTTGCTTTTATTGGAACGAAAGGACTGCATTTGATGAGGTGCCTTTTTAGTATGCTGCGGGGGGACATAAGGTAAGAAATTCGATTTACCGGCCGTAGCAGTAGAGACAAGGTCCGAGAGGCCTCCTCCAAACAACTCCTCCCCATTGTAAGGCAACGACTCCATATGCCGCTTTGAGTCGGCATCCCCCGTCCACTGTCGGGTCCACAGGAGTCGCCTAGCAGAAATAGACATAGCATTTATTCTGGAGCTTAGTAAACAAATGTCTCTTTGAGCATACCTCATATATAAAGCAGCATCTTTGATATGCTCTAGGGTCATTAGAATGGTATCCTTATCTAGGGAGTCAAGTTCCGTAGATAAGGAATCTGTCCATGCTGCGACAGCACTACACACCCAGGCCGATGCCATAGCCGGTCTAACGATAGTACCGGAATGTGTGTAAATGTGCTTCATGGTAACCTCCTGCTTACGATCAGCAGGATCTTTGAGGGAAGCTGTATCCTGAGAAGGCAGTGCCACCTTCTTGGATAAGCGTGTCAGCGCCTTGTCTACCTTCGGCGAAGATTCCCATCGTATCCTGTCCTTTTGTGGAAAGGGATACGCCATAAGAATCCTTTTGGGAACTTGTAGTCTCCTATCTGGAGATTCCCAAGTCTTTTCGCACAAGTCGCTTAGTTCAAATGAGGATGGAAAAGTGACCTCAGGCTTTTTCCCTTTATACATGTGTACCCTCGTGTCAGGGACAGGGGGTTCCTCAGTGATATGCAAAACCTCTTTAATGGCAATAATCATGTAACGAATACCTTTCGCCACCTTTGGCTGTAATTTTGCATCCTCATAGTCGACACTAGAGTCAGTATCTGTGTCAGTGATCTGGGATATGGTGCGTTTTTGAGACCCCGAAGGTCCGGGTGCCACAGGGACAGGCATGGTCTGACTACCTGACTGATCCCTAGCTTCAGCCTTGTCTAATCGTTTATGCAGTAAATTTACATTTGCATTCAAGACATTCCACATATCCACCCAGTCCGGTGTCGGCGTTGCAGACGGCGACCTGACCATCATGCACTCCCCCTCCTCCTTAGGTGAGCCTTCCTCGTCAAACATGTCGACACACACGTACCGACACACTTCACACACCCATGGAATCTCTTTTCTGAAGACAGGTTCCCCCTGAGGCCCCTTGGAGAGACAGAGAGAGAATATGCCAGCACACACCCCAGCGCTATATAACCCTGGAGAAAAACACAGATTGTTTACCCAGTAGCGCTGCTTAATGTATAAATGCCAATAATGTGCCCCCCCTCTACTTTAAAACCCCCTTTCACCGTGCGTCAAGCAGGGGAGAGTCCGGGGAGCTTCCTCTCAGCGGTGCTGTGGAGAGAAAATGGCGCTGGTGAGTGCTGAGGGAGAAGCCTCGCCCCCTCGGTGGCGGGCTTCTGTCCCGCTCAAACTTACTAAAAAAATGGCAGGGGCTCTTTTATATACATGTACAGTGCCCACCTGTACATGTATATAGACTTTTGCCATAGGAGAGGTGTTTTATTGCTTCCCAGGGCGCCCCCCCTGCGCCCTGCACCCTTACAGTGACCAGAGTGTGTGAGGTTTATGGGAGCAATGACGCACAGCTGCGGTGCTGTGCGTTACCTCAGTGAAGCACCGAAGGCTTCTGCCGCCTGAGACATCTTCTGTTTTCATTTCTTCTGGCTCTGTGAGGAGAACGGCGGCGCGGCTCTGGGGTGAACGCCCAGGACGAACCTGTGTTCACTCCCTCTGGAGCTAATGGTGTCCAGTAGCCGAGGAAGCAGAGCCTATCATTTAAGTAGGTCTGCTCCTCTCTCCCTCGATGCAGGGAGCCTGTTGCCAGCAGTGCTCCCTGAAAAAGAGAAAAAATCCTAACAAAAATGCTTTCTAAGCAGGAAACTCAGGAGAGCTCCCTGCAGTGCACCCATTCTCCTCTGGGCACAGTCTAAAACTGGGGTCTGGAGGAGGGGCATAGAGGGAGGAGCCAGTGCACACCCAGAGTCCAAAGTCTTTCTTAAAGTGCCCATGCCTCCTGCGGAGCCAGTCTATTCCCCATGGTCCTTACGGAGTCCCAGCATCCTCTAGGACGTTAGAGAAATTATTATATGATGGCTATTTAGCATAAAACTTCGAAGGAACAGCGGGTGCGGTAACATGCTGCTCCGGTAAAGTATTAGAAGGCTTGGTTTTCGGAAATCCAAAAACAAAATCTTCTGTTTTTGGTTCTGCGCATGCTCAGTCATGCTCTCTTAATGCGAATAGTCTCCTATTCTCATTGTTAAAGTATGCAGCGCAAGGAGCGGCAGTTGAATGCCAAGCTCCAGCCTCCCAATTTTATTGCATAAAATGTGTATGTAGGCTTTACATTTGTCTGTAAACATTTATATGGTTATACACACACACACACACACACACACACTATTCACCTGGACAAAGGGACCTGCGTGTCCCGAAACGTTGGGATCTATGAAGTGATTTCAATACACTTTTAATGCTTAAGACCCCGAGTGCCGCTGTTTGTTTTACCGCTCCTGTCTTACTTATTGATATCAGAGGGCACCAGGGCATGTTATTTCACCAATAGTGGGAGTGCCGGTCCATGTCAGAACTATATATATATATATATATATATATATATATATATATATATATATATATATATATATATATATAGAAACCACATAAACAAATGTATAATGACTAATATAAAGCCTATATACACATTTCAATCGATGTAGAAGCTTTGGGGCGCTGAAGCTGGGGATACAATTGGCCGTCACACAAAATCCCCTCTGTTCCGGCATTTTTCATCAAAATGAAGGGTTTTCTTTACCTAACAATGTTCTTAAATGAAGTTCTATAAAGATATTTCAGGAAGTTTAACGGTTTTATGCTTGCTGAACAGCATAAAAACATTAAACCACATTAAATTAATGGAACAATCCCTACTGTGCGATATTCAGCAAGATGGGCATGAATGGAGAAGAAAATTGCGTTATCTTGTCAGTAACCTTTTGCTGAATAGCTGGGTTCCGTTAAAAATATGTAACACACTCCTTTCCACATTTTTATTGTGAAAACGAATGTCCTGAATAGAGCTCTATAGCTCTAATTCAGAAATGTAAAAGAATATTGGTAACACAAATGTACTAAATAAGCATCAGGTTCCACTGTCCATTTGATTCTTGGAGCACGATTCAATTCCAAGATAGCTGAATAGCGCCGGGAATTAGCTCCCGGGGCTATTTAATACAGCGAAGTGGTAAGTCGGAGAATGCCTGTTCTTCCCAGACTAAACAGGGTGCTTTGTCGGGAGAACCGGCATTCTCCGACTGCTTCCGCAGTGCTAAAGGCAGAAATAAGCATCACGGTGGCACTTCTGTCGGATTTCTGCTCGCACCCCTCCGGGGGTGCGAGAAGAAACCCCATCCTTGGGTGTGCCACAGGGAGCTGTATTGATTAGCCCCGGAAGCTAATTCCCAGCGCTATTCAACTATCTTCGAATTGAATCACACCCACGGACTGCATACATATTCATACAACTAGAGACACTACTCCAATTAATCAGTGCCTGAAGGAAAAAAAATGAGACTATGGAAAAAAATTCTGCCGAAAGATTGGCTAAATGGACCCCGAACCTGCCCTAGAGTTATTAGCGCACAGAGTAGGGCACGCATTTTAGTCAAAATAGCAACTTGAAATCCCCTTGTGCATGTGCTACGCATCATTTTAAGTATTAGAACCGACTCAGGATGATGGCCCACTATAACTGCTAAAAAGTGTTAAATTGGTCACAGAATATAGTGCACATATTAATAGCATCCCTAAGTGATACGATTACTGCAGCCAAAGCTACTATTGCAAAAAACACAAGTGACAGACCTGTCAGCAGCAAAAAGGCTATATGCCGGAGTCTGGGTACACAAACAATATGTCGTCTAATCCAGCGGATTGGACACATGTCGTGCACAGGGCCTAATGTGTACTCTCTATCGCGCACGCCTGCATGCAGACATTGAGGTAGTCCCATCGTAAGTAAAGCACATCAGATGGACGACCCGGCGGCCAACGGCATGCTGGTGAATGCAGCCATGAATAATTTAATGCGCTTTATTGTTCAGTGTATATGGCCGACCAACATCTCGTTCCGTTGGTTGGGATACCACATAGTTCCGATGTGTACCTACCCTAATAGTTACTGTCCCTGCCAGGTGCATTAGAGTAGAGGTGGTATGGAAAGCAGCAAAAGGCATTGCAAATAAATATTATGGGAACGTTGGTTACGGATTGTGCGTTTGCCACAGGTTGTGTATGTATTTTATACTTTTTTTTTTTTTTTTTTCGGTACATTGTTTTTAAATATTTTTTGGAGGGCTGGTTTCTCATTTTATTTTGTTTAAGGACACAGACCTGAAAGGTCAGGTCACAGGTTGCTGTAACTATTTGGTCAGGACTTGGTCTAGTGGAATAGCCCATAAGTACCCAGCTGCGTGATATAATATGTTAAGCAACAGCTGTGTCGAATATATAATATTCCCAGCAAGGGTTTGCTTGTCATAGTTAGCTACAATGCTGGTAACAGCCATACGCCTTAAAACGTTTGGCTCTCAAATGAACTAAATTGTTGGTTTGTTACATACAAATACAGAGTTGTGTCTCACTGTAAACCTAGTCTTATGAACTGTACAGCACATCTGCAAGCAGCTGCAGCTGAACAAAAAGCCAAAATTTGTCAACACAAGGATTCAATTCTCATTTTTATTTGAAAAGAAGAAAAAAAAGAAAAACGTTAGAAAGCCCTGCTTTAGCCCATTAAAACAATCTAAGAATAAACTTCACACATCCAGTTCCTGAATCTGAAAGGCAGTTTAGAAGAGAAAGAGAAATGAAAAAAAGCTTTAACACTATCGTTTATAACACACAAAAGCATGAGAACAAGCAGAAGTGCAAATAAAAGCTGTGCTGATCATTGGAAGTCCCCCTCCCATCTCCGTACCTGGAATAGCACAAACCTCCCCAGGTTCCAGTTTGTCTGCTGCTCATGGATAAAGAGCATGTTCAGTGTACCTCACACAAGAGTCAGCATTGCACATCTAAATCATCTACATGTTATACTTACAGTGAGCTGGAGCATTCTCCACAGAGACTGCTTCAAAAGGAATTAAAAAAGATGGCAGTCATTTTAGAATGATGTATCTATACACATATTTCGCTATATAAAACAAATACCATTTATCAAAAAGCGGAATATGAAGAATTAAACTTATATGTTAATGAACCATAACCGTGTTATAGCACAAATAATTAATGTGTGATCAAATTAATTGCAAAAAGAAAGTAATCCCTTAAAGAATGTGTTAGAATTTACACATACTATAACAATCATCCAGAATAACTGTACAGGAGTTATTCTGTAATCTCTATTTCCTACAAGTTCCTGGCATTACCCACCTCAGGGCCCCTTAAATGGTGCATGAACATATCCGTTTCCCTAAGTCTACAAATCACTTTCAGGTACACAGCACTAAGACTAAAACATTAGCGACACTATTGGCTAATTTACTGGCATCTAAAAGTAAATATTAACTAACTAAACTACTGACAGCAGTCTACTGGGGCTTGTAAAACAGCTAAACTACTTGGAAAACTTTGGTACTATGTTTACTGAAAAGCCTAGTCAGGAAACATACCAGTCCCATTAAAGAGACGGTGGGTGTAAATACCACCACTTTATGAATCTGCAGAAGTGAGACATACTATTTGGGCTAAACAATGGGAGTGTATTTAAAATGTAAATTAGTGGCTGAACAAGGATTAGAAAAGATCCAGGACATGGTTGTATTTATTCGTATCCCGAAAATCTTAATTAAAAAAAAAAAAAAGTCATCTTTAACTGTAATCGGCTTAAATATTCCAAGATAAAGTTGCAAGCAAATCACCATATGCCCATATAGGACATGCTTAAGGTTTGCAATGCCTACTTTATTAGAAATCTACAAAAATACCCTACGCCGCCATAGCCCTCCCCCCTCAAAAACAAAAACAAAAAACCCTTCTATGAGAATAGGCATGCACAATCTGTAGAAACCAAATAGAAACCAAGGACATTTGAATGGGACAAGCTCAAAGCAGGATGAATTATGTTTGCCAATTGTGGAACAGAGACTTCCATTGCCAACCTATTTCAGATGTAAGCTTTGGGTTAGATGTGGACTGTACATATTTCAAAAAATTAAATCTCAATGTATAGTAGGGATAGTAGTATAATGAAAACAGATGTCAACGAGCTGCTGCTAAAAAGGAGAGAGTCTTCTAAATCACCAAGTTATCTCAAAAGAGAAGGAGTGTCTTTAACATAGGGTGTGTACACACGGTGAGATCCCTGCTATGTTCGATTTTGACTATGCGATTTCCCTTGAACTCCCCCAGAGCCCAGATAGTACAGATTTTGACTATCTGTGCTTGAGATGTTGACTAAGTGCCAATTTTGACTATACTTTGTACTAGATTGTACACTAGATAGTCTAGATTGACTTGCCTGCACAGTCTATCTAGCCTTACGATACCGACCCCATGGGAGCGCGCATCGGGATCGAATCTGTATCGCAAGCTGCCTAGCACCATGAGATGTGCACTAACTTTTCATAAGATTTTGACTATATAGTCAAAATCTCACAGATTTATCTCACCGTATGTACACACCCATACACTCCATATCCACTGACCGTTTAGGGGATTGTGACTTAGGAATTCAGTAATCAGTTCAAATAGTTAATTGAGGTGATCTCTCTAGCAAATTAATTGAGGGATTCTTAGGCACTTGGGAATCGGCAAGCTAATTAGTCACTGCTATTTGTGCCCCTCATATGAACAATCTGGGGACTATTAAAAGGGCACCCATCAGAGTGCTTCAATAGTTGCTCCTATCAGATGCCCATTACTTTATAAGCGCCCAAAAGGGACACCTTTTGCACATTTCTATGCAAAGGCTGCGAGTAGAAATGTCAGTGCTGGCAGTGATGGCGTCCAAATGCAGAACAACTGAATTGATGCCGTCGAATGCCATATAGTGGCAGGCACCTAAAAACAAAACAATTGAATTGCGCCAAGTTTTTAACACACATGAACTGTGCTTATTCAAAGATGAATTGGATATCCTGATGTAAGTTATGCCATACTCTTCGTGTTGAGCCTGATTGAAATGTGCATTCCCTACATTTTTAAGACATGGGAAAAAAAGAAACAAAAAAATGTGAAAAGATAAATTCTTCTTTAACTGAAGTAACTTGACGTAACCTTCCTTTAGCAATATATATAATTGTATGCTTGTGACAGTCTCCTATAACAATAAAGCAGTGGCACATTTTAAAAAGTATAGGTAAATACACCAAGGGGATGCTAAATGGTTCTATAAGTGTTAGTTCAAAAATCTGCAGGATTTGGAGCGGCACATAAAATGTATTGTATGCAGTAACAGTACTTCAAAATAGTGAAGAAAAAAAAACTTGGGTAGACTGCAAAAGGGAATGGAAATAACCAGGTTCAGCAGTACTTATAAAAAGAAAGCATACATACAAAGTTGATTGTAAAAAAAAAACAAAAAAAAAAAAAACAACCACCTGTGCATTTCAGTTTTGTTTTTGTTTTTTAAAGGCAATTAACACTTACAGAATTTTCAAAATAAACATATATAAAAACACCAGAAAAAAAGTCTAAATAACCAGGTGTACAAAAGACATTAAGAGCCATTTACAAACATGCAAAAGTGCAATCCCACAATGCAAATGGTATACTGTGACATCACATGCCTACTTTGGAGCAAATGCACTTGCTTTTATGGGTAAGCGCATGGATCTGCAGGCCATGATGGCTGCACCTGCATAAGATGACACCATCAAATGGTAAGAGAAGGCTATCAGGGGAGTTTATGGTGAAAATTAGGCTTTATTTTACAGGACATGATTATTTAAATGAGCTGGCAGGGTTGCTTTTAGAGATGTAAAATTTTTACTGTAATTATATTCCATATAACGATTTAATCTCTATTCCAATTACGTGGTTTCATTGAACTAGCTTTCTTCCCTGACTGGGATTAGAGTACGATTTTTGGGTTTGCATGTTTTTCTCTATCTATGCCGTTTAATTTTTACAAAATTGACCTACTGTAACATGCCTTTGAGAACACATAGTAAGTGCATTTTGTGACTGAACTGCACAGCAAACTACACCAGTGACCGTAAGATCATCACAACAAATACAATTATGCACTCGGGGGGTGGGGTGGGGGGGTTGAATAGAAAAAAAGGACAGGATCTCAAACAAACATTTGGTGCTGTTGTGCCATGAGTCTCAAAGCATTGGTTTGTTTATAAAGGTATATAATGCTTTATACAGGTTGAGTATCCCTTATCCAAAATGCTTGGAACCAGAGGTATTTTGGATATGGGATTTTTCCGTATTTTGGAATAATTGCATACCATAATGAGATATCATGGTGATGGGACCTAAATCTAAGCACAGAATGCATTTATGTTACATATACACCTTATACACAGCCTGAAGGTCATTTTAGCCAATATTTTTTATAACTTTGTGCATTAAACAAAGTGTGTCTACATTCACACAATTTATTTATGTTTCATATACACCTTATACACACAGCCTGAAGGTCATTTAATACAATATTTTTAATAACTTTGTGTATTAAACAAAGTTTGTGTACATGGAGCCATCAGAAAACAAAGGTTTCACTATCTCACTCTCACTCAAAAAAGTCTGTATTTCGGAATATTTGGATATGGGATACTCAACCTGTATTTGCCATTCCTGAGTACATAACATACTTTCAACTGGGACCAGAACTGGGATCCCGGTACAGTTTTAGCAAATCACTTGATTTTCAAGGAGATATCATATTGATGAATGTGATAAAACTTATTACATTAAATTATGATGGATAATCTGTCAGAAACTCAAGTTTTAGTTAGCTACACTGTGCAGACCCAAGCTATTGGCATGATCGCCAATATTATGGAAGACTAGTGCACTGCCAACATGCAAGTAACAGGATTAATGTACAATTTGACAACACACCAGCAGTCTGAAGTTCAAATAATTTCCATTGTAATGGAGGCCTATCACCATGGCTGAAAAATGACCGCATAGGTAGGTTTACCATACCATCCCTTTAAACCAGAATGCTTATGGATTACACAGGTTCTGTGGCTGATTAAAACCAGGTGAAATGCAGTCTTGAAGCCAGACCCCCATAGAACCTGTGTAATTCATGTGTCCCAGTTTAATGGGATAGTATGGTAAGCCTACCCATAAGATGCATGATAATGGTCCTCCTACAACATAATCTAGAAAGGTCTGAACAATTTCAATCTGGCACTATGATTGCTTGGGGTACTTGCTGTGGTATCGCAATAAACTATGTCTAGCTAGCATACTGTAAGTCTGTTTTGCAATCACTTACCTAGAGACTATTTTCAGTAACCCATGATATCCTTATCTTCTATAGGCCCTCTGCCACTATTATTATGTAATTAACCTTTTCTAAGACCACAAGGATCACGACATAGTGGGAATGTAGGGACCTTGACATAACTGGAACATGGTCAGGCTCAGGTGACCGAAAAATAAGGGAGTGAGAGGAAAGAGACAAAACTCCATGTGACTGCTCATATAATATACAAAGGTGCTCATATAATATACAAAGAGCCAAGTTAATTAAAAAAAAAAATTAAAAAAAAATCTACAAAATGTATGAATTCTCTGTAATACACAACTGAGCAAAGAAACTTTTTTCGGGCCTTTAGGACTTGTACACACAGGCATTAATTTTATGCATGTAACGTGTGTTCTTAAAGCCTGATGAATGCACTTTATCACCAACAGTCAAAAGAAATTCTATCAGAATAGATCTGAACATATTTAGGTTCTGACAAGGACTCAGCTTCAATTTAAACTCTACCTGCAGTGTAACGCTCCGTACCATATAAATAGGGTCCCATGGAACGCTCATTAAAGTACACTAAAGGTGCAGGGAAGCTTTGAGAACACGATTCAAATGCGCTGTTAAAAGGGAGGACAGATGAAAAAGGTGTCTATGCTTTTAACAGTTTTTTTTTTTTTTCAGGCTGATGTGTATGAGCCCTTAAGGAACCAAAAGAATAAATACATTGTTTAACTAGTCTAGCATTTGACATCTAACACACTGACAAAGGGGAAATAGCAAGTGATCCACCAAACTTTGCTGCCAACATTATTACACCAGTTCCTGGTAAAACTGAAGTGTTCAAGTATTTCTTTGCCTTAGTTAAAGTAGAGGAGAGGTGTTTGAACAATAGCCATATTATTTATGGTTATATCCCAAACAATATGTAAAGCACATACGGGTAGAATGTAAAGCACAAGGGAAACATTAAGAATTAGACATTGTAAAAGCCATAGTCCTGCTAATAAAAAGCCTACATGTTTCTGATTCTATTTTTATCGTAAGAAGGAAAAATACTCCAGTTTTCAAAATGATGCTCGCAGTACTGAAATCACCAAATTTTTCGTTGACCAGCTCAAATAACTAAAGGGAATTCAGAACCAGTCAGTGGAGAAGATTAATTTATACTGATAGCTAGGGAAAGTACAGCTTCATCAGTTCAGTGAAGAACCAAAGCTTTTTTTACACCTATATTTATTGTTGAGTACCATTAAACAAAGAGAATCATACAGAAACACAAGCTTTATATATAAACAGGATAATGACTTATATAATCTAATTTGAAATAACTCACCATCTGCATACACACAAGAAGCATTAAAAATGTGACAAACAACAAAAGAATAATGCAACATTAAAAATATCAAATTTTAAATCACTGCCAGAAAGAAAGAAAAAAAAAACTAAAAAAAGAAAAAAACAATAACACTGCAAGTAAAGTCTAAAACAGTGAATACAAACACATTGGCATTTTTTTCTTAAAATATTTTGGAAGTCTTTGGTACTAAAACCTCTCCATGGTACGGAATAGTAATATGAATGGAGTTACTTGCTGTGTTAACTGAGCGACAATAGTGATTGTCACACAAATAGAGCACAATCAGCTCACAAAACAAGCTAGTAACATAAAATTATGCCCCTGTTGAAATAGCAGTAGGGCGGCATTGGTTCTACTTTAGGGTATGCAGTCATGGTGGTAACATCCGCCAGTGTTCAAAAAAAAAAAACCTTCCATAGGAGAAAACTATTAAAATAATAGACTACATAACAGCAGTTTACACAAGTGCCTGAAGGATCATTGTATCAGCTTATTGCATTTTTGTCCAACTTCTGTCTGTGAAACTGCTATGGTGTAATGGCATTTGACTTAAGACCAGCACATTTTCCATTGAGCAGAGTCCCCACTGGCTGATGTGGGACGACACATGACTACATAAATACTTGGGGACAAATTCAATTAAATGTAGCGCTGGGAAAGGGTTGGTAGGCTATTTAATCACTGCTCCTTTTACTAACGCGTTAACCCATAGAATCTGGAAAAAGTTCCCCAATCTATGGGTTAAATGTTCAGCCACACTCACGATCAGGTATTTAATGCAGATTTCTGTTCGAGCCTTCTCAGGCTCAAACTGAAATCCACGTTAGCTGCAGGCTATAATTGAATAACCTCTGGCAGATTAGTTAGTCCGCAGTAATTTACCACGGCTAACCCTAAGTGTTTTGAAGAAAAACAATTAACTATATAAAATTACTATATTAGATAGTTGTAACCAACTAATAACTATTCTGTTCACTGCATGTGTTCATGGCAAAGCAGACATACAGAACACAAGGTTTAAGAAGTGACATTGAAAAGAATAAGGGTAGATTTTATGTTAATCTAAAAACCACAACTGGAACCCAAGCACCACAGATAGTGGCAGGGTCTCCAATTGTTGTTTATACAGTCTATATTTTTAATGAAAACTAAAGTTACAATCATGCTTCTGTCATCTCTTTAAGCAAGATCTATACCTAAATAGCCAGTACAGAATCTGTTTTTCCTGCAAGCGTTTAGTTCATCACAGAACATACACAGAAAAAATCCAGCAGAACCAAACAAGAGAGTAATTTTGGCACTAAAGAGCATGGTTAAACTCTGCTGTCTTCCTACTTAACGTAGATAGTACTAAATGCAGGTAAGTTAACAGAAAGTTACAATATACTTCAAAAGCTTATAACTATTAAAAGCTTTAAAAAAAAAAAAAAAAACAACAACTAAGCAATTGAATCCAATAATTGCATCTCTACTTCTAGGTATTTTTGTTATTTTTTATCTTTCAGGGACAGGAAGCGCTTCATATCATTGCATTTAAAACCTCAAGAAGTGGAAGGAGCTAATACACAATTATTTATCTTTATAGGACATGGCAGTATTAGCTATAGTTTGCAACATACAGTTATCATCAGTAGTCTGTCTTTACAAGCCGCAGAAGAAGAGCAAGTCGCAATGAGAAAAATACCTTTTAAAGCTATGACTTTACTTGCTGGATTCATGATTGCGTTATCAGCTGATATGGGCCTACGGATAGGATTGGTAGGGTCATTCAGATCAATGATTACCACTTGGGCTTGCTCTCCAACCTTCTCTCTGATGCAGATGAACTTGTCAGACTCCATGGTTAGGGTACTGAAGCCGATGTTAGCTGGGTTAATACCCAGATTTTGGAGCTAAAGGAGAAAGAGAAAAAAAAAAAAAAAATTTACATTACAAGCCATGTTCTGGTTATCCTATTAAATGGGCGATATTCATTTAATGACCCCTATCGCGCTGATTGCGCCCATTGGTGTCCGGTTTAGCTATGTTAAAGCGGCTAAACCCAACTAAACTAATGATCGCAATTGGGAAAAGTGCTGTTTGGCCGCTCAAACGGATCACTTTTCACACATTTCAGCTCGCCACCGCCGGCAGGTGCGAGATGAAATGGAGACGCCGGCAGCCGATCGCATCTGAACGGAGCTACATTTGAATATCTCAGTTCGGCACATTCTAGTAGCTGCCGGCAACAAGAAGTTTAGAATCTCACCCATGGTATTTATAGGTTGTTATTTGGGACAGGATTCACTTCTGTTCGTCCTCATAGTCTATGATTGACAGCCACTAGCACTTGTTTTGCCTATTACACCGACCATAAATAATTTGAATTGGTCCTGGGCCACCAACCCAGGGCACTCCTGCAAGTGTCCTGAGGCACCCCAGCGTGCCACGGCACACAGTTTGCGAACCACTGCTCTAGTGTAAACTACTACACATGACATGGTTACATTAAATTAACCAGTTTAGGCGCAATACTATAGATTTGTTACATATTAGGTATACAAGATGAAAAGTAAGTGTGTTGGATGTCATGTCAACACTGATTAACTTGCTAGATTTAGGTTAATGGAAAAAGTACATAAAAAAATGTAGATTGTAAATGCAGAAGACTAATTTATAACTAGACGTAAAAAGCATTTTCTTTACTACCAACTATCACACCCACAAATTCTCTTGTAGACCTTCTGCACTTGTATGATATTAGATGAAAGGGTGTGTCTGTTCAACATTATTTTTCATTCATTCACTTATCAGTAAAAAGGCCTAACTATAGTTAAAATAAACCTGCAGCATACCAGATTACAACAGAAAAATGAGTCACATTCTCCTGAAGTGTAAAACGAAGTTGCTGAAAATAAACTGCCTCTTATGGGGCTGTCGGAAAATGAATAAATAATCTCACTCAAACCAATCGGCTCCTTTATAGCTTGCCCAAGAAAATCTATGGTTTAAGGGAGACCAAACCACAGGAGGTCATGCAAGGCCACATACTTTGTCTATTGACAGAGAGACCAAAGCATAAATAATCTGACCATGTTCTGACTTTATACAAGTGTCAGGCTCTTGTTCAGTAGAGCAAAGTTGTCTTCGAGAGGAGAACCTCCAAAACACCATTAATAGGAAATTAAAGAGAAAAACTCCTTTAAAGGTGGGTACACACTGGCCGATATATCGGCCGTTCTCTTGAACGACCGATATATCGCGGGTCAGTTGGCCAGTGTGTATGGCCGATATGTCTGAACTCCGTCGTTCACAGACATATCGCATCGGCCCCGCAGCGCAGATGACGGCCAATATATCTACCGATATTAGGGTTCCTTCTAGGCTGTTTCAGCAGGGTGCTGCACCCTGCCCATTTTTGAAATGTGAAAAAGCACCCTGCCCTTTTTCAGTGCACCCTGCAGGACCATAAATCGCCCCCTTGTATACAGAATGCAACAGTCAGAGTGCATGTTACAATGTTGTCGTCTACTCCTTGCCCACCTCTGAAATTGTGACACAATTTCTATCCTTAGCCAACTGGATGGCAGAGGAGGCACTGTAAATAACAGCACTCTGATAAAGAGAGAAAGACCAGGGTAAGCAGTGAGCATGTACTACTTACAGTATTTGCCTAGTAGAACAGACTTATTTTTTTCCTATATATTTTAACCCATTGTTTAACTTTTCTGTTTTATAACACATACAGATTATAACTACTTCAGCACTGGAAAATACATTTATAATTATCTACTTATGTATATGCTACAGCCGATCTTTCAAGAAGACTGGACATATACAGTAAGTACAGATGTTGGGTGTCATATGTATGCATGGGTATATGATAACTAAGGGCAAATGCGCTATGCTTTGTGCGCAAAATGTGCCGTCTTCAATGCTCAGCACCCTGCCCTAAAAAAATCCTAGAGTGAACACTAGATATATTGGCGCGTCGCTGTGTGTGCAGGGGGCGGTTGACCGACCACCCGTACACATGCTGCGACAGCCGGCGGTGATTGACAGCTGAACTGGGCGGGCGTGTGTACACGCCTGCCCAGTTCATGACATCAGTCCCCGACGGACCGGGCAGTGTGTATGCACAGCACACTGCCCGATTCATCCATAGATATATCTGCCCTATATCTATCAGTGTGTACCCACCTTAAAGACTAAAGCCAAACATCACAACCAGTCACAGAAATCCAATTTTTGCTCCAATCGGGGCCCCGATTAAAATACTGCTCACAGCAAGAAAAGAACACATTTTGCACATTTCAGCTCACCATCTCAAAAGCATATCCACTACTACGTGGTACAAAAGAATGTGGCTGTTCACTCAATGGTTTTTTTTTCCATGGCTGTAAGTAATGGGCGCCCGACAGAGAAATTCAATTGATGTCCCGATCGGGCGCTACCTTTCGCAGGTGCCCATTACCTATCACACTTGTTGTGCCCAAAAGCACCAGGTTTAGCCATATAAAAAGTGGTGAAATACATCTAAAGTACTGGTTTTCTTTAGGGGCAATGTAATTGCTATTTGGGCACTTGCTGGCAGCAATTCAATTGTTCTTGTCGCAAATGCATTGGGCACCAACATTTCTGCTTGCAGCCTCCTGAGGTTGCAAGCAAAAATGTGCTAATTGTGTCCCTTTTGTTCGTGCTGCGGGCAGTATTTTAGTCGGGTTTGTGTAGCTAAACCAGGTACTTTTGGGCGCGTCGGAAGTAATGGGCACCCAAAAAAACAATTGAATCTCACCACTGGACTTGTGACAACTGTTTGGCCATCGAAAAAGACCCGTTTAGACAGGCTTTTTAGATGCCCAAAACAATTGAATCTGCCCCAAGGATTGCTCCATCGGATGCACATCGCGTAAAGCAGGGCTTGACAAGTTTTCTAAAATCTAGGAGCCAAAAAGACCATAGCAAAAAAAATAAAAATAAATCTGAAACCTGTGTCCAATCTACCAATTTTAAGTACTAAAATTATGCATAAGAGAAAGATTCTGTATCTTAACCTTTGTTTCAAAACTATGAAAATGTCAGGATGGTAATAAAACAATTGTGCGGTTTGAAACCCACAACAGTTATACGTGTGTAAATGGCCTGCTAGTCCAATAATCCTAGTGGTGGCAGTGGCACAACACTGACTTTCATAGAAACCAGCAAGATTGGCTTGCAGTCCCCTAGGGAAAATTCTCATTATATGCAGATAGTGACTAAACACAGAAGCATTGCTATGTACGCCACAGTAAGCATAACCAATGCTACATTTCATCAAACTACACTTGCATCATCAGATGTCAGAGGTCAAAATGGTATGTAAAGAACTATGTATTACACAATGCCTAAATGAAACAAAAAAAAAAAAGATTCAGTGATATTTTTTGTTGTTTTCTTAAACACCACAAATAGTGATTCCCAACACTGAATTTGAATTTAGAACTATGGTAGGTTAAATACTTTGGCTAATTTCTAATTATACAGGTGCCTGCCACAAATGAAACATGAACTCTTGCCAACTCCTGCCACCTGTCATCCTAGAGATTTGGCCATTTAATTCACGAGTGAGTCAGAGAGCAGTGGAGGACAAAAGGCAGAAAAAATAAAAAATAAAACAAATTATATTGATATACAGATCACACATGAAAAAGCTGTTGTTGCTTCTGAAAAGAAAAAAATCATGATTCGAGCTCAAGCAAGAATTGTTTCAAATATGCTGACAGGGACTGGTACAATTTTTAATTTTTTTTTTTAAAGCCATCAGCTGATTCAGACACACCATGGTTCTTTGCAAGGAAGGACACATAACTGCTGATTAGGCTGCATTTTTTTAGCTGGAATAACCAACAACAGGATGTTAACCATTGTTCAACGGATTTCCCAGAGTTAAAAAAAAAGAAACTAAAAAAAACACACAAAAAAAACACCCGACCACCTCACTTGCACTTAGAAATCAAAGTCCATAAGTTGTTAATGCAGTGTGGCTTGTGCCTGCAGAGACAATTCATAAGCCTCCATAGATAAGGAATGGACATCCAAGTGACTCATGCTGCAATTATACTACACACCACAAAGCAGCATGGGGAAACTATAAGAAGCACAGGTGTACAAAACACAACCGTTTAAATTAAAGCACAGGTTCTCAAAGTCGGACCCCACACAGGACATGTTTTCCATGTCTCCTCACAGAATCACTAGTGAAATAATTAGTTCCACCTGATGTTTTAAAATGGGTCATTGAGTAATGAATACACCTGTGCACTAGCTGGGTGACCTCGAAAATTGTTACTTTCTGAAAAACTAATGAATACTAAATAAATTGTGAGAATACAATGAGAATTGAAAACTAAAAATTCTCATTGCACCATTTTTTTTTATGATGAATATGCCACTCTGTGAGGGGACCTGCAAAACATGCACTGTGTGGGGTCCTGAGGACTGAGTTGGAGAACCAGTGGTCTAAAGCATGCAAAAAGTGCAACATTGATTTTTCACTTAAACTCACACCTGTCTACGTAGCGGTCCATGACAAATGCGAACACTGGTCACTAGTTTTCTGGGATAGTTACTATGGAATAAGTTCTTCTTGATTGTTACATTTCCATTGGTCTTTCATCTAATGGCAGTGGGACGACGTGGCAGTGTGTAAGGGTCCATTGCCGGATCCCACACGGAAGGACCCGTTTCCAATTCCTGGGTGGGACCAGGCACTGCAATGTGAAAGGGGTATTACTGGTTCACAGAAGTGTGTTGGGAGATTTTGCTGCGTCTTTTGTGCTGTATATAAATCGACTGTGCAACTTCAATTCTCTGTACTCTGTAGTTGTAGTGCATTTAAATTTCTGACAAAATATATTAGGTAGTTATAAAAGAAGAAGTGGTTTGTTGAGACTCCCTAAAGCCCAGAAAAAGGTCCAAAACTGTAGGATCTAACAAAATGAAAGATGAATTATACACTATATAAAGTGATCACTTGGACAGCCCACAGGTATTTATCAATAAAATACCAAATACAAAGCTTATATTAGTTGGATCAGTTCTAAGGACACAACGCTGTTCAGGACAATATGTTCAAGAGTTCCATGTGAATATCCTCTCCATTGGATGTGTTCATGAAGGCAAAAACACAGGAGCGACAGCTTGACAGGAAGCAGTTAGTTTCCCAGCTGTCGCGATCCCGGCAGTCAGGAATACCGGTGGTCGGAATCCTGACTGGGGCCCGGAATCCCCACTCGGGGGTGGTCTATGCCACCCCCTGAGGAGAATAAATAAGCAAGTGGACACGCTGCGCTCGCCCACGGGATCCCAGCATCAGTCTTATGATAGTCGGGATCCCATACTGAATCCAGCTTAACAGCTCAGAGAAAGAATGAACTATCGAACCATACGGTTTTCTACACTGCAATATAAGTGACTGTATTGTAAGTGCAATACCACAGGAGTGATACTTTTGTGGTGATTTCATAACGGGCGTTTCCTTTGTTTTGTTTCGATCTATCAATTGCATGATACATTGGTGGAACACTCATTTCATTTTGTGCGATGGTGCGGCACACTTTCTAATGCAATGTTATTCTAAGCATTATTTTCCCCCTTCAAGAACAAATCCAATGGATAGGATATTCATTTTGGAACTCTTGAGCTTATTGTGCTAAACAGTGAGTGCTGTGCGCTTCAGACTGACCCAACTCAAACAGTTATGTCATATGTATTTGCACACCGACACAATGTTATTTTAGTTGTTTACTAAGACATATTTAACAGTTCTTTTTCAAGGGACCAAAAGTAATTGGACAATTGACTTAAGAGCTGTTTCATGGACAGGTCTGGTGTATTCCTTTATCAATTAAGCAGGTAAAATGTCTGGAGTTGATTACAAGTGTGGCATTGCATTAGGAAGCGGTTGGTGTGAACCCACAACATGTGGCCAATGAGCCTTTAATGCAAGTGAAACAGGTCATCCTTAAGGTGTGTACACACGGTGAGATTTTTTTTTTGCTATTTTGACTATATAGTCAAAATCGCAAAGAAAGTTAGTGCAGATCTCAAGGTGAAAGTCACCTTGCGATCCCGATGTGTGGTCCCGTGAGGTTGGTATGGCAAGCCCAGATAGTCAAAATTGACTTTGCTTGCACAGTCTATCTAGTATAAAAGTATAGTCAAAACTGACACATAGCCAAAATCGTACATAGTATCGCAAGCACAGTCATCTAGGCTTGTGATACCGACCTAGACCCTATCACACAATGAGAATCGGGGTTTAGCCAGAATCTCACCGTGTGTACACACCTTTAGGCTGCAAAACAAACAATCCATCAGAGAGATTGCGGGCACCTTAGGAGTGGCAAACACTGTTTGGTACATTCTGCTATTAAAAAAAAAAAAAACACACACACCACACACACACACACACCAGAACATGCTGGGAAGTTCGGCAACACATAAAGGCCTGAACATTCACGGAACACAATAGTGGAATGATCCCTTCCATGGTAAGGGAAATACACTTTACAACATCCAGCCAAGTGAAGAACACTCACCAGAAGGTAGGATTATTATTAGTGTTCATTCTAGCATCCTGCATCTTTCAAAACCTGTGCAGTTCCTCTTTTTTGCTTGGGGTGTCGCTCTCTGCTTTGGTGCTTCTAGCAGTCTGGTCTGTAGCTCAGCACTGAGATGCAGACTAGACAGTGCTAGAAGCTCCACAGCAGAGAGACAGCCCAGGAGGAAAAAAGGAACTGCACACGTTTTGAAAGCTGCAGGGTGCTAGAATGAACACTAATTATCTAAGTCTACCATAAAGAGAAGACTTCACAAAAGTAAATACAGAGGTTTTCACCACAAGGCGCAAACAATTCATAAGCCTCAAAAATGGAAAAGGCCAGATTAGATTTAGCCACACAACTTCTAAAAACCACACCCTGGTTCTGGGACAGCATTCTTTGGACAGCTGAAACGACGACCAACCTGATCAACCTGTACCAGAAAGACTGGAAGAAAAAAAAAAAAAACATGGAGAAGATATGGAATGACCCAAAGCATACCACATCTTCTGAAAAAGACGGTGGAGGCAGTGTGATGGCATGTTCCTGCATGACTTCCAATGGCACTGGGTTACTTGCGTTTATTGATGATGTGACAGAAGACAGAAGCAGCCAGATGAAATCTGAAGTGTATAGAGATATACTGTCTGCTTAGATACAGTCACATTTTGAAAAGTTGATAGGATGGTGCTTCACAGGTGGAAAATGACCCAAAACATACTGCGAAAACAACCCAGCAGTTTTTAAGGCAAAGAAGTAAAATATTCTGCAATGGCTGAGTTAATCACTTGATCTCAACTTGAGTGAGCACGCATTTCACTTGTGAATACAATACTAAAAGGCAGAAACACACAAACAACTGAAGACAGCTGCAGTAAAGGCCTAGCAAAGCATAATAAAAAGGAGGAAACCATCATTCATACCCCTTTTACACTCGCAGTGAAGTTCATTCCCGGGAATGTGTCCCGGTATATTTGCCGGGACACATTCCCGGGAATGACCCTTTCACATTAGCGGGCTGACCCGGCATATTGCTGGGTCAGTGACGTCACCGCTGAGTCTCCCAGAGGCGGTGCTTGGAGATAATCTTCTCCAAGCACCGCCTCCTCCTATGAAGAGAACGGGTGCCGGGTCGCCTTGACCCGGTGTACCCGTTTACACTGCCAGCTTCCCGGGACGGTCCCGGGTTCAACCTTGGTCGAGACCTGGGATGAAATCCCGGGATGCTCGTCCCGGGAAATGGACCCTGTACCTATTCACACTGAGAAAAATCCCGGGATGATGCGCGTTCACGTGCAATATCCCGGGATTTTTCTGCGAGTGTAAAAGGGGTATTAGTGATGTCTATGGATTCCAGAGTTCAGGCAGTCACTGCCTGTAAAGGGTTCTCAACAAAGTATTAAAAATCAACATTTTATTTAGGATTATGTTTACATTGGAGCCCCTGAAAACAGGGGATGGAATAAAAATGATTGCAATTCCTAAAAGTTTCATGCAATATTTTTTTTCAACCCCTCAAATTAAAGCTGAAAGTCTGCACTTCTGTTTCACCTCCATTGTTTAATTTCAAATTAGTTGTAGTGGCTTACAGAGCGAAAATTAGGATAACTGTGTCAGAGTCTAAATATATATGGAGCCAACTGTATATGCTGTGAAGAATCCAGCATATTGGGGCAGATGTATTAACCTGGAGAAGGCATAAGGAAGTTATAAACCAGTGATATGTGCTAGGTGATAAACCCACCAGCCAATCAGCTCCAATATTTAAATTAACAGTTGGGATCTGATTGGCTGCTGCCTTTATCACCTTGCACATATCACTGGTTTATCACTTCCTTATGCCTTCTCCAGGTTAATACATCTGCCCCATTGAACTAATGATGGCAAATATGTCGACGTAGTGTCTAACCAACAGAGCAGACTATTTTTTAAGCATACACTTACAAGTTGGCTGCATAATATGTCGGGCCATACATCACAACTGGGAAGGCATATAATTTGCCAGCCCAGAAGTGAAGTTATTGTTGGCAGCTCCTGCTGCTGGCATATGATAAGGTCGGCCTTACACATGGCCAGACGTGCCAATATATCTGCAAGATACAGCAGCATCGACTGTGCTGCAGGGCCAATCTGATATGTCTGTGAACGATGATGCACTATAGATATAGAATTTGTCGCTCAAATTAACAATACATCTTTCTAGTATCAACCCAGCATTAGGCAGCATTTCTCAAGGGAAATCTAACAGTTAATGTTTTCTAGGTCTCCTTGCTAGAGAATAGGTGTATTCATTACTGGTTGACATTTCAAAAGATCCATAAGAGGTGCTAATTATTTCATTTGTGATTCTGGCCCAAATGAATTAAGCCTTAACAAGAGAAAGTGGAGATGGATAAAGAGTGATAAATGACCAGCCAATCAGCTTCTAACTGCCATGTAACAGGCTATGGGGCAGATGTATTAAGCATGGAAAAATTATAAAGAAGTTATAAAAACAGTGTTAAGTGTAAGGTGATAACGCACCAGCCAATCATTAAGGTTTGAAAAATGACAGTTAGGAGATGATTGGCTGGTTCGTTATCACCTTCCACTTATCACTGCTTTATCACTTCTCCAGGCTTAATACATATGCCCCTAGGTTTGAAAAATGACAGGAGCTGGTTGGCTAATAATTTATCACACTTTTAGGTAAATGTATAATAGCGGCACTTCCTGCTTCGCCTCATCATCAACAAGATGTATTAACAACTTGTCTGCCAAAGCTTTCGCTCCCCCCCTTCGGAGATGTCCTCCGAGCACACAGTGCATTAGCTCAGAACTGACGCGCTGTGTCTCCCTGTCTGTTAGATAACAGCGCCGATATGGACAGACTGTGCCCACACCGCAGCCATCATACATGCGGGAGAAGTGGTATAGCGCACATAACGTGCGCTGATACCGCTTCTCCCCCATATCGCAGGGTTATACATTTACACCATAATCCATCTTCACTATCACTTTTTAAGGCTTAATATATCTGGGCTTTGGGATTCTGTGAGGAGACCTGGAAATAAAATGCACAGTTATGGGCCCTACACACTGGTCCATACCAGTGAAAGATATGAACGATCTTGTTCATTAATGAAGATACCATTTCATATCTTTCAGTGTGTAGGCATCAACGATGAGCGGCCCCGCGCTCGTTCATTGCTGGTGCCGGCAAACATGCAGGCCAATATGGACAATCTCGACCATATTATCTTGAAGTGCTATGGAGCCGGGTGACAGGGGTAGTGAAGAAACTTCACTCCCCACCCACAGCCGGGTCACCCGTCGGGCAGCTCGGCGGCAAGTTGCTAGGTGTGTAGGGGGTCCTTTAGAGATCCCCATGAACAGGCATTAGGAAACCCTGCTCAGGCTCACATTTAACACCTACTGATAAGCTTTTTCATCTTGGAAAAATAGGGGTATTTTAATAATTTTTTTAATAAGTAGTAAGCCCGCTGAGAATACATTTCACTGATACTTTGATGCATCCTATTGGTTCACTTTACTGATTGAGGATGTACAAGACTTTCCATTTTGAAAATTCTCAACCCCTCCACAAGACACTCACTGTTGTTATCTAATACACAAGACGGTGAATATGTCAGCTGAGAGAGGAGTGGTTAAGTGGTAAGATGGAGAGGACAAACTGCCTTGCTGTACCTCTGCAGTGAATGTAGCAATATTATATTTATTAAAAGGAATAAAGTGAAACTATCAGCAAAATTGATTCTAGTATTTAATAATCAAAGAATAATACAACCTACAGGATATGTACTGGATAAAACCTTTTTGTTTAAGGTCATATTAATTCCACCTTGAAAGATGGTTTCATAGGATCGGTTCATAAGTGTAAACAGCTCAGTTCCCATGGATTGTTAAAATCTATACGGAAAAACTAATTTGATACATGAGGATAATTGCTACAAACTGGAACAGCCAGATTTCAAAAGTAAGATCTTTATTATTCCAGAGAATGCAGTATATGTGCCGAATATATAAACATCCTATGGTGCTATCCTGCAGAACTGCTCACAGCTATTTACTATTATATTGGTTATCAGCCACTAACAAATGAATGAAAACTAAACCAAAAAAAATGGATAGTATCTTATGTGTTCAAAACCACAACAATGTTACTATACTATGTAATAAAGTTTCTAGAATGTGGTACAATGTATTTCCAACACATGACCTACCAGAATAATAGATTGCACTAGGATAATGTATTAAAAAGAGCATGGCAACACATCTAAAGTACTTTGGCTTTCATGAGTTATCTATTTACTCAAAATAAATGAGCGCTAAAAGGCTTGCTCCGAATAGTATAGCTATTTTGCAGAGCTCTTTCAGTAATCTTAAAAGGAACATGGAAACTAAAGCTCACTTAAGTCAACAGATGGCTGTAGCTGAAATCATGGAACAACAAATAATTTAACGTACGATTTCATTAAGATAGCATTTGTTTATTCAGTGTAAAATATTAGTGACAACCTTTACGGTGAGATCCTTGCTATGCCCGATTTTCACTTGCGATTTCCCTTGCACTCCCCGGAGCCCAGCACCACCGATTTTGTCTAACTTTTCTTGAAATATGGACTATGGGGTTGATTCAATTCGGCAACAGTTGAATAGCGCCGGGAATTAGCTCCCGACGCTATTCAATTCAGCTCCAGTTAAGTCGGCGATGGCCCGTTCTCGCCGACTTAACAGGTAGTTTTGTTGGGAGAACGGGCATTCTCCGACTTAACTACCCGCGGCGATGCTGATTCCCGACAGAATCAGCCTCGCGGCAGCACTTTTGTCAGGTTTCTTCTCTCATCCCCCGGGGATGAGAGAAGAATTCCCGACAATTGAGGGTCAGTCGTCGCTGTATTGAATAGCGCCGGGAGCAAACTCCCGGCGCTATTCAACTGTTGCCGAATTGAATCGACACCTATGTGTGCTTACGATTTTGTCTTATTGTGAGATTTTGGCTTATGTGAGATGTCATTGACGTGAGATTAACTGGACAGTAAACCGATCTAGCAAGGATTGACTTGCCTGCACAGTCTATCTATTCTTGCGATGCTGACCTGGCGGGACTGCGCATCGGGATCGCAAGGTGACTTTCACCTTGCGATCTGCACTAACTTGTCTTGCGATTTTGACTATATAGTCAAAATCGAAAGAAAATACCTCACCATGTGCGCGCACACCCTAATAGAAAAGCTATTTTATTTCTACACATAGAAAAAATAAGAATTTACTCACCGGTAATTCTATTTCTCGTAGTCCGTAGTGGATGCTGGGAACTCCGTAAGGACCATGGGGAATAGCGGGCTCCGAAGGAGGCTGGGCACTCTAGAAAGATCTTAGACTACCTGGTGTGCACTGGCTCCTCCCACTATGACCCTCCTCCAAGCCTCAGTTAGGTACTGTGCCCGGACGAGCGTACACAATAAGGAAGGATTTTGAATCCCGGGTAAGACTCATACCAGCCACACCAATCACACCGTACAACTCGTGATATGAAACACAGTTAACAGTATGAAACAATAGAGCCTCTCAACAGATGGCTCAACAATAACCCGATTTAGTTAACCATAACTATGTACAAGTATTGCAGATAAACCGCACTTGGGATGGGCGCCCAGCATCCACTACGGACTACGAGAAATAGAATTACCGGTGAGTAAATTCTTATTTTCTCTAACGTCCTAGTGGATGCTGGGAACTCCGTAAGGACCATGGGGATTATACCAAAGCTCCCAAACGGGCGGGAGAGTGCGGATGACTCTGCAGCACTGAATGAGAGAACTCCAGGTCCTCCTCAGCCAGGGTATCAAATTTGTAGAATTTTTGCAAACGTGTTTGCCCCTGACCAAGTAGCTGCTCGGCAAAATTGTAAAGCCGAGACCTCTCGGGCAGCCGCCCAAGATGAGCCCACCTTCCTTGTGGAATGGGCATTGACAGATTTTGGCTGTGGCAGGCCTGCCACAGTATGTGCAAGCTGAATTGTACTACAAATCCAACGAGCAATAGTCTGCTTAGAAGCAGGAGCACCCAGCTTGTTAGGTGCATATAGGATAAACAGCGAGTCAGATTTTCTGACTCTAGCCGTTCTGGAAACATATATTTTCAGTGCCCTGACAACGTCTAGCAACTTGGAGTCCTCCAAGTCCCTAGTAGCCTAGGCACCACAATAGGCTGGTTCAGGTGAAACGCTGACACCACCTTTGGGAGAAACTGGGGACGAGTCCTCAATTCTGCCCTATCCATATGGAAAATCAAATAAGGGCTTTTACAAGACAAAGCCGCCAACTTTGATACTCGCCTGGCAGAAGCCAAGGCCAATAACATAACCACCTTCCACGTGAGATATTTCAGATCCACGGTTTTTAGTGGTTCAAACCAATGTGATTTTAAGAAACTCAACACCACGTTGAGATCCCAAGGTGCCACAGGAGGCACAAACGGGGGCTGACTCTGCAGCACTCCTTTTATAAATGTCTGAACTTCAGGTACTGAAGCTAGTTCTTTTTGAAAGAAAATCGACAGAGCCGAGATCTGTACCTTAATGGAACCCAATTTAAGGCCCATAGTCACTCCTGCTTGCAGGAAATGCAGAAATCGACCTAGTTGAAATTCCTCTGTTGGGGCCCTTCTTGAAGTTCTGGGTACCAAGCTCTTCTTGGCCATCCACGAGTATCGTTCTTACTCCTCGCCTTCTTATTATTCTCAGTACCTTTGGTATGAGAGGCAGAGGGGAGAACACATAAACCGACTGGTACACCCACGGTGTTACCAGAGCGTCCATAGCTATCGCCTGAGGGTCCCTTGACCCGGTGCAATATCTTTTATAGCTTTTTGTTGAGGCGGGACGCCATCATGTCCACCTGTGGCCTTTCCCAATGGTGTACAATCCTATTGGAAGACTTCTGGAGGAAGTCCCCATTCTCCCGGGTGGAGGTCGTGTCTGTTGAGAAGATCTGCTTCCCAGTTGTCCACTCCGGGAATGAACACTGCTGACAGTGCTAACACATGATTTTCCGCCTATCGGAGAATCCTTGTGGCTTCTGCCATCGCCATCCTGCTTCTTGTGCCGCCCTGTTGGTTTACATGGGCGACTGCCGTGATGTTGTCTGATTGGATCAGTACCGGCTGGTTTTGAAGCAGAGGCCTTGCCGGCCTCAGGGCATTGTAAATGGCCCTCAGGTCCAGAATATTTATGTGTAGGGAAATAACCTGACTTGACCAAAGTCCCTGGAAATTTCTTCCCTGTGTGACTGCCTCCCAGCCTCAAAGGCTGGAATCCATGGTCACTAGGACCTAGTCCTGTATGCCGAACCTGCGGCCCTCTCGAAGATGGGCACTCTGCAGCCACCACCGTAGAGATACCCTGGTCCTTGGAGACAGGGTTATCAGCCTATGCATCGGAAGATGCGATCCGGACCACTTGTCCAACAGGTCCCTCTGAAAAGTTCTTGTATGGAACCTGCCTAATGGGATTGCTTCGTAGGAAGCTACCATTTTTCCCAGGACTCGCGTGCAATGATGCACCGCTACCTATTTTGGCTTCAGGAGGTCTCTGACTAGAGATGACAACTCCTTGGCTTTCTCCTCCGGGAGAAACACTATTTCTGGTTTATGTCCAGAACCATCCCCAGGAACAGTAGACGTGTCATAGGAACCAGCTGTGACTTTGGACTGTTTAGAATCCAACCATGCTGTTGTAGCACTTTCCAAAATAGTGCTACTCCGACTACCAACTGCTCCTTGGACCTCGCCCTTATAACGAGATTGTCCAAGTACGGGATAATTACAACTCCCTTTTTTTTTTTTGAAGGAGTATCAACATTTCGGCCATTACCTTGATAAAACACCCTCGGTGCCATGTACAGTCCAAACGGCAGTGTCTGGACTTGGTAATGGAAATCCTGTACCACAAATCTGAGGTACTCCTGGCGAGGATGGTAAATGGGGACATGCAGGTAAGCATCCTTGATGTCCCAGGATACCATGTAATCCCCCTCGTCCAGGCTTGGAATAACCGCCCTGAGCGATTCCATCTTGAACTTGAATTTTTGTGTTCAAGGATTTTAAATATAAAATGGGTCACACCGAACCATGCGGTTTCGGTACCCCAACCCGTGTGGAATAGTAACCCTGTCCTTGTTGAAGTAGGGGCACCTTGAGTATTACCTGCTGGGAATACCGCTTATTAATTGCCTCTAGCACAGCCTCCCTGCCTGAGGGAGTTGTCAGCAAGGTATATTTTAGGAAACGGCTGGGGGGAGACATCTCGAATTCCAGCTTGTACCCCTGAAATACTACTTGAAAGAAACAGGGATCCACCTGTGAGCGAGCCCACTAATTGCTGAAATTTTTGAGATGGCCCCCCACCGTACCTGGCTACACCTGTGGAGCACCCGCGTCATGGTGTGGCCTCACAGGAGGCGGGGGAAGAATCTTGATTCTGGGAACAGGCTGACTGGTGCAGCTTTTTTCCCTCTACCCTTGTCTCTGTACAGAAAGGAAGCGCCATTTGACCAGCTTGCTTTTCTGAAGCCGAAAGGACTGTACCTTTGTCTGTGAGGAAACCTGAGGTAAAATTATTTCTTCCCAGCAGTTGCTGTGGATACGAGGTCCCAGAGACCATCCCCAAATAATTCCTCACCCTTATAAGGCTCTCTATGCGCTTTTTAAGTCAGCATCACCTGTCCAGTGACAGGTCTCTAATACCCTCCTGACAGAATGGACATTACATTTATTTTGGATGCCAGCCGGCAAAATATCCCTCTGTGCATCCCCCATATATAAGACGACGTCTTTAATATGTTTTTATGTTTTCCAACTAGTATCCCTGTTTGACAGGGTCACCGACCACGCTGCAGCAGCACTATCTGCAGGTCTCAGTCTAGTACCTGAGTGTGTAAATACAGACTTCAGGATAGCCTCCTGTTTTTTATCAACAGGTACCTATTAAAGTGGCCGTATCCTAAGACGGCAGTGCCACCTTTTTTGACAAACGTGTGAGCGCCTTATCCACCCTAGGGGATATCTCCCAGCGTAACTTATCCACCTGGCGGGAAAGGGTACGCCATCAGTAACTTTTTATAAATTACCAGTTTCTTAACGGGGGAACCCACGCTTTCACACACTTCATTTATTCATCTGATGGGGGAACAAAACACTGCCTGTTTTTTCTCCCCAAACCTAAAACCCATTTTTAGAGGTGCTTGGGTTAAAGTCAGAAATGTATAACACATTTTTTATTGCCGGGATCACGTCACGGATGTTCCTAGTGGATTGTGTATATGTCTCCACCTTGTCGACACTGGAGTCAGACTCCGTGTCGACATCTGTGTCTGCCATCTGAGAGTGCGGGCGTTTTTGAGCCCCTGATGGCCTTTGAGACGCCTGGGCAAGCGCGGGCTGCGAAGCCGGCTGTCCCACAGCTGTTACGTCATCCACCCTTTTATGTAAGGAGTTGACACTGTCGGTTAATACCTTTCACCTATCCATCCACTCTGGTGTCGGCCCCACAGGGGGCGACATCACATATATCGGCCTCTGTTCTGTCACCATATAAGCCTCCTCATTCAACATGTCGACACAGCCGTACCGACACACCGCAGACACACAGGGAATGCTCTAAACGAGGACAGGACCCACAAAAGCCCTTTGGGGGGACAGAGTAAGAGTATGCCAGCACACACCAGAGCGCTATATATATACAGGGACTAACTGAGTTATGTCCCTAATAGCTTTTATATAATATACTGTATACAGTGCCAATTTTAATGCCCCCCCTCTCTTTTCCCTCTTACTGTACTGTAGAATTGCAGGGAAGAGCCAGGGAGCTTCCCTCCAGCCGAGCTGTGAGGGAAAAATGGCGCCAGTGTGCTGAGGAGATAGGCTCCGCCCCTTTTTCGCGGCCTATTCTCCCGTTTTTTATGGAATTCTGGCAGGGGTATTTACCTCATATATAGCCCCTGGGGCCATATATTGAGGTATTTTAGCCAGCCAAGGTGTTTTTATTGCTGCCTCAGGGCACCCCCCCCAGCGCCCTGCACCCTCAGTGACCGGAGTGTGAAGTGTGTGAGAGGAGCAATGGCGCACAGCTGCAGTGCTGTGCGCTACCTTGGTGAAGACAGAGTCTTCATGCCGCCGATTTTCCGGACCATCTTCTTGCTTCTGGCTCTGTAAGGGGGACGGCGGCGCGGCTCCGGGACCGAACATCAAGGCTGGGCCTGCGGTCGATCCCTCTGGAGCTAATGGTGTCCAGTAGCCTAAGAAGCCCAATCCGGCTGCAAGCAGGCGAGTTCGCTTCTTCTCCCCTTAGTCCCTCGCTGCAGTGAGCCTGTTGCCAGCAGGTCTCACTGAAAATAACAAATTCTAAGACTATAACTTTCTAAGAGCTCAGGAGAGCCCCTAGTGTACATCCAACCTCGGCCGGGCACGAAATCTAACTGAGGCTTGGAGGAGGGTCATAGTGGGAGGAGCCAGTGCACACCAGGTAGTCTAAGATCTTTCTAGAGTGCCCAGCCTCCTTCGGAGCCCGCTATTCCCCATGGTCCTTACGGAGTTCCCAGCATCCACTAGGACGTTAGAGAAATATTAACTTTTCTCTTTTGAGTACAAGTTATCTTGCTCACTTGCAACAACCTACTTTAGCAATGTCACGTGTTTCAATATAAAGTAATAAGCAAGTGATATTTAACAGCGCAGTTAAGAGTGTTAGTCCATTGATAGCTTTTGAGGTAGAGAGGTTACATATTAATGATCATTACTTAAAAAAAAAAAAAAAATGTGTATTTTTTTTTTAATAGAAAATTTTTATTTCTATAGAAATTACAGGAAGAGGGGTTACAAACTACAGGAACAAACTAATGCAGAAACTAAGGAGCCAGGCAAACCTAGTAGCTAGAAGGCTTATTAAGGCAAGCATCCATGGACAGCAAATGAACAGTGCCACCAACAGTTTTTGATCAAAACCTGATGCATATAAAATACGCATTCTGGCAGAATGTTTAAACGAATATACTTTACAAATCCGATGCTAGGTTGCGACGTGAGACCACACATACTGCCGTTACTTACTGCTCATTTTAATGCGTACTCCTATGTAGAAGAGGCAAAATGAGAAATGATCCGGTCATGATGTGCCGCTGTTAGGTGCATTCCCACCCCATTTCAACGACACATCTACAACATTGCAACTACAGTAATTCATTTAACCAAAATAAACCTCTGACAAAATACTTAAATTGTCCTGTTCAGTAATTAACAAGTGAAACTAATTACTACATTTTGGCCACAAATAGGAGGTCATGAGTAAAAGTACCAAACATACTACTCTTACTTGAGGCTTAATGAGTCACTTTCAGAAGAATAAAAACTGTTAGGCAATGTGCACATTCCCACACCCATGCAGACTTATAGCCTGAATACCCTAGCACATCCAGGAAGTCTTAATGATATAGCCTTCACGCTGTTAAATGCTATAAGGGGCATCCTTTCAAGATTATAATATTACATCAATTTTATTTTTTAAAATAGTAATTATTAAAACCTGCAGAGCTAAAGTACGAAAACATAACAGGATAACATCACCACTGCAGAGAGCACAGACTGATTGGCTTAAACTAGTGGTTTTCCACTTTAACAGATTAACTTAATCTCCTCCATCTCAATAGCAGTGCTTTGATTTTCGAGTTTTTTCTTTAACGAGAGCAGTAAGATCTTTCAGGTGTCACCTTCAGCAAATCACTGTAAGAACACTTGTAATAGTGAGCTTTTCTTTCTGGGACGCAAGAGTGTCCTCGATCAGGTTAGCTCTTCATTGAGGAAATCCCTGGTGATGCCAAAGGGTTTCCATAGCAACCCCAAAGCAGAAGTTTGGGGAGAAATCGCTCACATTGAGCACAGTATTTTGCTGATCGTGCAACCAGGACCTGAATCTATAAGCTTCCCTGTGCCATGGATGGAACCAGAGGTGGTCAGCAATCATGATTGTCCTGGATACTGCTAAATATTAGGAACACCCTGTTGAACGATGGCCTTGTGTTAAGCAGAATGTAGATGCAATATGGGATAGTCAGACAGCAGTTAAGCAAAAAAATAAAAAGTACTGATCTGTCATGATTCGAAAGTCACATTTTTGTACCTCCCAAGTATCTCTCCTATAAGCTGCTATAACTAATCTGTTTTACAAAGAATGAAAAATAAAATGTAGACTCAAAGTTACATACTTGTGTGGGACTGTACTTTAAAATTACATGAAAACACCCAATGACCAGTGAGGTAAGGATTTGGAGATCTGAACCTTCAATGACACCATGGGGCCTCATTCTGAGTCGGATGTTGCAGTGTCCATATGTGTGTCTTTGGCCTGTATTGTTCAACAAGTCCTTCACTGGTGATCATCCATGCGTCTGCTAGGACAGACGCCACTTCAGCGTCTTTAGACGCTGCAATCATACTTGGAGCATTTTTAGATGCCACCATCAGTCGCACCAATGAAAGGTGCGCCAGGCCCATGCTAGGTGCAGATTCTCCAGCAGAGTATGGCCTCAAATGTGAGCGTTGTGTCTAGGTTTACAACTTCAGTGAACAAGCTTGTGGAACGGTCAATACATTTTCAAGACATTTCTCAAGGGCCCTTCACACTATGCGATCCGCCACCGAGCTGCCCGACGCCAGATACGGCCGACCTGGCGGCGGGGGGCAGTGAAGGGGGGAGTTAAGTTTCTTCACTCCCCCACCCCCGTCACCATAGCAGTGTAGGCAAATATGGTCGAGATCGTCCATAATGGCCTGCAAGCACAAGCGACGGGGCCGCGCATCGTACATCGTTGCTGCCAACACACTGAAAGATATGAACGGTATCTCGTTCATTAATGAACGAGATCGCTCATATCTTTCAGTAATATCGCCCAGTGTGTAGGGCCTATTAGACCATGCATCTCAATCACAACTGAGACTGTACGCATGGACGCATGAGCAGTATGGAAAAAAACAACATTGCTCAAGTGCATGCAACATTGCGTCCAACTCAGAAGCAGGCCGCCTAAACTACTAGCATCCGCTGGAAATACACCTTTCACACAGTACTAAGGACCACTGTGCTCCTCATCATTCCAATACTGTAAGATGCTGGGGACAGTCTGGTAATTTAGTTTATTCCATCAACATTCATGTCAAAATAGGTTACACATGGACAATTAAAACACTTAACAAAAACATGTTCCTAATCAAAAGCAATTCAATAACGCCAATTACGTACACACTTTTGGAAGACAACCTGAAGGTTTTTTTTCCTCTTTAGTTGGAGAGGGATTTTGCTTTAAAAAGTCAGATATAGCATTCAAAGCAAATGTACCTGAAGATGCTTTCCAGGAAGATCAAAATGATGCGCTCAAACATATGACAAAAGTACCCAATTACACTGCACTGGTGAATGTTGCTGCATCTGAAATGTGTGTTTGCTAGAGCTACTGCTAACACTGCATTTACTTAAAGTTATTTATAATGCGGTAATACAGTAAAATACTTTTCAAAAAGTGAAGTCAATATACTAGTACATACAACAGCAGCTATTATTGATTATTTAATTTAAAGTGAACCACTGCCAAAGTAGCTCAAACATCCATATGTACGATTACCTAGCTAGAAAAGATCTTTGCCCTTTTCTACATGGTATATGCTCATTCATTCGTCACTGCACCTAAATTGCACAATGCCTGTCACAGTGACACTCCCTGTTGTCCATGCATGAATTCTCCCATACACCTGCTGTATACACCTACTTAGTAACACGCAAGGATTTCTTCCGCCTTCGGTTTATGACCTAAGCGATGGAAGGGTTTCAGGCCTGCAGACAGCACATAGGGAATACAGTGCCACAATCTCAATGAATAAAAATGATTTTATACAGCAGAGGCCAGACAGAGCGAGATACCATGCAGAGGTCAAGGTTACTCAGTAACCTCTAGCAGGGACCAGATTGCCCCTTACACCAGATTTTATTCAACTGTCACCAGGACTTTAGTAGCTGAAGTAGGGCACAGCTCCCGGTACACAACCCGGGGACATGGCTGCTCTGCCCGGAGGGGGTACAGGGTGATAAGTATGTGCGGAGGGGAGTGATGAGGAGAGGGACAGGTGATGAATGAAGAACGGGTACGAGGTTAATTCATTCTCCCGGCCTTCTGCTCTTGCCCGGCACAGGGGAGACACAGTGACACATTGTAGCAGACAGCCAGCCTCTCCGGCGGCACGGATTGCCCTCCCCAATAGCGTATAGGCGGCCTGTGCCCCGGTACCTGCAGGTGCTCCTGGAAGCGAATGGGAAGTATCTGAGCCATGGCGGTAACTGCTGCCGTCTCTCTCGCCCTTCTACCCGGTGTGTGGCCTCTCTCTCGCTCAGGGGACGGTGGACAGATGGATCGCTCTCCTGGCTGTGCCGCCTGTCTGTGGCTGCGCGTCTTCCGGCTGATGGGGCTGTCTCTCGGGCAGGAGCCGCAATGGCGGAAACGGGGAAGCTGCCTCTGCAATCCGGAACGACAGCTTCACCCTCACTCTGCGCCCCGCCCCCTCCGCGCGCACGAATACCACCGGTCCTCCGCCCTCCCTCTCGTACCCCCAACGCCCGGCGGAAGGATATACAACTATAGGGGACCGAGACTAGATTTGGCCCACGGCTTATCACTAGCAACAGCAGTGTTCTAGGCGCTAGGCTATGAGGTGATATATGGCCTAGTCATAGGGGAAGCCGCAGGCTCGGTGGTAGGCGCTGTGGGTGTTTATGCACAGCATCCGGGTTCCTTCTCCCCCTGTTTTTTTTTTTTTTTTTTTTTTTTTTCAATTTTGCCACATCATGCGACTCGCTGATGTGACGTCATTTCCGGAAATTCTGTACTTCGGCTTCGTAGTCACATGACGGCGGCGGCTGCTGGTGCTGAGCCTGTCACTGGCCGTGCTGCTGTCACTGGCCACTCATTTCCCTCACATACAGCGCTGTGCCCGGCCTCACAGTGACACGCAGCAGTCTAGCAGGGGCACATATGGCTTACACTCTGCATTTCACCTGGTGTTTGTCAGATAACCTGTGTAATTCATTGTGTGTCCCTGATTAATGGGATATTATAGCAAGTGACTGTGACCCTATCAGCCTAGAAAGCCACACTGCTTAATCTGACATTTTGCAGATTTTTTTGCTTCAAAACTGTACAGAACAATTTATTCTGGCTATTGGATGCAAGGCTATGGGTCATTAAGTCGACCACACTTAGGATGACATGCAGTAGGTCAATAGGTCATGTACTAGCCCAACATGGAAAAGGTTGACATGAGTTTTTTTTTTTTACAGTTTTTGGTTTAGTTTTCTTCGTAAAGTGACGGGGAGCCCCAATTAGTGCACCGTGTCCCCTCGCATAGCGAGCGATCGGGCAAGGGGCCTCGCTGCACTTATCACAGGTTACCGTTCCCAATTGTAGTCCACCTTGGATCATAAAGTATGAAAAAGTAAAAAAAAAAAAAAAAAAAAAAAAATCATGTCTATCTTTTTCCATGTCAACCTAGTACATGTTGACCTATTGACCATGTTGACCTAATGCATGCCGACCAATAGTGGTTGACCTAATGACCGTATCCCGGATGCAATTGGCACTAGGTTACTCTTGAAGAATATTTCAGGGCACAGAATATGTCATTTTCAGTCTCAGTATAAATTGCTTACATTCGGTACCTTCATAGCAACACAGTGATCCTGTAAATTATTTTGACATGTTGACTACTGTGCTAGCGTACCATAAACTGTAGCTATCCACAATTGCTGTCATTCATTCACCATGTTGTAAATAATAAACCAGCACCTGAGTTTAGCTTAATAAAGAAACTATGTGCATTATTTTTCTGACCTTATGTAGCCAGCTGGTACACCGAAAAATGTACAAATTAATGAAAAAATAATCAGTATAAAAGTGAATTCACTGACGTTACTTATAAGACTCTAAAAACTCATGATTTTGCATTGATTACACACAGCGTAGTGGAATATGTCTGTGCTATGTAATTAAATATTAATTATAAGTAGATTTCTCTTACGTCCTAGAGGATGCTGGGGACTCCGTAAAGACCATGGGGTATAGACGGGCTCTGCAGGAGACATGGGCACCTAAAAATAACTTTTCCTATGGGTGTGCACTGGCTCCTCCCTCTATGCCCCTCCTCCAGACCTCAGTGAGATTCTTTGCCCAGAGGAGAAAGGGTACACTGCAGAGAGCTCTCCTGAGTTTTCTGTAGAAAAATAATTTTGTTAGGGTTTTTATTTTCAGGGAGTCCTGTTGGCAACAGGCTCCCTGCATCGTGGGACTGAGGGGAGAGAAGCAGACCTACTTAACTGATAGGCTCTGCTTCTTAGGCTACTGGACACCATTAGCTCCAGAGGGAGTCGGAACACAGGTCTCACCCTGGGGTTCGTCCCGGAGCCGCGCCGCCGTCCTCCTCACAGATGCCGGAAGATAGAAGCCGGGTGAGTATGAGAAGATAGAAGACATCTCAGGCGTACCGCTGCGCACCTTACCTCACGAAGATCTGAAGTCTTCTGCTCCCAGACACAACACACAGAGGCAGCACTGATGGGTGCAGGGCGCAGGGGGGGGGGCGCCCTGGGCAGCAATAATCCTCAATTTTGGGCACAATAGAGTATGATTAGGCTGCGGAGGCAGTAAATCACAGATCCCCCGCCATTTTATTACAATTGCACTGGGACCGAAGCCCGCCGTTGGGGGGGCGGAGCTTGATCCTCAGCACTAACCAGCGCCATTTTCTCCACAGAAGCTGCATGAGAACGCTGGCTCCCCGGTCTCGCCCCTGCTGAACACTTCACAGGCTGGAAAAAGAGGAGGGGGGGTGTGACAGGACGGTACCGTACGAAAGCACTCGCCGCTTTCGCGTCCCGTTGGCTGCGCACAGAATGGAAGGTCAAGCCGCACGAGGCCTGACCACATAGGGGATTCCCGCTTACCGTCAGTAACCGCCTGTTACTGACTCCACCCACTGCGCTGTGGGCGGGTTCTCGCTGCCACCACCAAACTCCTAACCTGCCGTGGCGTTTGGAACCACGGTTCTGCTCTGTATGTGCCGACGCACTGCCTTACCACCCCTGTGTGGTGCTGACGAATCCCCACTAGCCACTTGCTAGGCCTCTACCGGTAGCTGGCGGAAGGCGGAGCTTGGAGACGCTAGGTACTTCCCTGGACAGCCGGAGGACGGGGCTAGGTTTGGCCTAACCCTGTTGGTCACAAGATGAAGCAGTCTTCTTGAGGCAAAGATGTTTATTGCTCAAATAACCTTTAAAAAGGCTCCTCCCTATTGCTAGGGGTAACAGCATACAATCAGATGTTTTCAGCAGAATAAGATGGAATAATACACACTCCTATGGGCCAACTGCCCTCCTTTTATCCCTCTCCAAGACCCCTTACCACAGGGGGTAAGCCCGCCCTGTGGTGCACAACCAATCAATGTTTACCCATGAGCTGTGCATGCCTTGGTCACATGCACATCTAACATTGTCCCTTATGGACAGTGGGGAGTGGTCGGTCTCCTTTGACTCTCCCACCTTGGAGAATCAGGATACTCCCCGGTGCCGTTCAGTCTGGCTGGGGGAAAGTTTTCCCTCCTAAACTGACTTCCAGAAACCTGCCCGGGACCTAGCCCACTGGCTGCAGCCTGGATTTGGGCTCCAGAGCTGGGCAGCCTGGCTCCCCGGTCCAGGTCTCGAGGCCACTACGGGTGATCTCCATGGAGCTCCAAGAAACCACTCAGCTTGTTTCATAGCTGAGCTGCTTCTCTTTCTCCCTGTGCCCCTTGGAAATGTGAGGCTGGATGGGAAAGCATTCCGTTTTTGGGGAAAAGGTCTGGGAGAATCCATCAGCCTGCACAGCCATGGATTCCCCCCTCCTAGGACACACAATCAAGTAAGTGCAATTTACCTTTAAATACATTACATTTAAATCACACTGTACATGTTTATACATTTAAATACACTCTGAGCCTGCACAGGCTCCACATACCTAGGCACTGCAGTGCCTTACAACACACTGTACTTTCTATTATTTTACACAATGGGGTAAATTTACTAAGGTCCCGATTTTGACCGAGATGCCGTTTTTTCATCAAAGTGTCATCTCGGTAATTTACTAAGCAATAATCACGGCAGTGATGAGGGCATTCGTAATTTTTTGCAAGTCCAAGAAAAAAATTACGAATGAATACACCATCGGTCAAAACGCGGCTGTTTAAGTATGAATCTCGGTAATTTACTAAGAAGTGCAAAGCAAAAAACAAACAAACACTGCCGTGAAAAATTACAACTCGTAAAAAAGTGCTAAAAAAAAACAGACCTGCTTTTTTAATCCGTGATTGTATAGGCATGCAGGGATCCATGAGATCCGTGCATGTATATCAGTGGGAAGGGGTGGGAAAGTGGTTATTTACTTTATAAAAATTGCGTGGGGTCCCCCCTCCTAAGCATAACCAGCCTCGGGCTCTTTGAGCCGATCCTGGTTGCAGAAATATGGGGAAAAAATTGACAGGGGTTCCCCCATATTTAAGCAACCAGCATCGGGCTCTGCGCCTGGTCCTGGTTCCAAAAATACAGGGGACAAAAAGAGTAGGGGTCCCCCGTATTCTAAAACCAGCACCGGGCTCCACTAGCTGGACAGATAATGCCACAGCCGGGGGTCACTTTGATATAGTGCCCTGCGGCCGTGGCATCAAAAATCCAACTAGTCACCCCTGGCCGGGGTACCCTGGGGGAGTGGGGACCCCTTCAATCAAGGGGTCCCCCCCCCCAGCCACCCAAGGGCCAGGGGTGAAGCCCGAGGCTGTCCCCCCCCATCCAATGGGCTGCGGATGGGGAGGCTGATAGCCTTTTGTGATAATGAAAAGATATTGTTTTTAGTAGCAGTACTACAAGGCCCAGCAAGCCTCCCCCGCATGCTGGTACTTGGAGAACCACAAGTACCAGCATGCGACGGAAAAACGGGCCCGCTGGTACCTGTAGTACTACTACTAAAAAAATACCCAAAAAAAGACAAGACACACACACCGTGAAAGTAAAGATTTATTACATACATGCACACAAACATACATACATACTTACCTTATGTTCACACGCAGGTCGGTCCTCTTCTCCAGTAGAATCCAAGGGGTACCTGTTGAATAAATTCTACTCACCAGATCGCGGGTCCCAGGGTCCTCGGGGCATCCATTTGTAATCCACGTACTTGCATAAAATAACAAAACGGAAAGCCGAGCCACGAACTGAAAGGGGCCCCATGTTTTCACATGGGACTCCTTTCCCCGAATGCCAGAAACCCACTCTGACTGATGTCTAAGTGGGTTTCTTCAGCCAATCAGGTAGCGCCACGTTGTAGCACCCTCCTGATCGGCTGTGTGCTCCTGTACTGTCTGACAGGCGGCACACGGCAGTGTTACAATGTAGCGCCTATGCGCTCCATTGTAACCAATGGTGTGAACTTTCTGCTCAGCGGTGACGTCACTTTAGGTCAACCGCAGGGCAGAAAGTTCCCACCATTGGTTACAATGGAGCGCATAGGCGCTACATTGTAACACTGCCGTGTGCCGCCTGTCAGACAGTACAGGAGCACACAGCCGATCAGGAGGGTGCTACAACGTGGCGCTACCTGATTGGCTGAAGAAACCCACTTAGACATCAGTCAGAGTGGGTTTCTGGCATTCGGGGAAAGGAGTCCCATGTGAAAACATGGGGCCCCTTTCAGTTCGTGGCTCGGCTTTCCGTTTTGTTATTTTATGCAAGTACGTGGATTACAAATGGATGCCCCGAGGACCCTGGGACCCGCGATCTGGTGAGTAGAATTTATTCAACAGGTACCCCTTGGATTCTACTGGAGAAGAGGACCAACCTGCGTGTGAACATAAGGTAAGTATGTATGTATGTTTGTGTGCATGTATGTAATAAATCTTTACTTTCACAGTGTGTGTGTCTTGTCTTTTTTTGGGTATTTTTTTAGTAGTAGTACTACAGGTACCAGCGGGCCCGTTTTTCCGTCGCATGCTGGTACTTGTGGTTCTCCAAGTACCAGCATGCGGGGGAGGCTTGCTGGGCCTTGTAATACTGCTACTAAAAACAATATCTTTTCATTATCACAAAAGGCTATCAGCCTCCCCATCCGCAGCCCATTGGATGGGGGGGGACAGCCTCGGGCTTCACCCCTGGCCCTTGGGTGGCTGGGGGGGGGCCCCTTGATTGAAGGGGTCCCCACTCCCCCAGGGTACCCCGGCCAGGGGTGACTAGTTGGATTTTTGATGCCACGGCCGCAGGGCACTATATCAAAGTGACCCCCGGCTGTGGCATTATCTGTCCAGCTAGTGGAGCCCGGTGCTGGTTTTAAAAATACGGGGGACCCCTACTCTTTTTGTCCCCCGTATTTTTGGAACCAGGACCAGGCGCAGAGCCCGATGCTGGTTGCTTAAATATGGGGGAACCCCTGTCAATTTTGTCCCCATATTTCTGCAACCAGGATCGGCTCAAAGAGCCCGAGGCTGGTTATGCTTAGGAGGGGGGACCCCAAGCAATTTTTTTTTTGGATTTTACAGTGTTTAATTTAAAAAAAATAAAAAAAAAAATGAACCCCAGCACGGATCACACAGATCCGGCCGAGATTAATTGTAAAAAAGTCGGCAGTGTTTTGCTAATCACTGCCGTAAAAATATTAAAAAAAACACGAATGACATCGACATCGGAGCAAAAGAAAAACCCGAATACGGCAGCTTAGTAAATCCGTCGTAACAAATTCAAAAAGTTGCAGTTTTACACTTTCGATGTCATTCGTGATTGAACTTTGACCTGAAACGGGAAAATACGAATGTTAGTAAATTTACCCCAATGTCTGGTTTGTGGAATACTGTCCTAGTCCTGCAGCCTGGCTGCTAGGACCCTGCCTGTTCTGGCTCCCCTAGCCCTGCAACCTGGCTGCTAGGGCTCTCTCAGAGCTGGAGGTATGGGGCTGGCTTCCCCCACCCTCCAGCCTGCCTGCCTGCCACTGGGGTCCAGGGAGCTGGCTCTCCCTGTCCCCCCAGTGTGGCACTACTCAGTGGCCTCGCCGCACGCAGCGGCGCACCCCCCTGTACTGAAGCCCGGCGGCCCGGGACACTTGTCCCGGCCGCCGTGACTCTGGCTCTGTTGTAGCGCTGAGGCGCCGGGAGCGTAGCTCCCGGACCCCAGTGCTCATCAGCCTGCTCGGCAGCCTAACTGCACCCACGCCGCTAGGGAGCCGGCTAGCCCGGTCCCCCTTGAGCGGCGCCTGTCTTGTAGCCTCGCCGCAGCGTCCGGCGGGGAGCCGGGGCTGTGGCGCACCCCCCTCGCTGCCCAGCAGCCCGGGACGTCCGTCCCGGCTGCTGCGGCTGGCCACCCGTGCTGGGCTGAGGCGCCGGGAGCAGAGCTCCCGACCCCAGCGGCGGCTCTCCCTTCTCCCCGGCGCGCACACTCCAGTGCGCCCGGGGCTACACTGACCGCTGCCGGGAGCGGAGCTCCCGGACTCCGGCGGTCAGCGGCTCCCTCTCCCCCGGCGCGCATACACTGCTGAGCGCGCCGGGGGCTGTCCTCACTGCCGTGGTCTCCGGAGGGGTCCGGGACCACGGCACATTGAAATATACTTTTAAACAGTTTTTGTACATTTTATAAACATGGCGCCTAGCGCCCACAGCATTTTTAAATCTGGCGCCAAGCGCCCTTTGTCTTTAAAATGGCGCCGGGCACTAGGGGTTAACCCCTTCAGTGCCGCGGCGGCCATTTGCCTCGTGGCTGGAGCCTCTCCGGCCACACTCCTCCCCCCCCCATTCAAGCGGGTCAACCAGGGACCCATGTCCCAACGATTTGGGTCCTGGTCCCGCAGTCCGTTGGGGTGAAGGGGACGCTACCTGGGGGTTGTAGGCTCTGGCCTAGACAGTTCATCCATAGTGTAGTGGGCCTCTCTTCGTGGGTGCACAATGTTCAAATAGTCCACCTGAAGTCCAAGTTCAAGGCTCCACCACAAAAGTCTGTCCAATTCCCCCAAGGTAGGTTGCAGCCACCTAACAGGTAGGTGGTAAGTCACCACGGTGGGGGGCCGGTTACAAACAAGTGCCACCCACGGTGTCCCAATTGTGGCATACCCCACCTCCCACAATAGCAGTATACTGCTCAACCAGTCCACAGGGTGCTCCTGCCCATATGGCTCTTTCTGGCTCGGTACTGCTCCCAGTCCGTGCAGTGGCGCAATAGTTCGTAACGCACAGTCCTGGTCAAGAATGTGCGCCATCAGCTCTGGAGCGGGTACCCGAGCCTCCTTCAATGACTGGAATGCCAACTCGCAAGCGGGTGCAAAGTCCACTGACTTGGGAATGCCCTTCCTAGCCATCTCTTTCAAGGGGTTCACTACAGGACTAAAGTCAATGACAACATGTCCGTAGGGCCTTACAGGTTCTAAGGTCAGTACCTGTCTGGGTGATGTGGGTCGGGGACAGCCTCTGGTTGCCTCCACCCCCTCTGGTTTGGGCCTACCCCTGTCTCCTCCCACATGGTGCCCCAGGCACTGCACCTCCGTCATACCTATCTGGCAACTGTCTGCCCTAACTGTCAGACCTGCCCTCCAATCCTCTTCTGTCGACCTATGACTCGGGAAACCTACCCTGTCACCTAGGCCTACTCTTCCCTCCTCGTCCGCTACCTGTGCCACAGTGATGGCGGCCAGACCACCAGCCTCTGGATCCTGTGTGGCATCCACTACAGGGAGGCTGCGTGTCTTCCCCGATCTACTGTGCACAGGCAAGGGACCTGCTATGTCCACAGCATCTTGCTGCAAGGGTTCTCCTATGGGCAGAGGCCCAGAGACAACACAACCGCTGGAGTGCCCCGGCTGCCAACGCATGGCACCAGCCTTACAGTTGGTCTGGGCGTCATCCGACATTCCAGACCAGAGTAAGCTCTGTGTCAGGCACTTCAGGGTTCGGTCTGTCTCCGGGTTACTGTCCAAAGGGGTTTCGCTGGCAACCGACACCGGTTACGCAGGAAAGTTCCCTGGGGGGACCAGTTGGACACATTCCCTATCTGGTCTATCCCCTCCCACTTTCCTGGCTACCCTGTACCTTAACCCTTCCCGCCAGGTCATACTTCACGCCCCAACATTGTCAAGGCCGCTGCCAGAGTGGTGCCTCATGCCTATCAGGGATGGGTCAGAGAGTTGAGCCTCCCTAAACTCCTGCCTGCGGCCCTCAATCTCTCCTAAATTGGGACACTCTACAGGGGGATCTAGGTGGGGACTACTAGGGTCAGTCTGGTAGGGGTCAGTCATGGAAAAATCAGTGTGGTTTCTCATACTCACTGCCGGAGTTGGCAAACCACTTGGGTCAGGAGCATCATTGGGCACCCCCACAGGATCAAACGAGCTGGAACCGACATCCTCTGCGTTGCTAGGGGACGTAGGCATACCAGAGGCAAAAGGCATGCGGGGTCGATGTGCTGATCTAGCCGCTGTAATCTTTTCCTCTGGGCTGGTTGATGCTGTGGTTGGCTGTGCTGGAGTAGCTGATGTCAACGGTGGTTTTGGAACTTGACTCCGGGGAATGGCGCCAACAAACGTAGTGACGATCCCACCACCCAGATCATTTCCTAGGACCACATCAGTTGGGAGACCATCCATGACGGCAACTTCTCGCAACTCTGGTCCAGCTCCCCAGTCCAGGTAGACTCTTGCCATGGGAACCGCTTTCTCTGTTCCTTCTGCCAGGGTGACCGTGGCAGTGCGACCCTGCAATACTGCAGCAGGATCTATAAGGTGGGGGCTCACCACAGTGATTGAGGCCCCAGATTCTCTTAGGCCTTCTCCCTGCAGGGGTCCCACGTGGACTGGCTGCAGGTGCCTCCACTTGTTGTGTAGGGGCTGTTTGGCCATGCAGGTGACTCTCTCCGCAGAGTGCACCTGTCTCTCGCCACACTCCATCGGACTGACTGGAGGGGGAACAGTCTCTGTAGGCTCATCTCCTCTCGTCAAACAAGCGAGCCGGGCTCCAGCACTCGGATTTGGGGCACGAGTCTGGGGTGCTTGGGATGCAGGACAGTTCATCCTCAGATGTCCGATTTTCCCACAGCCGTAGCACTTCTTCTCCAGTCGTGGCACCGATGATCTCTGATCAGTTGCAGGGACGCTGCGGTGCGGTTGCTGGCCAAGAGCACCCGGGTTGGAAGATGCTTGTCTTTGGGGTTGATGAGCTGAAGAGGGGGGTCCCCTTGGTGGTGCAGTCTTTTGGAGCTGGCTGCTGGCTGGGCGCTTCTGCCCCTGTGGCCGAATTGCCACATACTTGTCTGCTAACTGGGCAGCCATCTTTAAGCTGGGTGGCTCCCGATCTAGCACCCACTCCTTCACTTCTGGGGCGCACCTGCGGTAGAACTGCTCCCTGCAGATCAGGTCGATCAGTGCGTCCTATGTAGTGGCTTCCGAATCCTTCACCCACTTCACCACGTACTGCCGCAGCTGGGTGGCGAACTGCTCATGGGTGCTGCTAGGATTCTTGGGCAAGTCTCTGAACTTCTTCCTGTAAGACTCTGGAGTGATGAAGAATCGCTGGAGGAGGGCCTTCGCGACTTCGTCGTAGTTCCCACAGTCCTCCGTGGCCACTCCTCGATAGGCCTCCAAGGCCTCTCCATGCAGAGTGGGTACAAGGTGTCTCACCCACTCCGACTTGGGTAAATCGTGTAGTTTACAAGTCCTTTCAAAAACTTGTAAATGTCCATCAATGTCCCCATCACTGTCTGCAAACTTGGCAAACTGAACTCGTCCTGATCTGTGTACAACAGCTGCCAACGGCTCCCGGGGTACCACAGCCTGTGGTGCCCGCTCATCACGCCACATCTGGATGATGATCAAGCGCTCTTGCTTCGTTGCCCTTTCCCCCAATTCCGCTAGCCGATCTGCTAGGGTATCCGGGCCGCCCCCCCCCCCCCCCCCCCCCGGGATGTTGGGATCCTGGCCCTGCTAGGGATTGCTGGGAAACATAGCTGCTGGGAGAGAGGGCGGGGCTTGTGGTTCTCACCGGTTCTGTGCGAAGGTCCACTGTTGGGTCGTCCTCTGCGATGCTGACGCCGTCAGTGTTTTCCACCTCCACCTGATGAGACTCCTCCCAGCTCCTGAGCGCCGCCTGCATGACGCTCCTGGACGCGTTGAAAGGGATTTCCACACCCTTCCCCTGGCATACGATCTCCAGATCCTCCTTGGACATTCCGCTGAAATCCGCCATTTTGTGCGTTCTCCTGCGCTGCAGTTACTCCTCTCCTGAGTAACTCGGCTTCTCCAATCGGGTGATGAAAAGTCGCCTGGGAATATCCCACCACTATGCCACCAATTTCTGTGACAGGACGGTACCGTACGAAAGCACTCGCCGCTTTCGCGTCCCGTTGGCTGCGCACAGAATGGAAGGTCAAGCCGCACGAGGCCTGACCACATAGGGGATTCCCGCTTACCGTCAGTAACCGCCTGTTACTGACTCCACCCACTACGCTGTGGGCGGGTTCTCGCTGCCACCACCAAACTCCTAACCTGCCGTGGCGTTTGGAACCACGGTTCTGCTCTGTATGTGCCGACGCACTGCCTTACCACCCCTGTGTGGTGCTGACGAATCCCCACTAGCCACTTGCTAGGCCTCTACCGGTAGCTGGCGGAAGGCGGAGCTTGGAGACGCTAGGTACTTCCCTGGACAGCCGGAGGACGGGGCTAGGTTTGGCCTAACCCTGTTGGTCACAAGATGAAGCAGTCTTCTTGAGGCAAAGATGTTTATTGCTCAAATAACCTTTAAAAAGGCTCCTCCCTATTGCTAGGGGTAACAGCATACAATCAGATGTTTTCAGCAGAATAAGATGGAATAATACACACTCCTATGGGCCAACTGCCCTCCTTTTATCCCTCTCCAAGACCCCTTACCACAGGGGGTAAGCCCGCCCTGCGGTGCACAACCAATCAATGTTTACCCATGAGCTGTGCATGCCTTGGTCACATGCACATCTAACATTGTCCCTTATGGACAGTGGGGAGTGGTCGGTCTCCTTTGACTCTCCCACCTTGGAGAATCAGGATACTCCCCGGTGCCGTTCAGTCTGGCTGGGGGAAAGTTTTCCCTTCTAAACTGACTTCCAGAAACCTGCCCGGGACCTAGCCCACTGGCTGCAGCCTGGATTTGGGCTCCAGAGCTGGGCAGCCTGGCTCCCCGGTCCAGGTCTCGAGGCCACTACGGGTGATCTCCATGGAGCTCCAAGAAACCACTCAGCTTGTTTCATAGCTGAGCTGCTTCTCTTTCTCCCTGTGCCCCTTGGAAATGTGAGGCTGGATGGGAAAGCATTCCGTTTTTGGGGAAAAGGTCTGGGAGAATCCATCAGCCTGCACAGCCATGGATTCCCCCCTCCTGGGACACACAATCAAGTAAGTGCAATTTACCTTTAAATACATTACATTTAAATCACACTGTACATGTTTATACATTTAAATACACTCTGAGCCTGCACAGGCTCCACATACCTAGGCACTGCAGTGCCTTACAACACACTGTACTTTCTATTATTTGACACAATGTCTGGTTTGTGGAATACTGTCCTAGTCCTGCAGCCTGGCTGCTAGGACCCTGTCTGTTCTGGCTCCCCTAGCCCTGCAGCCTGGCTGCTCAGGCTCTCTCAGTGCTGGAGGTATGGGGCTGGCTTCCCCCACCCTCCAGCCTGCCTGCCTGCCACTGGGGTCCAGGGAGCTGGCTCTCCCTGTCCCCCCAGTGTGGCACTACTCAGTGGCCTCGCCGCACGCAGCGGCGCACCCCCCTGTACTGAAGCCCGGCGGCCCGGGACACTTGTCCCGGCCGCCATGACTCTGCCTCTGTTGTAGCGCTGAGGCGCCGGGAGCGTAGCTCCCGGACCCCAGTGCTCATCAGCCTGCTCGGCAGCCTAACTGCACCCACGCCACTAGGGAGCCGGCTAGCCCGGTCCCCCGTGAGCGGCGCCTGTCTTGTAGCCTCGCCGCAGCGTCCGGCGGGGAGCCGGGGCTGCGGTGCACCCCCCTCGCTGCCCAGCAGCCCGAGACGTCCGTCCCGGCTGCTGCGGCTGGCCACCCGTGCTGGGCTGAGGCGCCGGGAGCAGGGCTCCCGGCCCCCAGCGGCGGCTCTCCCTTCTCCCCGGCGCGCACACTCCAGTGCGCCCGGGGCTACACTGACCGCTGCCGGGAGCGGAGCTCCCGGACTCCGGCGGTCAGCGGCTCCCTCTCCCCCGGCGCGCATACACTGCTGAGCGCGCCGGGGGCTGTCCTCACTGCCATGGTCTCCGGAGGGGTCCGGGACCACGGCACATTGAAATATACTTTTAAACAGTTTTTGTACATTTTATAAACATGGCGCCTAGCGCCCACAGCATTTTTAAATCTGGCGCCAAGCGCCCTTTGTCCTTTAAAATGGCGCCGGGCACTAGGGGTTAACCCCTTCAGTGCCGCGGCGGCCATTTGCCTCGTGGCTGGAGCCTCTCCGGCCACAGGGGGGCACATTGGTAACGCAGTGAGTGGGAATTTGGATAGTATATAAAAAAGCGCTATCTGGTCATTTTGTTTTTCCAGTGTTATTTGAGCGCTGGGTGTGTGCTGGCATACTCTCTCTCTGTCTCTCCAAAGGGCCTGGTTGGGGATTTGTCCCCTGATAGGTATATCCCTGTGTGTGTGGGGTGTCGGTACGTGCGTGTCGACATGTCTGAGGCGGAAGGCTTCTCCAAGGAGGAGGTGGAGCAAATGAGTGGTGTGTCCCCGTCGGTTGTGCCGACTCAGGAATGGATGGACATGTGGCATATGTTGAATGCAAGTGTGGCTTCTTTACATAAGAGGCTTGATAAGGCTGAATCAGGGGAGGCATCAGGGGGTCAATCCTCGGGGTCTCATCCCTTGGCACAAATTATGGACACTACTACCGACACGGACTCTGATTCCAGTGTCGACTATGATGAAGTAAAATTGCACCCTAAGGTGACAAAAAGCATTCAGTGTATGATTGTGGCAATAAGGGATGTGTTGCATATTGCTGATGAACCCTCTGTTCCAGACACGAGGGTACACATGTTTAAGGGAAAGAAACAGATTATAAATTTTCCCACATCTCATGAACTAAATGAGTTCTTTGAAAAGGCTTGGGAGACTCCGGAAAAGAGACCGCAGATCCCCAAAAGAATTTATATGGCATACCCCTTCCCTAAACAGGACAGGGTGCGTTGGGAATCACCTCCCACTGTGGACAAGGCCTTAATGCGCCTGTCCAAGAAAGTGGCGCTACCGTCTCCAGACACAGCGACCCTCAAGGATCCTGCGGATCGCAGGCAGGAGACTACTTTAAAGTCTATTTATTCGCATACTGGAGCTGTGCTAAGACCGACAATTGCGTCGGGATGGGTATGTAGCGCAATTTCAGCATGAACAGATGATCTAACGGCTGAATTTGGTACCATAGATAGAGATACTGTATTGTTAATTCTAGCCCATATAAAAGATGCAGTCTTATTTATGAGAGATGCTCAAAGGGATATTGGATTGCTAGCTTCCAGAGCCAATGCCATGTCTATCTCAGCGAGACGATCCTTATGGACTCGCCAATGGACGGGTGATGCGGATTCAAAAAAGCATATGGAAGTCCTACCCTATAAGGGAGACGTATTGTTAGGGGATGGGCTGACGGACCTGGTTTCCACAGCTACCGCAGGTAAATCAAATTTTTTACCATTTATTCCCCAACAGCAAAAGAAAATACCACCGTATCAGATGCAGTCCTTTTCAGTCGCAAAAGTCCAGAAGAGGTCGGGGGTCCTCCTTCCTTGCCAGAGGTAAGGCTAGAGGGAAAAGAGCACCCGCTTCGGCCGGTGCCCAGGAACAAAAGTCCTCCCCGGCTACTACAAAATCCTCGGCATGACGCTGGGGCTCCCCTGCGGGACTCCGCACCGGTGAGGGCACGTCTTCGACTTTTCAGCCAGGCCTGGGTCAGCTCAGACCTGAATCCTTGGGTGTTGGAAATAGTTTCCCGGGGTTACAAACTGGAATTCGAGGAGGTGCCCCCGCGCCAATTTTTCAAGTCGGCATTACCAGCTTCTACACCAGATCGGAATGTAGTGTTAGCTGCAATCCAAACACTGTGTCTACAGCAAGTAATTATCAGGGTTCCCTTGAACCAGCAGGGAAGAGACTACTACTCAACCCTCTTTGTGGTCCCGAAACCGGACGGTTCGGTAAGACCTATTTTGAATCTAAAATCCCTAAACCTGTACATGAAAAGATTCAAATTCAAGATGGAATCGCTCAGGGCGATTATAGCCAGTATGGAGGAGGGGGAGTTTATGGTGTCACTGGACATAAAGGATGCGTACCTTCATGTCCCCATATATCCCTCCCATCAGGAGTACCTGAGATTCGCTGTACAGGAGTGTCATTACCAATTTCAGACGTTGCAGTTTGGGCTTTCCACGACCCCAAGGATTTTCACCAAGATAATGGCGGAAATGATGGTGGTCCTGCGCAAGCATGGAGTCACAATTATCCCATACTTGGACGATCTCCTGATAAAGGCGAGATCAAGAGAGAAATTGCTGAGCAGTGTAACGCTCTCTCTGAGAGTGCTCCAGCAACACGGTTGGATTCTGAATCTACCGAAGTCACAGTTGATTCCGACAACTCGACTAACGTTCTTAGGTATGATACTGGATACGGAACAAATGAAGGTTTTTCTCCCGTTGGAAAAAGCCCAGGATATCCAGAACATGGTCAGAGACCTGCTAAAACCGAAAAGGGTGTCAGTTCATCAATGCACTCGAGTTCTGGGAAAAATGGTGGCGGCCTACGAGGCCATCCCCTTCGGCAGGTTCCATGCGAGGACGTTTCAATGGGACCTTTTGGACAAATGGTCCGGGTCACATCTGCACTTACATCGGAAAATAACTCTGTCCCCAGGGGCCAGGGTGTCTCTCCTATGGTGGCTGCAAAGTGCTCACCTGCTGGAGGGTCGCAGGTTCGGAATTCTGGACTGGATCCTGGTAACCACGGACGCGAGCCTCCGAGGGTGAGGAGCAGTCACCCAAGGAAGACATTTTCAGGGACTGTGGTCAAACCAGGAGTCCTGTCTACACATCAATGTGTTGGAACTCAGGGCCATATACAACGGCCTTCGACAAGTCGAGAGTCTTCTTCGAAACCTACCAGTTCTGATTCAATCAGACCATTTCACAGCAGTGGCTCATGTGAACCGCCAAGGCGGGACAAGAAGCAGAGTCGCGATGGCGGAAGCCACAAGGATTCTTCGCTGGGCGGAAAATCACGTAAGCGCTCTGTCGGCTGTCTTCATTCCGGGAGTGGACAACTGGGAAGCAGACTTCCTCAGCAGACACGATCTCCATCCAGGAGAGTGGGGACTTCATCAAGAAGTCTTTGCAGACATAACACGTCTTTGGGGAATTCCTCAAAAAGACATGATGGCGTCACGCCTCAACAAAAAGCTTCAGAGGTATTGTGCCAGGTCTCGGGACCCTCAGGCAGTAGCAGTAGACGCCATGGTAACGCCGTGGGTGTTCCACTCGGTCTACGTGTTTCCTCCTCTTCCTCTCATCACAAAAGTGTTGAGGATCATAAGGCGAAGAAGAGTACAGACAATACTCGTTGTTCCAGAGTGGCCTCGAAGGGCCTGGTACTCAGATCTTCAAGAGATGCTCACAGGAGATCCCTGGCCTCTCCCTCTGAGGGAGGACCTGTTGCAACAGGGGCCCTGTATATTCCAAGACTTACCGCGGTTACGTTTGACGGCATGGCGGTTGAACGCCGAATCCTCGCGGAGAAGGGGATTCCGGAGGAGGTCATCCCTACTTTAATAAAGGCTAGGAAGGAGGTGACGGTGAAACATTATCACCGTATCTGGCGAAAGTATGTGTCTTGGTGTGTAAGCAAGAACGCGCCTACGGAAGATTTTCATCTGGGGCGTTTTATCCACTTCCTGCAGACAGGAGTGAATATGGGACTGAAATTAGGTTCTGTTAAGGTACAAATTTCGGCCCTTTCGATTTTCTTTCAGAAGGAATTGGCTTCTCTTCCAGAAGTCCAGACGTTTGTAAAGGGAGTGCTGCACATCCAGCCTCCTTATGTGCTTCCAGTGGCACCGTGGGACCTGAACGTGGTGTTGCAGTTCCTAAAATCACGCTGGTTTGAACCACTTAACAAGGTTGAGTTGAAATTTCTTACCTGGAAGGTGGTCATGTTGTTGGCCTTGGCATCGGCAAGGCGAGTGTCAGAATTGGCGGCCTTGTCTCACAAGAGCCCCTACTTGATTTTTCATGTGGATAGAGCGGAATTGAGGACACGCCCTCAATTTTTGCCTAAGGTGGTTTCTTCATTCCATCTGAACCAACCTATCGTGGTGCCTGTGGCTCCGAGTGACTTGGAGGATTCCAGGTCCCTGGACGTAGTCAGGGCTTTGAAGATTTATGTAGCCAGAACGGCTAGACTTAGGAAAGCAGAAGCACTGTTTGTCCTGTATGCTGCTAATAAGATTGGCGCACCTGCTTCGAAGCAGACTATTGCTCGCTGGATCTGTAATACGATTCAGCAGGCTCATTCTACGGCTGGATTGCCGGTTCCAAATTCGGTTAAGGCCCATTCCAATAGGAAGGTGGGCTCTTCTCGGGCGGCTGCCCGAGGCGTCTCGGCATTACAGCTTTGTCGTGCGGCGACTTGGTCGGGGTCAAACACCTTTGCTAAATTCTACAAGTTTGATACCCTGGCTGATGAGGACCTAGCTTTTCCTTAGTCGGTGCTGCAGAATCATTCGCACTCTCCCGCCCGATTGGGAGCTTTGGTATACACCCCATGGTCCTTACGGAGTCCCCAGCATCCTCTAGGACGTAAGAGATGTCAAAGTCGAAAAATATTGTAATGCATACCCCATGTACTAACCCCACACACATGCCCGCTGCGTGTGCACTTATTCCGCCGTGAGGGCGCATATCCGCAATTTGCGTAAAGTAGCTCCCCGCGGCCATGCGCCTTAGCGCGTGATATGCGCGTTTATGGTAGAGTTTGTGAACGCGTAGAGGGTTATTAGAACATTACATATTTAACCCAAATAGTGTACATTTTAGATATAGCTCCCTTGTACCACATCAACAAGTCCAGAACAAAGGGATTCACCTTTGCAGGATAAGAGGGGACAGACTAAGGCTATAAGGTGATGTTTGGTATCCAGCTGTAGGGTATTTTAAGGGAAACATTCTGGTGTTGGTTAGAGAAAGATCGCATGTTCCTGCGTATAGTTATGTGCAGAAGTAGAATATAGATATAAATTGTATTTACTGTATATTATGAATGGGGAGGGAACGAGAATGAAACCCAGTCACACATAAATTAAATCTCCCACAGACTGAGATACAATGGCCTTATTTACACTAAGCTTTGAGATTCTATGAAGAGGGCAAACACCTTTGTTTACTAAGATGGCCAGGTTTCTATTTAGAACAATGAGTGCTGAGTTGTCATTGTCTCACCTGAAAGGAAGGGACAAACAAGGGTGAACAATGCCCAGGAGCCGAGGCTGTTTGGAAGATCAGAAACAATAGCTAACCACAACAAAACCAGACAGATAGGAATTTAAGATACTAACATTCCTAGTCTAAAACCCATGGAGATAAAGGTGTTCGTTTATATATATATATATATATATATATATAAATGAATACATATATAATTCCTAACAAATTGTAATAGCAGGAGTATGCGTGTGCGTATGTATATATATATATATATATATATATGAATATGTGGATATATGTATATCTTGAAGATTGAAATAGATAATCCTATCATGTGTGGGATCATATTGTTCAGAGTCATGTAAACATTAATCTGGTGGGAATAAGAACATTATTAAATCTTACCTCATTAAGTTATTAATAATACCAGATTTATGATTAATATGATGGGTTTAACTGATCATGGGGCGGGAACTCAGATGTAAACAACAGAAACCACATCTCAAGTCCTAGCCATCGCCCACTTCTTGAACTGACCAATGGTCCCCGGTGCACAGGACATGTCCCACCCCCTAACCAATGGAAGAAGAGCACACAGTGTCTATTGTATTATGCCTTGATCTACTGAATAAAGAGCGAGCTGCAGGCCAGGTCACTATCAAAGACTCTGAACGCTATCCACCTGATGAGTGGAGGACCGGATCCGGGAAGCGCTTGCGATTATTCACACGTATGTACATTGACTGTAGCCATTATTCTGTTTAGATTTATCTTGTTAGCCTGTAGTGTATAATTTGTACTGTTTAACCTTTTTGAATAATCCACGGTGGCCTTAGAACCCTGTGGTTTCAACTACAAACTGGTGTCGTGTCCTCACTTTCCTGCAAGGGTTTAAAGTGTATTTTAACTGTAAAAGGTTTATAAGTATTGTTAAGGTGTACGCACTGCGGGTACTTTATACCGTCAGTGCTACTTAAGGTTTAAGGTATAACATCGTTGCAGTACTTTGCTGCTAAGGGTTTAAAGTGTAATCATATCATTGCATTGACAATGCTAAATTCCCTTGTCGTATAAACAACCCTTTATGAAGTCTAAGAACACTGTACGCTGTTTACTTAAGAAGTACCGTAATGGTACGCTAGTTGCGTAACGATCGCTCAGCCGTAGGCGAGACGCTCAAGCGTCACGTTCGCTCACGGCCCAGTGATCACAGGACACGTTATTGGCTATGACTAGAGTAATGATTCGCTATGGCGTAGCGGACGCTCGAGACCACGAGGAGATCACCAGCGGCGCAGACGCTCACAACGCTATACCTTTATGTCTAAACCTTATACCAATGAAATACACGGAATACCTTAATGTGAATACAGGGTGTAAGTGCAACCTTGTGTAACCTGACTAACTACAAAGCTGCTTGAGCGTCACCGACGCTCAAGTGAACACTTAACACTATAGGAAATACACAGATACTGGTTTAGGGTCCAAAGCCTATTAACTGTATTATATCTAGTATACTTGTAAAAAGGGGATAACAGTACAAATGATACACTACAATATAACAAAGACTTCCTAACCAAAATACAATACTATCTAATACAATACAATACTAGTCTAGGGGAGATACGAGAGAAAGAGAAGGGAAAGAGAGAGAGAGAGAGAGAGAGAGACGGAGAGAGATGAGAGAAATTGGCTCACAGTAAGACAATGATTACGGAGAGAAACTTACGCACAAGGGTAAACGATCGCATGCGCCTGGACATCCAGCACCCGATTTTCAGCAATGAGAACCGTTGAAGAGTGAGAGCTGGATGTGGTCGGCCTGCCTATTTATGCCCCACACACAATGCAATCTCATAGTCCCTACAATCCCATTGTCCATTGGATGAAGGAATTCGACCCTGTATCACAACAAAAGGTCATAGGTTGATTCATACAGGTGGGCTGTGACGATTTCAAACAGCTCAGGTGGGTGGGGAACTAAGTTTCCCGCCGCATACCTGAGTATGAGTAAATAATAGAAATGGACATAAACTTCTTATGTCCATAACTATTCGCACGAGCGATTAATACGCTCCAAACCAACACCGGAATATTGCTAATTAAATACTCTTCCGATGGGTACCAAACACTGCTGTATGATTCCTGTTAGACCCTTCGTACAATACAAAGAGGGATTACTTTAAACAGGGACCTTCTATATTAACCAAACTTTCAGAAACTATCAAAGGGATCATGATCTATAAACTACATTAATTGTGAAAATATGTAACGAATGAGTCGCACGCTACGACTACATAAACTCTACCGTAAATACGCATACCGCGCCTGCGAGTGCACGCTATTGCGGGTATGCGCCTTCACGGGAGAGCGTACGCATGCGCAGCACGGACCAGTGTGCGGTGCAAATATGGCAACGTGTATGGGGATATTTTTCTGACTTTGACAGTCCACCCTTTGGCAGTCAATAATAACTGCCACCTTCTAAAACATTTCAAAAGGAGAAAAATATATGTCAGGGGTTAATTCATTTCCATGGTTGGGTGAGGGAGGAGAGAGGAGTAGGTGTGAAGAGGGTATGACCTAGTGTGATAGCAGAAGCATGTGTGTATGAGTCCATGTTTGGAGGGTCATGTATCATCGTGCCGTACGTGTTGTAAATCAAGCTTCGAGGTATTGCGAAGTATACATTTGAATTCCTTCTTATCCTGTGGTACAGGTCTGTGGATGGGCTGTCAAACTTTACCGAGCTCTTTTCGGATTTTGAACAAAATGGGGAGCACATTTTAGTTGATGATACATGAATGGGGGAGGTATGTGGTTGCTGATATCTGTGCCTGTATTCCCTATCGTCTATGTGTGTCATTACCTGAGGGTTGTAGAGATGAAGATAAAGAACACTTATGGAAAATGCAATGATATTCTATGTCAGGGAAATGTACATCTGTCGTCGAAGTTGTGTTCGGTATCTGTTGAGAGTCGTCTTCTTTGCGCTGTATTGCTCCTTGGGCATGAGCAAATAGCTTTGTCAGAGCCATCGGATTTACAAAAAAATGTTGGGCTAGCGTGAGTTTAAATGTACTAGGGAAACTGGGGATCCATGGCAAAGTTCATCAAGTGTCCATTTCTCAAGTGGTCAAAACTTCATCTTTGGTGCTTGTCTGTTGTCTGTATAGCGTCTCGTCAACTTCCTCGTCCAAGGGGGTCTTTGTATCTTGGAGAAAAGCAGAAAAACAGGTGAAAGAAACGGACCGTATAATCGCATTTTCATCACATTCTGGTTTCTATTATTGGGTCATAAATCAAATCCAGGTTAATTACGGCTTCCCCACTCCTCAAGCTCATCACTTTTGTACTTTGTTTGCACCTCATTAAAGCCTGCCCGCATCTAAATATCAATCCAATCGATATAACGACACCCAAGATACATAGTAGAAACTTTCCAACATCCATTATGACTCCTTGAGCCCAGTCTCCTAAACCGGAGAACCAATTTCGCGGGTTCAACCATGACACCCAACCAGTCAGCTCATTACCTACAGCAGCAAGGGTGAGATTGTGTTTTCGACGAAATTCCCACTTTAATTGCAGAATATCGTCCATCTTTTGGTCTATGACCTCTACCGGATCCTCGGTGCTATTCGTGATATAAGTGCAACACTTTATGCCGTACTGTGTTGCCAATGTAACACAATATCCGCCTGTTACTGCTGTAAGATAATTAAGAACCATCCTATGCTGAACTAGTTCTGTTTTATAAGCTTGAAGTTCTCTTCCAGTGTATCTAAACGTGTCATCATACATTTCAGTGATATTATCTAACAAATTGGCGAGTGCGGAAATGTATCTATAATTCATCACTCCTAGAGCGGTGCGAGTGAAATCTAACGCTACCAGAACCTGAATCCCGGTGGATTCATGGATAAGATCAGAGGCCGGATGCTCTAACCTTTCTGACAGTTGTCTTTTAACTCGGTGCTCGTAATGAGTGTGAGTATAAGGAGCTTGGGCACCACGGTGTATGTCTTTCATTTTGTCATGTGTTACAGTCATCACTTCAGGCAATACTTTTCCAATATAACACAATCCTTCAGAGTTTGGGGCAAGCCACTTGTACGCCTTTCTCCCGCATATGAAATATGCGTCATCGGGGAGAACATATGGGACGGAGAAGGACATTACCATGTTACAAACCTTCCAGGTGAAATCTCCTGACCCTAATTCTTCCATCTGCTTAATGCACGTATCAGTTTGTACGATATGTGCACAGTATCCTGGTGATACCTCTCCAACTCTAGTAATCCTATTTCCTAAGGTATATCGATACCGGAAAGATTTTCCTCTACTGGCTATGTGGCGTACAAGCTCTGTATCTGTAGGCATTCTATCTGCTCTGTGTGAAAAGGTCATGGTAAGGTTGCTCCATGACACTTCCCAATTTCCCGGCTTACGGGGGTTGGAGATATTAAAACATAAGAGGGACCTATCCACATGGTATTGGTGGAGCTTCAAACTAGGAGGGCTGGAGATGTTAAATCTCCGGTCCACCGGTCTCCCACCACTTAGCTCAAGTACCTCCCCTAACGTTAAAGGAAATGGTACTAGCCCTGATTTGCTATGACCCTGAGGTACTTGAGAGCATACCCAACAATCTGTTTGGTTTAACACGTTACCCACTAAAGAGTGATAGTCACTCAATGGATGCCGGTCCATATGGATATTAAAACTGGATTGGCATTTCTTTATGCATCCATCTTCAACCAGATTATCACAGAGCCTACAGATACAATTTTCTTCAGCTAACAATCCATCACAATTTCTTCTATCGGATCGTTTTCTGATACTCGCCTTTGCTTGTTGGTTTGGTTGATCTTGGAAAACTACGCCTCCATCATCATAATCGGAACCCATTCCAGATCCTCTCTCGACCTCTATGGTACTCTCGCCGGAACAGACTGCTCTGGTCAACATCACGGTTAACATCAAAATCCGGATCACAGTCTCTTGGGGCAAGTCCATCTTTGAGGAGGAAATAGAGAAGAATGAGAAGGGGGAAAAAAGAAATTTCAAGGAAGAGGGGATGGGAAGTGGAGAAAAACAATAAAAGGGAGAGGGGAGTCGACAACTGCTTTCGGTCTTCAATGCTCAGGTGCCGCCTCAGTCCTCCTGGAACAGACACTCCAGTGATACAACCTCTACCGTCTGTTCCTTATCACGGGACTTCTCTGGATCAGCAACCTTCTTGCAGTGGGATGAATGGACCCAAGTCTCTCTCTCAGCCACCTTCAATGCTGTGGTGCTAGTCAATAAGACCTGGTATGGTCCTTCCCATCTATCAATAAGACAACCTGAGCGTAGAAAATTTCGTATCATTACATAATCCCCAGGTTCAATGTCATGACAATTACTATCTGGTAAATCAGGAATCACCAACTTCAGATTATCATTTTGATTCCTCAACTGTTTACTCATGTTAATCAAGTACTTTACAGTTACTTCACTGTTACATTTCAAATCATCCTGGGGGTTAATCATGACATGCGGTTGTCGACCAAACAAGATTTCAAAAGGAGACAGATTAAGAGGGGACCTGGGAGTGGTTCTGATGCTATACAAAACAATGGGTAAAGCTTCTGGCCACGTCAATCCTGTCTCTGCCATTACTTTACTCAATTTATTTTTAATAGTGCTGTTCACTCTTTCGACCTTCGCACTCGCCTGTGGACGGTACGGAGTGTGCAGCTTGCTATCAATTCCCATCAACTTACACATTCCTTGAAAGACATCACCTGTAAAATGGGTACCCCTATCACTTTCAATGATTCTAGGGATACCATATCTACATACAAATTCCTGCACAATTTTCTTAGCTGTAAACATAGCGGTATTTGTAGCTGCTGGAAAAGCTTCGACCCAATTCGAGAAAACATCTATACAAACAAGTACATATTTCAAATTTCGACATGGGGGTAATTGAATGAAGTCGATTTGTATTACCTGGAAAGGGCCGCCGGCAGGTGGGATATGGGATGGTTCTGTAGGTATTGCCTTTCCAATATTCTTTCTCAGACAGGTAAGGCATGACATTGCTCTTTTACTCGCATGAGAGGAGAATCCTGGGGCGCACCAGTATGCTCTTACCAATTTGCACATCCCCTCCTTGCCTAGATGAGTCAGCCCGTGAGCTGCTTCAGCCAGACATGGAAGGTATGCCCTGGGGGCCACTGGTTTACCATGTCCATCCGTCCAGAGCCCTGAGGACTCCTGGCCATATCCCTTTGCCCTCCAGACTGCTCTTTCCTGTGTGGAACACAAATTCTGCATCTCACACAACTTTTGTGTGTTGATGGTATTAAATACCATCAGTTGTGTGGTGTCTGTCTGTATGGGGGTAGCAGCTGCAAGCTTTGCGGCTTCGTCTGCTCGGCTGTTACCAAGTGACACTGGGTCTTGACTATATGTATGTGCTTTACATTTGATAACAGCCACTCTGTCGGGTTCCTGTATCGCTGTTAGAAGCCTTTTTATATACGCTGCATGCGCTATTGGTGTACCAGCTGCCGTCATGAAATTTCTGAGACGCCATAGCGCTCCGAAATCATGTACTACCCCGAAGGCGTATCTAGAATCGGTGTAGATATTGGCTGACTTGCCCTTAGCCAATTCACATGCTCTGGTTAGGGCGACCAGTTCAGCAACCTGGGCTGAGTGAGGTGGGCCTAGCGGTTCCGCTTCTATGGTGTCTTGGTCATCTACGACTGCGTATCCAGTACACAAGTCTCCCGAGTCTGACTGTCTATGACAACTACCGTCCGTGTAGAACGTGAGTTCTGCATCTTCCAGTGGGTTGTCACTGATGTCAGGCCTTGCGGTAAAATTTTGGGTCAAATATTCCATACAATCATGTGTATCTCCCTTTGCATTAAATCCTCCTTCCCCATCACTCTCACCTTCCACCCTTTGTGTCTGACCAGGCACACCTGGGAGAAATGTTGCAGGATTTAATGCACTGCATCTCCTTATGGTGATGTTTACTGGGGCCATTAATGCCAATTCCCATCTTGTAAACCTTGCTGATGAGACGTGTCTGGTTTGGGCAGAATTCAATAAGGCAGATACCGCATGCGGTGTATGGACTGTGAGGTTGTGGCCTAGCACGACATCTTCGCTTTTTGTCACTAGCAATGCTATCGCCGCAACGCTACGCAAGCATGTGGGGAGGGATCGCGCTACCGTGTCTAGCTGGGCGCTGTAGTATGCGACTGGCCTGCTGGCGTCACCGTGTTTTTGGGTTAGTACACCTGCTGCGCACCCAGCACTTTCTGTTCCGTATAGTTCAAAGGGTTTCCCATAGTCTGGCATACCTAGTGCTGGTGCCTGCGTTAGGCACTGTTTGAGTCTCTCAAATGCTGTTTCGGATTCGTCTGTATGCGAAATCCGATCAGGTTTGTTTGAAGAGACCATTTCCTGCAAAGGTAACGCCAATATGGAAAACCCTGAGATCCAATTACGGCAATACCCACACATTCCTAAAAACGTCCTGATCTGTTGCTGGGTTTGTGGCAGTGTCATGTCTCTAATGGCTTGGATTCTATCAGCGGTCAGGTGTCTCAGTCCTTGTGTTAGACAGTGTCCCAAATATTTTACCTTAGTTTGGCATAATTGTAACTTGTCTTTGGAAACCTTGTGACCTGTGTCTGAAAGATGAAACAGGAGCTGCTTCGTATCCTTCAGAGATGCTTCCAGTGAATCTGAACACAGTAATAAATCATCCACATACTGTATCAATACTGATCCACTCTCTGGTTGGAAAGACTGTAAACAATCATGCAAAGCCTGAGAAAATATACTTGGACTATCTATGAAACCTTGGGGTAACCGAGTCCACGTGTATTGGACTCCTCTGTATGTGAATGCAAACAAATATTGGCTGTCAGGGTGCAGAGGTACCGAGAAGAAAGCGGAGCAGAGGTCAATAACAGTGAAAAATTTGGCAGTGGGAGGAATTTGCATTAGGATGACAGCTGGATTAGGCACTACGGGGAACTGACTCTCAACTATTTTGTTAATCCCCCTTAGATCCTGCACTAGCCTGTAACCCCTCCCCCCACTCTTTTTAACAGGGAAGATGGGACTATTGGCTGTGCTGGACGTTCTTACCAGAATGCCCTGTTGCAGCAAGCGTTCTATTACTGGGAAAACTCCTAACTCCACCTCTGGCTTCAGAGGATACTGTGGGATTTTTGGAGCTATCCTACCATCTTTTACTTGTACAACTACTGGAGCTACGTTTGCCATTAATCCAGTGTCCTGTCCATCTTTTGTCCAAAGTGACTCTGGTATCTGAGATGTCATCTCTTCTACTTGGGATGGATTCCTATTTGTCATAATGGAATGTGACATTAATTTTGATGGGGAGTCTAACATGTCTCGTACCTCCTGAGCGTGATTCTCAGGTATGTCCAAGAATACACCTTCAGGAGTACAATAAATGACGCAACCCATTTTACATAGTAAGTCTCTACCCAGGAGATTAGTTGGTGCCGATGCAGCCAGCAAAAAGGAATGCTTGGTATGCAAAGGCCCTATTGTAATCTCGGCTGGTTTGCTAACAGGGTAGTGCTGGACTACTCCTGTTACTCCCATGGCTGGAACTGTCCTACCAGTGGTTCTCATGCCCACTGTCGAATTTATCACTGACTTGGCCGCCCCTGTGTCTACAAGAAAGTTTAAAGTTTTACCAGCTACATTGATTGCAATCTCTGGTTCACTTCCAAGACTGGCAATCAACTTAACTGGCTGCAGATTACAGGTATGGCCACACCCCTAGTGGGTATGCTGACCTCCCTGAATCCCGCTGGCAGCGACTACTTGTGAGGGGGTTAGCTGGGAACTACCAGAGGCATGCCAATCTCTGTTCGGGGGATATCTTTTTGTTTCCCCTGTATGTGGCTCGAAACTCCGCCTCTGTGGACCCTGCTCCCAATGTCGTGTGTCGTGTCGTTGTCTAGGGGGTTGAAAAGATCTTTGTACACTCTTTGTTCTACAGTCTCGTGCATAGTGTCCCGGTCTGTTACAAGAAAAACATGTTATTACACTTGCCTTACCCACAGGATTCGGTGGTACATACGCAGGCTGCCTTGTGGTCAGCGCCTGTATACTTACGGACATCAACTTATCACTTTGCGACTCCCTGTGCCTAGTGATGTTTCTGTCGTGATCAATAGCAGCCTCTCTCAATGTGGACACTGACAGACCTCGCCAACATGGTTGTGTGGTCTGTACCCTAGCTTTTAATGTTTCTTTCAAACCATCCATCAGTACAGATACTGCTACTTCTCGATGGTTTGGGTTGGTCTTAATGTCTTCTATACCAGTGTACTTTGCCATTTCTAATAGTGCCCGGTGAAAATATTCTGTTGCCGTTTCGGACTCCTTTTGCTTAATGGAAAATATTTTATTCCATTTAACAACGGCTGGGAAATACTCTTTTAGCTGTAAATTTATCCTTTTTACATTATCCTTGTTGTACACGTCTGTAAGCGGTACATCTTTATCTAATGCGCAGTCAACTAAAAATTGAGTTGCATCGACATTGGAAGGTAAACAAGCTCTTAGCAGTATCTGCCAATCCTTGTTGTTGGGTTCTACAGTGTTACCTCGATCCCTGATGTATTTTTGGCTAGCAACTAAGTCTTTCCTGGGGTCAGGAAATTCGGACACTATTGTTCTTAATTCCATTCGGGAAAATGGAGTGTACATGGCAATGTTCCTTATGGGAGTGGCTCCAGACACATCTGTTTTTCCATTGGGAACTGCTATTACCCTTACAGGAGCAATTCTAACAGCCTCATTCTGCGTAGATTCTACAACTTGTGGTACAATTGTTTCAGTGTAGTGCATGGTGCCGTACTTACCCGTTGACACGACCTCACCTATCCCTCCGCTAGGGGCTTTCGCTAATCTCGTGGGTGTTGCTGTGCCTACTGTGGTCTCTGCTATGGTGGCCGCAAGAGAGAGAGCTGAAATTGTTGCCGAATCTTCTTCTTGATCACACTCCTGAGGAAGGTTCAAAACAGGGTACAACTTGCACGGGTTAATAATAGCATGAGTTACTTGGTTAACATCATTTACATTTACAGGGTTACTAAGTGTTTGTGTTTTACAACCCAGTGCGTTTCTCTCCGCAATCAACCTCTCTCCTGCAATGTATGGTGGAGGAGGGGCTGTGGCTATCAGCTTACTGACTGCCCCAGATCCTGCCGCCAGAGCCAAACCTCTCTGTATCTCACCTTCCTGGTGCCATAACTGTAAATAATCATGATGCTGAATTCGTCTCTTTGTTGATTTTACGAGACATATCCTCCTCCTTAAATTTTGTAACACGTCTGGACTGAAGCTACCTATTCTTGGGAATTTGTCCCTGTCTTGTACAGTCATTCTCTCCCATTCATCACATAAAGATTCTGTGTGACTTCCGTATTTTTCACACATGATGTACCTTGCCGACCCAACGGGTCGGTTCTCTGAATCAACCCGAACCGAGGTTGATCGCCCCCTACCTGAACAAATGGCCCCCATAATTCTGCAGGTGTTGCTTATTCCTCCTTGGATCTTTATCTCAAGGTTTTCAGCGAACCCTTACAAACAAACCAAGATGTCCTGGGCAGGCCGGCGGTGGCGGTTTACCAAGTACCCCACTTACTTCTCGCCCACGTTGGCCAGTACTGCAATAACTGTAACCAGAGCTGCTGTACCCAACCCAGGGCCCCTGTGAACCTCCTGTTTACTGGAACATATGAGGGTTACCCGAAGGACACTTACTCTTTCCAGTAAAGGTGGGGTTGTTAGATAGTTCCTGAGTGACCAGGGAACTTCCCTTTAAAAAAAAAAAAAAATTACACAAATCACGTCAGAATGTACAGATAGCGTTTGTGACCACTTTACTCTAATGGTATTAGGTCAGATTACTAACTACTGCACACAATTACGTGCGGTCCAATCGTTCAGTACATAAGCACTACTTGTCATGTACTGAAAGATCAATGGAATCGATGTTTCCGGCCGCGATTCCTTCAGCAAGAGCTTATGGCCTATATGGGTTCTGCACCAACGCCCCCAGGGGTTGTGCCACTGGACTTTTATAGCGGACCTCTTTGTCTATTTTACCTGTTACCTTATGACCTCCTGGTCTGTTACCGTCTGTTAATGACCTCCTGGTCTGTTACCTTATGACCTCCTGGTCTGTTACCTTATGACCTCCTGGTCTGTTACCTTATGGTCCGCTATACTCTAATGCTCAAATATTATTTAACCAAGGATGCCTCCCTAGCCACCGTATATGTCACTTACACGTGTGTCCCTTGACGAGTACCCGACTTTCCTTTTGGTTCAACCTCTTAAGTTATATAAACTTATGTAATAAAAACACACTCACTCAACACATGTACACTTTGTTTCTATATCTATTTCTGCGCAGAAATTGTCTTCAGTCCAACTGTGTTACCAATTAGGAGCAGGATCTGTTAAACTAAATTTCAGATTTTTCCAAAAATAGATTTGCGTTATTTACCGCGTCGCATTATTTACCGCTGTGCGTTACCTATCGCCTTTGCGCTAATTATCGCTTTGCGCTAATTCAACTTTTCGTGACTTGAGCTACGTTGCGTAACCAGACGCTACGTTGCGTAATGTACGCTGCGTGCGTCTGCCGTTTGGATTGCGTACGCAAGTCTTTTGTTAGGGACACGTGTACGCAAAACAAAGATCCACCGTAACACAATTTCTACCTTTATCAATGTAGGTGATCCCTGATCATCTACCGCACACCACACTGACTGTCTTATCTCCCAGACAAGCCGTGTGTTGGTCTATACTTTAACTATTACCTCTACTATGAAATAACAGCAAATCTCTTTTTGCACTTTCTATCAACTATAAAACTTGGCAAACAGGAATAGTGATATACGAAATTTGAAAAAGAAATGCAGATAAATGTATGCGTGCGTGTATACGCAAGACAGAAGAGAAATAAAACAGTTTTAAAAGACACAAGCGTTTTGTTCTTACTTCCGGTTCCCGGATTCCTTCAGCACTCTTTATCTAAGCGAAGCAGACGCTTATCCCGTCAGCACTGCGAGACAACCTCCCACCCTTTGCTGGGGGGATAATGTCTGCTGATCTACCTAGTGCAGATATGAGAAGGATAGGACGAGTCCCCAATTGACAATGCTAAATTCCCTTGTCGTATAAACAACCCTTTATGAAGTCTAAGAACACTGTACGCTGTTTACTTAAGAAGTACCGTAATGGTACGCTAGTTGCGTAACGATCGCTCAGCCGTAGGCGAGACGCTCAAGCGTCACGTTCGCTCACGGCCCAGTGATCACAGGACACGTTATTGGCTATGACTAGAGTAATGATTCGCTATGGCGTAGCGGACGCTCGAGACCACGAGGAGATCACCAGCGGCGCAGACGCTCACAACGCTATACCTTTATGTCTAAACCTTATACCAATGAAATACACGGAATACCTTAATGTGAATACAGGGTGTAAGTGCAACCTTGTGTAACCTGACTAACTACAAAGCTGCTTGAGCGTCACCGACGCTCAAGTGAACACTTAACACTATAGGAAATACACAGATACTGGTTTAGGGTCCAAAGCCTATTAACTGTATTATATCTAGTATACTTGTAAAAAGGGGATAACAGTACAAATGATACACTACAATATAACAAAGACTTCCTAACCAAAATACAATACTATCTAATACAATACAATACTAGTCTAGGGGAGATACGAGAGAAAGAGAAGGGAAAGAGAGAGAGAGAGAGAGAGAGACGGAGAGAGATGAGAGAAATTGGCTCACAGTAAGACAATGATTACGGAGAGAAACTTACGCACAAGGGTAAACGATCGCATGCGCCTGGACATCCAGCACCCGATTTTCAGCAATGAGAACCGTTGAAGAGTGAGAGCTGGATGTGGTCGGCCTGCCTATTTATGCCCCACACACAATGCAATCTCATAGTCCCTACAATCCCATTGTCCATTGGATGAAGGAATTCGACCCTGTATCACAACAAAAGGTCATAGGTTGATTCATACAGGTGGGCTGTGACGATTTCAAACAGCTCAGGTGGGTGGGGAACTAAGTTTCCCGCCGCATACCTGAGTATGAGTAAATAATAGAAATGGACATAAACTTCTTATGTCCATAACTATTCGCACGAGCGATTAATACGCTCCAAACCAACACCGGAATATTGCTAATTAAATACTCTTCCGATGGGTACCAAACACTGCTGTATGATTCCTGTTAGACCCTTCGTACAATACAAAGAGGGATTACTTTAAACAGGGACCTTCTATATTAACCAAACTTTCAGAAACTATCAAAGGGATCATGATCTATAAACTACATTAATTGTGAAAATATGTAACGAATGAGTCGCACGCTACGACTACATAAACTCTACCGTAAATACGCATACCGCGCCTGCGAGTGCACGCTATTGCGGGTATGCGCCTTCACGGGAGAGCGTACGCATGCGCAGCACGGACCAGTGTGCGGTGCAAATATGGCAACGTGTATGGGGATATTTTTCTGACTTTGACAGCATTATATCATTAACAAGGTTTAAAGGTTATATATAAATTGTGTGTGTGCAAATAGCGTACGAAGTACGTAGCGTGAGCTAGCGACCGCAGCAGCTCCATGGTAAAGGTGTGTTTAAAGGTATAGCTTTACTGTTTAAGATAATAACTGACATTATCAATTGGGAGCATCGTCCGGTTTTTCCTCATACCCACAGCCTAGCAGGGTACAGCAACTTTATCTATCACCAAAGGGCGGACAGGTATCCATGTAAGCCTTCTCTTGGTTGGTGGATACTCTGGTAAACTCTTTCTCAAGTGCTGATAAGATAAGCGTCTGCTCTGCAGGGTTTGTTGGGATGCTGGTGGGATCCGTAAGGTAAGAACGCAAAGCTATTTTAAATATCTGTGAAATTTCTGATTGGCGCCAATTGCGCACACAACACACGCATACACCTGTATTTTGTACTTTGCATATCTGCTCGCATTATTGCCATAAGCATTGATTACTAGATTCATTTTGACCTGTACTGAGAAAATTTGTTGCTATTTAGTTAAAATATAGAGTAATATTTAAGGGAGTAAGTGTAAGACGCACACACAGCCTGGCCTAGTTGTAAAGGTTGATACAGAGGAAACTGTGTGTAGTGTTAAGTGAGCGATTATAGTTAAATATCGCTTACATTTATACAAGTGTGGGATTTGTAGTACTGCGGACGTACGGCCTTTGTACACGTGTCTCGGACAAAACACGGGACTGCGTACGCAACGTAAAGGCATACACACGTGGCGTGTTTACGCAACGTGCGTAAAAGTACGCCCACTAAGTACAAATCACACAATAGCATTGTTTTAGTTTAGGCGCGAGACGGTAGCCACGCGATAATAGCACAAATTGATCAGTTTCCAATATTTAGTTTAAATACCTTCTTTACTGTATTACCTCTGGAACTAAGGCTGTTTTATCTGAATGAAAGTTAAATTTTCTGTACAGAAAAACCAAAAGTGTATATGAGTGAACGAGCGTGAGTGTGCAAACAATAAAGGTTTTGTGGACCCAGGGAATTCGGGATCCCGTAGGAGACCACACCAGGTGAGTGGACACTTGGTGGTGTGAGAGTGGCTTGCTCACGTTAACATTGATTAGAGTACAAAGGAGCAAGTTAGTAGATACAGCAGACCAGTAGGTCAGCGAAGTCAGAAAACTGCTGACAAAGTCAAGCGAAGCTCTGAATACTGCGGCCTGAAAAGGTCAGCGGAGAGATATCGCAGCCCCGGGGGTTAGCGAGGTACCCATATAGGCCCGTTTTGAAACGCTCCGGCTGAGGTTTCGCAGCCTGAAAAACGATTCCATTGGTCGTACAGTGGATATGTAACAGTTACCTATACGCTGTGTGACTGGACCGCGCGTTCGTGTGTGCAATACTTAGCTCAAAGTGATAGTTTTTCACAATAAGTGTAGCATACGCAAGCGTGATTTGTGTAACTTTTTTTTATTTTAAGGGAGTTTTCACTGTTCACTCAGGAAATCTCCAACGACCAATATTTACTGGTTAGGGTAAGTCACTCTCATATATTTCCAGTGAATAAAGGTTACACAGGGGCCCTAGGTTGGGTACGTACCGGCGCTGACGACAGTGTTTAGGTGTATTGGCCAACGTGGGCGTGAGTGTGTGAAAGCACTTGTTAAACTTTCACCGTTGCCTTATTGTGAGTATTTTGGATTTTTGTAGGAGTTAGCTGAGAAGGCAATACTTGCAAAATATGGGGGCCAGTTGCTCAAGTAAGGGGCGTTCAACCAGCGTTCAGGTTGATGTTCCGCTGCCCAAAGGGTCGGCGAGGTACATAATGTGTGAGAAATATGGATCACACACAGAGGTTTTATGCAATGAATGGGAACGTATGACTGCGGAAGATAGGGAACCATTCCCTAAGGTAGGCAGTTTTAATCCAGAGGTATTGCAGAATTTAAGGATTAGGATATGTCTGTTAAAATCCCGAAAAGAAAGGATCAGACACTTAAACTGTTTACATTTATGGCAACGAGAGAGTGATATGCAGAGGGAACTAGCTCACACAGCTGGTTCCAACCCTAGCAGGAAACTGATAGCAACGGGACCACCACCACCGTATATTACAGGAGAGAAAGTGGCTACAGACAATGGCATACTAATATATGATAAGAGTGAACTTGATAAATGTATTAATGCTAACCCGTGCAAGTTGTATCCCATCTTAAACTTCCCTCAGGACTGCGAGCAAGAAGATGAGCCCAGCACGATATCGGCACTCTCTCTAGCAGCCACCATACAAGACACCCAAGTGGGCACGGCCCAACCAGTAAGAGCAGTAGCAAAGGGCCCTAGCGGAGTGACAGGTGAGGTCGTGTCCACAGGTAAGTACGGTACTGTACATTATGCAGAGACAATAGCACCTCACATTGTAGAGTCAACACAAAATGATATAATTGAACTAAATCCTGTCAGGGTGATCGCAGTCCCCAATGGGAAGACTGACGCTCAGGGAGTCACTCCCGTCAGGAACATTGCTATGCATTGTCCTTGGTCCCGCCAGAATTGAGGACAATTATGTCTGAATTTCCCGATCCCAGAAAGGATCTAGCCGCATGTCAGAGGTTTATCAGAGAATTAGGTAACGCCACCGAACCCACAAACAAAGATTGGCGGACAGTGCTACGGGCATGTTTGCCCTCCAATATTGACCCTGTGAAATTCATTTCTGATTGTAAATTAGACGAAGAAGTACCTCTCACTGATGAGTACACTCAGGAGAATGTGCGACAAATCAACCTGCAATTAAGAGTATATTTCCCTACTGTTGTCAGGTGGAATAAAATCTTTTCCATCAGACAAAGAGAAGGTGAAACTGCATCTGAATATTTCCATCGAGCACTGCAGGAAATGGCTGTTATGATTCCAGCACTCTGGTCAGAGGAGATCTTATGGCAAGGACCAGAGCACTGGAACGGAATGCTGGGGAAGGGAGCAGGACAGGAAAATAGCCCCTGGCGCCCTCACTCTGTTGTCTCACCCGTGTTGTCAGAAATCCCCTGCGAGACTATGGTTTCTTGAGCCCTTGGCAGCCGCGTTTGAAGGGCGGATTATGTCTGCCCAACTTCGATGCCCCCCGGTCTTAATGAGAGACAAAGGGAAACCCGAGACAGGGTGATAACAAGAGGCCCTCTAACTAAACAACCAGGCCAGGGGCTAAGCAAACTCAAAACTATAATATGTGCGGAGAAACCGCCAGGGAAAAGGACAACCAAAATATCCACTTGTCCAATTCTCCTACCCGGCACCGCCGAGTACCAGAGAGGACTTGTGGAAGCGGAACCCTCCGCAAATGCTCCAAACACAAAATATAAAAGGTAAAGCGGCTGAGCCGCAACACACGGCAGAGCCGCAACTCACGAACACCACTGGATATAAAACGGTGATCAGTCAGGACTCCAGGGAACCAAACGACCTCTTGGGATGAGATGACAACTCCCGAATACCGGACTTCTGAGGACTGGAATGACCGGATACAGCAGGACTGGAAACAGACTCTCAGCAAACAAAGGCAGCATGCAGGAAGCTATTACCGGCGTCTGTGAGAAGCCCTGGGAGTGTATTTAACAAGGAGTCCTCCAATCAGCTGCTAAAGGCTGATTAGAATAAATGCCGTGCAGCTGCCTTGCTGCACGGCCAGAGAGCAGGTGAATATCTTAATTTCCTAAAGCCTAGCAACGGGGAACGCGGTCCGCCAGTGGCGTCCCTGTTGCTAGGGTCCGTGCGGCTCAGCGCGCCCGGCGTCTAGCGTTGCTAGGGAGCCGGCGGCTGTACGTGCACGGCGTCTCTAGTTGCTAGGCGCCGGGCCGCGCAGACCATCAAGCGGACCCCGGCGCCTAACAGTACCCCCCCCCCCTTGAGGAGGGGTCAAGGAACCCCTAAAGCCAGGTTTCTGAGGAAATTCCCAAAAAAATGCCCTCTTGAGCCTCGGGGCATGAAGATCCTTATCCAGGACCCAAGACCTTTCCTCCGGACCATAGCCTTTCCAGTGAACCAGAAAATACAGCCGATCCCGGGACAATTTGGAATCGAGAACCTTCTCTACTAAGAACTCCTGTTGTCCGTGTACATCCACTGGAGATCTACCCTGAGAGATCTTTCGAGGAAATCTACTGGAAGAAACGTATTGTTTCAACAGGGAACAATGAAACGTATTTCCAATCCTGAGAGATCTTGGTAAACGTAACCGAAAGGCAACTGGGTTGACTCTTTTAATAATAAGAAATGGCCCAATAAATTTGGGTCCCAGTCTAGCCGAGGATTGTCGAAGCCTGATGTTGCGAGTAGACAACCACACCATATCTCCCACCTTAAAAGTGCAAGGACGTCGGAGCCTGTCAGAAAATTTCTTCTCTCGAAAGGCCGCTTTTCTGAGAGCAAGGTGCACCTTTTTCCAAATGGCTCTGAGATGGGAGGTTAAGGTAAGCGAGGAGACTGAGGAATGATGAAAAAAAGAATTAGCTCTGGGGTGAAAACCAAAAACTGAAAAGAATGGAGACTCTTTAGTGGAGGAATGACAAGAATTATTGTAAGCAAATTCAGCCAACGGAAGAAACTCGGACCAATCATTCTGGAGTTTGGCTGAATACAAGCGCAAATATTGTTTCAATGATTGGTTAACTCGTTCGGTTTGCCCGTTGGATTGTGGGTGGTAACCGGATGTTAACGACAATTTCATCTTCAATGAGGCACAAAAACATTTCCAGAATTGTGCAATGAAATGTGGACCCCGATCAGAAACAATATCAGTAGGCAACCCATGAAGCCTGAATACATGGCGGAGAAACAAAACTGCCAACCCTTGGGCAGAAGGCAATCGGGGAAGAGCAATAAAATGAGCCATTTTACTAAAACGGTCCACTACCACCCATATGACTCGGAATCCAGCTGAAAGGGGAAGGTCAACCACAAAATCCATGGAATTCCGTTAAAACAGTAGCTCTCAAAAACTCAGGGACGTAAAGACGACCAGCAGGAGTAATTCTAGGAGCTTGGTGTTGAAGCTGTTTTAACTGGGTAAATAAATCTTGTGTGAGGCCCGCCCAGATGACCGAAGATGGAAGTATGGGGGTAACAGGATTGTTATTGTGAACCGGAAGAAAGCTACGTGACAGGGCATCAGCCTTAGTATTCTTGGAACCAGGCCTGAAAGTGATTATAAATTTGAAACGCGTAAAAAATAATGCCCAACGTGCCTGCCGGGCATTAAGCCGCTTAGCCGATTCAATGTATTGCAGGTTCTTATGGTCAGTTAATACCGAAATAGTATGTTTTGCTCCCTCCAGCCAATGCCTCCACTCCTCGAAAGCCCACTTTACCGCCAGTAACTCCCGATTACCAACGTCATAGTTGGATTCAGCGGAGGAGAATTTCCTGGACATAAAGGCACAAGGATGTAACTCCAGAGACTCCGGATCCTTTTGAGAAAGGATAGCCCCCACTCCAACCTCCGAGGCATCAACCTCCACCACAAAGGGCAATTCCGGATTAGGATGTCTGAGGACTGGAGCCGAGACAAAGGCTTGTTTCAAGGCCCGGAAGGACAACTCAGCTTCACGCGACCAGTTGGTAGGATCCGCTCCTTTCTTTGTCAGAGCTACAATGGGAGCAACCAGGTCAGAAAAAGAATGAATGAACCTCCTATAATAATTCGCAAACCCTAAAAAGCGCTGAATTGCTTTTAAATTGGTGGGTTGCGCCCAACTAAGGATGGCCTGGAGTTTCTTTGGTTCCATGGAAAATCCCTGAGGGGAAATTATGTACCCTAAAAAAGATACTTCCGTGACATGAAACTCACACTTCTCCAGCTTGGCATATAAATGATTCTCACGTAACTTTTGAAGAACCAGACGCACCTGGGTAACATGTTGTTCCATTGATTCAGAAAAAATCAGGATGTCGTCTAAGTAAACGACCACGAATTTCCCTAGGAAGTCACGGAGCACATCGTTAATGAGGTCTTGAAAAACTGCCGGAGCATTGGACAGGCCGAACGGCATCACCAGGTATTCGTAGTGACCTGACTGAGTACTGAAGGCCGTTTTCCACTCATCTCCAGATTTAATTCGGATGAGGTTGTACGCTCCTCTAAGGTCAATTTTAGAAAAAATCACAGCAGAACGTAACTGATCAAAGAGTACAGAAATCAACGGCAAAGGATAGGTGTTTTTAACTGAGATCTTATTCAGGGCTCTAAAATCAATGCAAGGTCTAAGCGAGCCATCCTTTTTCTCCACAAAGAAGAAGCCTGCACTTAAAGGAGATTTTGATGGTCTAATAAATGCTTTCTCAAGGCTCTCCTTTACATAATCATTCATAGCCGCAGTTTCTGGCCGGTAATAATGTTATGATTCCAGCACTCTGGTCAGAGGAGATCTTATGGCAAGGACCGGAGCACTGGAACGGAATGCTGGGGAAGGGAGCAGGACAGGAAAATAGCCCCTGGCGCCCTAACTCTGTTGTCTCACCCGTGTTGTCAGAAATCCCCTGCGAGACTATGGTTTCTTGAGCCCTTGGCAGCCGCGTTTGAAGGGCGGATTATGTCTGCCCAACTTCGATGCCCCCCGGTCTTAATGAGAGACAAAGGGAAACCCGAGACAGGGTGATAACAAGAGGCCCTCTAACTAAACAACCAGGCCAGGGGCTAAGCAAACTCAAAACTATAATATGTGCGGAGAAACCGCCAGGGAAAAGGACAACCAAAATATCCACTTGTCCAATTCTCCTACCCGGCACCGCCGAGTACCAGAGAGGACTTGTGGAAGCGGAACCCTCCGCAAATGCTCCAAACACAAAATATAAAAGGTAAAGCGGCTGATCCGCAACACACGGCAGAGCCGCAACTCACGAACACCACTGGATATAAAACGGTGATCAGTCAGGACTCCAGGGAACCAAACGACCTCTTGGGATGAGATGACAACTCCCGAATACCGGACTTCTGAGGACTGGAATGACCGGATACAGCAGGACTGGAAACAGACTCTCAGCAAACAAAGGCAGCATGCAGGAAGCTATTACCGGCGTCTGTGAGAAGCCCTAGGAGTGTATTTAACAAGGAGTCCTCCAATCAGCTGCTAAAGGCTGATTAGAATAAATGCCGTGCAGCTGCCTTGCTGCACGGCCAGAGAGCAGGTGAATATCTTAATTTCCTAAAGCCTAGCAACGGGGAACGCGGTCCGCCAGTGGCGTCCCCGTTGCTAGGGTCCGTGCGGCTCAGCGCGCCCGGCGTCTAGCGTTGCTAGGGAGCCGGCGGCTGTACGTGCACGGCGTCTCTAGTTGCTAGGCGCCGGGCCGCGCAGACCATCAAGCAGACCCCGGCGCCTAACAATGGCTAGATACACTGGGGTCGAAGACATTAAGGAAAATGTACATCATAGGGAGGTAGCTGTGTCCGTATTAATGGACGGATTAAAAGAAGCATTGAGAACAAGGGTACAAACCACTCAACCTGGCTGGAGAGGTATCTCGGTGGCTGCATTGAGAGAGTCCGCTATCGAGCACGATCGGAACATCATTAAACACAGGGAGTCACAGGGGGATAAGCTGATGACAGTAAGTATAAAAGCCCTGACAACGAAGCCACATCAGCCGAAACCCCAGACCCCTGATGGTAAGTCGTATGTAGTAAAATGTTATAACTGCCACAAGGAAGGACATTACGCACGGAACTGTAATTATAAAAGCACACATAAGATATACCGACCCCCTAGACAAGAAAATGATCAAAGTTATGATACACGTAATTGGGATCAGGGATCACATAGGAAAAATTTTGGGCCGCACCTGTAGTCTGCAGCCAGTGAAGTTGATTGCTAGCCTTGGAAGTGAACCTGAGGTCACAGTTGATGTAGTTGGTAGATCATTCCTTGTAGATACAGGAGCAGCCAGGTAAACTCTGTGATTTATCTTCAAAGTTTCCTCTTCATCTCTGACGTTCACCGACAGAATTACAGCTCAAACGTCTTATGTCTACTCTGTCTTTTCAGAGGTCTGCTCAAAACCAGTATATCTCACCAGCATCGCTGTGCCTGGCCATGCACAAAGGGTGGAGAGTGGAAATACTGGTGAAGGGAGACTGTGCAGAGATACCAATAGACATGATGGTGTGACAGCCTGATGGTGAACGCAAATCTGACAAATTTTCTTTTTATTATTTCCTCTCTCTTTTTCACTTTCCACGGATGATTTAATACACAACAGTTAAACACATTGTAATGCAAGATTTATGCTCCCCACAGAAAGGTCGCTGACTCGGAAAGAACATCGTATCATTGGAGTGTCTGTTCCGGGAAGGTTGAGACGGCACCTGAGCACTGAGAACAACAAGACCAGAGGCGGTTGTCGCACCAGTTTTCTTTTTTTTCCCTTTTTTATTATTTTCTCCATCTCCCATTACCACTCTTTTCCTCCCCCTTCAAGATGGACTTACCCCAAGAGACTGCATTCCGGGTTTTCCTGTTGATCCTGGTGTTGACGAGAACAGTCTGTTTCGGTGAGAGTACCAGAGAGGTCGAGAAAGGATCTGGAATGGGTTCCGATGGCAAGGACGGATTTGTAGAATTCCAAGAGCAACACATCCATCGAGCAAAGGCGAGTATCAGAAAACGATCTGGTAGTCATGAAACTAGGAGGCACTGTGAAGGGTTATTAGCTGAAGAAAATTGTATTTGTAGAAACTGTGAAAACATAGTTGAGGTCGGGTGCATCCAGAGATGTCAGTCCAGCCTTAATATCAACATGGACCGTCATCCATTGAGTGACTATCACTCATTAATGGGTAAGGTTTTAAACCAAACAGAATGCTGGGTGTGCTCACAAGTACCTCAAGGTCAGAGCAAATCAGGACTAGTACCGTATCCTTTAGCAATAGATGAGGTACTTGAATTACGGGGTGGGAGACCGGTGGACAAGAAATTTAATATTTCTAAGCCCCCTAGTCTGAAGCTCCACCAATATCATGTGGATAGGTCCTTAGTATGTTTCAACATTTCCAATTCCCAAAAGCCGAGAAATTGGGAAGTGACATGGAATAACCAAACCATGGCATTTTCACACAGAGCTGACAGAATGCCCGTAGACCCTGAACTTATACGCCAAATAGCCAACAGTGGAAGGTATTTTCGGTATAGGTATACTTTAGGAAGCAAGACCATGCGGGTTGGAGAAGTATCACCAGGGTACTGTGCGCATATCATACAGCCTGATACGTGTACTGAACAGATGAGAGAGATAGGGATAGGATTTTTCACTTGGAAAGTTTGCAATATGATAATGTCATATTCTGTCCCATATGTTCTCCCCGATGATGCTTATTTCATATGTGGGAGGAAGGCTTATAAGTGGCTTGCCCCAAACTCAGAGGGATTGTGTTACATTGGAAGAGTGTTGCCAGAGGTTATGACCATAACCCATGATAAGATGAAAGACGTTCACAGCAGTGCTCAAGCTCCTTATACTCATACTCATTATGAACACATCGTTAAGAGACACCTCATAGATAGGACAGAGCACGCAGCCTCTGATTTGATCCACGAATCCACCGGAATTCAATTCCTACTCGCGTTAGACATCACCCGTACCGCCAGAGGAATTATAAATTATAGGTATATCCATGCGCTAGCAAATCTAATAGATAATATCACCGAGATGTATGATGACACCTTCAGGTATACAGGGAGGGAGTTGCAAGCTTACAAAACGGAACTGATCCAGCACAGGATGGTCCTCAATTATATCACAGCGGTGACGGGCCGGTACTGCATCACTTTAGCAACACAGTATGGTGTGAAGTGCTGCACGTATATTACAAACAGCACTGATGACCCAACCGAGGTCATAGATCAAAAGATGGACGATATCTTACAGTTGAAGTGGGAGTTCCGAAGGAGACACAACCTTACCCTTACTGCTGTGAGTAATGAACTGACCGGCTGGGTCTCATGGTTGAACCCACGCAATTGGTTCTCAGGTTTAGGAGAATGGGCTCAAAATGTTATCGTGAGTGTAGGAAAGTTTCTCCTTTGTATCCTGGGAGTTGTCATAATGATTGGCTTGATATTTAGGTGTGTTCGAGTTTTAACGCGGCGCAAGCACGGTACCAAAGTGATGAGTTTAAGGAGCGGGGGCATTGTTACAACAACTGATTTAATTTATGACCCATCAATAGAGACAATGTTGTGATAAGACGTGATTCCACGATCCGTTTCTTTCACCCGTTTCTCCTTTGGTTTCCCCCAAGCAAAAATACATCCATTCGGAAAAGACTTTGATGAACAATACATCCATTCGGAAAAGACTTTGATGAACAATACATCCATCCAGAAAATACTTTGATTAACACTTTCAGCAAAGATACACCTCAACCAACACCCAAGAACGATTGCACAAATGTTATGTGAATGTATTTGTGATACGTGTCTTATCTTCATCTCTGCAACCTTCAGGTAGTGTCACACATAGTCGATAGGTAATATCCATATATATATTAGCATTCTTCATGTATCATCAACTAAATATGCACCCCATTTGTTGAAACAAAAAAGCCGAAAAGAGCTCGGTAGTGTTTGTTGGCCCACTTACAGACCCTTAATACGGGATAAGAAGGATTTAATGTATACTTCGCAATACCTTGAAGCTTATCTAGAACATGTACGGCACGATGATACATGCCCCTCAGCAGTGCCGTAACTAGGCATTTTAGCGCTGTGTGCAAGAAACGATAGTGACGCCCCCATGTAAGATAGGGGCAGTAAGAAAAAATTACAGGGGCTTGGCTTCACGGGGAAGGGGCATGGCCACAAAATAATAGCAATTCATACTACGGTGCACAGTAGTCTACATTATTCAAATTACGCTGCACAGTAGCGCCACTACACCAGGTAGAGCCCCTTTTATACATTACAGCAGACAGCGTCCCCCTCTTTACACATTACAGCAGACAGTCCCCCTTTTTACACATTGCGGCAGCCAGTCCCCCTTTTTACACATTGCGGCAGTCAGGCCCCCTCTTTACACATTGCGGCAGCCAGTCCCCCTTTTTACACATTGCGGCAGCCAGTCCCCCTTTTTACATATTGCGGCAGCCAGGCCCCCTTTTTACACATTACGGCAGCCAGGCCCCCTTTTTACACATTGCGGCAGCCAGGCCCCCTCTTTACACATTGCAGCAGCCAGGACCCCTTTTTACACATTGCGGCAGCCAGGCCCCCTCTTTACACATTGCGGCAGCCAGTCCCCCTTTTTACACATTGCGGCAGCCAGGACCCCTTTTTACACATTGCGGCAGCCAGGCCCCCTTTTTACACATTGCGGCAGCCAGGCCCCCTTTTTATACATTGCGGCAGCCAGGACCCCTTTTTACACATTGCGGCAGCCAAGCCCACTTTTTACACATTGTGGCAGACGGTGTCCCCCTGAGAGAGAGAGAGAGAGAGAGAGAGAGAGAGAGAGAGAGAGAGAGAGAGAGGGAGGGATATACTTACCTTCTCCCCGCTGACAGGCTCCTCGTGCTGGCATCTCCCTCTCGGTGCAGGCAGTGAGGTGAGAAGGAGGAGGAGGGAGGGGGATTGGAGCCGCAGCAGCGCTATTTGATTGGTAGTAAGCGCCGCTGCAACATCCCCCTCTACTTCCGTATTGGTTGCCTGGCGCTGCTGTGGATGCTGGGATGAAGGAACCGCATCCCAGCATCCATAGCAGCGCCGAGCAGCCAATACAGAAGGAGAGGGGGATGCTGCAGTGGCGCTTACTACCAATCAAATAGCGCTGCTGCGGCTCCCTGCTCCCCCTCCCTCCTCCTCCTTGTACGCTGCCCGGCGCTGGTCTCTTCTCCCTCCAGCGCGGCGCACGGCACACACAGCAGCCAGAGGCGGCATGTAATGAGTCAATTTGACTCATTACATGCCGCTGGCCGTTGCGCCCTAAGGGCAACTGCGCTGTGTGCCAAGCCCACTTGGCACACACGTAGTTACGGCCCTGCCCCTCAGACATGGATTTCATACATACATGCTTTTACTATCCCACTAGGTCATACATTTCCCACCTACACCTCTCCTCCTACCATCTAATCATTTGTGGATAATGTGTTGTATATTTTTATCCAATCATCTGTAAGCTATTGAATTGTATATTTTTCTGTTTAATGTTTAGATAGTGGCAGTTATTGTTGACTGCCAAAGGGCGGACTGTCAAAGTCGAAAAATATTGTAATGCATACCCCATGTACTAACCCCACACACATGCCCGCTGCGCGTGCACTTATTCCGCCGTGAGAGCGCATATCCACAATTTGCGTAAAATAGCTCCCCACGGCCATGCGCCTTAGCGCGTGGTATGCGCGTTTACGGTAGAGTTTGTGAACGCATAGAGGGTTATTAGAACATTACATATTTAACCCAAATAGTGTACATTTTAGATATAGCTCCCTTGTACCACATCAACAAGTCCAAAACAAAGGGATTCACCTTTGCAAGATAAGAGGGGACAGACTAAGGCTATAAGGTGATGTTTGGTATCCAGCTGTAGGGTATTTTAAGGGAAACATTCTGGTGTTGGTTAGAGAAAGATTGCATGTTCCTGCGTATAGTTATGTGCAGAAGTAGAATATAGATATAAATTGTATTTACTGTATATTATGAATGGGGAGGGAACGAGAATGAAACCCAGTCACACATAAATTAAATCTCCCACAGACTGAGATACAATGGCCTTATTTACACTAAGCTTTGAGATTCTATGAAGAGGGCAAACACCTTTGTTTACTAAGATGGCCAGGTTTCTATTTAGAACAATGAGTGCTGAGTTGTCATTGTCTCACCTGAAAGGAAGGGACAAACAAGGGTGAACAATGCCCAGGAGCCGAGGCTGTTTGGAAGATCAGAAACAATAGCTAACCACAACAAAACCAGACAGATAGGAATTTAAGATACTAACATTCCTAGTCTAAAACCCATGGAGATAAAGGTGTTCATTTATATATATGTTATATATATATATATATATATAAATGAATAAATATATAATTCCTAACAAATTGTTATAGCAGGAGTATGTGTGTGCATATGTATGTATATATATATATATATGTATATATATATATATATATATATATGAATATGTGGATATATGTATATCTTGAAGATTTAAATTGATAATCCTATCATGTGTGGGATCATATTGTTCAGTCACGTAAACATTAATCTGGTGGGAATAAGAACATTATTAAATCTTATTAATAATACCAGATTTATGATTAATGTGATGGGTTTAACTGATCATGGGGCGGGAACTCAGATGTAAACAACAGAAACCACATCTCAAGTCCTAGCCATCGCCCACTTCTTGAACTGACCAATGGTCCCCGGTGCACAGGACATGTCCCACCCCCTAACCAATGCAAGAAGAGCACACAGTGTCTATTGTATTATGCCTTGATCTACTGAATAAAGAGCGTGCTGCAGGCCAGGTCACTATCAAAGCCTCTGAACGCTATCTACCTGATGAGCGGAGGACCGGATCCGGGAAGCGCTTGCGAATATTCACACGTATGTACATTGACTGTAGCCACTATTCTGTTTAGATTTATCTTGTTAGCCTGTAGTGTATAATTTGTACTGTTTAACCTTTTTGAATAATCCACGGTGGCCTTAGAACCCTGTGGTTTCAACTACAAACTGGTGTCGTGTCCTCACTTTCCTACAAGGGTTTAAAGTGTATTTTAACTGTAAAAGGTTTATAAGTATTGTTAAGGTGTACGCACTGCGGGTACTTTATACCGTCAGCGCTACTTAAGGTTTAAGGTATAACATCGTTGCAGTACTTTGCTGCTAAGGGTTTAAAGTGTAATCATATCATTGCATTATATCATTAACAAGGTTTAAAGGTTATAAATTGTGTGTGCGCACGCTGTATGTGCTTTGTACCCACAGTGCGGCGTTTGTACGCTGAGTGCGTACACGGTACGGGACTCTGTGCGCAAATAGCGTACAAAGTACGTAGCGTGAGCTAGCGACCGCAGCAGCTCCATGGTAAAGGTGTGTTTAAAGGTATAGCTTTACTGTTTAAGATAATAACTGACATTATCAGAGAAAATAAGATTTTAAACCTACCGGTAAATCTATTTCTCCTAGTCCGTAGAGGATGCTGGGCGCCCGTCCCAGTGCGGAAACTCTGCAAGACTTGTATATAGTTGTTGCTTACATAAGGGTTATGTTACAGTTGGAGTCGGTCTTGGACCGTCACTGTTGTTGTTCATACGGTTAACTGGTTATGTATGTTCCAGGTTACATGGTATGATTGGTGTGGGCTGGTATGAATCTTGCCCTTGGATTGCTAAATCCTGCCTTGTATTGTCCATCTCCTCTGGGCACAGTTCTCTAACTGAGGTCTGGAGGAGGGGCATAGAGGGAGGAGCCAGTGCACACCCATAGGAAAAGTTATTTTTAGGTGCCCATGTCTCCTGCGGAGCCTGTCTATATCCCATGGTCCTTACGGAGTCCCCAGCATCCTCTACGGACTAGGAGAAATAGATTTACCGGTAGGTTTAAAATCTTATTTTTTTATTTTTTTTTTTACTTTGCTAATGTAATTAAAACGGCATTAAATATTGCTTTGCCAAGTGGATAGAGTAATGGGTAAAACTAATGGCTGAAAAAAATAAGAATCATGAGATGTTTTGGCAAGTTGAGCAATACCCTTAAGAAACAATGTGCAGTTTTATTTATTGGGAGTAATTCAATTGTTTGTGTGTATCGTAGCTCCCGTCCAAAGTGCACAGGAGCTATTCAGTTATTTTGCACAACCAGTGGAATAGCCTCCTTAATTCCCACAATGTCCAATTTCTTGCGCCCTGATGCTCAGGATTAGCTGCATTAAGCAGCTATTTCCGTGCTAGGGCCCACTTCATGTTTGTACGGAAATGCACAGCTGCAAGAAAGCGGTTGTGCAATTACATCTCGTTAAAATTCTAATGCAGTAGGAGGTGTCACGATTCGAAATGGTTACAGGTACTGATAGGACGCCAGGCCTATTAGGACGCTGCAGTGGCTATTTTATGAAGTGGCTAGTTATAAAGTGGCAGCTCAAAACAGCAGTGTTATACCTGTGTTTCATTAGTTACATCTTCAACTGATATTCAAAATTGACTCCTGTCTCTCCTTCTTGTCAACAGGTAATTATTTGCAGAACATTGCTACTCTCTTAGTAAAAATCTTGCTGGTAATTATTTGCAGAACATTGCTACTCTCTTAGTAAAAATCTTGCTGGTAATTATTTGCAGAACATTGCACATTACATTGTATGTTTATAAAATTGTTTTAAGTGGTTTAATATCTGTAGTGTGCAAAAACTTATAGTGATTGACTGGGGTTTTCAAACCTCACATTTGTTAGCTGATTAACACCTTTTGGTGGGAGGGTTGCTGTGTGGGGGAGGGGGTTGTAATCAGGACATATGTTTGTAGACCTATTTAGTCAGCAAAGCATAGGACGCCAGGCCTATTAGGACGCTGCAGTGGCTATTTTATGAAGTGGCTAGTTATAAAGTGGCAGCTCAAAACAGCAGTGTTATACCTGTGTTTCATTAGTTACATCTTCAACTGATATTCAAAATTGACTCCTGTCTCTCCTTCTTGTCAACAGGTAATTATTTGCAGAACATTGCTACTCTCTTAGTAAAAATCTTGCTGGTAATTATTTGCAGAACATTGCTACTCTCTTAGTAAAAATCTTGCTGGTAATTATTTGCAGAACATTGCACATTACATTGTATGTTTATAAAATTGTTTTAAGTGGTTTAATATCTGTAGTGTGCAAAAACTTATAGTGATTGACTGGGGTTTTCAAACCTCACATTTGTTAGCTGATTAACACCTTTTGGTGGGAGGGTTGCTGTGTGGGGGAGGGGGTTGTAATCAGGACATATGTTTGTAGACCTATTTAGTCAGTAAAGCATAGGACGCCAGGCCTATTAGGACGCTGCAGTGGCTATTTTATGAAGTGGCTAGTTATAAAGTGGCAGCTCAAAACAGCAGTGTTATACCTGTGTTTCATTAGTTACATCTTCAACTGATATTCAAAATTGACTCCTGTCTCTCCTTCTTGTCAACAGGTAATTATTTGCAGAACATTGCTACTCTCTTAGTAAAAATCTTGCTGGTAATTATTTGCAGAACATTGCTACTCTCTTAGTAAAAATCTTGCTGGTAATTATTTGCAGAACATTGCACATTACATTGTATGTTTATAAAATTGTTTTAAGTGGTTTAATATCTGTAGTGTGCAAAAACTTATAGTGATTGACTGGGGTTTTCAAACCTCACATTTGTTAGCTGATTAACACCTTTTGGTGGGAGGGTTGCTGTGTGGGGGAGGGGGTTGTAATCAGGACATATGTTTGTAGACCTATTTAGTCAGTAAAGCATAGGACGCCAGGCCTATTAGGACGCTGCAGTGGCTATTTTATGAAGTGGCTAGTTATAAAGTGGCAGCTCAAAACAGCAGTGTTATACCTGTGTTTCATTAGTTACATCTTCAACTGATATTCAAAATTGACTCCTGTCTCTCCTTCTTGTCAACAGGTAATTATTTGCAGAACATTGCTACTCTCTTAGTAAAAATCTTGCTGGTAATTATTTGCAGAACATTGCTACTCTCTTAGTAAAAATCTTGCTGGTAATTATTTGCAGAACATTGCACATTACATTGTATGTTTATAAAATTGTTTTAAGTGGTTTAATATCTGTAGTGTGCAAAAACTTATAGTGATTGACTGGGGTTTTCAAACCTCACATTTGTTAGCTGATTAACACCTTTTGGTGGGAGGGTTGCTGTGTGGGGGAGGGGGTTGTAATCAGGACATATGTTTGTAGACCTATTTAGTCAGTAAAGCATAGGACGCCAGGCCTATTAGGACGCTGCAGTGGCTATTTTATGAAGTGGCTAGTTATAAAGTGGCAGCTCAAAACAGCAGTGTTATACCTGTGTTTCATTAGTTACATCTTCAACTGATATTCAAAATTGACTCCGGTCTCTCCTTCTTGTCAACAGGTAATTATTTGCAGAACATTGCTACTCTCTTAGTAAAAATCTTGCTGGTAATTATTTGCAGAACATTGCTACTCTCTTAGTAAAAATCTTGCTGGTAATTATTTGCAGAACATTGCACATTACATTGTATGTTTATAAAATTGTTTTAAGTGGTTTAATATCTGTAGTGTGCAAAAACTTATAGTGATTGACTGGGGTTTTCAAACCTCACATTTGTTAGCTGATTAACACCTTTTGGTGGGAGGGTTGCTGTGTGGGGGAGGGGGTTGTAATCAGGACATATGTTTGTAGACCTATTTAGTCAGTAAAGCATAGGACGCCAGGCCTATTAGGACGCTGCAGTGGCTATTTTATGAAGTGGCTAGTTATAAAGTGGCAGCTCAAAACAGCAGTGTTATACCTGTGTTTCATTAGTTACATCTTCAACTGATATTCAAAATTGACTCCTGTCTCTCCTTCTTGTCAACAGGTAATTATTTGCAGAACATTGCTACTCTCTTAGTAAAAATCTTGCTGGTAATTATTTGCAGAACATTGCTACTCTCTTAGTAAAAATCTTGCTGGTAATTATTTGCAGAACATTGCACATTACATTGTATGTTTATAAAATTGTTTTAAGTGGTTTAATATCTGTAGTGTGCAAAAACTTATAGTGATTGACTGGGGTTTTCAAACCTCACATTTGTTAGCTGATTAACACCTTTTGGTGGGAGGGTTGCTGTGTGGGGGAGGGGGTTGTAATCAGGACATATGTTTGTAGACCTATTTAGTCAGTAAAGCATAGGACGCCAGGCCTATTAGGACGCTGCAGTGGCTATTTTATGAAGTGGCTAGTTATAAAGTGGCAGCTCAAAACAGCAGTGTTATACCTGTGTTTCATTAGTTACATCTTCAACTGATATTCAAAATTGACTCCGGTCTCTCCTTCTTGTCAACAGGTAATTATTTGCAGAACATTGCTACTCTCTTAGTAAAAATCTTGCTGGTAATTATTTGCAGAACATTGCTACTCTCTTAGTAAAAATCTTGCTGGTAATTATTTGCAGAACATTGCACATTACATTGTATGTTTATAAAATTGTTTTAAGTGGTTTAATATCTGTAGTGTGCAAAAACTTATAGTGATTGACTGGGGTTTTCAAACCTCACATTTGTTAGCTGATTAACACCTTTTGGTGGGAGGGTTGCTGTGTGGGGGAGGGGGTTGTAATCAGGACATATGTTTGTAGACCTATTTAGTCAGTAAAGCATAGGACGCCAGGCCTATTAGGACGCTGCAGTGGCTATTTTATGAAGTGGCTAGTTATAAAGTGGCAGCTCAAAACAGCAGTGTTATACCTGTGTTTCATTAGTTACATCTTCAACTGATATTCAAAATTGACTCCTGTCTCTCCTTCTTGTCAACAGGTAATTATTTGCAGAACATTGCTACTCTCTTAGTAAAAATCTTGCTGGTAATTATTTGCAGAACATTGCTACTCTCTTAGTAAAAATCTTGCTGGTAATTATTTGCAGAACATTGCACATTACATTGTATGTTTATAAAATTGTTTTAAGTGGTTTAATATCTGTAGTGTGCAAAAACTTATAGTGATTGACTGGGGTTTTCAAACCTCACATTTGTTAGCTGATTAACACCTTTTGGTGGGAGGGTTGCTGTGTGGGGGAGGGGGTTGTAATCAGGACATATGTTTGTAGACCTATTTAGTCAGTAAAGCATAGGACGCCAGGCCTATTAGGACGCTGCAGTGGCTATTTTATGAAGTGGCTAGTTATAAAGTGGCAGCTCAAAACAGCAGTGTTATACCTGTGTTTCATTAGTTACATCTTCAACTGATATTCAAAATTGACTCCTGTCTCTCCTTCTTGTCAACAGGTAATTATTTGCAGAACATTGCTACTCTCTTAGTAAAAATCTTGCTGGTAATTATTTGCAGAACATTGCTACTCTCTTAGTAAAAATCTTGCTGGTAATTATTTGCAGAACATTGCACATTACATTGTATGTTTATAAAATTGTTTTAAGTGGTTTAATATCTGTAGTGTGCAAAAACTTATAGTGATTGACTGGGGTTTTCAAACCTCACATTTGTTAGCTGATTAACACCTTTTGGTGGGAGGGTTGCTGTGTGGGGGAGGGGGTTGTAATCAGGACATATGTTTGTAGACCTATTTAGTCAGTAAAGCATAGGACGCCAGGCCTATTAGGACGCTGCAGTGGCTATTTTATGAAGTGGCTAGTTATAAAGTGGCAGCTCAAAACAGCAGTGTTATACCTGTGTTTCATTAGTTACATCTTCAACTGATATTCAAAATTGACTCCGGTCTCTCCTTCTTGTCAACAGGTAATTATTTGCAGAACATTGCTACTCTCTTAGTAAAAATCTTGCTGGTAATTATTTGCAGAACATTGCTACTCTCTTAGTAAAAATCTTGCTGGTAATTATTTGCAGAACATTGCACATTACATTGTATGTTTATAAAATTGTTTTAAGTGGTTTAATATCTGTAGTGTGCAAAAACTTATAGTGATTGACTGGGGTTTTCAAACCTCACATTTGTTTGCTGATTAACACCTTTTGGTGGGAGGGTTGCTGTGTGGGGGAGGGGGTTGTAATCAGGACATATGTTTGTAGACCTATTTAGTCAGTAAAGCATAGGACGCCAGGCCTATTAGGACGCTGCAGTGGCTATTTTATGAAGTGGCTAGTTATAAAGTGGCAGCTCAAAACAGCAGTGTTATACCTGTGTTTCATTAGTTACATCTTCAACTGATATTCAAAATTGACTCCTGTCTCTCCTTCTTGTCAACAGGTAATTATTTGCAGAACATTGCTACTCTCTTAGTAAAAATCTTGCTGGTAATTATTTGCAGAACATTGCTACTCTCTTAGTAAAAATCTTGCTGGTAATTATTTGCAGAACATTGCACATTACATTGTATGTTTATAAAATTGTTTTAAGTGGTTTAATATCTGTAGTGTGCAAAAACTTATAGTGATTGACTGGGGTTTTCAAACCTCACATTTGTTAGCTGATTAACACCTTTTGGTGGGAGGGTTGCTGTGTGGGGGAGGGGGTTGTAATCAGGACATATGTTTGTAGACCTATTTAGTCAGTAAAGCATAGGACGCCAGGCCTATTAGGACGCTGCAGTGGCTATTTTATGAAGTGGCTAGTTATAAAGTGGCAGCTCAAAACAGCAGTGTTATACCTGTGTTTCATTAGTTACATCTTCAACGGATATTCAAAATTGACTCCTGTCTCTCCTTCTTGTCAACAGGTAATTATTTGCAGAACATTGCTACTCTCTTAGTAAAAATCTTGCTGGTAATTATTTGCAGAACATTGCTACTCTCTTAGTAAAAATCTTGCTGGTAATTATTTGCAGAACATTGCACATTACATTGTATGTTTATAAAATTGTTTTAAGTGGTTTAATATCTGTAGTGTGCAAAAACTTATAGTGATTGACTGGGGTTTTCAAACCTCACATTTGTTAGCTGATTAACACCTTTTGGTGGGAGGGTTGCTGTGTGGGGGAGGGGGTTGTAATCAGGACATATGTTTGTAGACCTATTTAGTCAGTAAAGCATAGGACGCCAGGCCTATTAGGACGCTGCAGTGGCTATTTTATGAAGTGGCTAGTTATAAAGTGGCAGCTCAAAACAGCAGTGTTATACCTGTGTTTCATTAGTTACATCTTCAACTGATATTCAAAATTGACTCCTGTCTCTCCTTCTTGTCAACAGGTAATTATTTGCAGAACATTGCTACTCTCTTAGTAAAAATCTTGCTGGTAATTATTTGCAGAACATTGCTACTCTCTTAGTAAAAATCTTGCTGGTAATTATTTGCAGAACATTGCACATTACATTGTATGTTTATAAAATTGTTTTAAGTGGTTTAATATCTGTAGTGTGCAAAAACTTATAGTGATTGACTGGGGTTTTCAAACCTCACATTTGTTAGCTGATTAACACCTTTTGGTGGGAGGGTTGCTGTGTGGGGGAGGGGGTTGTAATCAGGACATATGTTTGTAGACCTATTTAGTCAGTAAAGCATAGGACGCCAGGCCTATTAGGACGCTGCAGTGGCTATTTTATGAAGTGGCTAGTTATAAAGTGGCAGCTCAAAACAGCAGTGTTATACCTGTGTTTCATTAGTTACATCTTCAACTGATATTCAAAATTGACTCCTGTCTCTCCTTCTTGTCAACAGGTAATTATTTGCAGAACATTGCTACTCTCTTAGTAAAAATCTTGCTGGTAATTATTTGCAGAACATTGCTACTCTCTTAGTAAAAATCTTGCTGGTAATTATTTGCAGAACATTGCACATTACATTGTATGTTTATAAAATTGTTTTAAGTGGTTTAATATCTGTAGTGTGCAAAAACTTATAGTGATTGACTGGGGTTTTCAAACCTCACATTTGTTAGCTGATTAACACCTTTTGGTGGGAGGGTTGCTGTGTGGGGGAGGGGGTTGTAATCAGGACATATGTTTGTAGACCTATTTAGTCAGTAAAGCATAGGACGCCAGGCCTATTAGGACGCTGCAGTGGCTATTTTATGAAGTGGCTAGTTATAAAGTGGCAGCTCAAAACAGCAGTGTTATACCTGTGTTTCATTAGTTACATCTTCAACTGATATTCAAAATTGACTCCGGTCTCTCCTTCTTGTCAACAGGTAATTATTTGCAGAACATTGCTACTCTCTTAGTAAAAATCTTGCTGGTAATTATTTGCAGAACATTGCTACTCTCTTAGTAAAAATCTTGCTGGTAATTATTTGCAGAACATTGCACATTACATTGTATGTTTATAAAATTGTTTTAAGTGGTTTAATATCTGTAGTGTGCAAAAACTTATAGTGATTGACTGGGGTTTTCAAACCTCACATTTGTTAGCTGATTAACACCTTTTGGTGGGAGGGTTGCTGTGTGGGGGAGGGGGTTGTAATCAAGACATATGTTTGTAGACCTATTTAGTCAGTAAAGCATAGGACGCCAGGCCTATTAGGACGCTGCAGTGGCTATTTTATGAAGTGGCTAGTTATAAAGTGGCAGCTCAAAACAGCAGTGTTATACCTGTGTTTCATTAGTTACATCTTCAACTGATATTCAAAATTGACTCCTGTCTCTCCTTCTTGTCAACAGGTAATTATTTGCAGAACATTGCTACTCTCTTAGTAAAAATCTTGCTGGTAATTATTTGCAGAACATTGCTACTCTCTTAGTAAAAATCTTGCTGGTAATTATTTGCAGAACATTGCACATTACATTGTATGTTTATAAAATTGTTTTAAGTGGTTTAATATCTGTAGTGTGCAAAAACTTATAGTGATTGACTGGGGTTTTCAAACCTCACATTTGTTAGCTGATTAACACCTTTTGGTGGGAGGGTTGCTGTGTGGGGGAGGGGGTTGTAATCAGGACATATGTTTGTAGACCTATTTAGTCAGTAAAGCATAGGACGCCAGGCCTATTAGGACGCTGCAGTGGCTATTTTATGAAGTGGCTAGTTATAAAGTGGCAGCTCAAAACAGCAGTGTTATACCTGTGTTTCATTAGTTACATCTTCAACTGATATTCAAAATTGACTCCGGTCTCTCCTTCTTGTCAACAGGTAATTATTTGCAGAACATTGCTACTCTCTTAGTAAAAATCTTGCTGGTAATTATTTGCAGAACATTGCTACTCTCTTAGTAAAAATCTTGCTGGTAATTATTTGCAGAACATTGCACATTACATTGTATGTTTATAAAATTGTTTTAAGTGGTTTAATATCTGTAGTGTGCAAAAACTTATAGTGATTGACTGGGGTTTTCAAACCTCACATTTGTTAGCTGATTAACACCTTTTGGTGGGAGGGTTGCTGTGTGGGGGAGGGGGTTGTAATCAGGACATATGTTTGTAGACCTATTTAGTCAGTAAAGCATAGGACGCCAGGCCTATTAGGACGCTGCAGTGGCTATTTTATGAAGTGGCTAGTTATAAAGTGGCAGCTCAAAACAGCAGTGTTATACCTGTGTTTCATTAGTTACATCTTCAACTGATATTCAAAATTGACTCCTGTCTCTCCTTCTTGTCAACAGGTAATTATTTGCAGAACATTGCTACTCTCTTAGTAAAAATCTTGCTGGTAATTATTTGCAGAACATTGCTACTCTCTTAGTAAAAATCTTGCTGGTAATTATTTGCAGAACATTGCACATTACATTGTATGTTTATAAAATTGTTTTAAGTGGTTTAATATCTGTAGTGTGCAAAAACTTATAGTGATTGACTGGGGTTTTCAAACCTCACATTTGTTAGCTGATTAACACCTTTTGGTGGGAGGGTTGCTGTGTGGGGGAGGGGGTTGTAATCAGGACATATGTTTGTAGACCTATTTAGTCAGTAAAGCATAGGACGCCAGGCCTATTAGGACGCTGCAGTGGCTATTTTATGAAGTGGCTAGTTATAAAGTGGCAGCTCAAAACAGCAGTGTTATACCTGTGTTTCATTAGTTACATCTTCAACTGATATTCAAAATTGACTCCTGTCTCTCCTTCTTGTCAACAGGTAATTATTTGCAGAACATTGCTACTCTCTTAGTAAAAATCTTGCTGGTAATTATTTGCAGAACATTGCTACTCTCTTAGTAAAAATCTTGCTGGTAATTATTTGCAGAACATTGCACATTACATTGTATGTTTATAAAATTGTTTTAAGTGGTTTAATATCTGTAGTGTGCAAAAACTTATAGTGATTGACTGGGGTTTTCAAACCTCACATTTGTTAGCTGATTAACACCTTTTGGTGGGAGGGTTGCTGTGTGGGGGAGGGGGTTGTAATCAGGACATATGTTTGTAGACCTATTTAGTCAGTAAAGCATAGGACGCCAGGCCTATTAGGACGCTGCAGTGGCTATTTTATGAAGTGGCTAGTTATAAAGTGGCAGCTCAAAACAGCAGTGTTATACCTGTGTTTCATTAGTTACATCTTCAACTGATATTCAAAATTGACTCCTGTCTCTCCTTCTTGTCAACAGGTAATTATTTGCAGAACATTGCTACTCTCTTAGTAAAAATCTTGCTGGTAATTATTTGCAGAACATTGCTACTCTCTTAGTAAAAATCTTGCTGGTAATTATTTGCAGAACATTGCACATTACATTGTATGTTTATAAAATTGTTTTAAGTGGTTTAATATCTGTAGTGTGCAAAAACTTATAGTGATTGACTGGGGTTTTCAAACCTCACATTTGTTAGCTGATTAACACCTTTTGGTGGGAGGGTTGCTGTGTGGGGGAGGGGGTTGTAATCAGGACATATGTTTGTAGACCTATTTAGTCAGTAAAGCATAGGACGCCAGGCCTATTAGGACGCTGCAGTGGCTATTTTATGAAGTGGCTAGTTATAAAGTGGCAGCTCAAAACAGCAGTGTTATACCTGTGTTTCATTAGTTACATCTTCAACTGATATTCAAAATTGACTCCGGTCTCTCCTTCTTGTCAACAGGTAATTATTTGCAGAACATTGCTACTCTCTTAGTAAAAATCTTGCTGGTAATTATTTGCAGAACATTGCTACTCTCTTAGTAAAAATCTTGCTGGTAATTATTTGCAGAACATTGCACATTACATTGTATGTTTATAAAATTGTTTTAAGTGGTTTAATATCTGTAGTGTGCAAAAACTTATAGTGATTGACTGGGGTTTTCAAACCTCACATTTGTTAGCTGATTAACACCTTTTGGTGGGAGGGTTGCTGTGTGGGGGAGGGGGTTGTAATCAGGACATATGTTTGTAGACCTATTTAGTCAGTAAAGCATAGGACGCCAGGCCTATTAGGACGCTGCAGTGGCTATTTTATGAAGTGGCTAGTTATAAAGTGGCAGCTCAAAACAGCAGTGTTATACCTGTGTTTCATTAGTTACATCTTCAACTGATATTCAAAATTGACTCCTGTCTCTCCTTCTTGTCAACAGGTAATTATTTGCAGAACATTGCTACTCTCTTAGTAAAAATCTTGCTGGTAATTATTTGCAGAACATTGCTACTCTCTTAGTAAAAATCTTGCTGGTAATTATTTGCAGAACATTGCACATTACATTGTATGTTTATAAAATTGTTTTAAGTGGTTTAATATCTGTAGTGTGCAAAAACTTATAGTGATTGACTGGGGTTTTCAAACCTCACATTTGTTAGCTGATTAACACCTTTTGGTGGGAGGGTTGCTGTGTGGGGGAGGGGGTTGTAATCAGGACATATGTTTGTAGACCTATTTAGTCAGTAAAGCATAGGACGCCAGGCCTATTAGGACGCTGCAGTGGCTATTTTATGAAGTGGCTAGTTATAAAGTGGCAGCTCAAAACAGCAGTGTTATACCTGTGTTTCATTAGTTACATCTTCAACTGATATTCAAAATTGACTCCTGTCTCTCCTTCTTGTCAACAGGTAATTATTTGCAGAACATTGCTACTCTCTTAGTAAAAATCTTGCTGGTAATTATTTGCAGAACATTGCTACTCTCTTAGTAAAAATCTTGCTGGTAATTATTTGCAGAACATTGCACATTACATTGTATGTTTATAAAATTGTTTTAAGTGGTTTAATATCTGTAGTGTGCAAAAACTTATAGTGATTGACTGGGGTTTTCAAACCTCACATTTGTTAGCTGATTAACACCTTTTGGTGGGAGGGTTGCTGTGTGGGGGAGGGGGTTGTAATCAGGACATATGTTTGTAGACCTATTTAGTCAGTAAAGCATAGGACGCCAGGCCTATTAGGACGCTGCAGTGGCTATTTTATGAAGTGGCTAGTTATAAAGTGGCAGCTCAAAACAGCAGTGTTATACCTGTGTTTCATTAGTTACATCTTCAACTGATATTCAAAATTGACTCCGGTCTCTCCTTCTTGTCAACAGGTAATTATTTGCAGAACATTGCTACTCTCTTAGTAAAAATCTTGCTGGTAATTATTTGCAGAACATTGCTACTCTCTTAGTAAAAATCTTGCTGGTAATTATTTGCAGAACATTGCACATTACATTGTATGTTTATAAAATTGTTTTAAGTGGTTTAATATCTGTAGTGTGCAAAAACTTATAGTGATTGACTGGGGTTTTCAAACCTCACATTTGTTAGCTGATTAACACCTTTTGGTGGGAGGGTTGCTGTGTGGGGGAGGGGGTTGTAATCAGGACATATGTTTGTAGACCTATTTAGTCAGTAAAGCATAGGACGCCAGGCCTATTAGGACGCTGCAGTGGCTATTTTATGAAGTGGCTAGTTATAAAGTGGCAGCTCAAAACAGCAGTGTTATACCTGTGTTTCATTAGTTACATCTTCAACTGATATTCAAAATTGACTCCTGTCTCTCCTTCTTGTCAACAGGTAATTATTTGCAGAACATTGCTACTCTCTTAGTAAAAATCTTGCTGGTAATTATTTGCAGAACATTGCTACTCTCTTAGTAAAAATCTTGCTGGTAATTATTTGCAGAACATTGCACATTACATTGTATGTTTATAAAATTGTTTTAAGTGGTTTAATATCTGTAGTGTGCAAAAACTTATAGTGATTGACTGGGGTTTTCAAACCTCACATTTGTTAGCTGATTAACACCTTTTGGTGGGAGGGTTGCTGTGTGGGGGAGGGGGTTGTAATCAGGACATATGTTTGTAGACCTATTTAGTCAGTAAAGCATAGGACGCCAGGCCTATTAGGACGCTGCAGTGGCTATTTTATGAAGTGGCTAGTTATAAAGTGGCAGCTCAAAACAGCAGTGTTATACCTGTGTTTCATTAGTTACATCTTCAACTGATATTCAAAATTGACTCCGGTCTCTCCTTCTTGTCAACAGGTAATTATTTGCAGAACATTGCTACTCTCTTAGTAAAAATCTTGCTGGTAATTATTTGCAGAACATTGCTACTCTCTTAGTAAAAATCTTGCTGGTAATTATTTGCAGAACATTGCACATTACATTGTATGTTTATAAAATTGTTTTAAGTGGTTTAATATCTGTAGTGTGCAAAAACTTATAGTGATTGACTGGGGTTTTCAAACCTCACATTTGTTAGCTGATTAACACCTTTTGGTGGGAGGGTTGCTGTGTGGGGGCGGGGGTTGTAATCAGGACATATGTTTGTAGACCTATTTAGTCAGTAAAGCATAGGACGCCAGGCCTATTAGGACGCTGCAGTGGCTATTTTATGAAGTGGCTAGTTATAAAGTGGCAGCTCAAAACAGCAGTGTTATACCTGTGTTTCATTAGTTACATCTTCAACTGATATTCAAAATTGACTCCTGTCTCTCCTTCTTGTCAACAGGTAATTATTTGCAGAACATTGCTACTCTCTTAGTAAAAATCTTGCTGGTAATTATTTGCAGAACATTGCTACTCTCTTAGTAAAAATCTTGCTGGTAATTATTTGCAGAACATTGCACATTACATTGTATGTTTATAAAATTGTTTTAAGTGGTTTAATATCTGTAGTGTGCAAAAACTTATAGTGATTGACTGGGGTTTTCAAACCTCACATTTGTTAGCTGATTAACACCTTTTGGTGGGAGGGTTGCTGTGTGGGGGAGGGGGTTGTAATCAGGACATATGTTTGTAGACCTATTTAGTCAGTAAAGCATAGGACGCCAGGCCTATTAGGACGCTGCAGTGGCTATTTTATGAAGTGGCTAGTTATAAAGTGGCAGCTCAAAACAGCAGTGTTATACCTGTGTTTCATTAGTTACATCTTCAACTGATATTCAAAATTGACTCCTGTCTCTCCTTCTTGTCAACAGGTAATTATTTGCAGAACATTGCTACTCTCTTAGTAAAAATCTTGCTGGTAATTATTTGCAGAACATTGCTACTCTCTTAGTAAAAATCTTGCTGGTAATTATTTGCAGAACATTGCACATTACATTGTATGTTTATAAAATTGTTTTAAGTGGTTTAATATCTGTAGTGTGCAAAAACTTATAGTGATTGACTGGGGTTTTCAAACCTCACATTTGTTAGCTGATTAACACCTTTTGGTGGGAGGGTTGCTGTGTGGGGGAGGGGGTTGTAATCAGGACATATGTTTGTAGACCTATTTAGTCAGTAAAGCATAGGACGCCAGGCCTATTAGGACGCTGCAGTGGCTATTTTATGAAGTGGCTAGTTATAAAGTGGCAGCTCAAAACAGCAGTGTTATACCTGTGTTTCATTAGTTACATCTTCAACTGATATTCAAAATTGACTCCTGTCTCTCCTTCTTGTCAACAGGTAATTATTTGCAGAACATTGCTACTCTCTTAGTAAAAATCTTGCTGGTAATTATTTGCAGAACATTGCTACTCTCTTAGTAAAAATCTTGCTGGTAATTATTTGCAGAACATTGCACATTACATTGTATGTTTATAAAATTGTTTTAAGTGGTTTAATATCTGTAGTGTGCAAAAACTTATAGTGATTGACTGGGGTTTTCAAACCTCACATTTGTTAGCTGATTAACACCTTTTGGTGGGAGGGTTGCTGTGTGGGGGAGGGGGTTGTAATCAGGACATATGTTTGTAGACCTATTTAGTCAGTAAAGCATAGGACGCCAGGCCTATTAGGACGCTGCAGTGGCTATTTTATGAAGTGGCTAGTTATAAAGTGGCAGCTCAAAACAGCAGTGTTATACCTGTGTTTCATTAGTTACATCTTCAACTGATATTCAAAATTGACTCCTGTCTCTCCTTCTTGTCAACAGGTAATTATTTGCAGAACATTGCTACTCTCTTAGTAAAAATCTTGCTGGTAATTATTTGCAGAACATTGCTACTCTCTTAGTAAAAATCTTGCTGGTAATTATTTGCAGAACATTGCACATTACATTGTATGTTTATAAAATTGTTTTAAGTGGTTTAATATCTGTAGTGTGCAAAAACTTATAGTGATTGACTGGGGTTTTCAAACCTCACATTTGTTAGCTGATTAACACCTTTTGGTGGGAGGGTTGCTGTGTGGGGGAGGGGGTTGTAATCAGGACATATGTTTGTAGACCTATTTAGTCAGTAAAGCATAGGACGCCAGGCCTATTAGGACGCTGCAGTGGCTATTTTATGAAGTGGCTAGTTATAAAGTGGCAGCTCAAAACAGCAGTGTTATACCTGTGTTTCATTAGTTACATCTTCAACTGATATTCAAAATTGACTCCGGTCTCTCCTTCTTGTCAACAGGTAATTATTTGCAGAACATTGCTACTCTCTTAGTAAAAATCTTGCTGGTAATTATTTGCAGAACATTGCTACTCTCTTAGTAAAAATCTTGCTGGTAATTATTTGCAGAACATTGCACATTACATTGTATGTTTATAAAATTGTTTTAAGTGGTTTAATATCTGTAGTGTGCAAAAACTTATAGTGATTGACTGGGGTTTTCAAACCTCACATTTGTTAGCTGATTAACACCTTTTGGTGGGAGGGTTGCTGTGTGGGGGAGGGGGTTGTAATCAGGACATATGTTTGTAGACCTATTTAGTCAGTAAAGCATAGGACGCCAGGCCTATTAGGACGCTGCAGTGGCTATTTTATGAAGTGGCTAGTTATAAAGTGGCAGCTCAAAACAGCAGTGTTATACCTGTGTTTCATTAGTTACATCTTCAACTGATATTCAAAATTGACTCCTGTCTCTCCTTCTTGTCAACAGGTAATTATTTGCAGAACATTGCTACTCTCTTAGTAAAAATCTTGCTGGTAATTATTTGCAGAACATTGCTACTCTCTTAGTAAAAATCTTGCTGGTAATTATTTGCAGAACATTGCACATTACATTGTATGTTTATAAAATTGTTTTAAGTGGTTTAATATCTGTAGTGTGCAAAAACTTATAGTGATTGACTGGGGTTTTCAAACCTCACATTTGTTAGCTGATTAACACCTTTTGGTGGGAGGGTTGCTGTGTGGGGGAGGGGGTTGTAATCAGGACATATGTTTGTAGACCTATTTAGTCAGTAAAGCATAGGACGCCAGGCCTATTAGGACGCTGCAGTGGCTATTTTATGAAGTGGCTAGTTATAAAGTGGCAGCTCAAAACAGCAGTGTTATACCTGTGTTTCATTAGTTACATCTTCAACTGATATTCAAAATTGACTCCTGTCTCTCCTTCTTGTCAACAGGTAATTATTTGCAGAACATTGCTACTCTCTTAGTAAAAATCTTGCTGGTAATTATTTGCAGAACATTGCTACTCTCTTAGTAAAAATCTTGCTGGTAATTATTTGCAGAACATTGCACATTACATTGTATGTTTATAAAATTGTTTTAAGTGGTTTAATATCTGTAGTGTGCAAAAACTTATAGTGATTGACTGGGGTTTTCAAACCTCACATTTGTTAGCTGATTAACACCTTTTGGTGGGAGGGTTGCTGTGTGGGGGAGGGGGTTGTAATCAGGACATATGTTTGTAGACCTATTTAGTCAGTAAAGCATAGGACGCCAGGCCTATTAGGACGCTGCAGTGGCTATTTTATGAAGTGGCTAGTTATAAAGTGGCAGCTCAAAACAGCAGTGTTATACCTGTGTTTCATTAGTTACATCTTCAACTGATATTCAAAATTGACTCCTGTCTCTCCTTCTTGTCAACAGGTAATTATTTGCAGAACATTGCTACTCTCTTAGTAAAAATCTTGCTGGTAATTATTTGCAGAACATTGCTACTCTCTTAGTAAAAATCTTGCTGGTAATTATTTGCAGAACATTGCACATTACATTGTATGTTTATAAAATTGTTTTAAGTGGTTTAATATCTGTAGTGTGCAAAAACTTATAGTGATTGACTGGGGTTTTCAAACCTCACATTTGTTAGCTGATTAACACCTTTTGGTGGGAGGGTTGCTGTGTGGGGGAGGGGGTTGTAATCAGGACATATGTTTGTAGACCTATTTAGTCAGTAAAGCATAGGACGCCAGGCCTATTAGGACGCTGCAGTGGCTATTTTATGAAGTGGCTAGTTATAAAGTGGCAGCTCAAAACAGCAGTGTTATACCTGTGTTTCATTAGTTACATCTTCAACTGATATTCAAAATTGACTCCGGTCTCTCCTTCTTGTCAACAGGTAATTATTTGCAGAACATTGCTACTCTCTTAGTAAAAATCTTGCTGGTAATTATTTGCAGAACATTGCTACTCTCTTAGTAAAAATCTTGCTGGTAATTATTTGCAGAACATTGCACATTACATTGTATGTTTATAAAATTGTTTTAAGTGGTTTAATATCTGTAGTGTGCAAAAACTTATAGTGATTGACTGGGGTTTTCAAACCTCACATTTGTTAGCTGATTAACACCTTTTGGTGGGAGGGTTGCTGTGTGGGGGAGGGGGTTGTAATCAGGACATATGTTTGTAGACCTATTTAGTCAGTAAAGCATAGGACGCCAGGCCTATTAGGACGCTGCAGTGGCTATTTTATGAAGTGGCTAGTTATAAAGTGGCAGCTCAAAACAGCAGTGTTATACCTGTGTTTCATTAGTTACATCTTCAACTGATATTCAAAATTGACTCCTGTCTCTCCTTCTTGTCAACAGGTAATTATTTGCAGAACATTGCTACTCTCTTAGTAAAAATCTTGCTGGTAATTATTTGCAGAACATTGCTACTCTCTTAGTAAAAATCTTGCTGGTAATTATTTGCAGAACATTGCACATTACATTGTATGTTTATAAAATTGTTTTAAGTGGTTTAATATCTGTAGTGTGCAAAAACTTATAGTGATTGACTGGGGTTTTCAAACCTCACATTTGTTAGCTGATTAACACCTTTTGGTGGGAGGGTTGCTGTGTGGGGGAGGGGGTTGTAATCAGGACATATGTTTGTAGACCTATTTAGTCAGTAAAGCATAGGACGCCAGGCCTATTAGGACGCTGCAGTGGCTATTTTATGAAGTGGCTAGTTATAAAGTGGCAGCTCAAAACAGCAGTGTTATACCTGTGTTTCATTAGTTACATCTTCAACTGATATTCAAAATTGACTCCGGTCTCTCCTTCTTGTCAACAGGTAATTATTTGCAGAACATTGCTACTCTCTTAGTAAAAATCTTGCTGGTAATTATTTGCAGAACATTGCTACTCTCTTAGTAAAAATCTTGCTGGTAATTATTTGCAGAACATTGCACATTACATTGTATGTTTATAAAATTGTTTTAAGTGGTTTAATATCTGTAGTGTGCAAAAACTTATAGTGATTGACTGGGGTTTTCAAACCTCACATTTGTTAGCTGATTAACACCTTTTGGTGGGAGGGTTGCTGTGTGGGGGCGGGGGTTGTAATCAGGACATATGTTTGTAGACCTATTTAGTCAGTAAAGCATAGGACGCCAGGCCTATTAGGACGCTGCAGTGGCTATTTTATGAAGTGGCTAGTTATAAAGTGGCAGCTCAAAACAGCAGTGTTATACCTGTGTTTCATTAGTTACATCTTCAACTGATATTCAAAATTGACTCCTGTCTCTCCTTCTTGTCAACAGGTAATTATTTGCAGAACATTGCTACTCTCTTAGTAAAAATCTTGCTGGTAATTATTTGCAGAACATTGCTACTCTCTTAGTAAAAATCTTGCTGGTAATTATTTGCAGAACATTGCACATTACATTGTATGTTTATAAAATTGTTTTAAGTGGTTTAATATCTGTAGTGTGCAAAAACTTATAGTGATTGACTGGGGTTTTCAAACCTCACATTTGTTAGCTGATTAACACCTTTTGGTGGGAGGGTTGCTGTGTGGGGGAGGGGGTTGTAATCAGGACATATGTTTGTAGACCTATTTAGTCAGTAAAGCATAGGACGCCAGGCCTATTAGGACGCTGCAGTGGCTATTTTATGAAGTGGCTAGTTATAAAGTGGCAGCTCAAAACAGCAGTGTTATACCTGTGTTTCATTAGTTACATCTTCAACTGATATTCAAAATTGACTCCTGTCTCTCCTTCTTGTCAACAGGTAATTATTTGCAGAACATTGCTACTCTCTTAGTAAAAATCTTGCTGGTAATTATTTGCAGAACATTGCTACTCTCTTAGTAAAAATCTTGCTGGTAATTATTTGCAGAACATTGCACATTACATTGTATGTTTATAAAATTGTTTTAAGTGGTTTAATATCTGTAGTGTGCAAAAACTTATAGTGATTGACTGGGGTTTTCAAACCTCACATTTGTTAGCTGATTAACACCTTTTGGTGGGAGGGTTGCTGTGTGGGGGAGGGGGTTGTAATCAGGACATATGTTTGTAGACCTATTTAGTCAGTAAAGCATAGGACGCCAGGCCTATTAGGACGCTGCAGTGGCTATTTTATGAAGTGGCTAGTTATAAAGTGGCAGCTCAAAACAGCAGTGTTATACCTGTGTTTCATTAGTTACATCTTCAACTGATATTCAAAATTGACTCCTGTCTCTCCTTCTTGTCAACAGGTAATTATTTGCAGAACATTGCTACTCTCTTAGTAAAAATCTTGCTGGTAATTATTTGCAGAACATTGCTACTCTCTTAGTAAAAATCTTGCTGGTAATTATTTGCAGAACATTGCACATTACATTGTATGTTTATAAAATTGTTTTAAGTGGTTTAATATCTGTAGTGTGCAAAAACTTATAGTGATTGACTGGGGTTTTCAAACCTCACATTTGTTAGCTGATTAACACCTTTTGGTGGGAGGGTTGCTGTGTGGGGGAGGGGGTTGTAATCAGGACATATGTTTGTAGACCTATTTAGTCAGTAAAGCATAGGACGCCAGGCCTATTAGGACGCTGCAGTGGCTATTTTATGAAGTGGCTAGTTATAAAGTGGCAGCTCAAAACAGCAGTGTTATACCTGTGTTTCATTAGTTACATCTTCAACTGATATTCAAAATTGACTCCTGTCTCTCCTTCTTGTCAACAGGTAATTATTTGCAGAACATTGCTACTCTCTTAGTAAAAATCTTGCTGGTAATTATTTGCAGAACATTGCTACTCTCTTAGTAAAAATCTTGCTGGTAATTATTTGCAGAACATTGCACATTACATTGTATGTTTATAAAATTGTTTTAAGTGGTTTAATATCTGTAGTGTGCAAAAACTTATAGTGATTGACTGGGGTTTTCAAACCTCACATTTGTTAGCTGATTAACACCTTTTGGTGGGAGGTTGCTGTGTGGGGGAGGGGGTTGTAATCAGGACATATGTTTGTAGACCTATTTAGTCAGTAAAGCATAGGACGCCAGGCCTATTAGGACGCTGCAGTGGCTATTTTATGAAGTGGCTAGTTATAAAGTGGCAGCTCAAAACAGCAGTGTTATACCTGTGTTTCATTAGTTACATCTTCAACTGATATTCAAAATTGACTCCTGTCTCTCCTTCTTGTCAACAGGTAATTATTTGCAGAACATTGCTACTCTCTTAGTAAAAATCTTGCTGGTAATTATTTGCAGAACATTGCTACTCTCTTAGTAAAAATCTTGCTGGTAATTATTTGCAGAACATTGCACATTACATTGTATGTTTATAAAATTGTTTTAAGTGGTTTAATATCTGTAGTGTGCAAAAACTTATAGTGATTGACTGGGGTTTTCAAACCTCACATTTGTTAGCTGATTAACACCTTTTGGTGGGAGGGTTGCTGTGTGGGGGAGGGGGTTGTAATCAGGACATATGTTTGTAGACCTATTTAGTCAGTAAAGCATAGGACGCCAGGCCTATTAGGACGCTGCAGTGGCTATTTTATGAAGTGGCTAGTTATAAAGTGGCAGCTCAAAACAGCAGTGTTATACCTGTGTTTCATTAGTTACATCTTCAACTGATATTCAAAATTGACTGCTGTCTCTCCTTCTTGTCAACAGGTAATTATTTGCAGAACATTGCTACTCTCTTAGTAAAAATCTTGCTGGTAATTATTTGCAGAACATTGCTACTCTCTTAGTAAAAATCTTGCTGGTAATTATTTGCAGAACATTGCACATTACATTGTATGTTTATAAAATTGTTTTAAGTGGTTTAATATCTGTAGTGTGCAAAAACTTATAGTGATTGACTGGGGTTTTCAAACCTCACATTTGTTAGCTGATTAACACCTTTTGGTGGGAGGGTTGCTGTGTGGGGGAGGGGGTTGTAATCAGGACATATGTTTGTAGACCTATTTAGTCAGTAAAGCATAGGACGCCAGGCCTATTAGGACGCTGCAGTGGCTATTTTATGAAGTGGCTAGTTATAAAGTGGCAGCTCAAAACAGCAGTGTTATACCTGTGTTTCATTAGTTACATCTTCAACTGATATTCAAAATTGACTCCTGTCTCTCCTTCTTGTCAACAGGTAATTATTTGCAGAACATTGCTACTCTCTTAGTAAAAATCTTGCTGGTAATTATTTGCAGAACATTGCTACTCTCTTAGTAAAAATCTTGCTGGTAATTATTTGCAGAACATTGCACATTACATTGTATGTTTATAAAATTGTTTTAAGTGGTTTAATATCTGTAGTGTGCAAAAACTTATAGTGATTGACTGGGGTTTTCAAACCTCACATTTGTTAGCTGATTAACACCTTTTGGTGGGAGGGTTGCTGTGTGGGGGAGGGGGTTGTAATCAGGACATATGTTTGTAGACCTATTTAGTCAGTAAAGCATAGGACGCCAGGCCTATTAGGACGCTGCAGTGGCTATTTTATGAAGTGGCTAGTTATAAAGTGGCAGCTCAAAACAGCAGTGTTATACCTGTGTTTCATTAGTTACATCTTCAACTGATATTCAAAATTGACTCCTGTCTCTCCTTCTTGTCAACAGGTAATTATTTGCAGAACATTGCTACTCTCTTAGTAAAAATCTTGCTGGTAATTATTTGCAGAACATTGCTACTCTCTTAGTAAAAATCTTGCTGGTAATTATTTGCAGAACATTGCACATTACATTGTATGTTTATAAAATTGTTTTAAGTGGTTTAATATCTGTAGTGTGCAAAAACTTATAGTGATTGACTGGGGTTTTCAAACCTCACATTTGTTAGCTGATTAACACCTTTTGGTGGGAGGGTTGCTGTGTGGGGGAGGGGGTTGTAATCAGGACATATGTTTGTAGACCTATTTAGTCAGTAAAGCATAGGACGCCAGGCCTATTAGGACGCTGCAGTGGCTATTTTATGAAGTGGCTAGTTATAAAGTGGCAGCTCAAAACAGCAGTGTTATACCTGTGTTTCATTAGTTACATCTTCAACTGATATTCAAAATTGACTCCTGTCTCTCCTTCTTGTCAACAGGTAATTATTTGCAGAACATTGCTACTCTCTTAGTAAAAATCTTGCTGGTAATTATTTGCAGAACATTGCTACTCTCTTAGTAAAAATCTTGCTGGTAATTATTTGCAGAACATTGCACATTACATTGTATGTTTATAAAATTGTTTTAAGTGGTTTAATATCTGTAGTGTGCAAAAACTTATAGTGATTGACTGGGGTTTTCAAACCTCACATTTGTTAGCTGATTAACACCTTTTGGTGGGAGGGTTGCTGTGTGGGGGAGGGGGTTGTAATCAGGACATATGTTTGTAGACCTATTTAGTCAGTAAAGCATAGGACGCCAGGCCTATTAGGACGCTGCAGTGGCTATTTTATGAAGTGGCTAGTTATAAAGTGGCAGCTCAAAACAGCAGTGTTATACCTGTGTTTCATTAGTTACATCTTCAACTGATATTCAAAATTGACTCCTGTCTCTCCTTCTTGTCAACAGGTAATTATTTGCAGATCATTGCTACTCTCTTAGTAAAAATCTTGCTGGTAATTATTTGCAGAACATTGCTACTCTCTTAGTAAAAATCTTGCTGGTAATTATTTGCAGAACATTGCACATTACATTGTATGTTTATAAAATTGTTTTAAGTGGTTTAATATCTGTAGTGTGCAAAAACTTATAGTGATTGACTGGGGTTTTCAAACCTCACATTTGTTAGCTGATTAACACCTTTTGGTGGGAGGGTTGCTGTGTGGGGGAGGGGGTTGTAATCAGGACATATGTTTGTAGACCTATTTAGTCAGTAAAGCATAGGACGCCAGGCCTATTAGGACGCTGCAGTGGCTATTTTATGAAGTGGCTAGTTATAAAGTGGCAGCTCAAAACAGCAGTGTTATACCTGTGTTTCATTAGTTACATCTTCAACTGATATTCAAAATTGACTCCTGTCTCTCCTTCTTGTCAACAGGTAATTATTTGCAGAACATTGCTACTCTCTTAGTAAAAATCTTGCTGGTAATTATTTGCAGAACATTGCTACTCTCTTAGTAAAAATCTTGCTGGTAATTATTTGCAGAGCATTGCACATTACATTGTATGTTTATAAAATTGTTTTAAGTGGTTTAATATCTGTAGTGTGCAAAAACTTATAGTGATTGACTGGGGTTTTCAAACCTCACATTTGTTAGCTGATTAACACCTTTTGGTGGGAGGGTTGCTGTGTGGGGGAGGGGGTTGTAATCAGGACATATGTTTGTAGACCTATTTAGTCAGTAAAGCATAGGACGCCAGGCCTATTAGGACGCTGCAGTGGCTATTTTATGAAGTGGCTAGTTATAAAGTGGCAGCTCAAAACAGCAGTGTTATACCTGTGTTTCATTAGTTACATCTTCAACTGATATTCAAAATTGACTCCTGTGTCTCCTTCTTGTCAACAGGTAATTATTTGCAGAACATTGCTACTCTCTTAGTAAAAATCTTGCTGGTAATTATTTGCAGAACATTGCTACTCTCTTAGTAAAAATCTTGCTGGTAATTATTTGCAGAACATTGCACATTACATTGTATGTTTATAAAATTGTTTTAAGTGGTTTAATATCTGTAGTGTGCAAAAACTTATAGTGATTGACTGGGGTTTTCAAACCTCACATTTGTTAGCTGATTAACACCTTTTGGTGGGAGGGTTGCTGTGTGGGGGAGGGGGTTGTAATCAGGACATATGTTTGTAGACCTATTTAGTCAGTAAAGCATAGGACGCCAGGCCTATTAGGACGCTGCAGTGGCTATTTTATGAAGTGGCTAGTTATAAAGTGGCAGCTCAAAACAGCAGTGTTATACCTGTGTTTCATTAGTTACATCTTCAACTGATATTCAAAATTGACTCCTGTCTCTCCTTCTTGTCAACAGGTAATTATTTGCAGAACATTGCTACTCTCTTAGTAAAAATCTTGCTGGTAATTATTTGCAGAACATTGCTACTCTCTTAGTAAAAATCTTGCTGGTAATTATTTGCAGAACATTGCACATTACATTGTATGTTTATAAAATTGTTTTAAGTGGTTTAATATCTGTAGTGTGCAAAAACTTATAGTGATTGACTGGGGTTTTCAAACCTCACATTTGTTAGCTGATTAACACCTTTTGGTGGGAGGGTTGCTGTGTGGGGGAGGGGGTTGTAATCAGGACATATGTTTGTAGACCTATTTAGTCAGTAAAGCATAGGACGCCAGGCCTATTAGGACGCTGCAGTGGCTATTTTATGAAGTGGCTAGTTATAAAGTGGCAGCTCAAAACAGCAGTGTTATACCTGTGTTTCATTAGTTACATCTTCAACTGATATTCAAAATTGACTCCTGTCTCTCCTTCTTGTCAACAGGTAATTATTTGCAGAACATTGCTACTCTCTTAGTAAAAATCTTGCTGGTAATTATTTGCAGAACATTGCTACTCTCTTAGTAAAAATCTTGCTGGTAATTATTTGCAGAACATTGCACATTACATTGTATGTTTATAAAATTGTTTTAAGTGGTTTAATATCTGTAGTGTGCAAAAACTTATAGTGATTGACTGGGGTTTTCAAACCTCACATTTGTTAGCTGATTAACACCTTTTGGTGGGAGGGTTGCTGTGTGGGGGAGGGGGTTGTAATCAGGACATATGTTTGTAGACCTATTTAGTCAGTAAAGCATAGGACGCCAGGCCTATTAGGACGCTGCAGTGGCTATTTTATGAAGTGGCTAGTTATAAAGTGGCAGCTCAAAACAGCAGTGTTATACCTGTGTTTCATTAGTTACATCTTCAACTGATATTCAAAATTGACTCCTGTCTCTCCTTCTTGTCAACAGGTAATTATTTGCAGAACATTGCTACTCTCTTAGTAAAAATCTTGCTGGTAATTATTTGCAGAACATTGCTACTCTCTTAGTAAAAATCTTGCTGGTAATTATTTGCAGAACATTGCACATTACATTGTATGTTTATAAAATTGTTTTAAGTGGTTTAATATCTGTAGTGTGCAAAAACTTATAGTGATTGACTGGGGTTTTCAAACCTCACATTTGTTAGCTGATTAACACCTTTTGGTGGGAGGGTTGCTGTGTGGGGGAGGGGGTTGTAATCAGGACATATGTTTGTAGACCTATTTAGTCAGTAAAGCATAGGACGCCAGGCCTATTAGGACGCTGCAGTGGCTATTTTATGAAGTGGCTAGTTATAAAGTGGCAGCTCAAAACAGCAGTGTTATACCTGTGTTTCATTAGTTACATCTTCAACTGATATTCAAAATTGACTCCTGTCTCTCCTTCTTGTCAACAGGTAATTATTTGCAGAACATTGCTACTCTCTTAGTAAAAATCTTGCTGGTAATTATTTGCAGAACATTGCTACTCTCTTAGTAAAAATCTTGCTGGTAATTATTTGCAGAACATTGCACATTACATTGTATGTTTATAAAATTGTTTTAAGTGGTTTAATATCTGTAGTGTGCAAAAACTTATAGTGATTGACTGGGGTTTTCAAACCTCACATTTGTTAGCTGATTAACACCTTTTGGTGGGAGGGTTGCTGTGTGGGGGAGGGGGTTGTAATCAGGACATATGTTTGTAGACCTATTTAGTCAGTAAAGCATAGGACGCCAGGCCTATTAGGACGCTGCAGTGGCTATTTTATGAAGTGGCTAGTTATAAAGTGGCAGCTCAAAACAGCAGTGTTATACCTGTGTTTCATTAGTTACATCTTCAACTGATATTCAAAATTGACTCCTGTCTCTCCTTCTTGTCAACAGGTAATTATTTGCAGAACATTGCTACTCTCTTAGTAAAAATCTTGCTGGTAATTATTTGCAGAACATTGCTACTCTCTTAGTAAAAATCTTGCTGGTAATTATTTGCAGAACATTGCACATTACATTGTATGTTTATAAAATTGTTTTAAGTGGTTTAATATCTGTAGTGTGCAAAAACTTATAGTGATTGACTGGGGTTTTCAAACCTCACATTTGTTAGCTGATTAACACCTTTTGGTGGGAGGGTTGCTGTGTGGGGGAGGGGGTTGTAATCAGGACATATGTTTGTAGACCTATTTAGTCAGTAAAGCATAGGACGCCAGGCCTATTAGGACGCTGCAGTGGCTATTTTATGAAGTGGCTAGTTATAAAGTGGCAGCTCAAAACAGCAGTGTTATACCTGTGTTTCATTAGTTACATCTTCAACTGATATTCAAAATTGACTCCTGTCTCTCCTTCTTGTCAACAGGTAATTATTTGCAGAACATTGCTACTCTCTTAGTAAAAATCTTGCTGGTAATTATTTGCAGAACATTGCTACTCTCTTAGTAAAAATCTTGCTGGTAATTATTTGCAGAACATTGCACATTACATTGTATGTTTATAAAATTGTTTTAAGTGGTTTAATATCTGTAGTGTGCAAAAACTTATAGTGATTGACTGGGGTTTTCAAACCTCACATTTGTTAGCTGATTAACACCTTTTGGTGGGAGGGTTGCTGTGTGGGGGAGGGGGTTGTAATCAGGACATATGTTTGTAGACCTATTTAGTCAGTAAAGCATAGGACGCCAGGCCTATTAGGACGCTGCAGTGGCTATTTTATGAAGTGGCTAGTTATAAAGTGGCAGCTCAAAACAGCAGTGTTATACCTGTGTTTCATTAGTTACATCTTCAACTGATATTCAAAATTGACTCCTGTCTCTCCTTCTTGTCAACAGGTAATTATTTGCAGAACATTGCTACTCTCTTAGTAAAAATCTTGCTGGTAATTATTTGCAGAACATTGCTACTCTCTTAGTAAAAATCTTGCTGGTAATTATTTGCAGAACATTGCACATTACATTGTATGTTTATAAAATTGTTTTAAGTGGTTTAATATCTGTAGTGTGCAAAAACTTATAGTGATTGACTGGGGTTTTCAAACCTCACATTTGTTAGCTGATTAACACCTTTTGGTGGGAGGGTTGCTGTGTGGGGGAGGGGGTTGTAATCAGGACATATGTTTGTAGACCTATTTAGTCAGTAAAGCATAGGACGCCAGGCCTATTAGGACGCTGCAGTGGCTATTTTATGAAGTGGCTAGTTATAAAGTGGCAGCTCAAAACAGCAGTGTTATACCTGTGTTTCATTAGTTACATCTTCAACTGATATTCAAAATTGACTCCTGTCTCTCCTTCTTGTCAACAGGTAATTATTTGCAGAACATTGCTACTCTCTTAGTAAAAATCTTGCTGGTAATTATTTGCAGAACATTGCTACTCTCTTAGTAAAAATCTTGCTGGTAATTATTTGCAGAACATTGCACATTACATTGTATGTTTATAAAATTGTTTTAAGTGGTTTAATATCTGTAGTGTGCAAAAACTTATAGTGATTGACTGGGGTTTTCAAACCTCACATTTGTTAGCTGATTAACACCTTTTGGTGGGAGGGTTGCTGTGTGGGGGAGGGGGTTGTAATCAGGACATATGTTTGTAGACCTATTTAGTCAGTAAAGCATAGGACGCCAGGCCTATTAGGACGCTGCAGTGGCTATTTTATGAAGTGGCTAGTTATAAAGTGGCAGCTCAAAACAGCAGTGTTATACCTGTGTTTCATTAGTTACATCTTCAACTGATATTCAAAATTGACTCCTGTCTCTCCTTCTTGTCAACAGGTAATTATTTGCAGAACATTGCTACTCTCTTAGTAAAAATCTTGCTGGTAATTATTTGCAGAACATTGCTACTCTCTTAGTAAAAATCTTGCTGGTAATTATTTGCAGAACATTGCACATTACATTGTATGTTTATAAAATTGTTTTAAGTGGTTTAATATCTGTAGTGTGCAAAAACTTATAGTGATTGACTGGGGTTTTCAAACCTCACATTTGTTAGCTGATTAACACCTTTTGGTGGGAGGGTTGCTGTGTGGGGGAGGGGGTTGTAATCAGGACATATGTTTGTAGACCTATTTAGTCAGTAAAGCATAGGACGCCAGGCCTATTAGGACGCTGCAGTGGCTATTTTATGAAGTGGCTAGTTATAAAGTGGCAGCTCAAAACAGCAGTGTTATACCTGTGTTTCATTAGTTACATCTTCAACTGATATTCAAAATTGACTCCTGTCTCTCCTTCTTGTCAACAGGTAATTATTTGCAGAACATTGCTACTCTCTTAGTAAAAATCTTGCTGGTAATTATTTGCAGAACATTGCTACTCTCTTAGTAAAAATCTTGCTGGTAATTATTTGCAGAACATTGCACATTACATTGTATGTTTATAAAATTGTTTTAAGTGGTTTAATATCTGTAGTGTGCAAAAACTTATAGTGATTGACTGGGGTTTTCAAACCTCACATTTGTTAGCTGATTAACACCTTTTGGTGGGAGGGTTGCTGTGTGGGGGAGGGGGTTGTAATCAGGACATATGTTTGTAGACCTATTTAGTCAGTAAAGCATAGGACGCCAGGCCTATTAGGACGCTGCAGTGGCTATTTTATGAAGTGGCTAGTTATAAAGTGGCAGCTCAAAACAGCAGTGTTATACCTGTGTTTCATTAGTTACATCTTCAACTGATATTCAAAATTGACTCCTGTCTCTCCTTCTTGTCAACAGGTAATTATTTGCAGAACATTGCTACTCTCTTAGTAAAAATCTTGCTGGTAATTATTTGCAGAACATTGCTACTCTCTTAGTAAAAATCTTGCTGGTAATTATTTGCAGAACATTGCACATTACATTGTATGTTTATAAAATTGTTTTAAGTGGTTTAATATCTGTAGTGTGCAAAAACTTATAGTGATTGACTGGGGTTTTCAAACCTCACATTTGTTAGCTGATTAACACCTTTTGGTGGGAGGGTTGCTGTGTGGGGGAGGGGGTTGTAATCAGGACATATGTTTGTAGACCTATTTAGTCAGTAAAGCATAGGACGCCAGGCCTATTAGGACGCTGCAGTGGCTATTTTATGAAGTGGCTAGTTATAAAGTGGCAGCTCAAAACAGCAGTGTTATACCTGTGTTTCATTAGTTACATCTTCAACTGATATTCAAAATTGACTCCTGTCTCTCCTTCTTGTCAACAGGTAATTATTTGCAGAACATTGCTACTCTCTTAGTAAAAATCTTGCTGGTAATTATTTGCAGAACATTGCTACTCTCTTAGTAAAAATCTTGCTGGTAATTATTTGCAGAACATTGCACATTACATTGTATGTTTATAAAATTGTTTTAAGTGGTTTAATATCTGTAGTGTGCAAAAACTTATAGTGATTGACTGGGGTTTTCAAACCTCACATTTGTTAGCTGATTAACACCTTTTGGTGGGAGGGTTGCTGTGTGGGGGAGGGGGTTGTAATCAGGACATATGTTTGTAGACCTATTTAGTCAGTAAAGCATAGGACGCCAGGCCTATTAGGACGCTGCAGTGGCTATTTTATGAAGTGGCTAGTTATAAAGTGGCAGCTCAAAACAGCAGTGTTATACCTGTGTTTCATTAGTTACATCTTCAACTGATATTCAAAATTGACTCCTGTCTCTCCTTCTTGTCAACAGGTAATTATTTGCAGAACATTGCTACTCTCTTAGTAAAAATCTTGCTGGTAATTATTTGCAGAACATTGCTACTCTCTTAGTAAAAATCTTGCTGGTAATTATTTGCAGAACATTGCACATTACATTGTATGTTTATAAAATTGTTTTAAGTGGTTTAATATCTGTAGTGTGCAAAAACTTATAGTGATTGACTGGGGTTTTCAAACCTCACATTTGTTAGCTGATTAACACCTTTTGGTGGGAGGGTTGCTGTGTGGGGGAGGGGGTTGTAATCAGGACATATGTTTGTAGACCTATTTAGTCAGTAAAGCATAGGACGCCAGGCCTATTAGGACGCTGCAGTGGCTATTTTATGAAGTGGCTAGTTATAAAGTGGCAGCTCAAAACAGCAGTGTTATACCTGTGTTTCATTAGTTACATCTTCAACTGATATTCAAAATTGACTCCTGTCTCTCCTTCTTGTCAACAGGTAATTATTTGCAGAACATTGCTACTCTCTTAGTAAAAATCTTGCTGGTAATTATTTGCAGAACATTGCTACTCTCTTAGTAAAAATCTTGCTGGTAATTATTGGCAGAACATTGCACATTACATTGTATGTTTATAAAATTGTTTTAAGTGGTTTAATATCTGTAGTGTGCAAAAACTTATAGTGATTGACTGGGGTTTTCAAACCTCACATTTGTTAGCTGATTAACACCTTTTGGTGGGAGGGTTGCTGTGTGGGGGAGGGGGTTGTAATCAGGACATATGTTTGTAGACCTATTTAGTCAGTAAAGCATAGGACGCCAGGCCTATTAGGACGCTGCAGTGGCTATTTTATGAAGTGGCTAGTTATAAAGTGGCAGCTCAAAACAGCAGTGTTATACCTGTGTTTCATTAGTTACATCTTCAACTGATATTCAAAATTGACTCCTGTCTCTCCTTCTTGTCAACAGGTAATTATTTGCAGAACATTGCTACTCTCTTAGTAAAAATCTTGCTGGTAATTATTTGCAGAACATTGCTACTCTCTTAGTAAAAATCTTGCTGGTAATTATTTGCAGAACATTGCACATTACATTGTATGTTTATAAAATTGTTTTAAGTGGTTTAATATCTGTAGTGTGCAAAAACTTATAGTGATTGACTGGGGTTTTCAAACCTCACATTTGTTAGCTGATTAACACCTTTTGGTGGGAGGGTTGCTGTGTGGGGGAGGGGGTTGTAATCAGGACATATGTTTGTAGACCTATTTAGTCAGTAAAGCATAGGACGCCAGGCCTATTAGGACGCTGCAGTGGCTATTTTATGAAGTGGCTAGTTATAAAGTGGCAGCTCAAAACAGCAGTGTTATACCTGTGTTTCATTAGTTACATCTTCAACTGATATTCAAAATTGACTCCTGTCTCTCCTTCTTGTCAACAGGTAATTATTTGCAGAACATTGCTACTCTCTTAGTAAAAATCTTGCTGGTAATTATTTGCAGAACATTGCTACTCTCTTAGTAAAAATCTTGCTGGTAATTATTTGCAGAACATTGCACATTACATTGTATGTTTATAAAATTGTTTTAAGTGGTTTAATATCTGTAGTGTGCAAAAACTTATAGTGATTGACTGGGGTTTTCAAACCTCACATTTGTTAGCTGATTAACACCTTTTGGTGGGAGGGTTGCTGTGTGGGGGAGGGGGTTGTAATCAGGACATATGTTTGTAGACCTATTTAGTCAGTAAAGCATAGGACGCCAGGCCTATTAGGACGCTGCAGTGGCTATTTTATGAAGTGGCTAGTTATAAAGTGGCAGCTCAAAACAGCAGTGTTATACCTGTGTTTCATTAGTTACATCTTCAACTGATATTCAAAATTGACTCCTGTCTCTCCTTCTTGTCAACAGGTAATTATTTGCAGAACATTGCTACTCTCTTAGTAAAAATCTTGCTGGTAATTATTTGCAGAACATTGCTACTCTCTTAGTAAAAATCTTGCTGGTAATTATTTGCAGAACATTGCACATTACATTGTATGTTTATAAAATTGTTTTAAGTGGTTTAATATCTGTAGTGTGCAAAAACTTATAGTGATTGACTGGGGTTTTCAAACCTCACATTTGTTAGCTGATTAACACCTTTTGGTGGGAGGGTTGCTGTGTGGGGGAGGGGGTTGTAATCAGGACATATGTTTGTAGACCTATTTAGTCAGTAAAGCATAGGACGCCAGGCCTATTAGGACGCTGCAGTGGCTATTTTATGAAGTGGCTAGTTATAAAGTGGCAGCTCAAAACAGCAGTGTTATACCTGTGTTTCATTAGTTACATCTTCAACTGATATTCAAAATTGACTCCTGTCTCTCCTTCTTGTCAACAGGTAATTATTTGCAGAACATTGCTACTCTCTTAGTAAAAATCTTGCTGGTAATTATTTGCAGAACATTGCTACTCTCTTAGTAAAAATCTTGCTGGTAATTATTTGCAGAACATTGCACATTACATTGTATGTTTATAAAATTGTTTTAAGTGGTTTAATATCTGTAGTGTGCAAAAACTTATAGTGATTGACTGGGGTTTTCAAACCTCACATTTGTTAGCTGATTAACACCTTTTGGTGGGAGGGTTGCTGTGTGGGGGAGGGGGTTGTAATCAGGACATATGTTTGTAGACCTATTTAGTCAGTAAAGCATAGGACGCCAGGCCTATTAGGACGCTGCAGTGGCTATTTTATGAAGTGGCTAGTTATAAAGTGGCAGCTCAAAACAGCAGTGTTATACCTGTGTTTCATTAGTTACATCTTCAACTGATATTCAAAATTGACTCCTGTCTCTCCTTCTTGTCAACAGGTAATTATTTGCAGAACATTGCTACTCTCTTAGTAAAAATCTTGCTGGTAATTATTTGCAGAACATTGCTACTCTCTTAGTAAAAATCTTGCTGGTAATTATTTGCAGAACATTGCACATTACATTGTATGTTTATAAAATTGTTTTAAGTGGTTTAATATCTGTAGTGTGCAAAAACTTATAGTGATTGACTGGGGTTTTCAAACCTCACATTTGTTAGCTGATTAACACCTTTTGGTGGGAGGGTTGCTGTGTGGGGGAGGGGGTTGTAATCAGGACATATGTTTGTAGACCTATTTAGTCAGTAAAGCATAGGACGCCAGGCCTATTAGGACGCTGCAGTGGCTATTTTATGAAGTGGCTAGTTATAAAGTGGCAGCTCAAAACAGCAGTGTTATACCTGTGTTTCATTAGTTACATCTTCAACTGATATTCAAAATTGACTCCTGTCTCTCCTTCTTGTCAACAGGTAATTATTTGCAGAACATTGCTACTCTCTTAGTAAAAATCTTGCTGGTAATTATTTGCAGAACATTGCTACTCTCTTAGTAAAAATCTTGCTGGTAATTATTTGCAGAACATTGCACATTACATTGTATGTTTATAAAATTGTTTTAAGTGGTTTAATATCTGTAGTGTGCAAAAACTTATAGTGATTGACTGGGGTTTTCAAACCTCACATTTGTTAGCTGATTAACACCTTTTGGTGGGAGGGTTGCTGTGTGGGGGAGGGGGTTGTAATCAGGACATATGTTTGTAGACCTATTTAGTCAGTAAAGCATAGGACGCCAGGCCTATTAGGACGCTGCAGTGGCTATTTTATGAAGTGGCTAGTTATAAAGTGGCAGCTCAAAACAGCAGTGTTATACCTGTGTTTCATTAGTTACATCTTCAACTGATATTCAAAATTGACTCCTGTCTCTCCTTCTTGTCAACAGGTAATTATTTGCAGAACATTGCTACTCTCTTAGTAAAAATCTTGCTGGTAATTATTTGCAGAACATTGCTACTCTCTTAGTAAAAATCTTGCTGGTAATTATTTGCAGAACATTGCACATTACATTGTATGTTTATAAAATTGTTTTAAGTGGTTTAATATCTGTAGTGTGCAAAAACTTATAGTGATTGACTGGGGTTTTCAAACCTCACATTTGTTAGCTGATTAACACCTTTTGGTGGGAGGGTTGCTGTGTGGGGGAGGGGGTTGTAATCAGGACATATGTTTGTAGACCTATTTAGTCAGTAAAGCATAGGACGCCAGGCCTATTAGGACGCTGCAGTGGCTATTTTATGAAGTGGCTAGTTATAAAGTGGCAGCTCAAAACAGCAGTGTTATACCTGTGTTTCATTAGTTACATCTTCAACTGATATTCAAAATTGACTCCTGTCTCTCCTTCTTGTCAACAGGTAATTATTTGCAGAACATTGCTACTCTCTTAGTAAAAATCTTGCTGGTAATTATTTGCAGAACATTGCTACTCTCTTAGTAAAAATCTTGCTGGTAATTATTTGCAGAACATTGCACATTACATTGTATGTTTATAAAATTGTTTTAAGTGGTTTAATATCTGTAGTGTGCAAAAACTTATAGTGATTGACTGGGGTTTTCAAACCTCACATTTGTTAGCTGATTAACACCTTTTGGTGGGAGGGTTGCTGTGTGGGGGAGGGGGTTGTAATCAGGACATATGTTTGTAGACCTATTTAGTCAGTAAAGCATAGGACGCCAGGCCTATTAGGACGCTGCAGTGGCTATTTTATGAAGTGGCTAGTTATAAAGTGGCAGCTCAAAACAGCAGTGTTATACCTGTGTTTAACCGAAGGAAAACAGAAGGCAAACAAACTAACAAGATAACAGAAGGACTGCATCACAACCACAAAACGCTGGAACTTTGTGGCCTCTCCTCGCATCAAACATGAGAACACCAAGACCAGGCTTAGCACCTCTCTGGCTGAGAACATCAAGCCTGCCCCCGGGCCTAACCCCCAAGATGAACAGGGAACTGTGGGGCACAGGACCAGGTTCAGCAGGGACATCCCCATTGCTTCTGAGTATTGAGTATGCCCCCCACATTCTCCTACCCACCCGTACTAGTAAGATCTGATCAAAATGTTAGCCCAATCCTACTCTGCCACTAGTTACCTGCTATTATTATTTTTTTCCTCCATTGCTCGCTTCCACCCCACCATGTGTTTTTCCTGTAATGTTTACCTCCACTGATTGCACACCTTTCCATTGTGCCCTACATGCAGGGTACATCATACTACTACATAAGCATCAGTTTTCCCATATATGACCTTGGCCCTTGTATGGCTCACCTCCCACAGTGTAACCTCCAAAGTGCGCCCAACATGGCTGCCCCATATGGTACACTTGTGGATGGGATGAAAAATACATAGGCCTGATGGTTTTGATGGAACCCTACTCTGAACTGTAGGACTCTGAAATCACCCCCATTTTGTGTCATCACTTCTAGGGGTGGACTATCCCACCCTGGGTAATCCTACGCCGAGCGCCTAAGATGGCTGCTGCACCTGGTACCTTGTGAGGGTGGAATACACAACCCTTGGAAGTTATTACCCAAAATGCCTGCACCAATCCTGCGTTATGCTTTCTGTGGGCTTAAGGTTTTCTTTTATGTCTGTTGCTTGTCAATTGTTGTATTACTCCTCTGTATCATGTGCATTGTTTTTGATGTCTGTAAAGCGCCTTGAGTCCTGTTGGAGAAAGAGCGCTATATAAATAAAATTATTATTATTATTATTATTACTGGAAGGCCTGCATAAGCTGAAGCTTACTCTGGCTGGCCGTAGAATTACAATACCGGTGACAACGGGATCCCACCCCCTCACAATCCCGACAGTCGACATGCTGACTAACAGGGACTATTCCCACTCGTGGGTGTCCACAACACCCATTGCGTGGGAATAGAATCCAAGTCCGCAGCGTAGTGAGCACAGCGAGCCCGCTGTGTCGGTATGGTGACCGGTGGTCACACGAACCAACCCCCCCGAACACTGGGGTCTGGGAAGTCATGATCTAACAACGCAGATCCTGGACCCATCACACCTTCAAAACGCTGTGACATGCACCGTTTTGAAGAAAGGTGCTGCCCTCGCTCTGCTTCTCAAATGTCTCAAATGTCAATCATGCTGCAGCTGACAGGGGCTGCAAGCGATATTGCAAGACAGGTTTTGCACATGCGCAGAATGAATCTTGTGCCTGGGCAAAAACCACAAACCGTATTTGTATGCAAACCATCGGGTTAGCATACAAATATGAATTAGGTCCTAAGTGCCAGATGCACTACTTTACAGTGCACCCGTACCTGCAAAACAATTGAATAGCTCCTGGGCTATAGATGGGAGCTACAATACACAAAATGAAAATGTCCCCATTGATTGAAAACTCTCTGACTTTCAAACAAAGGTGTGCCAATAGCTAATACATCAAGCTCAATAAAACAGGCTTACATTTCTAGTGATAAGATCAGAATTGTTAGCACTGTATAATTCTTATTATGTCAGTTTTTTCATCCTTCACAAGTGATAATTTGCCTCAGCAATACTTGTCTCATCGGCTTATAGGGGATTTTTTTCACCTCCCACAGGCAGGCGAAACCAAATCCCCGGAAACAGCCTGTTTACATCCCAAAACTGGTCTGTTTTTACAAAAACACACAAGTGTGAACCTGTGTGTTTTCGGGAGATTTTTTTTTTTCCACAGGTGACCAAATTGGATAGCTTGTAAAGAAAATATGGACAAAACATCAGCCAAAAGGGGGGGGGGGGGGGCGTGACATAAAATTTTTTTGCACCCGATGTTTGTTCTCTGCTAATTGGATACCCCCCATAGTGGTAACTGAAGATGGCTTTGAAGAAAGAGAAGAGAATTCATGTGATTCTGCTGACACACGTCATGTGCTGCACAAAAGATGCCAAAACCATTGTTGAGATTGTCTCGTCAGTAGAACTTGTCAGCCACAGTCCCAGTTTCTCGGAATTTGGAAATTGGGCACCTGACCGTGTTATGTGAAATTAGAGGTCTTTCTGGGTGCCAGTTGTTAAAATCTGCAGCTATGACATGGAAACTTCGTTCTCCAGACATCAAAATGACCTCAATTCTCTCCTCTTTTGTCAAAACCATCTTCAGTTACTTGCAACAAAAAAAGTGTTGTAACTTTTGAACCATAACTGCTATTTCAAATTGGTTTAAAGCAATACACTTTTCAGCAAATTCTGATGTTGTTTGATGTGTTACACAACCCCCTTTCCATTTGAAAAAACTGACAGATTCAAGATGTCCGATTTCAAGATAGCGCCGATGTTCGGTACATACCCTAAAAGATAGCCCACCTCACCCATACCTTACCGGTGTATTCAGTTTTCCCATTTCCTGTACAGTTTTTGAAACAAAAACAACAGTGTTTATTCATATATAAGCATATTACTGTACATCTGTGTCACAGTCACGCTATACCTTATCTGTTTCACTCCACAGATTATTGTTATTGTCTGGCTATATATCGTACTGTGTAAGACCACTTGTTTACATTGTGCAATGTCTAACAAAAAGGGCAGCAAATCTGCGGAAGCTCCTGCAACATGCAGAGCATGCTCCGCGGATTTATCAGAGGAGAAAGCATTACATGATAGTCTCTGTACTGCTTGTCATGCACCTCCTAGTCAGACCACAGCCCCTGCACTTAGTCAGGAGCCACCATGGGCAGCATTTACTACCCTGCTGGGTACTCTGGTGGAGCGCCTTGCACCCCCTATGGGGCCGCCTGTGGCATTACCTCGACAAATTGTCCCTATGGTAAACCCGCCTTGGGCGGAAAATTTGTCTAACCAACTGCAGCCGCTAAATCAGTCTCTGGTTAGACAGAAATCAACCTCGGGTCACTCACGTGTCCCCGTTTCCTCTAAGCGGGCTGCTTCCTCCTTCTCAATCTACTAACCTCTCTGACATTTCTTCTGATGAGGAGGGGGAGCATACAGTTCTACTTGACACTGACTCCTGTGTTGCAGATGAGGAAGCTCCATTAATGGTAGATGTCCCTGCCTTGATAATGGCTCTCAAGCATATTCTCCTCATCCACGGATGAGGATTCCACTACAGTGGCTAAGAAAACTGAAAGTGGTTAAAACAGTTTCACCCCATTCTGATCATTTAGTGGACATCAGACGGGAACCCTGGTCTAACCCAGGGGTTTAGCTCGCTATCCTCTCCCTTATGTACCAAATGGGAGACTCCACCTCCAGTGGACTCTCATGTCATCCGACTTGTGGTGTAAGCCACTCTTCCTGTCACCAATGTCACCTCACCGAAGGAACAGACAGATAAGCGCATTTAGGGATGCCTGAAATCTATTTACTCCCACTGTTCATAGACCCACTATATCTGCCTCTTGGGCCGCAAAAGGTATTGAGGCGTGGGTTCAGGGGCTAGAGGAGGAGCTACCTGAGGATATTTCCGACAATGCCAGACAATACCTGTCTCATATTGCCACTGCTTCTTATTACATTCAAGAAGTGTCTTCTGAGGCAGGAGTATTGGCGGCCAAGGCGTCTGCTACATCTGTCCTGGCATGCCACATTCTGGAAGTCCTCCCCTTCACTGGGGACATTTTGTTTGGGGAAGACCTGAATAAAATTGTGTCTGAACTGGCAGCTGCTAAGACAGCTTTTCTCCCCACTACTAACCCTTCTCAGAAGGCAAAAAAGGAGATTTATGGTAAAAACTTACCTTTGTTAAATCTCTTTCTGTGAAGAACACTGGGTTCCACAGGGAATAACATTGGGGTGTAGAGTTGGATCTTGATCCGAGGCACCAACAGGCTAAAAGCTTTGACTGTTCCCAAGATGCACAGCGCTGCCTCCTCTATAACCCCGCCTCCATGCACAGGAGCTCAGTTTTGTTAACCAATCCAATGCAGTAGTAGGTAAAAGAGACGACAATCGTTAGTAGCCACATAAACCACATTCTCGCGACAAGAGAAGGTACCAGCGGCTAATACCATTCAAACCCAAAGAAGCTAAGTGCGTCAGGGTGGGCGCCCTATGGAACCCAGTGTACCTCGCAGAAAGAGATTTAACAAAGGTAAGTTCTTACCATAAATCTCCTTTTCTGCAGTGGGGTACACTGGGGTTCCACAGGGAATAACATCAGGGATGTCCTAAAGCAGTTCCTCATGGGAGGGGATGCACTGTAGCGGGCACAAGAAGCCGGCGTCCAAAGGAGGCATCCTCGGAGGCGGAAGTATCGAAGGCATAGAACCTTATGAACATGTTCACTGAGGACCATGTAGCCACCTTGCACAATTGTTCAAGGGTCGCACCACGTCGGGCTGCCCAAGAAGGTCCAACAGACCGAGTAGACTGGGCTTTGATGGTAGCAGGAGCTGGAAGACCAGCCTGTACATAAGCATGTGCAATCACCATTCGAATCCATCTGGCAAAGGTCTGCTTATTAGCAGGCCAGCCATGTTTGTGAAAACCAAAAAGGACAAAGAGGGAATCAGATCTCCTAAGAGAAGCTATTCTCTTCACACAAATATGGAGAGCCCGTACCACATCCAAAGACCGCTCTTTGGAGGAAAAACCTGGAGAGGTAAATGCTGGAACCACAATTTCCTGGTTAAGGTGGAAAGACGACACCACCTTAGGCAAATAACCAAGACGAGTTCTAAGAACCGCCTGGTCACGGTGAAAAATCAGAAAGGGAGACCTACAGGACAAGGCACCCAAGTCTGAAACCTGTCTAGCAGAGGCAATAGCCAGCAAGAACAAGACCTTAAGAGTAAGCCACTTAAGGTCCACAGACTCAAGAGGTTCAAACGGAGACTCTTGTAAGGCATCCAGAACAACCGACAAATCCCAAGGAGCTACAGAGGGAGGCTGAATCCGTAAACCACCCTGAGTGAATGTATGAACATCAGGCAGAGTCACAATTTTTCTCTGAAACCATATCGACAAGGCACAAATATGAACCTTGAAGGAGGCTAAACGAAGGTCTTAGTCCAGGCCCTGTTGCAGGAAATCCAAAAGCTTGGCAGTACTGAACTTATATGCGTCATAATGGTTAGTCGCACACCTGGCGAAGTAAGAATTCCAGACCCTATAATCTGAGCAGACGCCTGTTTACGGGCCTTCAACATAGTTTGAACAACTGCCTCAGAAAATCCTTTGGCCCTCAGTACGGAAGCTTCAAAAGCCACGCCGTCAAAGCCAGCTGGGCCAAATCCTGGTAGACACAAGGGCCCTGAACTAGGAGGTCTGGGCACTGTGGAAGTGGAAGAGGACACTCTATCGAGAGACCCTGCAGGTCTGAGAACCAATGCCGTCTGGGCCACGCTGGAGCGATTAGAAGTAGTATTCCTCCTTCTTGCTTGAACTTCCTTATCACCCTGGGCAGAAGTGACACCGGAGGAAACACGTACGGCAGCTGAAAGTTCCATGGAATTGCCAGTGCGTCCACGAACGCTGCTTGAGGATCCCTTGTCCTTGCTCTGAAGACCAGAACCTTGTGATTGTGTCAAGACGCCATCAGGTCTACGTCTGGTAGGTCCCACTTGTCCACTAGGAGTTGAAAGACTTCTGGATGAAGGCTCCACTCTCCAGTGTGTACGACCTGGCGACTGAGGAAGTCCACTTCCCAGTTGAGGACTCCCGGAATGAACACTGCCGATATGGCTGGCAGATGGCATTCCGCCCAACAAAGGATTTTTGACACTTCCATCACTGCCATGCGGCTTCGAGTGCTGCCTTGATGATTTATGTACGCCACTGTCGTGGCGTTGTCCAACTGTACTTGAACAGGCCTGTTCTGTACTAGGGGCAGGGCTAGTGTCAATGCATTGAACACTGCCCTCAATTCCAGAATGTTTATCGGGAGGAGATATTCACCCTAAAGAGATTGTTGCTCCAACACCGCTCCCCAGCCCTGCAGACTGGCATCTGTTGTCAGAAGGACCCAGTTGGAGATCCAGAAGGGGAAACCCCTGCTCAGTTGCTGGTCCTGTAGCCACCACCTCAGTCACAAGCGGACCTCCGGATTCAAGGAGATCATGCGAGTCCTGATCCGGTGAGGCAGGCCGTCCCACTTGGAGAATATCAACCGCTGCAGAGGGCGGGAATGAAATTGAACGTGCTCTACCATGTCAAAAGCCAACACCATGAGGCCTAGTACTTGCATCGCTGAGTGTACCGACACACGTGGGCGAGAGAGGAAGCATCTTATCTTGTACTGAAGTTTCAGGACATTCTCCGGAGTCAAAAACAACCGTTGGTTGTGGGTGTCCAATACCGCTCCCAGGTGCACCATGCTCTGAGCAGGGACCAAGGATGATTTCTTCCAGTTGATGAGCCACCCGTGGGCTTGCAGGAATTGGACCGTCAGTTCCAGATGACAGAGGACAACCTCTGGAGAGTTCGCCAGGATCAACAAGTTGTCCAGATACAGCAGGATCCTGATGCCCTGACGGCGGAGCAGAGCCGTCATGACCGCCATGACTTTGGTGAAAATTCTTGGAGCTATGATCAGACCGAAAGGTAAGGCCTGGAATTGAAAATGTAGGTTGCCAAAAGCAAACCGCAGGTATTGCCGATGCGACACTGCAATAGGTATATGCAGGTAAGCATCCTGTATGTCCAGGGATACCATATAGTCCTTGGGCTCCAAAGCCAGAACAATAGAGCGAAGTGTTTCCATACGGAATTTGGAAACTTTCACAAATTTGTTCAAAGACTTGAAGTTGAGAATGAGCCGAGAGGACCCATTCGGTTTCGGGACTTGGAACAACGTGGAATAGTAGCCCCCTGCCTCTCTGAGCCAGAGGCACCGGCACTATCACTCCTGTATCCAGGAGAGATTGTACCACCAAATGGAGAGTTTTTGCTTTTACCTAATCCGAAGGGATGTTTGTTGAGCAAAACTGGCGAGGGGGACGTTTCTTGAAAGAGATGGCGTATCCGTGAGTGACGACTTCCCTTCCCCAGGCATCCAAAGTGGTCTGTAACCAAGCCTGAGCAAACCGTAGAAGTCAGCCTCCCACCCTGGGATCCTTCAGGGGGAGGCCCGCCCCGTCATGCAGCAGGCTTGGCTGTTTTGGAAGCAGGCTGATGGGCAGCCCAGGCACGTTTAGGTTTGGGCTTAGAGGTTTTGGAAGTGCAAGCCTGTTTCAGGTACGCCTGACCCTCTTCTTTACCTGGAGGTCAAAAGGAACGAAAGGAAGTACTCTTAGCCTTCGGAGCCGAAGGAGAAGTACTAGGAAGACATGCAGTCTTAGCTGATGCCAAGTCAGCAACAATCTTGTTGAGATCTTCCCCAAAAAGAATGTTTCCCTTAAAAGGGATCACCTCCAAGGTCTTTTTAGACTCCAGATCTGCAGACCAGGGCCGCAACCAGAGAATCCGGCGAGCCAGAATGGACGTAGTAGATGACTTGGCCGCCAGGACACCTGCATCAGATGCCGCCTCCTGAATATAATGAGAGGCTGTAATAATATATGAAAGACACTGGGGTAAATTTACTAAGATTCGTATTTTCCCGTTTCAGGTCAAAGTTCAATCACGAATGACATCGAAAGTGTAAAACTGCAACTTTTTGAATTTATTACGCCTAATTTACTAAGCTGTCGTATTCGGATTTTTCATTTGTTCCGATGGCGATGTCATTCGTGTTTTTTTCCCGTTTTTTACGGCAGTGATTAGCAAAACACTGCCGACTTTATCACAATGAATCTCGGCCGGATCTGTGTGATCCGTGCTGGGGTTCATTTTTTTTAAATAAACACTGTAAAACTTAAAAAAAAATTGCGTGGGGTCCCCCCTCCTAAGCATAACCAGCCTCGGGCTCTTTGAGCCGATCCTGGTTGCAGAAATATGGGGAAAAAAATGACATGGGTTCCCCCATATTTAAGCAACCAGCATCGGGCTCTGCGCCTGGTCCTGGTTCCAAAAATACGGGGGACAAAAAGAGTAGGGGTCCCTCGTATTTTTAAAACCAGCACCGGGCTCCACTAGCTGGACAGATAATGCCACAGCCGGGGGTCACTTTTATATAGTGCCCTGCGGCCGTGGCATCAAAAATCCAACTAGTCACCCCTGGCCGGGGTACCCTGGGGGAGTGGGGACCCCTTCAATCAAGCCGAGCCACGCACTGAAAGGGGACCCATGTTTGCACATGGGCCCCCTTTCCCCGAAAGCCAGAAACCCACTCTGACTGTGTCACAACTGAGGGCCTGAGCTGACGGGAGGCAGCCTCAGTTGTAGGGGCTGAGATGTACCGGAACCTGGGAGGTTGTATCAGACCCCTGGACATGTAAGTAACATGAATATTAACTGCCCGAAGGCGTGACCACGACAACTTGGATAAAAGTCAATGATGTTTATTATGACAACTCCGCAACACAGCAGCAGTAAAAGAAAACGTAAAAGTCAACAAATAATAAATACAGTTCCTGGGTACTACAGGATGGCAGGAGCCACAGGGCACTGGTAGTGTGAGATAGTTCTTATGATCTTCTAGATGGAAAGTCCTTACCAGGCCCGACTGTAGCAATGGAGATAACCCAGGATTGTGCCAGCTGGTGTTCCAGGAAAAGCTGGGTTGCTGAAGGTAAAACAGCTGCTGTGGATACTGGCTGGAACCAGACTGTTGTTAGCACGGAGTGGATACTGGCTGGAACCAGTTAAATAATAAATGAACTTGGGAGCGATGAAATATGAACTGAAATGTAGAACTTGAGAGCGGAGAAATAATAATACCGGTGGAGAGTGGTAAAGTGTAGAAAGGACACCGGCCCTTTAAGGGAAGCTGTACTCTGCTGGAAGCTGAGCTGGAAGCAGGTAATGTTGTAGCTGGAAACAGATGAATCCACAATGGATTGGAGAGTCAGGCTACACCGCAGGTGGAATGCTGGTGCGGGTCTCTATGGTGGAAGTCTTGAGACAGGAGCTGGAACCTGGAAGACAATCACAGGAGAGAGACAAACAGGAACTAGGTTTGACAACCAAAGCACTGACGCCTTCCTTGCTCAGGCACAGTGTATTTATACCTGCAGCAAGGAAGGGATTGGCTAGGCAATTATGCAGATTAACAATACTGACAACAGATTGGAGGAAATGATCAGCTGACAGAATCCAAGATGGCTGCGCCCATGCAGACACTTGGAGGGAAGTTTGGTTTGTAATCCATGTGGTAATGAAAACAGTAATGGCGGCGCCGGCCACTGGAGACAGGAGACGCCAGGCTGACAAGTGCACATCCAACCACGCGGACACAGCGGAGGCCGCGGCTGACGTAATCGCCACTCTGACACTCTGCATGCAGAAGCTCAGGGACGGCGGCGGAGGCCGCGGGAGACGCCATGCCAGATGTAATAAGGCGTTACTGTGACAGCGTCTCAGAGAGACAGGAGAGGATGCAGGAATGTGAACATTAGGATAACAGATGGGATCCGGTCCTGGAGCGCTGAGCCAGCCTTAGGAGGCATCTGATGGGTAAGAAATGGCGTCCAGATACCCGGATCGTGACAGCACCCCCCCCTTTAGGAGTGGCCCCAGGACACTTCTTTGGCTTTTGAGGAAACCTGGAATGGAATCTCCGGACCAAGGCAGGAGCATGGACATCAGAAGCATTGGTCCATGAACGTTCCTCAGGACCATAACCCTTCCAGTCAATAAGATATTGTAGTTGACCGTAACGGTGACGTGAGTCCAGGATCTTGGCCACTTCATACTCAACGCCTCGTTGAGTTTGGACTTTCGGAGTTGGAGGAAGTGAGGAATGAAACCGATTCAAGATCAGCGGTTTCAACAGGGAAACATGGAATGTCCTGGGTATTTTTAAGAAGGGAGGCAACTGGAGTCTGTAAGCAACAGGATTGATGACTTGTTCAATCTTGAAAGGACCGATATAGCGAGGTGCAAACTTCATACTGGGAACTCTTAACCTCAAATTCTTCGTGGATAACCATACCCGATCACCCACCTTGAGAGCAGGAACTGCTCGACGCTTCTTATCCGCAAACTTCTTGTACCTGAACGATGCCTTGAGCAGAGCTGATCGTACGCTCTTCCAGATATTGGCAAACTGATGCAAGGTGATATCCACTGCGGGAACAGAAGTTGCTGGAAGCGGTTGGAACTCAGGAACTTTAGGGTGGAATCCAAAGTTAGTGAAGAATGGTGTTGAAGCAGATGAAGAATGATACTGGTTGTTATGACAGAACTCGGCCCAGGGAAGTAATTGAACCCAGTCATCTTGAGAGGAGGACACATAGATGCGGAGGAAGGCCTCCAAGTCCTGATTCACCCTCTCGGTTTGACCATTGGTCTGAGGATGGTAAGCCGTGGAAAACTTTAGCTTGACTTGGAGGACTTGACATAAACTTCGCCAGAATTTGGCTGTGAATTGAACTCCTCGATCTGAGATAATTTCTTCAGGAAGACCGTGGAGTCGGAAGATCTCTTGTATGAATACTTGAGCCAACTTGGAAGCTGACGGAAGACCGGTGAGAGGAATGAAGTGTGCCATCTTGGTGAACCGGTCAACTACCACCCAGATGGTATTGAACTTGTTGCACATGGGTAAGTCTGTAATGAAATCCATCGACAAGTGGGTCCATGGTCGACGGGGAACGGATAGTGGAACCAGTTGCCCCGCAGGCGACTGGCGGGATACTTTATGTTGGGCACACTTTGGGCAAGATGCAATAAACTCCAAGACGTCCTTTTTCAGAGTTGGCCACCAATAGGACCTAGAGATAAACTCCAGGGTTTTTTGGATACCTGTATGTCCGGCAAAACGGGAAGCATGGGCCCAATGCATGAGCTTCTTCCTTAGCATCGGCTTCACAAAACTTTTCCCTGATGGGGGCGTAGAGTCCATCCCTACCGTGGAGAATGCCAACGGATTTATAATAGGATGCTTGTCTGAAGACTCTGACTCATTTTCTTGCTCCCATGAGCGGGAAAGGGCATCGGCCTTGCGATTCTGAGAGCCCGGACAGAACTGGAGTTTAAAGTCGAACCTGGAAAAGAAAAGTGCCCATCTGGCCTGACGAGGGTTGAGACATTGTGCGCCCTTCAGGTATAAAAGGTTCTTGTGGTCTGTAAGTATGGTGATTAAATGAGAAGCTCCCTCCAACAGATACCTCCACTCTTCTAGAGCGAGCTTGATGGCTAGCAACTCCTGGTCGCCAATGGCATAGTTGCGCTCAGCTGGGGAGAACTTCCGGGAGAAGAAACTGCAAGGATGTAAATGGCCATCTTTAGCCCTCTGAGATAACACCGCTCCTACTCCAACGGAGGAGGCATCCACCTCTAGGATGAAAGGAGAGTCGATGTCAGGCTGTTTCAGGACAGGCGCAGAGATGAACCTCTGTTTTAAAAGATGAAAAGCTTGCATGGCTTCTTCAGACCACTTGGACGGGTTAGCACCCTTCTTGGTGAAAGCAGTAATAGGCGCCACAATGGTGGAAAAGTCTCGTATAAACTTTCGGTAATAATTGGCGAACCCTAAGAACCTATGGACCCCTTTGAGGGTTAAGGGTACCGGCCAATTCTGAATTGCTTGTAGTTTCTCAGCATCCATCTCTAGTCCGGAACCGGACACAATGTACCCTAGAAACGGAATGGACTTGTCTTCAAAGACGCATTTTTCTAATTTGCAATAGAGATGATTGACACGGAGACGGGACAGAATCTCTTTAACCCAAAAACGATGTTCCTCTAAATCGTTGGCAAAAATGAGGATATCGTCTAGATAGACCACGACATGACGGTATAGAATGTCTCTGAAAATCTCATTGACAAAATGCTGGAAGACAGCTGGAGTATTGCTCAATCCGAAGGGCATGACGAGGTACTCATAATGTCCGTCACGGGTGTTAAAGGCGGTCTTCCACTCGTCACCCTCACGGATCCGGATGAGATTGTATGCACCTCGCAAGTCCAGCTTTGTAAAGATGGTAGCTCCGCTAACTCTGTCAAAGAGCTCAGTAATCAGGGGTAAAGGATAACGGTTCTTGATGGTAATGTCGTTCAAACCTCTGTAGTCGATGCACGGCCGCAGACCACCATCTTTCTTTTTTACAAAAAAGAAGCCTGCGCCGGCTGGGGAAGAAGAAGGTCGAATGAACCCCTTTGCTAGGTTCTCTTTAATGTATTCCTCCATAGAATGCGTCTCAGGCAGAGACAACGGATAAGTTCGGCCTCGAGGTGGATCCTTCCCTGGAACGAGATCAATCGGGCAGTCCCATTCTCTATGAGGAGGAAGGATATCAGCAGAAGCTTTACTGAACACATCCGTGAAATCTTGATAAGGAGGAGGTGGAACATCAGACGACCTGGGGGAGGAAGAACAGACAGGCAATACTTTAAACAAACATGTCTCTGCACAGGAGGAACCCCATGCCAGGATTTGCGTAGTCGTCCAATCAATTGTAGGATTGTGAAGACGGAGCCATGGAAGGCCCAGGACCACAGGATGTGTGGCTCTTGGAATCACTAAAAGTGAAATAAGTTCGGAATGAAGAACTCCCACTCTCAGACGAACTGGTAGAGTCCTTAGAGCAATAACAGTATCAAAAATTTTACTGCCATCCACGGCAGTTAAGGAAAAGGAGGAAGGAAGTCTCTCGGTGGGTAGGGACCACCGTTTAACATAGGCTTCAGTAATAAAGTTCCCAGCTGCTCCGGAATCAAGGAGAGCAATGACGTTCCGATAACGTTGAGCAACTTGAAGCGAGACTGGGAGATTACAATCATGAGGAGATGGAGAGGAGATCATTACTCCTAGCCGGCCCTCTCCTGGGCGAGCTAGGGTTTGGAGTTTTCCCGGACGTTCGGGACAGGCATTGATGGTGTGAGACGGAGCTGCACAGTAAAGACAAAGAGACTCAGAGAGACGTCTTCGGCGCTCAGCAGGAGTTAAACGGGAACGGCCAATTTGCATGGGCTCATCTTTAGATGGTGACAGTTGACGAGGAGGAGGAGCAGAAGATTTTGGAGCAGATGATCTTCCACGCTCAGTTGCTCTCTCTCTGAAACGTAAATCAACTTTCGTGCAGAGTGAGATTAGCTCATCTAACTTAGAAGGTAAGTCTCTGGTAGCTAACTCATCTTTAATAAGCTCAGATAAGCCATGCCAGAATGCAGCATACAGGGCCTCGTCGTTCCATGCCAGTTCGGATGCCAGGATCTGGAACTGTATCAGATATTGTCCTACAGTACGTGACCCCTGGCGTAAACGGAGAATCTCGGATGAAGCTGAGGTTACCCGGCCTGGCTCGTCGAAGATGCGCCTGAATGTTGACACGAATGCAGTGTAAGAAGATAGCAGGGTGTCGGACCTCTCCCATAACGGTGATGCCCAGTCAAGGGCGGAGCCACTGAGAAGAGAGATGATGTAGGCAATTTTTGTACGGTCACTGGGAAAATTGCCAGGTTGTAGCTCAAACTGAATCTCACACTGGTTGAGAAATCCCCTGCAGAATCTTGGATATCCGTCAAATTTTGCTGGCATTGGAAGATGAAGACGTGGAGCAGAAATGGGTAAGGTGGGTGGGGTTATAGCTGGAGTCACTGTGGTTGACGCACCAGATGCGCCTGATCCACGGAGAGTTGTCTGAATCCCATCCAGCCGAGTAGAGAGATCCTGGAGACAGCGGATGATGTGGCCCTGTGCAGCCTCCTGATGTTCTAGTCGGGCTGCCAGTTCTTGCATCGGCCTGGCCGCTTGATCCTGGTCTCCGGCTGGATTCATTAGGTCAGTGCTTACTGTCACAACTGAGGGCCTGAGCTGACGGGAGGCAGCCTCAGTTGTAGGGGCTGAGATGTACCGGAACCTGGGAGGTTGTATCAGACCCCTGGACATGTAAGTAACATGAATATTAACTGCCCGAAGGCGTGACCACGACAACTTGGATAAAAGTCAATGATGTTTATTATGACAACTCCGCAACACAGCAGCAGTAAAAGAAAACGTAAAAGTCAGCAAATAATAAATACAGTTCCTGGGTACTACAGGATGGCAGGAGCCACAGGGCACTGGTAGTGTGAGATAGTTCTTATGATCTTCTAGATGGAAAGTCCTTACCAGGCCCGACTGTAGCAATGGAGATAACCCAGGATTGTGCCAGCTGGTGTTCCAGGAAAAGCTGGGTTGCTGAAGGTAAAACAGCTGCTGTGGATACTGGCTGGAACCAGACTGTTGTTAGCACGGAGTGGATACTGGCTGGAACCAGTTAAATAATAAATGAACTTGGGAGCGATGAAATATGAACTGAAATGTAGAACTTGAGAGCGGAGAAATAATAATACCGGTGGAGAGTGGTAAAGTGTAGAAAGGACACCGGCCCTTTAAGGGAAGCTGTACTCTGCTGGAAGCTGAGCTGGAAGCAGGTAATGTTGTAGCTGGAAACAGATGAATCCACAATGGATTGGAGAGTCAGGCTACACCGCAGGTGGAATGCTGGTGCGGGTCTCTATGGTGGAAGTCTTGAGACAGGAGCTGGAACCTGGAAGACAATCACAGGAGAGAGACAAACAGGAACTAGGTTTGACAACCAAAGCACTGACGCCTTCCTTGCTCAGGCACAGTGTATTTATACCTGCAGCAAGGAAGGGATTGGCTAGGCAATTATGCAGATTAACAATACTGACAACAGATTGGAGGAAATGATCAGCTGACAGAATCCAAGATGGCTGCGCCCATGCAGACACTTGGAGGGAAGTTTGGTTTGTAATCCATGTGGTAATCAAAACAGTAATGGCGGCGCCGGCCACTGGAGACAGGAGACGCCAGGCTGACAAGTGCACATCCAACCACGCGGACACAGCGGAGGCCGCGGCTGACGTAATCGCCACTCTGACACTCTGCATGCAGAAGCTCAGGGACGGCGGCGGAGGCCGCGGGAGACGCCATGCCAGATGTAATAAGGCGTTACTGTGACAGCGTCTCAGAGAGACAGGAGAGGATGCAGGAATGTGAACATTAGGATAACAGATGGGATCCGGTCCTGGAGCGCTGAGCCAGCCTTAGGAGGCATCTGATGGGTAAGAAATGGCGTCCAGATACCCGGATCGTGACAGACTGATGTCTAAGTGGGTTTCTTCAGCCAATCAGGGAGCGCCACGTTGTAGCACCCTCCTGATCGGCTGTGTGCTCCTGTACTGTCTGACAGGCGGCACACGGCAGTGTTACAATGTAGCGCCTATGCGCTCCATTGTAACCAATGGTGGGAACTTTCTGCCCTGCGGTTGACCGAAAGTGACCTCACCACTGAGCAGAAAGTTCCCACCATTGGTTACAATGGAGCGCCTTTTGACCTGTCGACCTAGAACATGTCGACCTAAAGACCCTGTCGACCTAGACACCCTGTCGACCTAGTTACTGTCGACCAATAGTGGTCGACCTAGACATTGTCGACCTATTTACTGTCGACTTTCAATACCACACCCCTAGCATTATCAGGAAAATCCGACGGTAGTTCCACTTCAACTTCCTGAACCCAAGCTTCAATAGCTTTTGCCGCCCAAGAAGCCGCAATAGTGGGATTATGCACAGCTCAAGAGTGTAAATGGACTTCAAGCAACCCTCCACACGCTTATCCGTTGGTTCCTTCAGTGAGGTGATGGTAGTGACGGGTAGAGCAGAGGACACCACCAGACGCGCGACTTGTGAGTCCACAGGCGGAGGTGTTTCCCAATTTTACTTAACTCTGCAGCAAGAGGACAATGAGCTAGCATCTTTTTAGACAGGGAAATTTTCTTTCCTGGATTTTCCCAGGATTCCTGACGAATGTCAACCAAGTGGTCAGTATGAGGTAAAACTAATTTAGTAACCTTCTGCCGTTTAAACTTATCTGGTTTCTTAGAGGTAGCTGGAGCCTCTTCGTCATCATCGATTTGAAGAATCAGCCTGATAGGCTCCAAGAGGTAAGGAACATCCACTTGTGTCAGCGATTCCCCATCAGAAGCATCTGCATCAGTGTCTGAAGGGACAGTGTAAGCGCCATCTTCATCAGACGAGGTATCCGAAACATGTGTCGATTGTGAGGAAGTAATGGCCCGTTTAGATGACCCCTTGGTCTTAGGCGGGCGAGAGTCAGGATTTTTCTTAGCCAGAGACTGATTTAATTGCTGTAATTGTGAGGACAGTGTATCTGCCCTTGGCGATTAACTGCAGGGACAATATGTAGTTGTAATGGCACAGGAGGTCCCATAGAGGGCGCAAGTCTAGTTACTAGCGTAGTCCGTAAATTAGAGAAAGCAGCCCAAGGTGGCTCTTGATTTGCTCCCGTTGCTGCAGACTGACCATGGGGTATAGAACCCCCAGTACCTGAACCCTTAGCTGCTATGTTTTTCTCTGAGCAATCCGTGGCATCAGCACTGCATGGTGCAGGATCAGCCATGGATCTACCACCCTGTTTAGCAGACATTATATGTAACCGTAATTTAAGGGTTAAATAGTACAAAATAAGCAGACAAATTACCTGACAAAAAAAAACCCTGTATAGTGTGACTGCAAAGCAGAGCACAGAGGATTTAAGAGGTATGTGGTGACTGTAAAACACAGAGAAAAATACCAAGGTAGTACAGATGGGTCCACATTTATTTTAACCTTTAATAGGATTAACTGAGATTGGCCAATCAGACTTAATCCCCTACTGTAATGACTTAATCCCCTGCTGTATTGTTCTCTGTATTGTATTGCAGCTGAGAACAATAGATGAAGGGTTTATGCTAATAAGTCATGTTGTGCCTAGGCGCAGAAAACTAGTCAAGATAACCATGGACCCATCTGTATATCCTGTGAAACACTATATTATATGATAACCCTGATGCACTTAGCCCCCCTCAGGGTACAGAATATAGGGATAGCAATATGTGTGAGATACACAAAATAGAAATCACACAGCAGCTATTGGCATACACTCAGTCACATATACAATGCAGAAATTATTGCAAACAATAAAACTGCACTGGACTAGCAATACTAAGTACAAACTGTACCCGTAAGTAAAGCTATATACTGTAGGTATAGAGATATAACAATGCACAGTAAAGACTGGATGTATATCACAGGGTACTTACTATCCCTGTAGTAATGCACTTGTTCTTAACTAACACTGTCTAAATGCAGACTTGCCTACTCTCCCGGAATGGCCGGGAGGCTCCCGAAAATCGGGTGACCCTCCCGGCCCCCCCGGAAGAGCAGGCAAGTCTCCCGGTTACAGGGGCCCCCCCCTGCCCGGCCGCCAACTTAGCGAGTAAAGTGGGCGGTCCGGGCAGGCGATGACGCGATTCTGGTTGAATCGCGTCATCATAGCCACGCCCCCTGCTGTATAATGCCTGCAATAGCGGCATTACACAGCGGGGGGCGGAGCTTACACGGGACGATCCCCGTAGCCACGCCCCCAGTCCGCCTCCGACACGCCCCGCCTACGGACCGCCCCCCTCTGCACTTACATCGCAGCCCGACCCCCTGCAGCACCGACCTGGCTGCTCTCTCCCGGAGAGAGCAGCCAAAAAGTCGGTAAGTATGCTAAATGACATGTAGAATACTTGGTGTCCTGTAAATGCACAGTGCTGATGATGCAGGCGGCTTTACAGAGGAGACATTGCCCAGCAGTCCCAGAATCAGCTCAGCATGTGTGTAATGGTGCCCAAACGCTGACAGGGAGTGAGGGAGACAGAGAGATGCAGCTCCAGGGCGGGAACATTTGCAGTAATTGGCGCCTGGGGCTGGGGGAGGGGCTACAGGTCAGAGCCTTATCGCCTTGCTGGACTTCACCACCGGGTACTGCGGGGCCTATTAAAGTGGATTATGAGGTAATCCGACCTGTGCCCCTTGCCCTGGTGGTCTAGTGGGGTCCCTGTACGGCCACAGTGTCCACGCCAGCGCACGCAGACCGTCTCCTAGAGACCGCGACGGATCGCAGTTTTCAGCGGGTCCCACTTGGGGGACCCTCTTACCTCCTCCCTGTAAGGCGGCCATGCGATCCTGGAGAGCAGCGGCAACTGTGTGTGCCTGAAGAGAAAGTGAAGCCCTCCGCTGTAGGTACCCGGCAACCATGAAGCGGGAGTATACAGCACCGCTGGGGGAGGTGAGGGAGCCGCAGCACAATATGTCAGAATGATATATAGCACTTTTAAGTACCTGTGCTGCAGCCCTTGAAGTCTTCTGCCTTCTAAAAAAAGCTCTTTTCAGGGCTGCCTAGCGCAGCCCTCCCTGTTAGCTGCCTGCAGTGCAGGCGCCAACTTACAAACTGAGCTCCTGTGCACGGAGGCGGGTTATAGAGGAGGCGGCGCTGTGCATCTTGTGAACAGTCAAAGCTTTTAGCCTGTTGGTGCCTTGGGTCAAGATCCAACTCTACACCCCGATGTTATTCCCTGTGGAACCCCTGTGTACCCCGCTGCAGAAAGTACAACTTTTCGCTCCTTTCGGCCTCAAGGGAAAGCGAAAGGTCAGTCATACCCTAGACAATCTCGCATTTCCAAAACCTCCAAGCCCAAGACAAAGCAATCTTGGGCAACCCGTCAGCAAAACATGACATGCCTGCTACATGATGGGGTGGGCCTCCCCCTGGGGGACCCCAGGGTGGGAGGCAGACTTCTACAGTTCGCTCACAACTGGCTCACAACCACTTCAGATGCTAGGGTATTGGAAGTTGTCTCTTATGGGTATGGTGTCTCATTCAAGAGATGACCCCCTCATCAGTTCTGCTCAATTACTCTCCAGTCAGACACGTTGAAAGAGCAGTCTCTACAAACGATTGTAAGTTCCCTCCTGAGTACAGGAGTGGTTGTGCCGGTTCCTCTGTCCCAGAGGGGCAGAGGTTACTACTCGACTCTCTTCCTGGTTCCGAAACACAATGGGTCATTCCGGCCTATACTCAACCTCAAGTCTTTGAACAAGTTTGTGAAAGTATCCAAGTTTCAAATAGAAACGCTGCGCTCTATAGTTCTGGCTATGGAACCCGGAGACTATATGGTATCCCTGGATATACAGGATGCATATCTGCATATTCCTATTGCCATCTTGCATCAGCAGTTCCTTCGGTTTGCTCTTGGCGACCTTCATTACCCAATCTAGGCTCTGCCACTTGAACTGGCTACGGCTTCTCGGATCTTCACCAAGGTCATGGCCGTTACGATGGCTCGCCTCCATCGCCAGGGAATCAGAATCCTCCCATATCTGGACGATCTCCTGATTCTGGCAAGTTCACATGAAATCCACCTCAGTCATCTCCAACTGACGGTGACCTTCCTGCAAGCCCACGGGTGGCTAATAAATTGGAAAAAGTCCTCACGAGTTTCAGCTCAGAGCATGGTGCACCTAGGGGCTCTACTGGACACTTACAGTCAAAGACTGTTCTTGGCCCCGGACAAGGTACTGAAACTTCAGGACAGGATGACGCTTCATTCGTCGCACCAGAGTGTTGATACACTCGGTGATGCAAGTCCTTTGCCTGATGGTGTCGTCCTTCGACCTGGCACTCATTTTCACTCTCATCCTTTGCAACGGTTAATCCTTTCCAAGTGAGACGGCCTACCTCATCGGATCAGGTGCCAAATGGTCTCTTGGACTCCAGAGGTTCATGTGTCGCTGTCCTGGTGGACTCAGGACCAGCAGTTGAGTAGGGGCTGTCCCTTCTGGATCCCCAACTGTGTCCTACTGACAACGGACGCCTGTCTTCAGGGATGGGGAGCGGTGTTGGAGCAACACTCGTTTCAGGGTCGTTGGACCAAGGAAGAATCACTCCTTCCCATCAATATTCTGGAGCTGAGGACAGTGTTCAATGCACTGTCTCTCACCCTGCCTCTGGTACAGAACAGGCCTGTTCAGGTTCAATCAGACAGCGCCACCACAGTGGCATACATAAACCATCAAGGCGGCACTCAAAGCCGCATGGCAATGTTGGAAGTGTCCAAAATCCTCCGTTGGGGGAACGCCATCTGCCAGCCATATCGGCAGTGTTCATTCCAGGCATCCTGAACTGGGAAGCGGACTTCCTCAGTCGCCAGGACGTTCACTCTGGAGAGTGGAGCCTCAATCCCGAAGTCTTCCAACTCCTAGTAGACAGATGGGGTCTGCCGGACGTGGACCTCATGGCGTCTTGACACAATCACAAGGTTCCGGCCTTCGGATCAAGGACCAGGGATCCTCAGGCAGCGTTCATGGAGGCATTGGCAGTACCGTGAAACTTTCAGCTACCTTACATATTCCCTCCGGTGTCACTTCTGCCCAGGGTATTGCGGAAGATCAAGCAAGAAGGAGGAATGCTAATTCTAGCCACTCCAGCGTGGCACAGATGGCATTGTTTCTCAGACCTGCAGGGTCTATCGACACGAGCGTCCCCTTCTACTTCCTCAGCATCAAGACCTCCTAGTACAGGGCCCTTGTCTCTACCCAGACCTGGCCAGACTGGCTTTGACGGCGTAGCTCTTGAAGCATTACTCCTAAGGGCCAAAGCATTTTCTGAGGCTGTTATTCAGACTACAGATGGGTCCATGTTTATCTTGACCTTTAATAGGATTAACTGAGACTGGACAGTCGGACTTAATCCCTTGCTGTATTGTTCTCTGTATTGTATTGCAGCTGAGAACAATAGATGAAGGGTTTACGTTAATAAACCATGTTGTGCCTAGGCGCAGCAAACCAGCCAAGATAACCGTGGACCCATCTGTATGTTAAAGGCCTGTAAACTAGCCTCTGCCTGGATTTATTACGGGGTTCGTCATTCTTACGTCACCTGGTGTGCTGATAAGAATCATGATGCCTATTGATTCAGGACTTCCAGAATTCTGGCTTTTCTACAAAGAGGCTCGGACTTAGGTCTTCGTCTTGCCTCCCTCAAGGTTTACATATCTGCCTTGTCTGTGTGGTTTCAGCACAAGATTGCCTCTATTCCTGATGTATATATGTTCATTTAGGGTGTTCTACGTATTAAGCCTCCATATGTCCCTCCAGTGGCTCCAAGGGACCTGTCTATTGTTTTGAAAGACCTTCAGGAGTCTCCCTTCGAACCTCTTGAATTGGTGGACCTCAAATTGCTCACGGCCAAGGTCCTGTTCTTGCTGGCTATTGCCTCTGCAAAAAGGGTCTTGGACTTAGGTACTTTGTCCTGTTATCTGCCCTTTCTGATTTTCCACCATGACAAGGCGGTTCTCGAACCTGGCCCGGTTACTTACCTAAGGTGGTGTCATCTTTTCACCTTAACCAAGAGATTGTGGTCTTTATCTTTTCGGACTTGTCGGCTAAACAAAGGTCTTTAGATGTGGTTAGGGTTCTCTGTATCTATGTGGACAGGACCACATTAGACGGTCTGATGCCCTATTTGTCCTGTTTGGATTCCACAAATGTGGCTAGCTTGCGAATAAGCAAACCTTTGCCAGATGGATTAAAAATAAGATTTTACTTACCGGTAAATCTATTTCTCGTAGTCCGTAGTGGATGCTGGGGACTCCGTAAGGACCATGGGGAATAGACGGGCTCCGCAGGAGACAGGGCTCTTTAAGAAAGAATTTGGATACTGGTGTGCTCTGGCTCCTCCCTCTATGTCCCTCCTCCAGACCTCAGTTAGAGAAACTGTGCCCGGAAGAGCTGACAGTACAAGGAAAGGATTTTGGAATCCAGGGCAAGACTCGTACCAGTCACACCAATCACACCGTATAACTTGTGATAAACTTACCCAGTTAACAGTATGAACAACAACGGAGCATCAGATCAACCCTGATGCAACCATAACATAACCCTTATTTAAGCAATAACTATATACAAGTATTGCAGAAGAAGTCCGCACTTGGGACGGGCGCCCAGCATCCACTACGGACTACGAGAAATAGATTTACCGGTAAGTAAAATCTTATTTTCTCTAACGTCCTAGTGGATGCTGGGGACTCCGTAAGGACCGTGGGGATTATACCAAAGCTCCCAAACGGGCGGGAGAGTGCGGATGACTCTGCAGCACCGAATGAGCAAACACAAGGTCCTCCTCAGCCAGGGTATCAAACTTGTAAAACTTTGCAAAAGTGTTCGAACCTGACCAAGTAGCTGCTCGGCAAAGCTGTAATGCCGAGACCCCTCGGGCAGCCGCCCAAGAAGAGCCCACCTTCCTTGTGGAGTGGGCTTTTACTGATTTTGGTAGCGGCAATCCAGCCGCAGAATGAGCCTGCTGAATCGTGTTACAGATCCAGCGAGCAATAATTTGCTTTGAAGCAGGAGCACCCAGCTTGCTGGATGCATACAGGATAAACAGCGACTCAGTTTTCCTGACTCTAGCCGTTCTGGCTACATAAACCTTCAAAGCCCTGACCACATCTAGTAACTCGGAATCCTCCAAGTCACGAGTAGCCACAGGCACCACAATAGGTTGGTTCATATGAAAAGATGACACCACTTTTGGCAGAAATTGTGGACGAGTCCGCAATTCTGCCCTGTCCATCCATATGGAAAACCAGATAGGGGCTTTTATGTGACAAAGCCGCTAATTCTGACACACGCCTAGCTGAAGCCAAGGCTAATAGCATGACCACCTTCCACGTGAGAAATTTTAACTCCACGGTTTTAAGTGGCTCAAACCAGTGTGACTTCAGGAAACTCAACACCACGTTAAGATCCCAAGGTCCCACTGGAGGCACAAAAGGGGGCTGAATATGTAGCACTCCCTTTACAAACGTCTGAACTTCAGGTAGAGAAGCCAGTTCTTTTTGAAAGAAAATGGATAGGGCCGAAATCTGGACCTAAATGGAACCCAATTTTAGGCCCAAAGTCACTCCCGACTGTAGGAAGTGACGGAACCGGCCCAGCTGGAATTCCTCCGTAGGGACATTCCTGGCCTCACACCAAGCAACATATTTTCGCCATATACGGTGATAATGTTTAGCTGTCACGTCCTTCCTAGCCTTTATCAGCGTAGGAATAACCTCATCCGGAATGCCTTTTTCTGCTAGGATCCAGCGTTCAACCTCCATGCCGTCAAACGCAGCCAGGGTAAGTCTTGGAACAGACAGGGCCCCTGTTGCAACAGGTCCCGTCTTAGAGGCAGAGGCCATGGGTCCTCTGTGAGCATTTCTTGCAGCTCTGGATACCAAGTCCTTCTTGGCCAATGCGGGACAATGAGTATTGTTCTCACTCCTCTTTTTCTTATGATTCTCAGCACCTTGGGTATGAGAGGAAGAGGAGGAAATATATAAATCAACTGGAACACCCACGGTGTCACTAGTGCGTCTACAGCTATCGCCTGAGGGTCTCTTGACCTGGCGCAATACCTCTGTAGCTTTTTGATGAGGCGGGATGCCATCATGTCCACCTGTGGCAGTTCCCACCGACTTGCAATCTGCGCGAAGACTTCCTGATGAAGTCCCCACTCTCCCGGGTGGAGGTCGTGCCTGCTGAGGAAGTCTGCTTCCCAGTTGTCCACTCCCGGAATGAACACTGCTGACAGTGCTCTTACATTATTCTCCGCCCGGCGAAGAATTCTGGTGGCTTCCGCCATCGCCACCCTGCTCCTTGTGCCGCCTTGGCGGTTTACATGAGCCACTGCGGTGATGTTGTCTGACTGAATCAGCACCGATTGGTCGCGAAGCAGGGTCTCCGCTTGACTTAGGGCGTTGTATATGGCCCTTAGTTCCAGGATATTGATGTGGAGGCAAGTCTCCTGACTTGACCACAGACCTTGGAAATTTCTTCCCTGTGTGACTGCCCCCCACCCTCGGAGGCTTGCATCCGTGGTCACTAGGACCCAGTCCTGAATGCCGAATCTGCGGCCCTCGAGAAGGTGAGCACTCTGCAGCCACCACAGAAGAGACACCCTGGCCCTGGGGGATAGGGTGATCATCCGATGCATCTGTAGATGTGATCCGGACCACTTGTCCAACAGATCCCATTGAAAGGTCCTCGCATGGAACCTGCCAAAGGGAATGGCCTCGTACGATGCCACCATCTTTCCCAGGACTCGCGTGCAGTGATGCACCGACACCTGTTTTGGTTTTAAGAGGTCTCTGACCAGTGTCATGAGTTCCTGAGCCTTCTCCGTCGGGAGAAAAACCTTCTTCTGGTCTGTGTCCAGAATCATGCCCAGGAAGGGCAGACGCGTCGTAGGAATCAGCTGCGACTTTGAAATATTTAGAATCCAGCCGTGCTGTTGTAACACTTCCCGAGAGCGTGCTACGCTGATCAGCAACTGCTCTCTGGACCTCGCCTTTATGAGGAGATCGTCCAAGTATGGGATAATTGTGATCCCTTGCTTTCGCAGGAGCACCATCATTTCCGCCATTACCTTGGTGAAAATTCTCGGTGCCGTGGAGAGACCAAACGGCAACGTCTGGAATTGGTAATGACAATCCTGTACCACAAATCTGAGGTACGCCTGATGAGGTGGATAAATGGGGACATGAAGGTATGCATCCTTTATGTCCAGAGACACCATAAAATCCCCCCCTTCCAGGCTTGCGATGACCGCTCTGAGCGATTCCATCTTGAACTTGAACCTTTTCAGGTACATGTTCAGGGATTTTAAATTCAATATGGGTCTGACCAAACCGTCCGGTTTCGGAACCACAAACATGGTCGAATAATAACCCTTTCCTTGTTGAAGTAGGGGAACCTTGACCACCACCTGCTGAAGATACAATTTGTGAATTGCAGCTAACACAATTTCCCTCTCTAAGAGGGAAGCTGGCAGGGCCGATTTGAGGTATCGGTGAGGGGGCATCTCTTCGAATTCCAGCTTGTATCCCTGAGACACAATCTCTATTACCCAGGAATCCACCTGGGAGTGAACCCACTTGTGGCTGAAATTTCGGAGACGCGCCCCCACCGGGCCTAGCTCCGCCTGCGGAGCCCCAGCGTCATGCGGTGGATTTAGTAGAAGTCGGGGAGGACTTCTGTTCCTGGAAACTAGCTGTGTTGTGCAGCTTCTTTCCTCTACTCTTGCCTCTGGCAAGAAAGGACGCACCTCGGACTTTCTTGCCTTTTTGTGAACGAAAGGACTGCATTTGGTAATATGGTGCTTTCTTAGGTTGTGAGGGAACATATGGCAAAAAATTTGACTTTCCAGCAGTAGCTGTGGAGACCAGGTCCGAGAGACCCTCCCCAAACAATTCCTCACCCTTGTAAGGTAAAACCTCAATGTGTCTTTTTGAGTCGGCATCGCCTGTCCATTGCCGAGTCCACAGGACCCTTCTGGCAGAAATTGACATTGCATTTATTCTAGAGCCCAGTAGGCTGTCTCTTTGAGCATCTCTCATATACAGGACAGCGTCTTTTATATGCCCCAGGGTCATTAATATAGTATCCTTGTCTAAGGTATCCAGATCCTAAGATAAGGAATCCGTCCATGCTGCTACAGCACTACACACCCAGGCCGACGCAATTGCCAGCCTTAGTAAGGTACCTGAATGTGTGTAAATGGACTTCAGGGTACCCTCTTGCTTTCTATCCGCAGCATCTTTTAGGGTGGCCGTATCCTGTGACGGCAGGGCTACCCTCTTGGATAAGCGTGTTAGAGCTTTGTCCACCCTAGGGGAGGATTCCCAGCGTAACCTGTCCGTTGGTGGGAAAGGATACGCCATAAGCATCCGTTTGGAAATCTGCGTTTTTTATCTGGAGATTCCCAAGCCTTTTCACATAACTCATTTAGCTCGTGTGAAGGGGGAAAGGTCACCTCCTGCCCTTTTTCCCCATACATATGAACCCTCTTGTCAGGGACTGGGGTTTCCTCTGTGATGTGCAACACCTCCTTCATTGCTATAATCATATAACGTATAGCTTTAGCCAATTTAGGCTGTAACTTTGCATCATCATAGCTGACACTGGAGTCAGACTTCGTGTCGGTGTCTGTGTCAACAATTTGGGATAGTGGGCGCTTCTGAGACCCTGACGGCCTCTGCGACATAGGATCAGGCATGGATATAGACATAGGATCAGGCAGTCGGGGTGACTGTCCTAAGGTTTCAACTTTATCCAACCTTTTATTCAAGGAATTAACATTATCATTTAAAACCTTCCACATATCCATCCAATCAGGTGTCGGCGGCGCCGTCGGCGGCGACCCCACATTCATTTGCTCCCGCTCTGCTTCCACATAGCCTTCCTCGTCAAACATGTTGACATGACATGTTGACAACGTACCGACACACCACACACATACAGGGGATGCTCTTTTTGAAGACAGTTCCCCCACAAGGCCCTTTGGAGAGACAGAGAGAGAGTATGCCAGCACACACCCCAGCGCTATATGTCCCAGGAATCACACAGTAACTTAGTGTTAACCCAGTAGCTGCTGTATATAAAGCTTTTTGCGCCTAATTTATGTGCCCCCCCTCTCTTTTTACCCTCTTCTACCGTGTTTCTGCAGGGGAGAGCCTGGGGAGCTTCCTCTCAGCGGAGCTGTGGAGAGAAAATGGCGCTGGTGAGTGCTGAGGAAGAAGCCCCGCCCCCTCAGCGGCGGGCTTCTGTCCCGCGTTTGTGTGTAAAATAATGGCGGGGGCTCATGCATATATACAGTGCCCAACTGTATATATGCTACTTTTTGCCAAGAGGTTCCTAATTGCTGCCCAGGGCGCCCCCCCCCCCCCCCCCCTGCGCCCTGCACCCTACAGTGACCGGAGTGTGTGGGTTTAATGTGGGAGCAATGGCGCACAGCTGCAGTGCTGTGCGCTACCTCAGTTTGAAGACTGGAGTCTTCTGCCGCCGCTTTTGAAGTCTTCTTGCTTCTGTCACTGGCTTCTGTCTTCCGGCACTGCGAGGGGGACGGTGGCGCGGCTCCGGGATCGGGCGACAAAGGGTGAGATCCTGTGTACGATCCCTCTGGAGCTAAATGTGTCCAGTAGCCTAAGAAGCAGGACCTATCTTCAGTGAGTAGGGCTGCTTCTCTCCCCTCAGTCCCACGCTGCAGAGAGTCTGTTGCCAGCAGATCTCTCTGAAAATAAAAAAACCTAACAAAATACTTTCTTATAGCAAGCTCAGGAGAGCTCACTAAGTAGCACCCAGCTCGTCCGGGCACAGATTCAAACTGAGGTCTGGAGGAGGGACATAGAGAGAGGAGCCAGAGCACACCAGTATCCAAATTCTTTCTTAAAGTGCCCTGTCTCCTGCGGAGCCCGTCTATTCCCCATGGTCCTTACGGAGTCCCCAGCATCCACTAGGACGTTAGAGAAATGGTGATTGCACATGCTTACGTGCAGGCTGGTCTTCCAGCTCCTGCTGCAATTAAGGCCCATTCTTTCCGGTCTGTTGAACCTTCTTGGGTGGCCCACCCGCAGAAAATTGTGCAAGGCAGTTACGTGGTCCTCAGTGAACACGTTTCTTAGGTTCTAAGCCTTTGAAACCTTCGCCTCCCAGGATGCTTCCTTTGGACGCCGGATTCTCACATCTGCTAAGGCGCATCCCCTCCTTTGAGGAACTGCTTTAGGACATCCCCAATGTTTCCCTGTGGAAACCTGTGTAACCGAAAAGGAGTGTTATGGAAGACTTACCATTGTTAACACTCTTTCTGTGAAGTACACATGGTTCCACATTGTGCCCACCCTGATGCACCTAGCTTCTTTGGGTTTGTATGGCATTAGCCACTGGTACCGTCTCATGTCATGAAAATGTGTTCTTCTGTGACTACCATCTTCATCGCTCAGTGCCTGGAGGCGGGGTTATAGAAGAGACCCCTATGCATCATGGGACAGCTAAAGCTTTGCCTGTTGGTGCCTCTGGATCTAGATCCACTCTACACCCCGATGTTTCCCTGTGGAACCCTATGTACATCGCAGAAAGAGTGTTAAGAATGCCATTTTGATTTCTCACAAATATTTAAAATGCCCGCTCTAATATATATTGTAAATGCCTGCACATCTTATTACCATATCCCATAAATGTGCGCTGTACATCGCACAACACTGCATCCCATAAGAGAAAACAATACACCCACACATTATCTGAGTTCCAAAGCTCATTGATGTATATATTTGTTGTTAAAAGGATATGGATCCAATATATATTACAAAGTACAGTATACCTATAGTTACATGAATACAACTCGCACAGTAAACAGTTAGAACATACAATTACATACAATTTCAGTTACATGCCAGTGATACAATTACCATTCCCTCCAATGTAGCTTATGTGTCCCTCTCTCTGTAAATAAATACAGGAACTGATCTGCTAGCAAGAACATCATCGTCCTCTGAGAGCAAAAAGCAAGTCCCTTCCTGTGTGGTCAGCAGAGTATTAACTAGTTTCTGGGGGACGGGTTCATGGTGAGTCACCAATTCCTTTGTATATGGTAATCAGATTCAGCCTTGAAGACATCCAAAGGGCTGGCCTGAGTTCCTTGTCCTCTACCTCTAAGAATATCTATTGTTCTAATAAGAGCGATTTTAGCTTTTATACATGTAATCATAATTCCGTGTTGCAATGTACTACAACTTAATAACAAGTATTAAATGAATCTACACATTAAGCTGGTTGCTTCAATAGTAAACATGACAGGTCTATCTGGTTCCGTTCAAATAATACACATACATGACACCACTTCATTACATATACAATTCTAAATCATCATGATGTCTGGCGCTTGATATTATTATAATTATGTACTGTATGAAATAAGTTTCGAATCCATCTCTGTGGCATGTCCGTGTAAATGCGTGTGTTACCATATATTGCTGTGCTCGCTGCGAGTATTTGCAAGTATAGCGACTTAAATGTGTGTAGTTTGTATGTTCTCTTTATGTAATATTTTTGACTTTGACAGTCCACCCTTCGGCAGTAAACAATAACTGCCATCAATTATTAACATAAGAAAAAATATTTCATACCATAATCGGTGACCTAGACACAAGTATGTATGCATTTCGCAAATCAGACACTTGACTATATTTGGGATAGACAGGGAGGAGAACGAGACATCCTCTATATGCACTCGGCGGTCACAGGACCACTGGTTGGGTGTGGGACAACATTCAACCTATAGAGTATGCTGGGACAGTGCTTTGGCCTATAATGTCTGATTTGCGACGAACATTTCACACATACATGTACCTACGTCTTTGTACACTGATGTTTGGATTCTATTGAGGTTCTGCTGGGTAGGTGAAGAAGACACAAACAAATCGTGACAGTGACATATAAAATTTTCATGATCTACATATTCCTATCATTTTCTGAACATTGTTTCCATTTCTGGAACGTATGCTAGGTCTGTTTAATCATTGAACAAGAGTTATAAGTAGTGTCCTTCCTAAATAACATAAACCTTCAGAGTTTGGGGAGAGCCACTCATAAACCTTTCTTCCACATATATTAATGAGCTCTTTATCTGCAATGTGTGAATAGCCATTGTCTGACTGTTCCTGATTACCTCTGAACTCCATAACTACTAGAACTTTGATTTTTCTCTGATTTTAACAAACTGATCGGCTAATCCTGGGATCCTATAAGGAAATCACTCCTTCCTACAGAACCAGTTCCAGTCCCACACTCGACTCCTCATAAAAAAAACCTCGCAAAAATAGAATATCCTGAAAGAAAATGTTTGTCAGCGGGAAAGAGAGAAAAGAGAAATAGAACAAAACAACTCTTGTTCATAACAAATCAATTACAATGACTGGTCTTTCTGCAGTCCTTTAGTACGCTCAGGTAGTGTCCCACAGTGCCGCCTCTCAGTCTTCACGGAACAGAGTCTCTGGTGATACTTTTGCGATCTCTTTGCCTTGCTCTTCGAAAACACAGTTCACTTTGCTCTCCACCTTGCTCTTTGAACACACAGTTCACTTGGAACACACAGTTCACTTCAAACACACAAATTCGATGAATGTGAGCAATAAACTACTTTGTCACGAGTTCTCTCCGGGTCAGCGACCTTCTTGCAGTGGGACGAGTGGACCCAAGTCTCTCTTTCGGCGACCTTTAGTGCTGTCAACAAATCTTGGTATGGTCCTTCCCACCTCTCTATTAGGCAACCTGAGCGTAAGAACAATCACACAGTCTCTTGGTTCACAATCAAGACAGTTAGCATTTGGCATACCAGCAATCAACAGTTTCAAGTTCTTTTGTCAAGTCCTCAAATGCTGGCTCATCTCAATAAGGTACTGTACTGTCACCTCGTTGGTGTATTTCTGATCATTGTGCGGATCAATCATGACATGAGGTTGTCTTTCAAAAAAACCCAAAAAGACACAAATACCAAAACAAAAACAAATTTCGAAGAGGGTGATTCGTTGAGTGAAGATCTGGGAGTGGTTCCGAAGCTACATAATACTAGTGGCAGTATCTATGATCACAATCGTACAATTTCAGGCTTTGCTTCTACTTCTAGGGGTACCATTAGCTATACACAAATTTCTGCGCAATTTTTCTTTGCGCTAAACACAGCAGCATCCGTGGCGGCAGGAAATGCCTCTACCCAGTTTGAGAAAACATCAGTGCACACCAATACATAACAATAATTCCTAAAGGGTGTTAACTGTACGAAGTCGATTTGTATTTCCTGAAAAGATCCGTCTGCAGGAGGGATATGGGATGGTTCTGTTGGTATTGCTTTACCAATATTCTTCCTCAAGCAAGTAAGACAGGTCATTGCTCTCTTACCTGCATGAGAATAGAATCCTGGCGCACACCAGTAGGCTCTCATCAGCCTGTACCTACCCTCTTTGCCTAGATGAGTCAGACCGTGTGCCACCTCCTCTAGACTTGGAAAGTATGCTCTGGGGGCTACTGGCTTACCGTGTCCACCTGCCCACAGTCCTGAGGACTCCTGGCCATACCCCTTTGTCCTCCAGACTGCCTCCTCCTGCAGGGAACACAAATTTTTGTATCTTAATTTAATTATCGTGTGTTTGCAATGTAGTCATGAGCATAGCTCAAAAAGAAAAAAAAAAGAAAAAAAAAAACATCTCTAGAGGAGAGAAGGAAGAAGAAAATGAAAAAGAAAATGTCAGGTTTGCCATTCACCAACAGATAAATCAGTGTCTATACAAAATTTCCCTTCACCAGTATTCCCATTCTCCACCCTTTGTGCATGACAAGGCACACTGCAGTAATACTGGTGTCATCAGGCTGTTGAGATATACTGGGTTTGGGCAGAACTCTGAAGGACCTAGGCATGTGGAGTTTGAACTGTAATTGGGTCCATGTATTGTACCACCCTGTGTGAACGCAAAAGATGAAGAGGAAAACTGTAGAGAAACAGAATAGAGGTTAGTGACAGATGAGTTTGTAGAGGTGAAGAAGAATTTATAAAAATTTGACAACAGGATTGGGCACTACGGGGAAGTGATTCTCTACTTGGTCTACTCCCCTTTAAAAAACATTTCTCTGTGTCTTATCTCTACTGGGACTATCCCAGCCATCAATCCAGTGTCCTGTCCATCCTAAGTTCATAGGGAACCCGGTATCTGTGAGATAATTTCCTCTACCTGTGATGGACATGCATCTAGAACAGTGAAATGTAACATTAGTAAGTTGCATTTATTTTGTTCTTCCCATTAGCCGAATCTGTGTTTTCTATATGGCTTATGATTCTTTACTATATGTCCCTTGGTCCCGTCTATGTGTTTAATAATGTGGCTTGTGTTTTCTGTCTAGCGGATCTATATTGACTATGTGTCCTACTACTCCTACAATCTCTGGCAAAATGCCCTTCCTTCCTACAAGTGTAACATATTATTGACCATTTGGGATCTGGGGTTTGGACTGATGGGTCTTTCCTGTATGTGCCAGTATACTTACCATCCTCAACCTCTCCACCTGTTGATCTCTGCGCCTAGCACTATTCTGGTGATGTTCAATAGCACACTATCTAAGATTAGCTACTGTGACCCCTTTCCAATTTTGCAAAGAAGTCTGCACCCTGACACTCAATGCCTTATTGAGCCCGTCCATTTGCACAGAGACAGCCACCTCCCATTTGCCGAATTAGTGTTTACCAGTGGTCTTATCCAGATGGAGAGTTTTCTATTTCTGCAAGAGACAAAAAAAAAAAAGTTTAACAAGCTTCTAGGTCATGCGAAGTATTCATTCAATCCTTCTCATCCGGTATTAAGGGTCTGTACATGGTCCATCAAACATTTCCGAGCTCATCTTTACTAGGGGCATTACTAGGAACAAATACTTCTTATATGGTAACTGAAAGAAATACCCTGGGGTTACCTTGTCTCTGTACGCTTTCCTACTGGCAAATACTAATGTGCGGACAGGTTTTTCTCCATTTCTGACGTTACTTTCTTGATTTTTTTGTTTTATTTTTGGGTTTTACTATATATGTACACGAATGATACCATACTTACCTGTTCCACTGGTCTCAGCCACTTCCCCCACAGGCTACTGCTCTTCTTTTACCGGTTGGATACTCCTCTTGGTGCATGAGAAATGGCTGAAAACGATCAGGTCACCTTCTCCTCCTAAATAAAACTTCAACATTCATTAGTACATATATAGGTTACAGTCATATTTTTCATATTTTTATTATTTTCTATAGTTTGTATGCTGGCCGTAACTGCTTCCACATCTACATAAGGCGGTGTACTTGCATTCTCTTTTTTTTTTCCTCTTCCTACTTATTTATTGTTGCTACAAGTTCAAACAGTTCTTATATTTCCATTCTTGTCTTATATGACTTTGGTTAAACATACCACCTGCAATACCTTAGGATCAAACTCACCAACCCCTCTTGCTGTCACAGGTTTAAACAATTTGTATATCTGACCCTTTGTTTTCGGGATTTTATCAGACATATTTTACTGCTTACATTCTGCAGTACCTCTGGTTCAAAGCTGCCCACCCTAGGGAATGGTTCCCTATCATTGTTAGTCATACATACCCACTCATTGCATAAAACTTCTGTGTGTGAACCATATTTTTCACACATGATAAACCTTGCTGAGCCTTTTGGCCACAATTCTGCCTGAACCCTGTCTAAACGTCTCTTACTTGAGCAACTGGCTCCAATATTTGTGGGTCTCTTCTAATATCTTTAAAAAATTCCCACAAACACCAAAATACTCAATATAAGTAGACGGTGGAAGTATACCTGAGCGCCTTCCCCTCACTCTCGCACACGCTGGCCAGTACAACGATACACTGTTGGTAGCGGATCACAATGTACCCAACGTAGGGCTCCTATCAGACCTTACACCGTAATTTCTTTCGGTGGAAGTTCTGTTTGGAATATTTTCCTGAGAGAGGCAGTGAAAATTTCCTTTTCGGTATCTTTCAACTGGAATTGTTTGTAGGGTGAAAAACAGAGAAATTAGATAACTATCCTTCACCCTTTCCAGTGAGACCCACCAGGGAGATTTCCCGAAGTTATCAAAGAAAAACCCCTTTGTCTATACAATCATGTCTGCGTATGCTCTTCCACAGCGCATATGACACAATAACATCACGTTGCGCTGTGCAGAATAAACGGACATGTGATGCAATAGCACAGCCTATAGATACTTGTTATCTATGTGCCCTACGATTGCTGTAGACCACCTAGCTTAGACCACATAGACCACTAAGAGTTGTATGGGATACCACTCAGTCCACTAAGACCACCTAGTTAATAACGCAGGGTTGCGAACCCTACGCCACCGGGCCTCTACTAACTCAGTGTGTCCACCTAGACCACCTAGCTTAGACCACCTAGACCACTTCAGTTCTTGGGTTCAGTATCCACTCACTCCTGCATTCGCTCACTCAAATACACTTTATTTTTCTGTACAGAAAATTAGGATTCATTCAAGTTGGCAGCTTTACCCCCAGAGGCAATTTAAAAAAAAAATATTTATACTAAATTTTGTTTTTATACTAAATTTCTTTAGAAACCGGGTGGTTTGGTGCTATTGTAGCGTGGCTACTGTCCCACCTTTAAGCTAAATGAACTATTGTGTAATTTGTACTTAGCGACCGTACTTCTTACGCAATTTGCGTAAACAAGCGATCGTGCGTGTCTCTTGCGCTGCGCACGCAGTCCTGTACTTTGTCCGAGACACGTGTACAAAACCGTACGTCCGCAATAGCACAAATCACATTTCTATAAATGTGAGCAATATTAACTATAATCGCTCACTTAACACAACAGTTTCTTTCTGTATAAACCTTTACAACTAGGCCAGGCTGCGTGTGTGTCTTACACTTCCTTCCTTAACATTTATTTTAGTTTTAACTATATAGCAACAAAAATATCTCCGGTTTCACATAGGTTTAAATGAATCTAGCAATGATCAATAATTTAAATGATATGATTCAGATTGGATAGCTATCTTGCAGAACATACACGGATATAAATATACACATAATTATAATAATATTATATATAATATATATCACTTGACTATCATAGAACCCCCACACAGTACACACCTACTGAATGAATGCATTTCCTTTAAAGTCTCTAATTTGCATATCAACAAAGGTTCATATGCCTGTTCAAGAGGGTAGTGGGACAGGTTAATTAACATTTCAATGTCTATCCTAAACTAGCAAGCAGAGTTAACTGAATCCTAGCGGTAAAAGAAAAAAACACCTTTTTTTATATCTGTGTGTAATTCTTACACTAAGTATTCATCTCACTATTAACTTTCACTAGGCCCAGCTGAAACTATTTGTAATTGACTATGGCATGGGTTAAATAAATGCATTGGTAACGCATAAATGGTGATTGATGTGACCAAGGAGAGCTGATTATTCTGGGCAGTGAAAATCAGCCATTTAGAAATATGACCTTCCCAAAATGGCCGCTGCTCCTCCCCCTTCCACATCCATGAGGGTTACACAAAATGGTGGACAGGCCATGTGGTTAGTCCAAAATGGAGGACAGACCATGTGGCTTCCTTTGTCACAAAGAAATCACACATCATACAAGCACCTGAAGTTATTTTAGGCCTGAGTTAAAAAAAACACTATATCAACGCTATGCAGCAACTTTTAAATATACTTTTAAACCTACTTAAACAGATAAACAATCCAATCTGAATCAAACACAATATGACTTATTTGAACCTTGTTTTGCAACAATAAAAATACATTTTAGCATTTTAAATATGAGAAACGCATTGTCCCTTGAGTTTCATATCATTGGCTTACTGATAACACAAAAATACATTAACGTGAATGTTATTTTCATCAGCTTCTCAATGCGTCCATTGGAGCCGGTCAATTACAGCCACATTTGTAATGTACAGTGCATCATTAAGACCCTGATATCCCGGACGAGCCCCTATCTAAGAATGCCATTTTGATTTCTCACAAATATTTAAAATGCCCGCTCTAATATATATTGTAAATGCCTGCACATCTTATTACCATATCCCATAAATGTGCGCTGTACATCGCACAACACTTCATCCCATAAGAGAAAACAATACACCCACACATTATCTGCGTTCCAAAGCTCATTGATGTATATATTTGTTGTTAAAAGGATATGGATTCAATATATATTACAAAGTACAGTATACCTATAGTTACATGAATACAACTCACACAGTAAACAGTTAGAACATACAATTACATACAATTTCAGTTACATGCCAGCGATACAGTTACCATTCCCTCCAATGTAGCTTATGTCTCCCTCTCTCTGTAAATAAATATAGGAACTGATCTGCTAGCAAGTCCATCATCGTCCTCTGAGAGCAAAAAGCAAGTCCCTTCCTGTGTGGTCAGCAGAGTATTAACTAGTTTCTGGGGGACGGGTTCATGGTGAGTCACCAATTCCTTTGTATATGGTAATCAGATTCAGCCTTGAAGACATCCAAATGGCTGGCCTGAGTTCCCTGTCCTCTACCTCTAAGAATATCTATTGTTCTAATAAGAGCGATTTTAGCTTTTATACATGTAATCATAATTCCGTGTTGCAATGTACTACAACTTAATAACAAGTATCAAATGAATCTACACATTAAGCTGGTTGCTTCAATAGTAAACATGACAGGTCTATCTGGTTCCGTTCAAATAATACACATACATGACACCACTTCATTACATATACAATTCTAAATCATCATGATGTCTGGCGCTTTATATTATTATAATTATGTACTGTAAAATAAGTTTCGAATCCATCTCTGTGGCATGTCCGTGTAAATGCGTGTGTTACCATATATTGCTGTGCTTGCTGCGCGTATTTGCAAGTATAGCGACTTAAATGTGTGTAGTTTGTATGTTCTCTTTATGTAATATTTTTGACTTTGACAGTGTTAACAATGGTAAGTCTACCATAACACTCCTTTTTACAAAAGTCTGCTGTAACAATATACATTCACTCATGGGGAATAACCCGTGTGTTATTCCCCAAGAGTTTATTTTTCCTTGCAGCTTCTGCAGTTTACATGGAATCAATGAGTTTCTACATGTTAATCCCTGATTTTCGTAGCATGGAAAAGGCTTTTTATTGAATAGCCTTTCCCTGTGTGGCACGCTCAGACGGGTAAACCCTGTGGCTAACTGAATATGCCCATTCTAGGAAAGGAACCAGTCACTGTTAACAGATTAGAACTTGCTGTAACAGAAGTTAATAAAATACTTTCAAATCTATTAATTAGCAGCCATGGAGACCTGTCAATGGAGGTAATTCAGACCTGATCGTAGCAGCAAATTTGTTAGCAGTTGGGCAAAACCATAGGGGTGATTCTGACCTGTTCGCTCGCTGCTGTTCATCGCAGTGCATCGAACAGGCAAGAAGTGCGCATGCGCCAAAGGAAGTCATTCCACAGCGATTGCCTCTACCTGATTGACAGAGGCGGTCGCTGGGTGGGGGGGAAGGGGACGGAACGGCGGCATTTGGCCGGTTTCGTGGGTGCGGTCTGTCCAACGCAGGCGTGGCCGGACCGTGCGAGGGGCGGCCCGCAGCGGCTGCGTGACATCGCACGCAGCCGCTGGGAGCCGAGTAGCGATGAGTAGCTCCCGGCCAGCACGCAAAAGCTGCGCTGGGCGGGAGTTACTCCTGAAGTGCAAAAGCATTGCCGCTGTGGGGTCGGGCCTGACATGCGGGGCGCACTAGCCCTGTGCTGGGCATCCCTCCGCATGTCTGAGTTCCTGATCGTGGCCCTGCTAAATTTTGCAGGGCTACGATCAACTCGAAATGACCCCCCATGTGCACTGCAGGTGGGGCAGAAATAACATTTGCAGAGAGATTTAGATTTGGGTGTGTTATTGTTTCTGTGCAAATACTGGCTGCTTTATTTCTACACTGCAATTTAGATTTCAGTTTGAACACACCCCACCCAAATCTAACTCTCTCTGCACGTTATATCTGCCCCACCTGCAGTGCACATGGTTTTGCCCAACTGCTAACAAATTTGCTGCTACGATCAGGTCTGAATTACCCCCTATGAGCCTAATTCATGTTTGTACACAATGTCGATGTTCATGCAATGGAGAGATTATCAGTAGACTATGTATGTTCCGCGATCACGGTGCGCACACACCAAGGTATCTCGCAAAGCTGCTTGCAGTAAGGATTTCATCATAAAGTGATTGACAGGGTGGTCATCCCGAGTTGATCACTAGCTGCATTCATTCGCTGTGCAGCGATGAGGCCAAAAAAACAGCACGTCGTACTATTATAATGAACGATGTAGTTTCACACAGGGTCTAGCGAAGCTTTTCAGTCGCACTGGTTGCCGCAGTGTGATTGGCATGAAGTGGGCATTTCTGGGTGTCAACTGACCATTTTCAGGGTGTGTTCGAAAAAACGCAGGCGTGCCAGGAAAAACGCAGGTGTGGCCTAGCGAACGCAGGGCGTGTTTGTGACGTCAAAACAGGAACTGAACAGTCTGAAGTGATCGCAAGTGCTGAGTAGGTTTTGAGCTACTCTAAAACTGCAAAAAAAAAAACTTTGTAGCAGCTCTGCAAACCTTTCGTTCGTACTTCTGCTAAGCTAAAATACACTCCCAGTGAGAGGCGGCATAGTGTTTGCACGGCTGCTAAAAACTGCTAGCGAGCGAACAACTCGGAATGACCAACAGGTACGGATCACTTGGGAGAGAGAGCAAAAATGCAGGCCTATCATGTCTGTTTTTAGTGCATCCGGAAAGTATTAACAACGCGTGACTTTTTCCACATTTTATGTTATGTTACAGCCTTATTCCACAATGGAATAAATTATTTTTTCCCCTCAAAATTCTACACGCAATACACCGTGAATTTTTTTTTTTTAGAGATATTTTCAAATTTATTACAAATAAAAAACTAAGAAATCACATGTACATTAAGTATTCACAGCCTTTGCTCAATACTTTGTTGATGCACCTTTGGCAGCAATTACAGCCTCAAGTCTTTTTGAATATGATGCCACAAGCTTGGCACACCTATCTTTGGGCAGTTTCGCCCATTCCTCTTTGCAGCACCTCTCACGCTCCATCAGGTTGGATGGGAAACGTCGGTGCACAGCCATTTTCAAATCTCTTCAGAGATGTTCAATCGGATCAAGTCTTGGCTCTGGCTGGGCCACTCAAGGACATTCACAGAGTTGTCCTGAAGCCACTCCTTTGATATCTTGGCTGTGTGCTTAGGGTCGTTGTCCTGCTGAAAGATAAACCGTCGCCCCAGTCTGAGGTCAAGAGCGCTCTGGAGCAGGTTTTCATCCAAGATGTCTCTGTACATTGCTGCATTCATCTTTCTCTCTATCCTGACTAATCTCCCAGTTCCTGCCACTGAAAAACATCCCCACAGCATGATGCTGCCACCACCATGCTTCACTGTAGGGATGTTATTGGCCTGGTGATGAGCAGTGCCTGGTTTCCTCCAAATATGATGCCTGGCATTCACGCCAAAGAGTTCAGTCTTTGTCTCATCAGACCAAAGAATTTTGTTTCTCATGGTCTGAGAGTCCTTCAGGTGCATTTTGGCAAACTCCAGGCGGGCTGCCATGTGCTTTTTACTAAGGAGTGGCTTCCATCCTGCCACTCTACCATACAGACCTGATTGGTGGATTGCTGCAGAGATGGTTGTCCTTCTGGAAGATTCTCCTCTCTCCACAGAGGAATGCTGTAGCTCTGACAGAGTGAACATTGGGTTCTTGGTCACCTCCCTGACAAGGGCCCTTCTCCACCAATCGGTCAGTTTAGACCAGGGGTGGCCAACCAAATCAGAGGCAAAGAGCCAGAAAAGTTCCGTAGTCAAGGGACAAGAGCCACTATCCTGCCGCGTGCTTCCGGCGCGCGCTCAAAAATAGGGGTGTGGCCTAGTTGACACAAAGCCACGCCCCCTTTTTGTGCACACGCCTTTCGGTACGACGTTTGTAGGAGTATGACCTTGTGTCATAACCCCGTTTTTAGTCATGTTGTACAGTGCCACATACATATAATTCCCCAGTACATACCACTTACATATAAAAATGCCTCCACAGTGCCAGATACACACATGTCCCTACAGTGCCAGATACATATATGCCCCACAGTGCCAGATACATATATGCCCCACAGTGCCAAATACACATCCCCAGTGCCAAATACATATATGCTCCCGCAGTGCCAAATACACATGCCCAGTGCCAGATATGCCCCCAGTGCCAGATACACATGCCCCCAGTGTGCCAGATATGCCCCCAGTGCAGATACACATGCCCCCACACAGTGTGCCAGATATGCCCCCAGTGCAGATACACATGCCCCCAGTGTGTCAGATATGCCCCCAGTGCAGTTACACATGTCCCCACAGTGTGCCAGATATGCCCCCAGTGCAGATACACATGCCCGCACACAGTGTGCCAGATATGCCCCCAGTGCAGATACACATGCCCCCACACAGTGTGTCAGATATGCCCCCAGTGCAGTTACACATGTCCCCACAGTGTGCCAGACATGCCCCCAGTGCAGTTACACATGTCCCCACAGTGTGCCAGACATGCCCCCAGTGGAGTTACACATGTCCCCACAGTGTGCCAGACATGCCCCCCAGTGCAGTTGCACATGTCCCCAGTGTGCCAGATATGCCTCCAGTGCAGATACACATGCCCCCACACAGTGTGCCAGATATGCCCCCAGTGCATATACACATGCCCCCACACAGTGTGCCAGATATGCCCCCAGTGCAGATACACATGCCCCCAGTGTGCCAGATATGCCCCCAGTGCAGATACACATGCCCGCACAGTGTGCCAGATATGCCCCCAGTGCAGATACACATGCCCCCAGTGCAGTTACACATGTCCCCACAGTGTGCCAGATATGCCCCCAGTGCAGATACACATGCCCCCACAGTGTGCTCCCCCCCCCCCAAGTGTTGCTCACCGCGCTGCTGCTGTGAGGGGAGGAGAGCGCAGCGCAAGCCTCTCTTACCCCTACGTCGGCGGTGTCTATCTGAAATTTGGCGCCGGCCTGTGAGCGAATCAGAGCCCGCGGTCTGGCAGCCAATCAGGAGCCTCAGCTGCCGGTCCGCGAGCTCTGATTGGCTCACGGACCGGCACCGAATTTCAGATAGACACCGCCGCCGGAGACCTTAGAAGTCTGTGCGCCCGGCTCAGCTGTGTCTGTGTGTGCGCGCACTGTGTGGGGCAGCGGTGGCCTGGAGCGAATCGTCTCGAGCCGCCTGCGGTGGATGAAAGAGCCGCATGCGACTCGAGAGCCGTGGGTTGGCCACCGCTGGTTTAGACGGCTGGCCAGCTCTAGGAAGAGTCCTGCTGGTTCCGAACTTCTTCCATTTACGGATGATGGAGGCCACTGTGCTAATTGGGACCTTCAAAGCAACAGATATTTTTCTGTACCTTTCCCCAGATTTGAGCCTCGAGACAATCCTGTCTCGGATATCTACATGCTTGGTTTGTGCTCAGACATGCACTGTCAAGTGTGGGACCTTATATAAACAGGTGTGTGCCTTTCCAAATCATGTCCAATCAACTGAATTTACCACAGGTGGACTCCAATTAAGCTGTAGGAACATCTCAAGGATGATGAGTGGAAACAAGATGCACCTGAGCTCAATTTTGAGCTTCATGGCAAAGGCTGTGAATTCTTATGTACATGTGATTTCTTAGTTTTTAATTGTTGTCATTATGGGGTATTGTGTGTACAATTTTGAGGGGAAAACATTTTTTATTCCATTTTGGAATAAGGCTGTAACATAACAAAATGTGGAAAAAGTGAAGCGCTGTGAATACTTTCCGGATGCACTGCACAAACAAAAATATGGCTCCTGCATTGTTACTGCTGTGTCCAGTGTACGTAGCCGTAGGGAAACCCTAGTAGTCGTTGTTCCTCCTTATTGTGTGTAGGCTGTGTATGCAGTTGCAAATGACTTTGCGATGGCTCCGGTGGGCATCTATCTTCTTTTCTGGGTGGCAGCTTCACTTGCAATGATTAGCAATTCTGTAGCTTGAAAAATCGCAGCTGCGTCGGCAAGTGCATACAAACATGAATTTGGCCCTATATGATTCACTAGTGTGAAACTATTTTCAATGGGGTAATTGCTTACCTAGCAATTAAGTGCGTTCAGACAACTGTGCGCATTCGTGTTCTGAAAATTGAGAAGAGGGCAACTCCACATGCTGTCTGGCTGTATTTAGGTCCTAATTCAAACCTAATCTCTCCTCTGCAATGTTACAGAGGTCTGTGATCGGATAGTTGCTGCCCAGAAAGAGTGAAAACCCGCCCCGTGCAAGTGTGTAAATGCAGCTGCGAATCCGTTCCCAACTCACTCACCATCAAATGATTTTCCCAGTCTGTGCGTAGCCCAGAACTTACTCCTACAGTGCGATAGAATCAGGCTTTTCGGGGCCGGAGCGGACGTCACACATCCGCCCTGAAAACTCCTGGGAACACCTGCATTTTTCCTGACACTCCCAGAAAATGGCCAGTTACCATCATCAAAACGTCCACTTCCTGTCAATCACCTTGCATACGCCTAGCGATTGCAATTTCTAGCTATTTCTAGGTACTGAGATTCCGTTCCCAACCCATGGAGTACTTCTGGGGAGGAGAGTACTGTCAAAAGATTCATAAGTGCAAAAATTCAAGTACATTTAGGTAACAATATTTTTTTTTACTTTTTTTATTTGTATTATACAAAAAAAAAAAAAGTTAATTCAAGCTGTAAAAACTGTAAATATACATCTGCTGAACAAAGAAAATAAACATTTGTTTGGCACTAATACATAATGTATTTTCTGAACCCAACTGGTTTTAAAATTGCATGCAAAATAGTTATTTACAGTATATATCAAGTATCTCTTTAAATTAAGTTTCCATGTATTGATATTGTACTTATTTATACACTTCTGACTTAATGTACTTTTAATGGTTCTTTAAAATAGGTTGGCAATGTATTTGACCATTGCCTCCCTATACATGATTGCTTTATAATAGTTCTCACAATCTAGCAAGACCCAAGCCTCAGGCTGGTTGCATTATGCATGATCCTATTTAGGTGTAGACATTTCCTTACGTATAGTGATGTAATTTCCTGCTTTTGCATTTGACTGTTGACTTAACATATGTGACAGCTATGGTGCTGGAAAAAATGCATGTGTTTGAACTTTGCTATAGTTATCACAGAATTTTCATACAAGTTATAGGAGTGGCGCTTATGTTTTATATATGTAGGGTTGAAAGAGCTAATAATGTGTTTATTGAAGCACCTGTTCACATTGACTGATAATTCCAGTGTGTAACATTTATGGGATAATTTAATTAGCCCTGATCATTTTTCAGGGATCGAAAAATGAGACTTCATTGCAAATTTGTTTTTTTTTGTCGGGACAATCCAATTAGAGACCATTTTTACCGCCTGTAATATACCTGTTTTTGGGGGAAACACATAGAATCCATGGATTCATAAAATCCATTCACGGACCTATGTGTTTTCACTGCCGCAACCGCAAAAATGGTAATTATCTTTCTGGACCTAAAAAATCCCCAGATAAGTGCTGGCATCAGGCTGACTTCGGGGCTAATTGGATAACACCGGGGGATCAATTAGCCAATTTAATTCCCCCGTGAGGTTCCCCAAGCGTGCCGATTATAATTACATGTTGTGAATATATATACTGTTGCTAAAAAATATGGGGTAAATTTACTAAGGTGGGAGTTTTTTTAGAATAACAACCAATAAGATTCTACTTAACATTTATCTAGTTTATTCTACAAGATAATAGATTATTATTATTACATTTTATTTATAGGGCGCCACAAGTGTTTCGCAGCGCCGTACAAAGGACAGTACAGGGAGACAAAACTTAGCATAACAGTAAATAAATAACAAAAATGGAGTGCAGGTAACAAAGAGCACCACAATTCTCAAAACATAATACAGCTTAGATGTAAGTAGCGAAGGAGTAATCATTGTACTACTTGGGGCTGGCGGCCATAGATAGAGATGAGCCTTTACCAGCAGGAGAAAAAGCAGGTAAAGATGGTCGCTGAGTGAAATGTGTCAAGAAGAGGGCTTAGACAAGAGGAAAGAGGGCCCTGCTCTGAAGAGCTAACAATCTAGTGGGGAGGGGCAACAGACAGATGACATGAGGTGCAAGCAAGCAGGTAGAAGCCTGATGGTGGTATGCGAGCAAAGCAGAGATGTCCAAGGCATGGGGAAGGGGGATGGAGGAGCAGCCTAAGGACTAGGTTATGCATTGGAGGGGTACGCTTTGATAAATAGGTGGGTTTTCAATGCCCGTTTGAAGCTTTGCAAGGTCGGGGAGAGTCTAATGGAGCGGGGGAGCGCATTCCACTGAAGGGGTGCAGCACGGGCAAAATCCTGAACTCGTGCATGGGAAGCAGTGACCAAGGCAGAGGAGAGGCGACGGTCATCAGCCGACCGTAGTGGGCGGGAGGGAGTATGAAGGGAGAGGAGGTTGGAGATGTAGGGAGCAGTGGAATTAGAGATGGCCTTGTATGTGAGGGTGAGGAGTTTGAAGAGGATTCTGTAGGGGAATGGGAGCCAGTGTAGATTTTGTTGAAGGGGAGTGGCAGAAGTGGAGCGGCGGGAGAGGAAGATGAGCCTAGCTGCACAGTTGAGGACAGATTAGAGGGGAGCGATGTGGGAGCAAGTGAGGCCAGTGAGGAGCACATTGCAGTAGTCAAGTCGTGAGATGACCAGTGAGTGGATGATAAGTTTAGTTGCACTCTGGGAGAGAAATGGCCTGATGCGAGCAATGTTGCGTAGCTGGAATCGACAAGATTGCGCCAGAGCTTGGATGTAGGGGGCAAAGGAGAGGGAGGAGTCAAGAGTGACACCCAGGCAACGGAGTTGGGGAACGGGGGAGATGATAGTGTTGTCAACAGTGATAGAGATATTTGTAGGGGGTGTTGCCCATAGCAACCTGATTGGTTGCTATGGGCAACATCACCAGTTCTAAAAAAAATGTACCCCTATGTGTGCACCACTTGTGTACATGGGGAATTCCGCCAAATATAGGGCCTAATTCAGACCTGATCGTAGCAGCAATTTTGTTACCAGTTGGGCAAAACCATGTGCACTGCAGGGGGGGCAGATACAACATGTGCAGAGAGAGTAGATTTGGGTGGGGTGTGTTCAAACTGAAATCTAAATTGCAGTGTAACAATAAAGCAGCAAGTATTTACCCTGCACAGAAACAATATAACCTACCCAATTCTAACTCTCTCTGCATGTCTACATGTTATATTTGCCACACCTGCAGGGCAACATGGTTTTGCCGAACTGCTAACAAATTTGCTGCTGCGATCAGATCTTAATGACCCCTTTTAATAGAATAGGGAGTAATGAATGATCCCATGATTATAGCACAATTTCTGATATGTGTTACATGATATAATGTATCGACCACAATGGGAAGTTTCTCACATGAGCATTGGATTTTACCTCACTTTCAGTATTTATACAAAATAAAAACAAAAGGAGAAGCCAAGCCAGTACCTTTTAATACACTGATCAAATGATACAACTGCTTTTTGGGAACTATTTGTTACTATAGCTACTGTATTGTATATAATATTACTACAAGGAGAATACAAAGGGGTATATTCAATTAGGGTCGAAAGCTGCCGTCTGTCGAAAATACGTCAGTTTTCGACTTTTTAAGGTCGAATCGCGATTCGACCTATTCAATCCCAGCTATTTTTATTCGTCAAGTCGAGGAAACGGGCCAAATTCGACAGGATTTGGCCTTGTTTCCGACCATCTCAGTCCGACATAAAAAAACGTCGGACTGAGATGAGGGACCTTACAGGAGGAGAGGGGGGAGAGCCGCGGAGAGATGGGGGAGAGCAGCGCTACAGCACAGCGCTGCAGGAGGATGTGTCACAACCGCATCGCTCATGGCAGCGTCCACCCTGCTCCAGCAAGTGAGGTTACGCTTGCTGGAGCCAGGTGAACACTGCCGTGAGGTCTGCCGGCTGTGAGACATCCTTCTGCAGCGCTACTGTAGCGCTGCTCTCCTTCGTCTGCCCGCGGCTCTCCCCACTGGTCTCCCCCCTCTCCTCCACTCACAGGTCTCATCTCAATTCGACTTTTTTTAAAGTCGAATTGAGATGGGATAGAATAGGGGTTGTCGGATCCATTCCGACAAATGAATGTCGGAATGGATCCGACCCTAACTGAATATACCCCAAAGTGTCTTATTAGCTACTTTCCAGTGGCTGGACGCCTGATTTCTGTTGTTTACGCTGAAGGAAGCGGGCTCTCGCATCAGATATAGACTGTTCATCATTTCTCTTCTGCAACTTCTTCAATGAGGCTTCAAATATATCTGGCAAGAAGACACAAGTTGTAAGAGAGATGTAATACTTCTAGGAAGATAGAATTAATGTGTAGAGCAGATCACTTTATACTAATAAGTAATGACTTTTCTGGTAAAAAGAACGTAATAATACAGAATGAAGCATCCACTATTTAAAAAGATAATATAAATACTGATTTACACCAAAGGGCTTGTACACTTTGTATCTATATATCAGTCTTGAATAGTTGAACAGAGATAAGATACAGATTTACATTAGAGATGAGCGGGTTTTACTCGGACTTACTCGGTTCTCAAAACGGCATCTTATTGGCTCACGGATGTCACGTGTTTTGGATAGCCAATAGAAAAAATCCGGCTAAAACCGAACTGGCGTTAATTCTGGCGTTATATCCGAACCCGCTCATCTCTAGTTTACATAGAGATCAGCAACCTCCATGGGCCAGATTCAATGAGCCGCACTAATTACTGTGAGCTTGTAGCAGTGGTTGGGGCTATTCAGTTGCAGCAAACAGGCTGCACTTAATGCAGATTTCTGTTTGAGTTTGAAGGTAGGGCTTTATGCCCTTATCGCGGGTGCCCCAAACCTGTTAACCCATAGCTGATTGCTCTTAACCCAGAATCTATGGGTTAATGCGCAATAGCCACAAATTTACAGCACAAGGAAAAGGGCTTGTAACTGAATAGCATAAAAGTATGAGGCTACAAGCAATTGTCCTTGCATGGTAATTACCCTGGCTAATTGAATCAGGCCCCATGGAGAGTTGCCACTGCAAGGCAGATAACGGAGTAGGAAAGCAGAAAATAGTATATGCCTGTATATGCCTGTTGATTAACATGAGGATGAGAGATGAAAATAAAGGGGCTGTCTGCGTTTCAACCCTTATGGTCATTCCTTTCAGTTAATCACTTAATGTTATGTATGCAAAAAGTGCAACTTTTATGTTTAAAACATACATCTTATTGACTGCTGTGAAACACAACACATTGCACAAGATCATAAAATAAGCTACAAAATCTTTAGCTATGCAGAATCCATCTTTCTATGCATTCTTTAGCTTCATAGACTTTAAAGGAAACCTCTTGTTGATTAAAACAAGGGTACTCCTGTGGCTGGGAGAGGTTATTTGTGGAAGAAAAGTCAAGCGATTCTTCTCCATAACCCATTAATAATTGTCCACTTGGGCATATTCCACTGTAGTTGATGAAAGATAATTCTGTGCACCTAGAAAGAGTAATAAATATGACAGCCCCTACTGTTCTCATAACATCTTGTACATGTATTTTACTGACTGCTGTCGAAGTCAAAAATATTACATACACACTACATGTAAACTCCAAAAAGAGTGGCCTTTGTGCGTGAGCGTAATCGCCGTGTCTACGCATACACGTAGCGTGCACAGGATATACGGTAGCATGCGCATTCGAACAGTGAAGCCACAAAGACATATTCAACACATATTCATACAACACATAGACAAAACATGTTTAGCACCAAGACTTGTATTATAATTGTATTTATATAATAGAGCAGGGGTGGCCAACCCGCGGCTCTCGAGCCGCATGCGGCTCTTTCATCCACCGCATGCGGCTCAGCCGGCTCCTGGCCACCGCTGCCCTGGCCTCCCCTACTCCCGTGCTGCTGCTGTCTGTGAGGGGAGGAGAGCGCAGCGTGCACCTCTCCTGCCCCTCACTCTCCGGCGCCGGTCCGTGAGCCAATCCGTGAGCTGCCGGACCGCGAGCTTTGATTGGCTCACGGACCGGCGCCTAGAGGAGAGACACAGCCGCCGGAGAGTGAGGGGTAGGAGAGGCGCACGCTGCGCTCTCCTCCCCTCACAGACAGCAGCCACGCGGTGAGCAGCACGGGGGGGGGGGGGGGGGTGTCATCGTCAAGTATAGCTGGCTCTGGGGGCATTGCTGGCACTAGGGAGACGTATATCTGGCACTGGGGGGCATATCTGGCACTGGGGGGACTCTCGGCACTGGGGGCATTGCTGGCACTGTGGGGACATATATATCTGGCACTTGGGACGAGGCTGAAGTTAGCTTGTGCACTTGGGGGACGTATCTGGCACTGTGGGGACACTGGCATTGGGGGCATAGCTGGCACTGGGGACATATATACATCTGCCACTAGGGGCATATCTGGCACTGTGGGGACACTGGCATTGGGGGCATAGCTGGCACTGGGGACATATATATCTGCCACTAGGGGCATAGCTGGCACTGTGGGGACAAGTATATCTGGTACTGGGGGCATAGCTGGTACTGGGGGGAAATGTATATCTGGCACTGGGGGGAAATGTATATCTGGCACTGTGGGGACATGTATATCTGGCACTGGGGCATATCTGGCACTGTGGAGACACTGGCATTGGGGGCATAGCTGGCACTTTGGGGACATATATCTGGCACTAGGGGCATAGCTGTCACTGGGGGCATATATATCTGGCACTGGGGGCATAGCTGGCACTGGGGGCATAGCTGGCACTGGGGGCACAGCTGGCACTGGGGGCACAGCTGGCACTTTGGGGACATATATATCTGGCACTAGGGGCATAGCTGGCACTGTGGGGACATATATATCTGGCACTGGGGGCATATCTGGCACTGGGGGGAAATGTGTATCTGGCACTGCGAGGCATATATGTATCTGGCGCTGTGGGGCATATATGTATCTGGCACTGTGGGGACATATGTTTCTGGCAGTGTGGAGGCACCCATTTTTTTAAAATTTTTATATGTATGTGGCACTGTACTGGGGCATTATATGTATGTGGCACTGTACAACATAACTGAAAACGGAGTTATGACAGAAGGTCATACTCCTACAAACGTCATAACGAAAGGTGTGCGCACAAAATGGGGTGTGGCTTTGTGAAAACTAGACCACACCCCCATTTTTGAGCGCGCGCCGATACTGGCTCTTCCCCTTGACTACAGATCTTTTCTGGCTCTTTGCCTCTGACTGGTTGGCCACCCCTGTAATACAGTGTAACATCAGATATATATATATATATATATATATATATATATATATATTTATATTACTGGGATAGTGCAAGTTAATCATATCATGTTTAGTCTCATATTAATCAGTGTTTTACCATCACTAATCTGATCATTACGAATAAACCGTTGCACACTGAGACTGCAATATATGAGTAATATAAGATATGTATGGAATAATGTGCAGAGCAAGGTGTGGATACTGGTCAGTTGGAACTGGCTTCACAGCATGGCCCTGAGGGCAAACACATGTGCCTGCAACATAGGACAAAAGCCCTCACACTGACCTATGAGCCTTCGAGTTCTTGAGAGGTCTGGCCTCTGGACCAATGGAAGAAGATGAAACCCACTGTTGTATACACCCATTATTTTACTGTATAAAAAGAAGGACCCAGAATCAGGCAGCTCTCTGATACATTCTCATACACACACACACACACACACACACACACACACACACACACACACACACACACACACACACACACACACACACACACACACACACACACACACTTATCAGAAGTCTCCTACCTGATGACTGGCTGCCTGAAACCAGTGAAATTAAGCATATGTATATTGGCTGTAACTGATTCTTATGTAACGGCAACTGCTTCTTGTGTAATTGTAACTCTGTAACTATATACGTGTTATACTGTACATATGTTATTTTGTATGCATAACCTTTAATATCAAATACATATATCTCTGAGCGTTGGACCTCAGTAATACCATATGTGTGCGACTGCTTGCTTTCTCTTAAGGGATATAGTGCTGCGACGTTCAGCGCACTTTTATCGAATATGGTAATAAGATGTGCCTTGTGTCCGTGGTATATATTAACGCAGGCATTGAAATGTTTATTTAAAATAATTAGAAATTTACACTGCTTACATAAGAAAAAAATTGACACTATGGGGGTATCCTATTAGCTGCAGTAAATGGATCCCCCAGGGGCTATTCATTTAGCCCTGAGCGCCAGCACTTATTGGGGAGTATGTTGCAGAATCCCCGATAAGCAGCCCTTTGAGACCTGTTTTAACACGATAACACATGGGTCTGGGAATTTACCCCAGATCCCATGTGTTATCGCTCAAAAACAGGTAATTTACCACACAGTAAAAACAGGCTATAATTGGATAGCACGATAATACTATTAGGCTATAAAACCAGTTTTTACCGTGCAGTAAATTAGCACTGGCAATAGGATACCGCTCCACGTCCTACTTTTACAGAAATTAAAACAGTGGTTAGATTTTGTTCAACTGTGGACACCTAGAGTGAAGGTTCTGAATTGATCAATTAATCAAATTGATTGTGTTATATGTAATTATACTCCATGCGCTTCTGCAGTAACACTGATCCATGAACGTATTTTTACATGCATTGCAAAGAAAACTGAAAACCTGCACTGCAAGTACTATATTGTATTGTCACGTGCCTACTTAGATTTGTTTAAGGGGAAGTCCATGGAATTGTAGGCTAACATGGTGGCAGTGGAAAGAAGCTTGCGTAGGCCAATGGTAGAGGACAAACAAAAAATTGATAAGAGCGGATTAAACACATAACTGACCCTGTTCTGCGCTGAAGAACAGACACATGATTTTGCAGGACAGGATAATTTCAGTGGGATGAAGAGCTGGAGAGAGTGAATGTATAGGGCTTCCCTGTTTGCAGAACACATACAGGCTTATTTTTTTTGTCCAGAAAAGGACTTGAATTCACTGTCACATCTCTTGCCCCATGTTCAAGCCTCATCTCTATATTTGTGACAGGATATACTTTGCACCTTCTAGGTGCAATTACATACCTCTCAACATGACCCTCTCCTGGAGGGACAGAATACTCTGCTCCTGGATTTCCCTGTTAATTTAGGATTGTCATCTCCTGTGGTAAAACACCTTTCTTATCCTTTAACCTGTTCAAAACAGGTGATGACAATCATACATTAACAGAAAAGTCCAGAAGCAGAGCATTCTGTCCCTCCTGGAGAGGGTCATGTTGAGAGGTATGCAATTATAACATTGAAGAAGGCAGCAATGTGGAGCCTGCAACAGGTGCTGCTGCTGCTCTGCAATCAAGGAAAGGCTTGTTGGATAAAGAGGGGAACAACAAGAGCAAGGAGAATTTATAGGTGTTTAGCAGTTAAGGAAAACAAAAGATGAACAACATCCTATCCGAAGCTACAATGATAGGTGGAGGTACCCCACATAGTCCAGTCAGTAAGGGTTAAAATGTCAAATGTTTATAAAAGTGTGCCATCTGTCTGTACTGTACTATTTTCTGTATACTATTAGCATTCATGAAAAAGTTTTTCTACTGGTTTCAAGGTCAGACTAAGGTCTTGTATGATTTATCTTAACTTCAGGCATTACATTGCAAAAGACTGTAATTTCAATATGGGTGTGTAGACATTTTAGATCCACTGTAGCTGACAGGTAGGCCTCCCAATCACAGTGGTGACTACAGCAAGGGTGTTTACCTTAAACTATAATGGCTGACATGCATCATACATCCTCCTCCTTTGTGCAATTGTGGTTTACTAACTGCCCATCTATAAGTCCAATTCATGGTTTTCTGGGTGGGATATATTTCTGTATTCGACTACTGTTACTGACTTGATAGACTTATGCCATGATTCTACCTAGATTGCCCCGCACACTTGAGCATGCAGAAATATTACATTTTATAGGCATGCCAAGTATCCTTGAACAGGAAAAATCTGTAAGTGCTGTAGTGTGCTCAGTAGGTGTTTCTTGGGTGCATGCACTCTTCTTCTATTCGCTGTGTAATGACCTGGGTACCATGCACCATTGTCAGGTCACAGCCTGTTCCTGCTCTCCATAAGACACATTCTATGAACCTGCTGTATTGCGAGCTTTTCACATAAATCTTAATGGACATAAAAATATAATGGATTCAATTCTGTTCCACTCTGTCCTCCAGCTGCATTAAACCAAATGTTTACGTGTATGTTAAAAAGAAAAAAAAAACTTAAAAAAAAAAGTGTTTGATTAACAGGCGAGCTGATTATATACATTGTCCACATTTGCTCTTATTCAAATATTTGTTGAGGTATATGCACGCATCTAAATGTAAATGTAATAGCCAAATGTATTGTTTTCCAAACTTCTCTTTAATGTCAACCACAGTTTTCGGTTTCTCAGATATTCATTATCAACATAGTCTACCTCACAAAGCTTGTGTTCCGGTTTTTAGAATGCCAGCCATGAAAACAATCAGTGTGACCTCAAGAAGTGTGGATAGACTCCAGTCTTCAGACACTTAAGACTAAAAATTCTGTTCGTATTGCAAAAACATTGGTTGCATTCGTGAGGACCACACTTTTTAATTCAAGAATCCATGCCTGGGACGGGTCTGGGACTGAGGGTCGACAGCACAAAGGTCGACACACCTTAGGTCGACGCCAATTGGTCGACACACCTTAGGTCGCCATGGACAAAATGTCGACAGGAACAAGGTCGACATGGAAAAAGGTCGACATGAGTTTTTTATGTTTTTTTTGTGTCGTTTTCTTCGTAGAGTGACCGGGAACCCCAATTAGTGCACCGCGTCCCCTCGCATGGCTCGCCATGCTTCGGGCATGGTGCCTTCGCTCCGCTACCGCTTCGCTCGGCACACTTTACCGTTCCAATCGTAGTCCACGTGGATCGTTAAGTATGAAAAGGTTCAAAAAAAGAAAAAAAAAAAAAAAAAAACGTGAAAAACTCATGTTGACCTTTTTCCATGTCGACCTTGTTCCTGTCGACCTTTTGTCCATGTCGACCTTTTGTCCATGCCGACCTAAGGTGTGTCGACCAATTGGCGTCGACCTTTGTGCTGTCGACCTGGAGTCCGGATACCGCCTGGGACATCTAGACAAGTTATCAGGAGCATGGCTGTTCCACTTATCAGAATTTTGATGACCGATATCTGAGTAAAGTGTCATATCTTAAACCATTTGAGATGTCTTTAACTTTGAAGGTAGCAGAGTGGAAAGAATTTGCTGACGTACAACATGACTTTAGGGGAAGTAAGCAGCATCCGTGAGACAAGCTTGCCTGATATTCCAAAGGGAAGCTCAAGACACAGGTGGAATTACTGATGTTGTGAGGTCTGGAAATCCCTGGTCACCATCCCCAGGAGAGCAGGTCTGAGGCTGTGACTTTGATCTTCTGATGGTGAAATTGATAGTATGCCAGATTCAATACTGCCAGTATGACTAACCATGCAAGGTGTGTGACAATAGCCAAGGAACTTGTGGAGGGAGGGAGGGATAGAGAGAGAGAGGGGCTTTGATTAAATTGTCTCAGGAATGACACTCCTTAGGAAACCATGGTCACTTAGGGGCTTGCCAGGTCTAATGACAAATTATCCCATTCCATTATTGTACCATTTAATGTACATGCTCATTACTGGATAACAGAAACTCTCTAATACTATGCTGAAACTTTATGGCAGCTGGCTGATTAGTTAGGATATTCTGTTTTATGAGTTACAGAGCATCAAATGTATTTAGCACTTTATGGTAGAAGAGAAAGGGTTTCAAACAAATGGATAAGAAGCTGGGTGGATCCAAATAGCACAGTGGGGACCAACAGTCTCCTTAGCAAGGAGAAATCCTAAAAGTGGAAACACATTGTTCTACATCCTGTGCAGAGACGGTACTGGTCACAATACATCAGACTTGCAGAGATAACATTGCCACACAGACCAGCATTCATACCTTCACCAAATACCATCGCATTGATGTCCATTCAAATGAAAATCTAGCAACTTCATTTTTTTAATCTATTATCCCTCCCAAGTTATTTATTTTCGTGATCTTCTCTGGATGTGCTGCCCTGGGAATGATGTGATAATTGTGACACTTACTGGTAACTCCTTGTCAGGATTTTTCCTGGCCAGATCTCTTAGTAAATTATTTAGCCAGCAGTAAAGGGGGGTACACACGGAGAGATCCGTGCTTAAAATCTAAGCAATCTTGCTAGATTGCTTAGATTTTAAGCACGGATCTGCCGTGTGTTTGCCCCCCAGCGATAGCGATGCGCGGCCCCGCACATCGCTATCGCCGGTGCTAGATTGAGCCTGCATGCAGGCTCAATCTAGCGGGTCGCTCACTTCACCGTTGTGTGAAGTGAGTGGCCCCCCGTCGGCTTTCCCCCTCGCTCAGCACATCGCGCTGTGCTGAGCGGGGTGAGAGATGTGTGCTGAGCGGTCTGTGTTAAGATCGCTCAGCACACATCTCTCCCGTGAGTACCTCCCTTAACTTTAGCATGTAGAGCTAATATTGGAAAAACACTAAAGGGGGGTACTCACGGGAGAGATGTGTGCTGAGCGATCTTAACACAGACCGCTCAGCACACATCTCTCACCCCGCTCAGCACAGCGCGATGTGCTGAGCGAGGGGGAAAGCCGACGGGGGGCCGCTCACTTCACACAACGGTGAAGTGAGCGACCCGCTAGATTGAGCCTGCATGCAGCTCAATCTAGCACCGGCGATAGCGATGTGCGGGGCCGCGCATCGCTATCGCTGGGGGGCATACACACGGCAGATCCGTGCTTAAAATCTAAGCAATCTAGCAAGATTGCTTAGATTTTAAGCACGGATCTCTCCGTGTGTACCCCCCTTTAGAAGGGGTGGTAAATAAATTATCTGCCCATAGCTGTCCTGGGAATGGCGTGAAATAGACTTTACATATTACAAGTACAAACAGGAAGAAAGGAGTAAAGTCTTGCTTGTGAGAGCCCACAATCTACAGAGAAATATGTCACAAGAGAGACACAAGGTGTGACTGCAGAGACCAGGCTGCCCGAATTTATATTGCTTAGAGAATAAACTGACAATGGAGAGGAGAGCAAGTGAATAAGAATCAGGGCTTTTAACTGTACTGTATGTATTATTGTGTAAGAGCAGTTTCTCTTACAAAACCATACATACATTTAAGCATATAAAATACAGGTTGAGTATCCCATATCCAAATATTCCGAAATACGGAATATTCCGAAATACGGACTTTTTTGAGTGAGAGTGAGATAGTGAAATCTTTGTTTTCTGTGGCTCAATGTACTCAAACTTTGTTTAATACACAAAGTTATTAAAAATATTGTATTAAATGACCTTCAGGCTGTGTGTATAAGGTGTATATGAAACATAAATGAATTGTGTGAATGTACACACACTTTGTTTAATGCACAAAGTTACAAAAAATATTGATTAAAATAACCTTCATGCTGTGTGTATAAGGTGTATATGAAACATAAATGCATTCTGTGCTTAGACTTGGGTCCCATCGCCATGATATATCATTATGGTATGCAATTATTCCAAAATACGGAAAAATCCGATATCCAAAATACCTCTGGTCCCAAGCATTTTGGATAAGGGATACTCAACCTGTAGTTCTAGGTTTCACTGAAATAATCTCACCTGTGTGCTGCTTTGCTTGTTCTCTAGATTGCCATTTAGCCATTTCTTCTTCAGTCACCTCTTCTCTGGCCACACTGCTCAGTTCATAAGCATTTATATCATGCAGCTTTGGGAGTAAATCTTTAACCCATTCATAGCGGATGGGACACACAATCCTGACAAATATCTTCGAAGTCACCAAGACATTGTGGAACAATATCCACTCCATGTTGGCTTCATGTCCAAATATCTTATAAAAAAAAAAAAAAAAAAAGAGTAAAAAATTATTTATACCACCAAATTCAACAGAGGCAGCAGAATGAATTTAAGCAAATAGCTCTGTGGTCATCGTGTTCCAAGTAGCTTTTGCACTTATAGTTTAGTAATTACAACCATTCAACCATTCAAAGCTTGTGCAAAAGTAAGCAATGTGCGTACTTTGAAGCGAATTAATAATGAGTATCGGTTATCTTTGATACTGTAAATGTTCTCCCTCACTGTCGCTCAGTAGATGAGCCAGATGATAATTGGGCCTTGTATGAATTTGATATATCTGAAATCAGACCTCAGCACCAAAACCAAAAAGAATTTACTTGGAGCAAAAAATTAATCCACAAATTGTTTTCAGGATGGCACTGGAAAATGGTCTCCATTTGCAGCGTAAAAAGTAAGAACAAAGCAATCTGGGAATGTACCAAGATGGTGTTTGTTTAAAACACAATTAGTATTCCTCAGAGAAGAGGAGATATGTGGGTAACCCCACTGATAATTGGGTAAGCCAATACATGGCCCACAATGAAGTAGTGATCATTTCAGTGGGGTATCTCCCACTATCCAGCCCCGGGGGAAGGATTAGGTAAATTGGTAACCCACTCAGGTAGAATAAAATAGAAATAATATACCAGATGAAATGTTCACAAAACAACATTTGCGCACCAAGGTGGAACACAACAACAAATTTGGATCAGTTTGGAACAGATGTTGTTTAAGGTATTTAAAGAGCATCAGCAGACCAGTCACTCACTTTGCTGAAACACAAGGAACACTTGTACCCCTTTTCACACCACTGCATCGATCCGGGTTATTGTCGGGTTGGTTCAGTTCCCAGGGATCCAACCCGGGTAGCTTACAAGGTTGGTTCCGGGATGGATCAGAGGAAAGGGCAAAGTAAACGGATAACCCGGGTCTGCCACGTTCACAGAAAAGGGAGGGCGCATTCCCGGCACTTGGAGATGATATCATCTCCAAGCACCGGCAGACAAGTTCTACTGCACCAGTGTGCAGTGTAAACTGTGTGGACCCAGGAATAACCCAGTTTGGAGCCAATGGGGGTCATTCAGAGTTGATTGCACGCTGCCGATTTTCGCAGTGCAGCGATCAGGCTACTACTGCGAATGCGTATGCACCGCAATGCGCACCGTACGGGTACAAACAGCATCGTTGCTGGGCAATGCTTCTAGCGACGAATCCATTTGCATGGGTGATCGAAAGGAGATTGACAGAAGGAGGGCGTTTATGGGTGTCAACTGATCGTTTTCTGGGAGTGGTAGGGAAAACGCAGGTGTGTCCAGGTGTTTGCAGGGCAGGCGTCTGACATCAATTCCGGGACCGGACAGGCTGAAGTGATCGCAACGGCTGAGTAAGTTCAGACCTACGCTGAAACTGCAAAAAACGTTATTGTCCCGCTCAGCTGCACATGCGAGCGCACACTAGCAAAGCGAAAATACACTCCCCCGTGGGCGGCGACTATGCGTTTGCACGGCTACAAAAAGTAGCTAGCGAGCAATCAACTCGGAATGAGGGCCAATGTCTGAAAGGGGTCTTATCCTGGACTAGAACTGCATTCCAAATCCCAGGTCAGAACAGAGATTTTGGTGTAAAAAGGATATAAATAGTATGCTGGTGGAAAACCTTTTAATAGTAAGTTGCTAATTTTTTTCTTCCTTTGTTTTATCCTTATTCGTACAAATGTATCTGTTATTTAGCTCACTAAAAGAGTTCCTTCAAAAACTGTGTGCAAGTGTACCAAGAAGAATTGATGACGTTTTGAAGGCAAAGGGTGGTCACACCAAATATTGATTTGGTTTCGATTTGTCTTCTGTTCCTTCACTTTGCATTTTGTTAATTGATAAAAAATAAATACTACTATTTCTGAAATCATTTATACGTTGCAGCATTTTTTCAACACCTGGTGAAAACTTTTGCACATCATTTACACACACATATATATATATATACATACACACATACATATACACACACATACATACAGTATATATGGCAAATACCACTGACTCATCACAAAATCTCCTGAACCATAAGGACCAGGAACTTGAAATTTGGACAGTAGCTTGCTTTCATGACAGAGGTACCCACTAAGAAGGGATTTTTTCAAAATTCCACCCACAAAACGGTTAAAAGAGGTGAGATGATTATTGGTAATGTCCATCTCACAGAGGAGAGTTAAGACAGACCACCCAGCCGGGGCTATAAAGAATACATGGTGTCGGCGATACAAAGTCGTGGAGAGGGGAGAACATAATGCTCTGTTCCTGGACTTTCTTGCCATTGGCAGTTGCAGAGCAGTCCATTATTCAAATAAGGGAGCCACATCAACTACCACCCCTAAACACTGTCAAACATCGCTGGCTGTGCCTCCACTATTTGAATAATAGCCTGCTCTGCATCTGCCACTGGCAACGAAGTCTAGCCTTATGGTTCAGGAGATTTTATGATGAGTCAGTGGTATTTGTCTTTGATATATGTACAGATTTTATATATAAGTACTTAACAAACCTATTTCTAGTCAGGAGGGGATAGTGTTTCAATTATTAGAGGTGAACCTGTCACTTGAAGTAAACATTGCCGAACCTCTCAGAGAGCAATAGGAGGAAAGGAGAGATAGATATTTTGACTCTTAAATTCATTAAAGAAATGTTTGACAGTCAGCAACTGCATATCTGCTGTGTAAAGGGTAATGACAGATCTCCCAGTGACCTAAAGCATTGGGTAAAAATATTTACCTTTTTACCTCAAAGGAGGAGCCAAGCTAAGCAAGCAGACCTAGGGCCCTTTGGAATAGAGCCTATCCCTGCAAACATTACATATTTAACATACAGCGGGCGGAAGCTTGGACTGTCATCCCATCATTTACAGCACTGAGCAGGGCAGCATCAGAGGCGGGATGTGACAGAGAAGAAGGCAGATTATTCTATTCAGTGCCATCCTTTTGACCGCATCATTCCGGGGGAAGGCCCACGTGGAGGTTTGGCCTGACAAAGATTGGAAGCGGCGGGCAGAGCATGTCCTGTTGTAAGTTTAATTGATAATCTTCTGTGATAAACTAACCAGTTAACTTTAGATATATCCCGCTGTCCAGAAAATAAGACACAGAGGCTACAGATAAAATGTAATTACCAGCGCATTTCATCTCTTTGTGATTATACTTGAAATTCCGTAGTGAAACACAGGTATTCAGCTGATAAGGAGATTTATGGTAAGAACTTACCATTGTTAAATCTCTTTCTGCAAGGTGCACTGGGTTCCACAGGGTGTAGAGTAGGATCTTGATCCGAGAATCCAATAGGCTAATCGCATTGACTGTTCCCAAGATGCTCAGCGTCGCCTCCTCTATAACCCCGCCTCCATGCACAGGAGCTCAGATTTGTTAACCAGTCCAATGCAGTAGCAGGTAAAAGAGACGACAACCGTTAGTAGCCACGTACACCACATTCTCACGACAGGAGAAGGTATCAGTGGCTAATGCTATACAAACCCAAAGAAGCTAAGTGCGTCAGGGTGGGCGCCCTGTGGAACCCAGTGTACCTCGCAGAAAGAGATTTAACAACGGTAAGTTCTTACCATAAATCTCCTTTTCTGCAACGGGGTACACTGGGATCCACAGGGAATAACATCGGGGATGTCCTAAAGTAGTTCCTCATGGGAGGGGACGCACTGTAGCGGGCACAAGAATCCGGCGTCCAAAGGAAACATCCTGGGAGGCGGAAGTATCGAAGGCAGAGAACCTTATGAACGTGTTCACTGAGGACCACGCAGCCGCCTTGCACAATTGTTCAAGGGTCGCACCACGGGGGGGCACCCAAGAAGGTCCAACCGACCGAGTAGAATGGGCTTTGATGGTAGCAGGAGCTGGAAGACCAGCTTGTACATAAGCTTGTGCAATCACCATTCTAATCCATCTGGCCAGGGTCTGCTTATTCGCAGGCCAGCCAAGTTTGTGAAAACGTGGCTGGTGAAAACCAAAAAGGACAAAGAAAGAATCAAACTTCCTAACAGAGTCTGTCCTCTTCACATAGATACGGAGAGCCGGTACCACATCCAAAGGCCGTTCAAATCAGGAGAGATAAAGGCCGGAACCACAATCTCTTGGTTAAGGTGTACAGAAGACACCACCTTAGGTAGATAACCAGGGCGTGTCCGAAGAATCGCCCGGTCACGGTGAAAAATCAGAAAGGGTGACCGATAGGATAAGGCACCCAAGTCAGAAACCCGTCTAGCAGAGGCAATAGCCAGCAGAAACAAAACCTTAAGAGTAAGCCACTTAAAGTCCACAGATTCAAGAGGTTCAAACGGAGACTCTTGCAAGGCCTCCAGAACCACCGACAAATCCCAAGGAGCCACAGGCGGGACACAGGGAGGCTGAATCCGTAACACACCCTGAGTGAATGAATGAACATCAGGCAGAGTCGCAATTTTCTCTGAAACCATACAGACAAGGCAAAAATATGAACCTTGATGGAGGTCAGACGAAGGCCTAAATCCAGGCCCCGTTGTAAAAAGGTCAAAAGTTTGGCCGTACTAAACTTGTAAGTGTCATGATTGCTAGATGTGCACCAAGCAAAGTAAGAATTCTAGACCCTATGATAAATCCAAGCTGAAGCCAGCTTACGGGCCTTCAACATGGTTTGAATGACCGCCTCAGAAAATCCTTTGGCCCTCAGAACGCCGTCAAAGCCAGCCGGGCTGAATCCTGGTATACACAAGGGCCCTGAACGAGGAGGTCTGGGCGTTGCGGAAGCAGAAGACGACGCTCCAACAAGAGACCCTGTAGGTCTGAGAACCAATGCCGTCTGGGCCACGCTGGAGCTATCAGAAGTAGGAATCCTCCTTCTTGCTTGAACTTCCTTATCACCCTGGGCAGAAGTGACCCCGGAGGGAACATGTATGGCAGCCGAAAGTTCCATGGAATTGCCAGTGCGTCCACGAACGCAGCTTGAGGATCCATTGTCCTTGCTATGAAGACCGGAACCTTGTGATTGTGTCGAGACGCCATCAGGTCTACGTCTGGTAGGCCCCACTTGTCCACTAGGAGTTGAAATACTTCTGGATGGAGACTCCACTCTCCAGCGTGTGCGCCCTGACGACTGAGGAAGTCCGCTTCTCAGTTGTGGGCCCCCGGAATGAATACTGCCGATATGGCTGGCAGATGGCGTTCCGCCCACTGAAGAATCCTCGACACTTCCATCATTGCCATGCGGCTTTGAGTGTTGCCTTGATGATTTATGTATGCCAACGTGGTGGCGTCGTCCGACTGTACTTGAACAGGCCTGTTCTGTATGAGATGCTGGGCCAGGTTCAAAGCATTAAACACCGCCCGCAATTCCAGAATGTTTATCAGGAGGAGAGACTCCTCCCTGGTCCACCGACCCTGAAGAGAGTGTTGCTCCAACACCGCACCCCAACCCCGCAGACTGGCATCCGTCGTCAGAAGTACCCAGTTGGAGATCCAGAAGAGACGACCCCTGCTCAATCGATGGTCCTGTAGCCACCAGCTCAGTGATCAATGAACCTCCGGAGACAAGGAGATCATGTGAGACCTGATCCGGTAAGGCAGGCCGTCCCACTTGGCAAGAATCAGCTTCTGCAGATGGCAGGAGTGAAACTGAGCGTACTCTACCATGTCGAAAGCTGACACCATGAGGCCTAGTACTTGCATCGCCGAATGTATCGACATTCGCGGGCGAGAGAGGAAGCCTTGAATTCTGTCCTGAAGGTTCAGGACCTTCTCCGGAGACAAGAACAACCGTTGGTTGTGAGTGTCCAACAATGCCCCCAGGTGCACCATGCTCTGAGCAGGAACCAGGGAAGATTTCTTCCAGTTGATGAGCCACCCGTGAACTTAGAGAAACTGGACCGTCAGATCCAGATGACGGAGGAGAATTTCTGGGGAATTCGCCAGGATAAGCAAGTCGTCCAGATACGGTAGGATCCTGGCACCCTGACGGTGGAGTAGGGCCATCATTACCGCAATGACCTTTGTGAATACTCGCGGAGCCGTGGTCAATCCAAAAGGTGAGGCCCAAAATTGATAATAGAGGTTGCCAATAGCAAACCGCAGGTATTGCTGATGCGACATGGCAATAGGAATATGGAGGTAAGCATCCTGTATGTCCAGGTAGACCATATAGTCCCCGGGCTCTAACGCCAGAACAATAGAGCGAAGAGTTTCCATACGAAACTTGGAGACTTTCACAAATTTGTTCAAGGAGTTGAGGTTGAGAATGGGCCGAGAGGAACCATTCGGTTTCGGGACTAGAAACAGCATAGAATAGTACTCCTTGCCTCCCTGAGCCAGAGGCACCGGCACTACCACTCCTGTGTGGAGGGACTGTATCACCAAATGAAGAGTTTTTGCCTTCACTTGATCCGAAGGGACGTTTGTCAGGCAAAAATGACAAGGGGGACGATTCTTGAAGGATATGGCTTATCCATGAGTGACGACTTCCCTTACACAGGCGTCGGAAGTGATCTTCAAACATACCTGGGTTAACCCTAGAAGTTGGCCTCCCACCCTGGGATCATCCCAGACGAAGGCCCGCCCTGTCATGCAGTAGGCTTGTCTGATTTGGAAGCAGGCCGACGGGCAGCCCAGGCATGTTTAGGTTTGGGCTTAGTGGTTGTGGAAGTGCGAGCCTGTTTCAGGTACGCCTGACCCTTTGCTTTACCTGGAGGTCGAAAGGAAGTACTCCTAACCTTCGGGACCGAAGGATCAGTACTAGGTAGACACGCGGTCTTAGCAGGAGCTAAGTCAGCCACAATCTTGTTGAGATCCTCACCAAAAAGGATGTTTCCCTTAAAAAGGAGCACCTCCAGGGTTTTCTTAGAGTCCAGACCCACAGACCAGGACCATAACCAGAGAATCCGGCAAGCCAGAATGGACGTAGTAGAAGCCTTGGCCGCCAGAACACTGGCATCAGAATGTATGAGAAGCTGTGACAATATACGAGACATTGTCTAGCATTATCAGAAAAATTGGACGGCAGCTCTGCTTCCACCTCCTGAGCCCATGCTTCAATAGCTTCTGCAGCCCATGGGCCGATGCACAGCTCCTGCAAGGGTATAAATAGCTTTTAAGCAACCCTCCACACGCTTATCCGTCGGTTCTTTCAGAGAGGTGACGGTAGTGACAGGCAGAGCAGAGGACACCACCAGCCGAGCCACTTGCGAATCCACCAGCGGTGGCGTTTCTCAATTTTTGCTTAACTCTGCAGCGAGGGGATAGCGAGCCAGCATCTGTTTGTGAGGTGTGAATTTCTTTCCTGGATTTTCCCAGGATTCCTGACGTATGTCAACTAAGTGGTAAAAATTAGGTAAAACTTGTTTAGTAACCTTCTTACGTTTAAATCTATCCGGTTTCTTAGAGGTAACAACAGGCTCTGGGTCATCATCAATTTGAAGAATCAGCCTGATAGACTCTAATAGGTCAGGAACATCCACCTGTGAAATAGATTCCCCATCAGAAGCATATGATTCAGTGTCTGAGGGGTCAGTATACACGCCATCCTCATCAGACGAAGTGTCTGAAAAGAAACCAGGGTGGATTGTGAGGAAGTAATGGCCCACTTAGAGGATCCCTTGGTCTTAGGCGGGCGAGGGTTAGGCTTCTGTTTGTTCAGTGAGTGATTCAATTGCTGTAACTGAGTGGACAGGAGATCTGCCCATGGCGGATTAACCGCAGGGACAATATGTGGCTGTACAGGCACGTGAGGTCCCATAGGGGGCGTAAGTCTAGTTACCAGCGTATTTAGTAAAGTAGCCCAAGGTGGGTCATTATGTACCCCCGTTGCTACAGCCCTACTGGGGGGTAGGGAACCCCCAGAACCTGAACCCTCCGCTACTATGTTTTCCTCTAATGTGTCTGTGACATCACCACCACGCATTGCGTGATCAGCCGCAGAACCGTCGCCCCTTGAAGCTGACTTAATATGAAAGCATAAACCACGGGCAACATACAATATCAACAGTATAATACCTTACCAAGAACCCCCTGTACAGTGTGATATCACCACAGAGGATTCAAGAGATATATAGTGACTGAAAATCACAGAGAAAAATACAAAATAAGTATATACTGTGAAACACCTATATCAAATAATAACCCTGACGCACTTAGCCACCCTCACGGTGCAGAATATAGGGATAGCAATCTGAGTGAGATACACGAAGTAGAAATCATGCAGCAGCCATATGCACACACACATAGTCACATGTAGGAAATGCTTATCTTAATTGTATGTATGTAAACGTTAGAAGCCTCACAGGGAAAAAGGGAGAACTAGAAGTCCTTGCAGCAAACAAACAGTATGATATTATAGGTATTAAGGGGGGTACTCACGTAGCGATATTCTAAGCAATCTGACCAGATTGCTTAGAATATAAGCCTGATCGCTCCGTGTGTACCCCCTTACAGCGATAGCGATGGCTGCTAGGCCAATCTAGCGGGTCGCTCACTTCACCCGCTGGGTGAAGTGAGCGGCCCCCCATCTCCCCCCGCACGCTCAGCACAGATCGCGCTGTGCTGAGTGGCGGGAGAGATGTGTGCTGAGCGGTTCACTCAGCACACATCTCTCCTCGCATCGGCCCGTCTATATGGGCCTGTACTGTAACTTGGTGGGACGAAACTCATGATTGGACAGTTAATCTGGAGGATTACATGCTGTTCAGGAGAGACAGAATTAACAAACGGGGCCTTTTTTTAAAACCAGACATAAAGGATGATATTCACGATGGAACTGTAAATACTGTAGACTTTATGGGTAGAAATTGCATGTGGGGGAAAGGGAACTAAAAAGCTACTAATATGGATATGCTACAAGCCGCCTGACATTAATGTGTCTGATGAGGAATTGTTACTGAAGCAGGATTAGGTAATGTAATAGTGTTGGGCGATTTTAACTATCCAGAGATTAATTGGACAAATGATTCATGTGATACTGCTAGGGGTAATAGGTTTTTAAACACACTAAATGATCACTACTTACTTCAATTGATCGAGGAACCAACTAGGTACAATGCAATCTTAGACTTGGTACTAACAAACAATGTGGAATTGATATCGAATATTACAGTAGGGGAGGCCATGGGAAACAGCGACCACAATATGGTCACATTCAATATCAGTTTTTACAAACAGCCCTATTTAGGCTCTACTAAAACTTTAAACTTTAGCAAAGCCAACTTTGCCAGGATGAAGGAAGCTTTAAGTGGTATTGACTGGGATTTATTGCTTCAAGGCAAGAATACCACAGATAAATGGGATGTAATAAAAACGTTGCTCGCTAGTTGTAGTCGTAACTTCATTCCCATGGGCAGCAAACATAGAGGAGCAATAATTCCAAACCAATGTGTCTTAAAAAGATTGAGGAACTAATGGCCAAAAAGAGGAGAGCATTCAAATAGTATAAATCAGACGGGAAGGCGAAGTCATTCCAGTACTAAAAGGATTATAACAAAATATGCAAAAAAAAAATCAGAGCGTCTAAAATCGAACCGGAAAAGATAATAGCAAAGGAAAGTAAATCAAACCCCCAAAGGTTTTTTTAAATACATACACAGCAAAAGATTAAAGAGAGTATAGGCTCTTTAAAAGGCCAGTTTGGCGTCCTAATCAAAGACGACATTGACATAGCGGAAGAATTAAACAAGTTTTTCTCATCAGTATTCACAAGAGAGGATCATATGGAGGGATTGACGTATAACCTCAGCAATGAGAATGTCCCACTGCTAAGTGCTTATTTAAGTGAGGAAGTAGTCTGTGACCGATTAAAAAAAATTAAGATTAATAAGTCACCTGGTCCCAACGGAATTCACCCAAGGGTTCTCATGGAGCTACACTCCGAATTAGCAAGACTCCTATATTTGATTTTCATTGACTCACTTACATCAGGCATGGTTCCCAAAGACTAGCGTATAGCAGAAGTAGTGCCAATATTTAAAAAGGGGAGTAAATCTGAACCGGGTAATTACAGACCAGTAAGTCTTACATCTATAGTGGGGAAAATACTGGAAGGTATTTTAAGAGATATAGGGGGTCATTCCGAGTTGATCGTAGCTGTGCTAAATTTGTCACAGCTACGATCAGGCACTCAGACATGCGGGGGGACGCCCAGCACAGGGCTAGTCTGCCCCACATGTCAGTGACGCCCCCCCCCCCTGCAGAAATGCAAACGCATCGCACAGCGGCGATGCTTTTGCATCTCAGGAGTTACTCCCGGCCAGCGCAGCTCCTGCGGCTGGCCGGGAGAACCTCTTCGCTGACCCAGTCGCAGCAGCTGCATGTGATGTCCCGCAGCTGCCGCGGCCCGCCCCCCCAACAGACGGACCACGCCCCCTAAACAGCGGCTTAACGCCGCCGTCCAGCCCCCTCCCGTCCAGCGACCGCCTCTGCCCCAGAGGCGATCGCTAGGCAATGCTGGCTGCCATGCGCCGGCGCACTGCAGCGCTGGTGCATTGCGATAAACTGCAGCGAGCGATTGGGTCAGAATGACCCCCATAGTACAAGAGTTCCTTGAAATCAATAAGGTTATTAATAGGAACCAAAATGGATTCGTGAAGGATAGATCATGTCAAACAAACTTAACAGACTTTTTTGAAACAGTTAGTGCAACCCTAAGGAGGGTGGATGTTATCTTTTAAGACTTTGCTAAAGCTTTCGACAGAGTATCTCACATGAGACTAATCTACAAGTTAAGAGAACTTGGGCTAGGGTACATATTATGCACTTGGGTGAGTAATTGGTTGGATAAAAGGGAGCAGAGAGTGGTGGTAAATGGAACTTTTCAAAATGGACTGAGGTACTCAGTGGTGTGCCACAGGGGTCTGTACTTGGACCACTATTGTTCAACATTTTCATAAATGATCTATTAACAGGTCTAGAGAGCTTAGTGTCAATTTTTGAAGACAATACCAAATTGTGTAAGGTTCTAAATTTGGTGGAGGATGCCGAGTCTCTTCAGAACGATTTATTTAAACTGAAAGCATGGGCTTCAAAATGGAGAATGAGGTTCAATATAGAAAAATGTAAGGTAATTAATTTCGGTTGCAAAAATAAGAAGACTACCTACATACTAAACGGGGAGAAACTAGGGAATTCTGTACTAGAAAAAGATTTAGGTATTCACATAGATAATAAACTTAACAGCAGTACCCAAAGTAGGATTGCAGCAAAAAAAGGCAAACAAGGTATTAGCATGCATTAAGCAGGGAATTGATGCAAGGGACGAGAGTGTTATACTCCCACTGTATAAATCACCGGTGAGGCCACATCTTTAATACTGTGTACAATTATGGGCACCATACTACAAAAAGGATATCTTGGAACTAGAAAAGGTTCAGAGACGAGCGACCCACTTGATAAAGGGGATGGAGACTCTAAAATACGAAGAAAGGCTTGCTAGGCTAGGCATGTTTACATTGAAAAAAAGGAGATTAAGAGGTGACATGATTAACATTTACAAATATATAAGGGGTCAATACACAGAGCTAGCGGTGGATTTGTTTTTGGTAAGACCATCAAAAAGGACACGTGGACACCCGCTTAGGTTGGATGAGAGGAGATTTCGCACAAAGAGACAGAAAGGTTTCTTCATAGTAAGGGCAATACTCATATGGAATTCCCTGCCTGAGAGAGTAGTGATGGTGGACTCTGTCACTACTTTTACAAATGAGCATGATAAATTCCTAATGGATAAGGATATACTGGGTTATAGTGGTTAAATCATGTACTATAGTAATAAAAAAGCTGAGTTTTTTTAGTTTATGGCTAAACACCACAGTTAAAGTTAGTCTTAAAAATAGTTCAGTGTAGGAGACCACTAACAGGTTGAACTCGATGGACAAATTGTCTTTTTTCAACCTCAGAAAATAAGAATTTACTCACCGGTAATTCTATTTCTCGTAGTCCGTAGTGGATGCTGGGGACTCCGTAAGGACCATGGGGAATAGACGGCTCCCCAGGAGACTGGGCACACTAAAAGAAAGATTTGGTACTACCTGGTGTGCACTGGCTCCTCCCTCTATGCCCCTCCTCCAGACCTCAGTTAGGATACTGTGCCCGGAAGAGCTGACACAATAAGGAAGGATTTTGAATCCCGGGTAAGACTCATACCAGCCACACCAATCACACCGTTTAACTCGTGATATTTAACCCAGTTAACAGTATGAAATACACCTGAGCCTCTCAACAGATGGCTCAACAATAACCCTTTAGTTAGGCAATAACTATATACAAGTATTGCAGACAATCCGCACTTGGGATGGGCGCCCAGCATCCACTACGGACTACGAGAAATAGAATTACCGGTGAGTAAATTCTTATTTTCTCTGACGTCCTAGTGGATGCTGGGGACTCCGTAAGGACCATGGGGATTATACCAGAGCTCCCAAACGGGCGGGAGAGTGCGGATGACTCTGCAGCACCGAATGAGAGAACTCAAGGTCCTCCTCAGCCAGGGTATCAAATTTGTAGAATTTAGCAAACGTGTTTGCCCCTGACCAAGTAGCAGCTCGGCAAAGTTGTAAAGCCGAGACCCCTCGGGCAGCCGCCCAAGATGAGCCCACCTTCCTCGTGGAATGGGCTTTCACTGATTTAGGATGCGGCAATCCAGCCGCCGAATGCGCCAGCTGAATTGTGCTACAAATCCAGCGAGCAATAGTCTGCTTAGAAGCAGGAGCACCTATTTTGTTGGGTGCATACAGGATAAAAAGCGAGTCAGTTTTCCTGACTCCAGCCGTCCTGGAAACATAAATTTTCAAGGCCCTGACTACGTCCAGTAACTTGGAATCCTCCAAGTCCTTAGTAGCCGCAGGCAACACAATAGGTTGGTTCAAGTGAAAAGCTGATACCACCTTAGGGAGAAACTGGGGACGAGTCCTCAATTCTGCCCTATCCATATGGAAAATCAGATAAGGGCTTTTACACGACAAAGCCGCCAATTCTGACACACGCCTGGCCGAAGCCAAGGCCAATAACATGACCACTTTCCACGTGAGATATTTGAGATCCACGGTTTTAAGTGGTTCAAACCAATGTGATTTTAGGAAACTCAACACCACATTGAGATCCCAAGGTGCCACAGGAGGCACAAAAGGGGGCTGAATATGAAGCACTCCCTTTACAAAAGTCTGAACTTCAGGCAGTGAAGCCAGTTCTTTCTGGAAGAAAATCGACAGAGCCGAAATCTGGACCTTAATGGAACCCAATTTTAGGCCCATAGTCACTCCCGACTGTAGGAAGTGCAGAAAACGACCCAGCTGAAATTCCTCTGTAGGGGCCTTCCTGGCCTCACACCACGCAACATATTTTCGCCAAATGCGGTGATAATGGTTTGCGGTTACTTCTTTCCTGGCTTTTATCAGCGTAGGAATGACTTCCTCCGGAATGCCCTTTTCCTTTAGGATCCGGAATTCAACCGTCATGCCGTCAAACGCAGCCGCGGTAAGTCTTGGAACAGACAGGGCCCCTGCTGTAGCAGATCCTGTCTGAGCGGTAGAGGCCATGGGTCCTCTGATAACATTTCTTGAAGTTCCGGGTACCAAGCTCTTCTTGGCCAATCCGGAACCACGAGTATCGTTCTTACTCCTCGCCTTCTTATTATTCTCAGTACCTTTGGTATGAGGGGCAGAGGAGGGAACACATAGACCGACTGGTACACCCACGGTGTCACTAGAGCGTCCACAGCTATCGCCTGAGGGTCCCTTGACCTGGCGCAATATCTCTTTAGCTTCTTGTTGAGGCGGGACGCCATCATGTCCACCTGTGGCCTTTCCCAGCGGTTTACCAACAGTAGGAAGACTTCTGGATGAAGTCCCCACTCTCCCGGGTGTAGGTCGTGTCTGCTGAGGAAGTCTGCTTCCCAGTTGTCCACTCCCGGAATGAACACTGCTGACAGTGCTAGTACGTGATTTTCCGCCCATCGGAGAATCCTTGTGGCTTCTGCCATGGCCACCCTGCTTCTTGTGCCGCCCTGTCAGTTTACATGGGCGACTGCCGTGATGTTGTCTGATTGAATCAGAATCGGCTGGTTTTGAAGCAGGGGGCTTGCCTGACTTAGGGCATTGTAAATGGCCCTCAGTTCCAGAATGTTTATGTGTAGGGACGACTCCTGACTTGACCAAAGTCCCTGGAAATTTCTTCCCTGTGTGACTGCGCCCCAGCCCCGAAGGCTGGCATCCGTGGTCACCAGGATCCAGTCCTGTATGCCGAATCTGCGGCCCACTAGAAGATGAGCACTCTGCAGCCACCACAGTAGAGACACCCTGGTCTTTGGAGACAGGGTTATCAGATGATGCATCTGAAGATGCGATCCCGACCACTTGTCCAAGAGGTCCCACTGGAAGGTCCTTGCATGGAACCTGCCGAATGGAATTGCTTCGTACGAAGCCACCATTTTTCCCAGGACTCGTGTGCAGTGATGCACCGATACCCGTTTTGGTTTTAGGAGGTCTCTGACTAGAGATGACAGCTCCTTGGCTTTCTCCTGCGGGAGAAACACTTTTTTCTGTTCTGTGTCCAGAATCATCCCCAGGAACAGTAAGCGTGTGGAAGGAACCAGTTGTGACTTTGGGATGTTTAGAATCCAGCCATGCTGTTGTAGCACTTCCCGAGATAGTGCTACTCCGACCAGTAACTGCTCCCTGGACCTCGCCTTTATTAGGAGATCGTCCAAGTACGGGATAATTAAAACTCCCTTTTTTCGAAGGAGTATCATCATTTCTGCCATTACCTTGGTAAACACCCTCGGTGCCGTGGACAGTCCAAACGGTAGTGTCTGGAATTGGTAATGGCAATCCTGTACCACAAATCTGAGGTACTCCTGGTGAGGAAAGTAAATTGGGACATGCAGGTAAGCATCCTTGATGTCCAGGGATACCATGTAATCCCCCTCGTCCAGGCTTGCAATAACCGCCCTGAGCGATTCCATCTTGAACTTTGATTTTTTTATGTATGTGTTCAAGGATTTCAAATTTAAAATGGGTCTCACCGAACCGTCCGGTTTTGGTACCACAAACAGTGTGGAATAGTAACCCCGTCCTTGTTGAAGTAGGGGTACTTTGACTATCACCTGCTGGGAATACAGCTTGTGAATTGCCTCTAGTACAGTCTCTCTGCTCGAGGGAATTGTCGGTAAGGCCGATTTGAGGAAACGGCGGGGGGGAGTCGCCTCGAATTCCAGCTTGTACCCCTGAGATACTACTTGAAGGATCCAGGGATCCACCCGTGAGCGAACCCACTGATCGCTGAAATTTTTGAGGCGGCCCCCCACCGTACCTGGCTCCGCCTGTGGAGCCCCACCGTCATGCGGCGGATTTGGAAGAAGCGGGGGAGGACTTTTGTTCCTGGGAACCTGCTGCGTGGTGCAGCTTTTTTCCCCTTCCTCTGCCTCTAGACAGAAAGGACCCGCTTTTTCCCCGCCTGTTTTTCTGGGGTCGAAAGGACTGCACCTGATAGTACGGCGCTTTCTTAGGCTGTGAGGGGACATGGGGTAAAAATGCTGACTTCCCAGCTGTTGCTGTGGAAACAAGGTCTGAGAGACCATCCCCGAATAACTCCTCACCCTTATAAGGCAAAACTTCCATGTGCCTTTTAGAATCTGCATCCCCTGTCCACTGCCGAGTCCATAAGCCTCTCCTAGCCTAAATGGACAATGCACTTATTCTAGATGCCAGCCGGCAGATCTCCCTCTGTGCATCTCTCATGTACAAGACTGAGTCTTTTATATGCTCTACGGTAAGCAATATAGTGTCCCTGTCCAGGGTGTCAATATTTTCTGACAGGGAATCTGACCAAGCAGCAGCAGCAGCACTGCACATCCACGCTGAAGCAATAGCTGGTCTCAGTATAGAAACATAGAAACATAGAATTTGACGGCAGATAAGAACCACTTGGCCCATCTAGTCTGCCCCTTTTTTATTTTATCCTTTAGGCAATCTCAACCCTTTTTTAACCTTGATTCTTTGTAAGGATATTCATATGCCTGTCCCAAGCATGTTTAAATTGCCCTACAGTCTTAGCCTCTACCACCTCTGATGGGAGGCTATTCCACTTATCCACTACCCTTTCTGTGAAGTAATTTTTCCTTAAATTTCCCCTGAACCTCCCCCCCTCCAGTCTCAATGTATGCCCTCGAGTTCTAATACTTCTTTTCCTTTGAAGAATGTTTCCCTCTTGAACTTTGTTAAGACCCTTTATATATTTGAAAGTTTCTATCATGTCTCCCCTTTCCCTTCTCTCCTCCAAACTATACATGTTAAGATCTTTTAGCCTTTCCGGGTAAGTTTTGTGATGTAGGCCCATGCACCATTTTAGTTGCCCTTCTTTGTACACTCTCTAATGTATTTATATCCTTCTGGAGATAGGGTCTCCAGAACTGGACACAGTATTCCAGATGGGGCCGTACCAATGACCTATACAGTGGCATTATCACTTCTTTTTTTCCTGCTACTGATTCCTCTCCCTATGCAACCAAGCATCTGACTTGCCTTTCTCAATGCTTTGTTGCATTGCTTTCCTGCCTTCAAGTCACTTGAAATAGTGACTCCTAAATCTCTTTCCTCCTCAGTAGTTTCCATTATAGTACCCTTGATACTATACTTAGCCTTTGGGTTTTTGAGACCCAAGTGCATGATTTTGCATTTTTTAGCATTAAACTGTAGTTGCCACGTTCTTGACCATTTCTCAAGCCTACCTAGGTCATTAATCATTTGTTTGACCCCTCCCGGTGTGTCTACCCTGTTGCATATCTTTGTATCATCTGCAAAAAGGCATATCTTCCCTTCAATACCATCTGCAATGTCACCAACAAAGATATTAAAAAGAACTGGACCAAGTACAGATCCCTGGGGTACTCCACTGGTAACATTTCCCTCCATAGATTGCACTCCATTAACTACGACTGTCTGTTTCCTATCCTGCAACCAGGTTCTTATCCATTTAACTGATTTATAATCCACCCCCATCTTTCAAGTTTATTTAGCAGTCTGCGATGTGGGACAGTGTCAAATGCCTTACTAAAGTCTAGATATGCTACATCTACAGCTCCCCCTTGATCTATTATTTTCATCACAGAGTCAAAAAAGTCAATAAGATTTGTTTGGCATGATCTCCCACCAGTAAATCCATGCTGTTTTGGATCCTGTAAGTTGTTTGATTTAAGATATTCCACTACTCTTTCTTTTAATAGTTTTTCCATTACTTTCCCTACTACTGATGTAAGGCTTACTGGTCTGTAGTTACTTGCTTCTTCCTTGCTTCCACTTTTGTGCAGTGGAACTACATTTGCTCTTTTCCAGTCCTCTGGAATAGCACCTGTATTTAGTGACTGGTTAAATAAATCTGTTAACACCAGTGTGTGTATATATAGACTTTAGGATAGCCTCCTGCTTTCTATCAGCAGGTTCCTTTAGGGCGGCCGTATCCGGAGACGGTAGTGCCACCTTTTTAGACAAACGTATCAGCGCTTTATCCACCCTAGGGGGAGTTTCCCAACGTGACCTATCCTCTGGCGAGAAAGGGAACGCCATTAGTAATTTTTTTGAAATCACCAATTTCTTATCAGGGAAAGCCCACGCTTCTTCACACACTTCATTTAATTCTTCAGATGGGGGAAAAACTATTGGTAGTTTTTTCTCCCCAAACATAATACCCTTTTTTGAGGTACCTGGGTTTATATCAGAAAGGTGTAAAACCTCTTTCATTGCCTCAATCATGCCACGAATGGCCCTAGTGGACATTAAATTTGACTCATCGTCGTCGACACTGGTATCAGTATCCGTGTCGACATCTGTGTCTGCCATCTGAGGTAGTGGGCGTTTTAGAGCCCCTGATGGCTTTTGAATTGCCTGGGCAGGTACGGGCTGAGAAGCCGGCTGTCCCGCATTTGGCATGTCGTCAAATTTTTTATGTAAGGAGTCGACACTTGCACGTAATTCCTTCCATAAGTCCATCCACTCAGGTGTCTGCCCCGCAGGGGGTGACATAACATTTATAGGCATCTGCTCCGCCTCCACATAAGTCTCCTCATCAAACATGTCGACACAGCCGTACCGACACACCGCACACACACACAGGGAATGCTCTTAAAGGAGACAGGACCCCACAAAAGCCCTTTGGGGAGACAGAGATAGAGTATGCCAGCACACACCAGAGCGCTATATAATGCAGGGACTAACTGAATTATGTCCCCTATAGCTGCTATAATATTTACTGCGCCTCAAATCTGTGCCCCCCCCTCTCTTTTTTACCCTTTTCTGTAGTGTAGACTGCAGGGGAGAGTCAGGGAGCTTCCTTCCAGCGGAACTGTGAGGGAATAATGGCGCCAGTGTGCTGAGGGAGATGGCTCCGCCCCTTTTTCGGCGGACTTTTCTCCCGCTTTTTTCTGTATTCTGGCAGGGGTAATTACCACATGTATAGCCTCTGGGGCTATATATTGTGGTTATTTTGCCAGCCAAGGTGATATTATTGCTGCTCAGGGCGCCCCCCCCCCCCCCCAGCGCCCTGCACCCTCAGTGACCGGAGTGTGAAGTGTGTATGAGGAGCAATGGCGCACAGCTGCAGTGCTGTGCGCTACCTTGGTGAAGACTGAAGTCTTCTGCCGCCGATTTTCCGGACCATCTTCTTGCTTCTGGCTCTGTAAGGGGGACGGCGGTGCGGCTCCGGGAACGAACACCAAGGACGGGTCCTGCGGTCGATCCCTCTGGAGCTAATGGTGTCCAGTAGCCTAAGAAGCCCAAGCTAGCTGCAAGCAGGTAGGTTCGCTTCTTCTCCCCTTAGTCCCTCGTTGCAGTGAGCCTGTTGCCAGCAGGTCTCACTGTAAAATAAAAAACCTAAAATATACTTTCTTTCTAGGAGCTCAGGAGAGCCCCTAGCGTGCATCCAGCTCGGCCGGGCACAGAAATCTAACTGAGGTCTGGAGGAGGGGCATAGAGGGAGGAGCCAGTGCACACCAGGTAGTACCAAATCTTTCTTTTAGTGTGCCCAGTCTCCTGCGGAGCCGTCTATTCCCCATGGTCCTTACGGAGTCCCCAGCATCCACTAGGACGTCAGAGAAATATTGTTACTTACAGTGCGCGGAGAGTCATCTTCCCGCCATCTCAGTAGTGTTCATCCCCAGAGTTTTCAATTGGTAAGTGGATTTACCTTAGTCAACAAGATGTACATTCAGGAGAGTGGGCTCCATCCGGAGGTGTTTCAGTTGTTGGTTGACAGACGGGGATTTCCAGACATAGACATGATGGCTTCTCGCCACAATCATCAGGTGCCAAGATACTGTTCCAGAACACGAAACTCGGAAGCCAGTCTGGTGGACGCTCTAACAACTCCATGGGCATGCAAGCTAAATTAAATGTTTTCTTTGATCCAGAAGTTGCTGAGAATTCTCTGCAAGTTTAAAAAGGAGGGAGGCATGTTGATTCTAGTGGCTCCAAATTAGCCACGACCGGCGTGGTACGCAGATCTTCAGGCACTGGCTGTAGACGTCCCGCTACCCAGACATCCGGATCTTCTAGCACAGAGCCCTGCCTTCATCCGAATCCAAACCACCTCATTTTGACGGAGTGGCTATTAAAACCTCCGTCCTAAGGCAGAAATGATTTTCGAAGAAGGGGTCGATACCATGCTCAGAGCAAGGAAATCTTCCTCAGCGAGAATTTAACACTGAGTGTGGAGGACTTTCTTTCAGTGGTGTTCAGCTAGAGGGTTCGGCCCACGATCCTTTCGGCTTTCCCACTACTTGGCTTTTTAGCAATCAAGTCTCGACCTGGGTCTCATCCTGTCCTGCTTAAAGGACCAGGTCTCGGCACTGTCTGTCCTATTCCAGAGACAGCCCAGATGCCAGACATGCATACCTTTTTTCAGGGAGTATTACATGTGCAGCCTCCTTTTGTACCTCCAGTAGCTCCTTGGGACTTATCGGTAGTCCTAGGATCATTGGGGAAAGATCCCTTTGAGACATTAGAAATGGTGGATCTCCATTGGCTTACCTAGAAAGCATGTTTCCTTTTGGTGACTGCCTCAGCTCGTAGGGTATCAGACCTTAGTGCCTTATCATGCTGCTCTCCATTTATAGTTTTTCACTGGGACAGAGCGGAGCTTCGCACTCGGCTGCATTACCTTTCTAAAGATTGTCTCTAAATTTTATATAAACCAGGAGATTGTAGTTCCGGCTCTCATGGATTCCTCTCAAGCAAAGTGTGGAACTTCCTACCCCGGATAGGGTCAGAGCCCATTCTACTCACTCTGTAGGAGTGTCTTGGGCAGGCCAGCGTGGGGCTTCTGCAGAGAAGCCACGTGGTCTTCGGACCACACTTTCCTTAGATTCTATGTATTCGACAAATTTGTGTCGGATGACGCTGCCTACGGGCATGGGGTCTTGAGCACAGTCAAGGAGCGTCCCCACCATTGTAGGGACAGCTTTAGGACATCCCAGCGTGATTACTAATGTGTCCTCTAGTGGACGAAAAAGAAACTAGGATTTATGTTCTTACTTTGTTAAATCCTTTCCTTTGAGTCTATAGGGGGGCACAGGACGCCCTCCCTGACGCACGGAGATTGTTCCTAGGTTAAGTGTGTCCTTAACTTGAGGGCTTGTGCCTCTGTAAGAGTGATGGTCTTCATTCCTATTCCTGCTCCTGCCGTGGGCTTGCTAACCAAAACTAGCGTGGTATAGGGGACAGGGGGCCTGTGGGCGGCTGTGTAGTTAAAAGTAACCCACTGGTGCCCAGACGCCTCACATCCAGCCTATACCCTGCATGATTACTCCTGTGCCCCCTATGGACTCAGAGAAAAGGATTTAACAAGGTAAGAACATAAATCCTAGTTTTTTAAGAATTGGGAAGACAAGGGCATGGCATAACCAGAGGGCACAATGCCTGAGAAGGAGAGATGCAGAGGGGACAATGCCTGATGAGAAGGAGAGACTGCGGAGCTGGACAAGATTGGAACAGGCAGATGGGATCAAGCAGAGCAGAGGAGGTGGGAGGAATGCGATCAAGGGGGAAGAGCAGATTAGGGTCATGACTTCATCTCTAGATACAGGGGAAAAGAAGTCACGGATAGAAGATAGATAGATATTTATTAAATGCTTCACAGTATCAGCAACTACGGTACTTGTTTCACTTGTATATTATCTTTAATACGAATAGGAAAACTAACGGTTTCAACAGCATGGTTTTGAAATAAGACTGACATTTTCGAAGCAATTACTGCTTTTTGTATGTTCAAATGGTTGCATTAAATTTAACAAGAAAATAAAAATGCAGTTAGTGATTTAGAATGTTTTTACCTGAACAAACTGAAAGTAATATCCAAAACAGGAGATTAAACAATGTGAGATGAGCATCTATTACCACATTCAAAATACTCACAGCTGATGAAGGGTGTATGTGTACCACACTGCCATTTCCATCCATTGTGCAGAATGTTCTACCAACAGACCTATATGAACAGCACAAATGTGTTCACAATGTAAGTAAAACTTTTAACTGAAAAGGTCATGAGTCACAGATACAACAAGTGTGTTTGAGGTATAATTCAAATGAGCACAAGTAACCTGGTTATTGCCTGTGACAAAAAAAACTTTGATGTTGAGGATGGGTGAGTACCATACATTACAAGGCATAGTGCCGCAAATAAGTTTAAGGGGTTACTGTACAAGATGAACCAAATAATTACAGATGACTGGTTGTCAGTACAAATGTTTCTGTAGTGTTTGATATTGCACAGATGTTTCATCTTGTGAATAAAAAGCATTGTTTAGGGGGCTGAGAAACAAAGATTACTGTGTACATAATTATTGGTACACAGAGCAGTTGTCTGTCACTGTTTGTGTTAGCGTAGGAATTGTGAATCGCTATATGATGTGTTGTTTTAAGAAGAATATTTAGGGTGGAATTCAAATGTTTGAAAAGTCGGTTGGCTGTCTATGAGATAGGAAAAAACAGACTCCCAACTGACTTTTCAAACATTTGAATCTCCCCCTTAGTATTACTACTGACATAAGGAAAACAGGGCCTAATTCAGCATGAGTTGTAGTTTTGCAAAAAATTGCAAAACTACAACTCCTTTCTCCAGAATGTGGGGTGGGCGCACAGTACGGGGCAAGGCCAACCCGCATGCCAGGTCCACCCTACCCCTGCGCTAAAATGCAAGCGCTCGCATAGTAAGGGTAGCCCTCTGCCTTCGCAGCCTAGCTGCAAAGGCATTCGCCGGGCCGCCATGTTTTGGGTCGCAGCGGCTGAGTATGACATCACGCAGCTGCTGCGGCCCGTCCCGCAAGTCGTCCAGACACGCCTCCAGTGTTTGGATCGAGACCCCCAACGCCACATTGTGTGATGTGTGGGGTTTTAGAGGAGTGTATGTGTAAGTGAAAAAACTGCCATGTACTAATACAGGGGTAGACAAAGACCTTAAAAAGTGGCCGTGGATAAAATTATAAAAGTGGGCTCATATAGACAGGGCCATATTCACTGTATGTGGTGCAGTGGCATCACTAGGAAGGTGCGGACCTTACTGGTTGACACCATCCAGGGGGTTGACACCTTATGCAATCCAACCCGCAGTGTCTTGATATTCTGGAAAACTGTGCAAACACGGGACCCGTTCCATGCATGGGTAGAACGGGTCCTGCAATCGCATCTCAGATATGTGATCACAATCAGGCAGTGGTGTTTGCAAAGAGGAACAGGGGTGAAGGTGGCTGGGGCATTTGGGGGCATTTTGCCCCTTTTTTTCCATGAGTGGTGAGGCCAAGTACCTCAACGCTGTCAGTTTCCTTGGCGTCACTAGCCTCCCTGCGACTGAGAGTCTGAGTAAGTATGGACTTACTCAGACTACAGTCGCAGATGATCATCACGAACTGCAATAGCATCCCAGTTTTTAGCAATCACAAATGCAGGAAGGAGGTGGCATGAACATCCTGCATTTGCATTGCTAAGGATCGTAATGCAAAACTGCTAAGAAAAGCTCTGCAATTACAATCCAATCTGTATAAGGCCCAATACTACCTACACTATGGAAAACTTAGGTTTTTGGGCTGTGGTATTATACATACACCTAGAGGGGATCAGTACGAAATCCCGCCGGTCGAAATACCGACACCGGGATCCCGACCGGCACAATCCCGACAGGGGGGTGAGCGCAACGCAGCCCCTTGCAGGCTTGCTGTGCTCAACTCGCTACGCTCGGCACACCGAGACACTGTGGACACCCACAGAGGGAGAATATGTCGGGATTGTGCCGGTCAGGATCCCGGTGTTGGTATTCCGACCGCCGGGATCACGTCCGGCGGGATCTTGACCGCATCCCACCTAGAGAGCATTTATAACAAGATGGCAAAAATTCACAAAAATTTAAAAATTTTTTTTTTTTTCAAGTTTAGATTTTTTTCTTGTGAAAAATTACCTGCAGAATTCTTACTAGTTGCTTTTTTTTTAGAAAAATGAATTTATGACGAAGCAACAACCACAAAGCATTTATTTATGGTATTCATATTAAAAAAAAGAAATATATGAATGAATAAAAGGATTGAATGAATGCATGCATGCATGCATAAATGCAGTTTTCTTCTTGTTCGCCATCTTTAAGTTTAAATAAAAAACTGCCCATTTTAGTAAAATTTTAGTCAACGTGTTACAATGAGCAAAAGGAAGAATGGTACTTCTGGAAAATACTTTGGGCGGACTTCAACTGACAGCGAAGGGAGCGATTTGCCGTTGCCACTGCATTTAAACGGCAACAATGGCACCCCATGTCGCACTATTCGCCCGGCCAGCCGAATGCCAGATGTGAATGTGAGATCAGGCTGCCGTACGGTGCATCTATAATCGTGCTGATTTGACCAAGTAAAGGTATTCGCCAGCAACTGAATTCCCAAAATAGCCTTCTGAAAAATACACTGAAGTATAATTTGCATGGGTATTGTATAAAAAAGTGATACTGTTGTTGGGGTGAGAAAACCCTCAGCAGCGAAGGTGTTATGTAAACTAGCAATCTACCTCCTCTACAAGACCTTATTAGCATGTACAAAACACAAGTTGGACAACAAAACCCAAAAAGCAAAGTGCATGATCATATTTACTGCAGGACAGCTTTTCCACGTTGTACCAGAACTATGATAGCATGAATTATAAGAAAAAAAAATATTAAAATTCTACAATTTAATATATATTTTTTAAAAATTAACAAAAAGAGCATCATGATGCATACTATAAAATGACTAGATTCCGTATGAATGAATAAGAGAATTTAATCAGAGTCTCATCACTTAGAAGCCCTGAGGCGCAGACTAGAGAGCTCTGTTGTACACCATAATGTGCATGCTTTACCTTCTGGCTACATTGGAGAAAAAACCAGCACAGAGACATCGCTTGAGCATCTCATCACTAGGAGCAGCAATTGTTTCCACTGGAAAATCTTTCATCTAAATAAATACATGCAAAACAAATACTATAAATATCTTTTCAGTTCAAAATGATTGCACTATACAAAATTATTATTAGAATTATTTATTATTACGCATTCTCCAAAAGACTGCTAATTCTTCCAACTGCAAATCTAGTTATGACATAGAGGGGAATCCAATAGGCCCCAAAGCGTGGCCGCCAGCAGCACTGATCAAGAATTTCTATTTTCGGCTCAGAATAAAAATCTCAGATAATTATCCGTCTTTGCAAATCAGGCAGTGAAAACACATAGGTCCGTGAATCACAAATTCTATGGGTGGGATGTAATGGAGTCAGAGATCGCAGGATATGCAGCATGCCGGCCAATCTCTGATATTTTTTTAAAGGGGTAGTCATTTACAAGGCATGGTTTTGCCTTGTAAATTTATTATTAGATTATCAGATAATATTAGAATGGGCTCTATTTAAAGGTAAGACCTGGATAAATTTATATTAGCGATGTTAGGGACTCATCTAATGAAGTTCACCTGGACGCGGTGGATGGGCCACATATTTGGCCAAACATGAGAACTTCCCTTATACTCAGGGCAGGCAACAGGGATGGTCAAAGGGTAAACCTGTACCGGGCCCCAAGGATCAGAGGGGCCTCAAGGATAAGCCACTTTGCACCTGGCAGGGATGTGAGCTGTCATGTCCAAATGGGGCAGCGAGCTGTAGTTGGTTTACTATTTTATATATATCTCAGAAAATTCGAATATAGTGCAAAAGTTCATTTATTTCAGTAATTCAACATAAAAGGTGAAACTAATATATTATATAGACTCGTTACATCCAAAGTGAGATATTTCAAGCCTTCATTTGTTATAATTTTGATGATTGTGACTTACAACTTAAGAAAACCCCAAATCCAAAATCACAATTAGAATATTACATAAAATCAATAAAAAAAGGATTTTAAAATAAGAATTTACTCACCGGTAATTCTATTTCTCATAGTCCGTAGTGGATGCTGGGGACTCCGTAAGGACCATGGGGATTAGCGGCTCCGCAGGAGACTGGGCACAACTATAAAGAAAGCTTTTAGACTACTGGTGTGCACTGGCTCCTCCCACTAAGACCCTCCTCCAGACTTCAGTTAGGATACTGTGCCCGGAAGAGCTGACACAATAAGGAAGGATTTTGAATCCCGGGTAAGACTCATACCAGCCACACCAATCACACCGTATAACTCGTGATACAATACCCAGTTAACAGTATGATAACAACTGAGCCTCTCAACAGATGGCTCAACAATAACCCTTTAGTTAAGCAATAACTATATACAAGTATTGCAGACAATCCGCACTTGGGATGGGCGCCCAGCATCCACTACGGACTATGAGAAATAGAATTACCGGTGAGTAAATTCTTATTTTCTCTAACGTCCTAAGTGGATGCTGGGGACTCCGTAAGGACTATGGGGATTATACCAAAGCTCCCAAACGGGCGGGAGAGTGCGGATGACTCTGCAGCACCGAATGAGCAAACTCAAGGTCCTCCTCAGCCAGGGTGTCAAACTTGTAGAATTTTGCAAACGTGTTTGACCCCGACCAAGTAGCTGCTCTGCAAAGTTGAAGAGCCGAGACCCCTCGGGCAGCCGCCCAAGAAGAGCCCACCTTCCTCGTGGAATGGGCTTTTACTGATTTAGGATGCGGCAGTCCAGCCGCAGAATGTGCAAGCTGAATCGTACTACAGATCCAGCGAGCAATAGTCTGCTTTGAAGCAGGTGCACCCAACTTGTTGGGCGCATACAGGATAAAGAGCGAGTCAGTCTTTCTGACTCCAGCTGTCCTGGAAACATAGATTTTTAGGGCCCTGACTACATCCAACAACTTGGAAGCCTCCAAGTCATTTGTAGCCGCAGGCACCACGATAGGTTGGTTCAGATGAAAAGCTGATACCACTTTGGGGAGAAACTGGGGACGAGTCCTCAATTCTGCCCTATCCATATGGAAAATCAGATAAGGGCTTTTACATGACAAAGCCGCCAATTCTGATACACGCCAGGCCGAAGCCAAGGCCAACAACATGACCACTTTCCACATGAGATATTTCAAATCCACGGTTTTCAGTGGCTCAAACCAATGTGACTTTAGGAAATCCAACACCACGTTGAGATCCCAAGGTGCCACTGGAGGCACAAAAGGGGGCTGAATATGCAGCACTCCCTTAACAAAAGTCTGAACTTCAGGTAGTGAAGCCAGTTCTCTCTGGAAGAAAATCGATAGAGCCGAAATCTGGACCTTAATGGAACCCAATTTAAGGCCCATAGTCACCCCTGACTGTAGGAAGTGCAGGAAACGGCCCAGCTGAAATTCCTCCGTTGGGGCCTTCTTGGCCTCACACCACGCAACATATTTTCGCCATATGGGGTGATAATGGTTTGCGGTTACTTCTTTCCTAGCTTTAATCAGCGTAGGAATGACTTCCTCCGGAATGCCCTTTTCCTTCAGGATCCGGTGTTCAACCGCCATGCCGTCAAACGCAGCCGCGGTAAGTCTTGGAACAGACAGGGCCCCTGCTGCAGCAGGTCTTGTCTGAGCGGTAGAGGCCATGGGTCCTCTGACATCATTTCTTGAAGTTCCGGGTACCAAGCTCTTCTTGGCCAATCCGGAACAATGAGTATAGTTCTTACTCCGCTTCTCCTTATTATCCTCAGTACCTTTGGTATGAGAGGAAGAGGAGGGAACACATAAACCGATCGGTACACCCTTGGTGTTACTAGAGCGTCCACAGCTATCGCCTGCGGGTCTCTCGACCTGGCGCAATATTTTTCTAGCTTTTTGTTTAGGCGGGACGCCATCATGTCCACCTGTGGCTTTTTCCACCGGTTTACAATCATTTGAAAGACTTCTGGATGAAGTCCCCACTCTCCCGGGTGGAGGTCGTGCCTGCTGAGGAAGTCTGCTTCCCAGTTGTCCACTCCCGGAATGAACACTGCTGACAGTGCTAACACGTGATTTTCCGCCCAATCCTTGTGGCTTCTGCCATTGCCGTCCTACTTCTCGTGCCGCCCTGTCGATTTACATGGGCGACCGCCGTGATGTTGTCTGACTGGATCAGTACCGGCTGGTTTTGAAGCAGGGGTTTTGCCTGAATTAGGGCATTGTAAATGGCCCTCAGTTCCAGAATATTTATGTGCAGGGAAGTCTCCTGACTTGACCATAGTCCTTGGAAGTTTCTTCCCTGTGTGACTGCTCCCCAGCCTCGAAGGCTGGCATCCGTGGTCACCAGGACCCAGTCCTGTATGCCGAATCTGCGGCCCTCTTGAAGATGAGCACTCTGCAGCCACCACAGCAGAGACACCCTTGTCCTCGGAGACAGGGTTATCAGACGATGCATCTGAAGATGCGATCCGGACCACTTGTCCAACAGGTCCCACTGAAAGGTTCTTGCATGAAACCTGCCGAATGGAATCGCTTCGTAGGAAGCTACCATTTTTCCCAGGATCCGCGTGCAGTGATACACCGACACCTGTTTTGGCTTTAGGAGGCCTCTGATTAGAGATGACAGCTCCTTGGCCTTCTCCTCCGGGAGAAACACTTTTCTCTGTTCTGTGTCCAGAACCATCCCTAGGAACAGCAGACGTGTCGTAGGGACCAGCTGTGACTTTGGAATGTTTAGAATCCGGCCGTGCTGTTGTAGCACTTCCCGAGATAGTGCTACCCCTACCAGCAACTGCTCTCTGGACCTCGCCTTTATCAGGAGATCGTCCAAGTACGGGATAATTAAAACTCCCTTCTTTCGAAGGAGTATCATCATTTCGGCCATTACCTTGGTAAAGACCCTCGGAGCCGTGGATAGACCGAACGGCAACGTCTGGAATTGGTAATGACAATCTTGTACCACAAATCTGAGGTACTCCTGGTGAGGATGGTAAATGGGGACATGTAGGTAAGCATCCTTGATGTCCAGTGATACCATGTAATCCCCCTCGTCCAGGCTTGCAATAACCGCCCTGAGCGATTCCATCTTGAACTTGAATTTTTTTATATATGTGTTCAAGGATTTCAAATTTAAAATGGGTCTCACCGAACCATCCGGTTTCGGTACCACAAACATTGTGGAATAGTAACCCCTTCCTTGTTGAAGTAGGGGCACCTTTACTATCACTTGTTGTGAATACAGCTTGTGAATTGCCTGTAACACTGCCTCCCTGCCTGAGGGAGTGGTTGGCAAGGCAGATTTGAGGAAACGGCGGGGGGGAGACGTCTCGAATTCCAGCTTGTACCCCTGAGATACTACTTGAAGGATCCAGGGATCCACCCGTGAGCGAGCCCACTGATTGCTGAAGTTTTTGAGACGGGCCCCCACCGTACCTGGCTCCGCCTGTGAAGCCCCAGCGTCATGCTGTGGACTTAGAGGAAGCGGGGGAGGACTTTTGCTCCTGGGAACTGGCTGTATGCTGCAGCTTCTTTCCCCTACCTCTGCCTCTGGGCAGAAAGGACGCGCCTTTAACCCGCTTGCCCCTATTGGGCCGAAAGGATTGTACCTGATAATACGGTGCTTTCTTTGGTTGTGAGGGAACATGGGGTAAAAATGTAGACTTCCCAGCTGTTGCTGTGGAAACGAGGTCCGAGAGACCATCCCCGAACAACTCCTCACCCTTATAAGGCAGAACTTCCATGTGTCGTTTGGAATCTGCATCTCCTGTCCACTGCCGAGTCCATAACCCTCTCCTGGCAGAAATGGACATTGCACTAATTTTGGATGCCAGCCGGCAAATATCCCTCTGTGCATCCCTCATGTATAAAAGTGCGTCTTTTATATGCTCTACGTTTAGCAATATAGTGTCCCTGTCTAGGGTATCTATATTTTCTGACAGAGAATCTGACCACGCAGCAGCAGCACTGCACATCCAGGCTGAAGCAATAGCCGGTCTCAGTATAACACCTGTGTGTGTATATATAGATTTCAGGATAGCCTCCTGCTTTCTATCAGCAGATTCCTTCAGGGCGGCCGTATCCGGAGACGGTAGTGCCACCTTCTTTGACAAGCGTGTGAGCGCTTTATCCACCCTAGGGGATGTTTCCCAGCGTGACCTATCCTCTGGCGGGAAAGGGTACGCCATTAGTAACCTCTTAGAAATTACCAGCTTTTTATCAGGGAAAGCCCACGCTTCTTCACACACTTCATTTAACTCTTCAGATGGAGGAAAAGCTACTGGTAGTTTTTTCTCTCCAAACATTATACCCTTTTTTGTGGTACCGGGGGTAACATCAGAAATGTGCAACACATTTTTCATTGTCTCAATCATGTAACGTGTGGCCCTACTGGAAGTTACATTAGTCTCATCGTCGTCGACACTGGAGTCAGTATCCGTGTCGACATCTGTGTCAGCCATCTGAGGTAGCGGGCGTTTTAGAGCCCCTGATGGCTTTTGAGACGCCTGGGCAGGCACAGGCTGAGAAGCCGGCTGTCCCACAATAGGTATGTCGTCAAACCTTTTATGCAAGGAGTCGACACTGTCGCGTAAGTCCTTCCACAGCACCATCCACTCAGGTGTCGACCCCGCAGGGGGTGACATCACGTTTACAGGCATTTGCTCCGCCTCCACATAAGCCTCCTCATCAAACATGTCGACACAGCCGTACCGACACACCGCAAACACACAGGGAATGCTCTGACAGAGGACAGGACCCCACAAAGCCCTTTGGGGAGACAGAGAGAGAGTATGCCAGCACACACCAGAGCGCTATATAACACAGGGATCCCACTATCAATGAGTGTTTTCCCTTATAGCTGCTTTTTTATATATATCATATATATATATATTATCTATACTACGCCTAAATTTAGTGCCCCCCCCTCTCTTTTTTACCCTTCTGTAGTGTTCAGACTGCAGGGGAGAGCCAGGGAGCTTCCTTCCAGCGGAACTGTGAGGGAAAAATGGCGCCAGTGTGCTGAGGGAGAAGCCCCGCCCCCTTTTCGGCGGACTTTCTCCCGCTTTTTCTGGAATACTGGCAGGGGTAATTTTACATCTATATAGCCTCTAGGACTATATATGATGTATATTTGCCAGCCAAGGTGTCATATATTGCCCTCAGGGCGCCCCCCCCCCCCCCCAAGCGCCGCCCCCCCCCCCCCCCCAAGCGCCCTGCACCCATCAGTGACTGGAGTGTGAGGTGTACATGAGGTGCAATGGCGCACAGCTGCAGTGCTGTGCGCTACCTTGGTGAAGACCGAAGTCTTCTGCCGCCGATTTTCCGGACCTCTTCGTTGCTTCTGGCTCTGTAAGGGGGACGGCGGCGCGGCTCCGGGAACGAACACCAAGGTCGGGTCCTGCGGTCGATCCCTCTGGAGCTAATGGTGTCCAGTAGCCTAAGAAGCCCAAACGACCACCTGTTAGGTAGGTTCGCTTCTTCTCCCCTTAGTCCCTCGCTGCAGTGAGTCTGTTGCCAGCAGATCTCACTGTAAAATAAAAAAACTAAAATATACTTTCTTTCTAGGAGCTCAGGAGAGCCCCTAGTGTGCATCCAGCTCAGCCGGGCACAAGAATCTAACTGAAGTCTGGAGGAGGGTCTTAGTGGGAGGAGCCAGTGCACACCAGTAGTCTAAAAGCTCTCTTTATAGTTGTGCCCAGTCTCCTGCGGAGCCGCTAATCCCCATGGTCCTTACGGAGTCCCCAGCATCCACTTAGGACGTTAGAGAAATACAGAAATGTCGGCCCTCTGAAAAGTATAATCATGCATATGTACTCAGTACTTGGTTTGGGCCCCTTATGCATGAATTACTGCCTCAATGCGGCGTGGCATGGATTCTGTCAGCCTGTGGCACTGCTGAGGTGTTATGGAAGACCAGGATGCTTCAATAGCGGCCTTCAGCTCTTCAGCATTGTTCGGTCTCATGTCTCATCTTTCTCTTAGCAATACCCTATAGATTCTCTATGGGGTTCAGGTCAAGCGAGTTTGCTGGACAATCCAGCACAGTAATCCCACGGTCATTGAACCAGATTTTGGTACTTTTGGCAATGTGGGCAGGTGCTAAGTTCTGCTGGAAAATGAAGTCAGCATCTCCATAAAGCTTGTCTGCTGAAGGAAGCATGAAGTGCTCTAAAATGTCCTGGTAGACGGCTGCATTGACTCTGGACTTAATAAAGCACAGTGGACCAACACCAGCAGATGACATGGCTCCCCAAATCAACACAGACTGTGGAAACTTCACAAGATTTCTGTTGCCGGCCCTGTTTATACTCCGTGTTAATTGTAAGAATGTACCAAAATTATTTTGACTATTAGTATTCTTAGTGCATAGAGTGTGCATTAGCATTTTTCATTATCTTGTATGTAACTAGAAGCCTCAGCATTGTATCACCTTTCCTTATGTTTAAAAATAGGGTGTACAGTCCAATCCCCCTTTTTCCTCGTTCTGCAATATCACCTGACATTTGTAGAACAAAAGAACAATTTTTTATAAATATTTCACCTACATGGGAGGTGCAAACAAATACGTATTTTTGACATTAACTCACAGTCACTTATTTTATAACAGGACTACTTTTTAAAGTGTCTTTGGGTTTTTGTAAGGGGAATGGTTGAGGGAAGCAGGTAAAAGAAAAGAAGGTACAAACCTGTTTTAACTTATTTGTGATATCTTTAAGCTGCTTTTCCACACTGAATGCAGATTTTACAGCTCTCCAGTGAACGGAGTGTTTGTGACACCAGGAAGCAGGATTGTCGCTGTCAAAGAAAAATATCTAAATTAGGTCTGATTTTTTTCTAGCATAATAACCGTATTCTACAAATGTTAACAGTACGTAATGTAACATTTTATATTCCAAACATAACACTTAGGAATTACAGTGTTCACGCCGCACACATTTAGCAAATATTGTATAAGGTGTATAAAGGCCCATACACACTTGACAATGCACACGTCGTTAACGACTTTCCTTGAACTTCCCTTGAACAGCTGAGCAAACGACATGAGCATACAAAAAAGGAAGGAGGCTGCGCTAGTGGAGGAAAGAACAATATAAACAAATCAATGTGTAATTAAAAAAATTTATTAAAATACATTAGTTCATTAAAAAGCTATAGTTATGTGCAAGATAATGTGCCAAATATATGCAGAAAAAAGATAGAATTTGCCAATGCTATGCAAAAATAGGAGTTTACCCAAGGTGTTGGTACAGGATTAGTGGAGGTAATTCTCTAGAGTCCGTTCCTTATTTTGCCCATCAATATAGTGTCCAGTAATAATCCGGTGAGGAAAATCCCTTTTAGATGTTACTGAGGAGAGTCCATGGAGAGTTTCTATATACCGCTAGAGGATTAGTGCAATGTCTCATAGATGTAGAGTACCTCATGCAATGCGGAAATAGGCTGGTGCCTCTCTCGGGCTCCTCCGGATAACTGGTCGGCAGAATGGGCTGGTTCGGGTCCAATTCAGATATATCCTGTTCCAACGGGTAAGTACTGACGCGTTTCGCTGCATAAACCTTGCAGCTTTTTCAAAGCTGCAAGGTTTATGCAGCGAAACGCGTCAGGTACTTACCCGTTGGAACAGGATATATCTGAATTGGACCCGAACCAGCCCATTCTGCCGACCAGTTATCCGGAGGAGCCCGAGAGAGGCACCAGCCTATTTCCGCATTGCATGAGGTACTCTACATCTATGAGACATTGCACTAATCCTCTAGCGCTATATAGAAACTCTCCATGGACTCTCCTCAGTAACATCTAAAAGGGATTTTCCTCACCGGATTATTACTGGACACCATATTGATGGGCAAAATAAGGAACGGACTCTAGAGAATTACCTCCACTAATCCTGTACCAACACCTTGGGTAAACTCCTATTTTTGCATAGCATTGGCAAATTCTATCTTTTTTCTGCATATATTTGGCACATTATCTTGCACATAACTATAGCTTTTTAATGAACTAATGTATTTTAATAATTTTTTTTAATTACACATTGATTTGTTTATATTGTTCTTTCCTCCACTAGCGCAGCCTCCTTCCTTTTTTGTACTTTCAACCTGGGAGTGACTCCCCTGTAACATTGGCTGCTTAGCCAACCATCTCGTCTCACAGCGCCCGTATACCTTTGGGTATATTTTACCTTATTTCTGCATCCAGACATGAGCATACACACTACCAACGACCAAAGACCATTCATCGTTGAAGCATCCAAGCTGAAGAGTTTATTAAAATAATGAGCTGGGAACAGGGCTGGTGAACAGTGGCTTGGTCGTTGGTCGTTCACACCATACACATTCAACGACGTCTCTGGTCGGTAACGACCATAGTGGAAATTGAGCATACATGCTCCACAGATAAGCGAGGGTCGTTAACGTCCCGCGGGGCCGCGTATCGGTGGTCGTTGGATGCATACACACTTGACGATATAATGAGCGATGTCGTTGATGAGGGCTGAAATGAACGACGTCGCTCATTTTATCGTCAAGTGTGTATGGGCCTTAAGGTGCACAAGGTGAGGGTGGGGTGGGAGATTTCAGTTTGTGAAGTAAAACTATTTTTAATGAAATAAAAAGGAGGGCGCATTTTAAATGGTACCTGATTTGTGCTTTGTTAGAGAAGTACATTTCTAGGTTCACTTTGAATAATATGGGGGGGTATGCAATTAGCTCCGATCATTTCGGAGCTAATGAATTCGCCCCACTAAGTATTCAATTAGGGCCATTTTCGACTGTTTTGAAGGCATTTTTACTTTCACCTTGTTTTTTAAGTGAAAAGGCATTGGTGAAAAATGCCTCAAAAGCACTGAAAATGGCCCGCGTTTTCGACGGAAAACCTGTGGATTCGCCAGTCCACGTGTTTTCCACCCCTGACGCATTTTTCGCCTAGGCGAAAATCCGGCCCTGCTATTGCATAGGGAGAATCCCCATTCACCCTCAAAATAGGATTTTAATTACCTACCGGTAAAACCGTTTCTCGTAGTCCGTAGAGGATGCTGGGGTCCACATTAGTACCATGGGGTATAGACGGGTCCACTAGGAGCCACTGGCACTTTAAGAGTTTGATAGTGTGGGCTGGCTCCTCCCTCTATGCCCCTCCTACCAGACTCAGTTTAGAAACTGTGCCCGAGGAGACGGACAACTTTGAGAGAAGGATATTACACAGATAGTGGCGAGATTCACTCCAGCTCACACATACAAGGCAAACCAAGCTAACCAGCTTGAAAAATCAGCAATGGCTGAACAAGATTACTTAACCAAGTAACAAAACAGTACTTAACCAAGAAAGAAGCCGTACTCAACTAAGTAACCACTGCAGGATCACGAAGCGCTGGACAGGCGCCCAGCATCCTCTATGGACTACGAGAAAAGGATTTACTGGTAGGTAATTAAAATCCTATTTTTTCTTACGTCCTAGAGGATGCTGGGGTCCACATTAGTACCATGGGGATTTACCAAAGCTCCCAGAACGAGAGGGAGAGCGCGGAGGCTCCTGCAGAACTGATTGACCAAACTTCAGATCATCAGAGGCCAAAGTATTGAACTTGTAGAACTTTGCAAACGTGTTCGACCCAGACCAGGTAGCCGCTCTGCAAAGCGAGACACCCCGGGCAGCTCCTCAGGAAGAACCCACCTTACGAGTAGAGTGGGCCTTAACAGACGTAGGACACGGCAATCCTGTCGTAGAATACGCATGCTGGATAGTGAACCTGATCCAGCGAGAGATCGTCTGCTTAGAAGCAGGACACCCAAGTTTCTTGGGATCATACAGGACAAACAGAGAGTCCGATTTTCTGTGACGAGCAGTTCTGTTCACATAGATTTTCAGAGCCCTTACAACATCCAAGGACTTTGATGAAACTGAGGAGTCAGTAGCAACTGGCACCACAATAGGTTGGTTGATATGAAATGCCGACACAACCTCCGGAAGGAACTGCTGACGTGTCCGGAGATCAGCTCTATCTTCATGGAAGATCAAGTAGGGGCTCTTACAAGACAAAGCCCCCAACTCCAACACATGTCTAGCAGAAGCTAAGGCAAACAAAGTGACAGCCTTCCACGTGAGAAACTTGACCTCAACCTCCTGCAGAGGTTCGAACCAATCCGATTGGAGGAACTGTAACACCACATTAAGATCCCAGGGTGCCGTAGGCGGCACAAAGGGAGGTTGGATGTGCAGAACCCCTGTCAAGAAAGTCTGAACCTCACGGAGGGAAGTCAATTATTTCTGGAAGAAAATGGATAGGGCCGAAATCTGGACCTTTACGGATCCCAACTTCAGGCCCACATCCACACCTGCTTGCAGGAAGAGGAGAAACTGTCCCAGTTGAAACTCCACCATAGGAAGCTTCTTGGACTCACACCAAGATACATATTTTTTCAAAATAAGATGGTAATGTTTAGACGTTACTCCTTTCCTAGCCTGTATCAGGGTAGGAATAACCTTGTTCGGAATGCCCTTCCGAGCTAATATCTGGCGTTCAACCTCCATGCCGTCAAATATAGCCGCGGTAAGTCTTGATAAGCGAACGGCCCCTGCTGTAGCAGGTCCTCCCGAAGAGGCCTTGGCTCTTCTAGCAGTAGATCCAGAAGATCCGCATACCAAGCCCTTCTTGGCCAGTCCGGAGCAATGAGGATCGCCTGAACTCTTGTTCTCCTTATGAGTTTTAGAATCTTGGAATGAGTGGAAGTGGAGGAAACACGTACACCGACAGGAACACCCACGGAGTCACTAGGGCGTCCACCACCACGGCCTGCGGGTCCCTCGACCTTGAAAATACCGCCAAAGCTTCTTGTTGAGACGAGAGGCCATCAGGTCTATTTGACGTACACCCCAAAGATCTGTTACCTCCGTGATCACCTCCGGATGAAGTCCCCACTCTCCTGAATGGAGATTGTGTCTGCTGAGGAAGTCCGCTTCCCAGTTGTCTACTCCCGGAATGAAGATTGCTGACAGCGCCAACGCGTGTTTTTCTGCCCAGAGGATGATTTTTGTTACCTCTGACATTGCAGCTCTGCTCTTTGTTCTGCCCTGTCTGTTTATGTAAGCCACCATCGTTACATTGTCCAACTGCACCTGAATGGCTCAATCTCGCAGAAGATGGGCCGCTTGAAGAAGACCATTGTAGACGGCTCTTAGTTCCAGAATGTTTATTGGAAGGCTGGATTCCAGGCTTGACCACCATCCTTGGAAGGTTTCCCAGAGTGACTGCGCCCCAGCCCCGGAGACTCGCATCCGTGGTTAGAAGGATCCAGTCCTGAATCCGAACCTGCGGCCCTCCAGAAGGTGAGGTAGTTGCAGCCACCAGAGGAGTGAAATCCTGGCTTTCGCCGACAGACGTATTCTCTGGTGCATGTGTAGATGAGATCCCAACCCCTTGTCCAGGAGATCCAGTTGGAAGGGCCGAGCATGAAACCTTCTGTACTGTAGAGCCTCGTAAGAGGCCACCATCTTCCCCAGAAGGCGAATGCACTGATGAACCGAAACCCGGGCTGGCTTCAGGACATCCCGGACCATTGTTTGTATCACCAATGCTTTCTCCTCCGGGAGAAACACCCTCTGCACTTCCGTGTCGAGGATCATTCCAAGAAAAGACAACCTGCTGGTCGGCTCCAAATGTGATTTTGGAATGTTCAGGATCCAACCGTGTTCCCTGAGCAGATGAGTCGTGAAAACAATGGACTGCAACAGCTTCACCCTGGACGATGCCTTCATCAGCAGACCGTCCAGATATGGGATTATGTTCACCCCCTGTCTGCGGAGGAGAACCATCATCTCTGCCATCACCTTGGTGAACACCCTCGGTGATGTGGAGAGGCCGACTGGCAGTGCCTGAAATTGATAGTGACTGTCCAACAGTGCAAATCTGAGATAAGCTTGGTGCGGCAGCCAAATCGGAATGTGGAGGTACACATCCTTGATATCCAGGAAAACCAGAAATTCTCCCTCCTCCAGACCTGAAATCACTGCTCTGAGAGACTCCATTTTGAATTTGAACACCCTCAGGTAAGGGTTCAACGATTTCAAGTTCAAAATTAGTTTGACCGAACCATCCGGTTTCGGTACCACGAAAGTTTTGAATAATAACCCTTGTTTTGCATATGAGGTGGAACTGGGACAATTACCCGTGACTTTTTCCAATTTTAGGATGGCTTCCTGTAGGATAGCCCTGTCTGTCAGCAAAGCTGGCAAGCCTGCTTTGAAGAATCGGTGCGGCGGGAGTTCTTGAAACTCCAATCTGTACCCCTGGGACACAATATCCTGTACCCAAGGATCCTGGCCGGACGACACCCAGACGTGTTTGAAATGTCTGAGTCTCGCACCCACCAGCCCGTCCTCCAGGCTTTGAGGTCCACCGTCATGCTGAGGATTTTGAGGAACCAGAAGCAGGTCTCTGGACCTGGGAGCCTGCGAGTGCAGGCTTTTTGGATTTTGCCCGACGTTTTTTGCCTTAGCGGTCCAAAAGGACTGCGGCACAGCTGAAGAAAATGGTTTCTTCGTAGAAGGTGTAGCAGAGGGAAGAAAAGTTGACTTACCCGCGGTAGCCGTGGAAATCCACGCATCCAACGCTTCCCCAAATAAAGCCGATCTGTGTAGAGTAGGTTCTCCACACTTCTCCTGGATTCCGCGTCTGCAGACCATTGGCATAGCCAGAGTCCCCTGCGGGCTGGGACCGACATGGAAGATATCCGTGCAGTCAGCGTACCCAGGTCCTTCATGGATTCCACCACGAACCCCGCAGAATCCTGTATGTTACGTAAAAACAATTCAATGTCACTTCTATCCATTGTATCCAAATCCTCTAGTAATGTGCCTGACCACTTTACTATGGCTTTAGAAATCCATGCAAAGGCAATAGTGGGGCCTTAACGCCTGAATCCTTATTATGAATAATATCCTGAAGCAGTGTATATGGATTTGAGCGTAGTGTCAATATTACTATCAGCCGATTCTTTTAACGCGGTAGATCCAGGGACAGGTAAAACCACCTGTTTAGACAGTCTGGAGACAGATGCGTCCACAATGGGTGGGTTTTCCCATTTTTTCCTACCTTCCTCAGGGAAGGGAAAAGCAACCAGAAGCCTTTTTGGGATCTGGAATTTTTTCTCCGGGTTTTCCCAGGATTTTTAAAATATATTGTTTAATTCTTTAGACGCAGGGAAGGTTAGCGAGGCTTTCTTATTGTCAGTGAAGTTAGCCTCCTCAACCTACTCAGGTGTGGTGTCATTAATGTTTAACACATCTCTAATGGCGTCAATCATGAGCTGCACCCCCTTAGCAAGGGATGTCGCCCCCCTCAGCACCTCCCCATCACTGTCTGCAGTATCAGAATCGGTATCCGTGTCATCTTGCATAATTTGGGCAAGTGCACGTTTCTGTGGGAACATGCTAGGGGATTTTGCAGGAATAGGGACAGAGCCTGACCAAACTGCTATAGATTTCTTCAACACCTGAGTTTCAGTCTCTGTATTAGCTACCCTAGTAGAGATCTGAGAGATCATTCCTTTGATAGAGGTCAACCACTCAGGTTCAACAACAGGGATCTGAGACAAAGCATTACAATCCTGTGTACATAGAATGGATCCCGCCTGAGAGGAAACATCTTCTGCAGCATATGACACAGAGTCTCTAGACATGGCTATGTGAGATATTAAACACCCACACACAGGGAAATGTCAGACACAGTTTATCCCCAAGTATGCCACAGAGAGACACAGAGATTGGAGCCAACCCACACACAGTGCTTTTTGAGGTAGAACTAATGAAATTACCAGCGCTCTCTGTGTACCTTACTAGACTAGAGAAAAAAATACCAAATGAGAGGAAATGGAAAAGAAGTAGACTCTTGTTTGGGAGCACTCAACCTCAGAGGGACTAAAGTGTATCAATGTCTTATACTGATAAAATCATGATTTTAATAGTTTCTTAGTAAAATATGTAGAATTATCGAAGTTCAATAAATATGTGATTCAAGACTATTATGCAAAAATATTTATATAGATTAGAGTAGATAATTAGCAAAAATTGCTATAATATAATATAAGCCGGAAAATCTTTTATATTGTCAAAAAGGTGTCACCTTCTAGTCTCAGTAGTGTCCGTCATAGAGAGTATATGACCATCATTCATACTGCAAGAATCCCAAATGGAAAAATGGTTGCAGAGAATTAAATCATAGGTCATATGGATCCGAGTTCCTATCTGTGACTTAAATTTAGGCAGCAAAATTTATTTGCAGTACCAGGATGTTCCAAGGTGGTCTCCCATCCAAGTACTAATCCGGCCCTCCACTGCTTGGCTTCCAAGATCGGAAGAGATTGGGCATCTCCAGTGGGGTATGTCCGCAATTTTTTAAGCTAGCCCTTTTGTTTGTCACCTTAAATAGGAAATGGAATTGGTCGTATTTTCCACAAGAAAAGGGGACGGACACACATGTGACAATTAGGCTCAAAATATACAGATTGGATATAACAATTATATGGCAAGAAAATGTCAAGGCCACAGATATCCAAACAAGGTAAATCCTTCCTTATTTATGCAGTACTGTACACCAGTCAAATATGAGTCAATAATAAACTCACTCGTAGTGGTGCTGTCTAAATATGTAAAACTAGGCATGCATTTATCACCAAGAAAAATCCCAAGATTACTACAAAGAATCCTTTATAGTTGATGGGTTTGCATCTATATTTTTCTGACAACCAATAATCCACCATTGGTATATACATCTGAGGTATACAGATGAAAGCAAATGTTGCAGTAACAGGGTGTTCCAAAGTGGTCTCCCATCTAAGTACCAACTCTGCCCACCACTATATAGCAATCGTGCTTGGATGCAATTAAGCACCTTTAGTGGGGTACATCCGCAATTGTATGCTTTTCACTGATTAGTATAATCACTTTCAATTGGTGAGTTTCTAGACCAGGTGGCCCTTTAATGGTATGAACAGAAAGCTTGGATGCATGTAATGCCTTATGTACAGATTTAAACAGGGAATTTCTCAATACAATTCTTAGTTTCTAAAAATGTACTCCACCACCTTCCGGAGTACCCAGGCACATATGTTGGTTCAGCAAAAACAAATGGAAATTTATAAATAAACCATCTGTGTGTACCTATACAAGATATGCAGCTGGTTTCTTACCGCAGCATATGATATATTGTTCTTGCAGAAGAGTGTAAATGTATATTAGATCAAAACATAACAGGTGTCAGCTTTAATAGCAGATAAATCCTCAACCATTCTGTGGTGATCAGGAAACATAGGTCTAAACCTGGCAAACTTTATGACATATTTTAAAATAGTACTACCACTAAGCAGTAATATAGCTTGTGGGGATATGTAGGTTGGCAGGTAACTATTTACTAATCTCCCAATGTAGAGACTGCTAGAAATTTAAGCATAACAGGTACTGTTATATTTATACCAGACACTCCGGTATTACATACGATACCAAGCTGTGTAGGATTTTGTGTCCCCAGGTTTTCCGGTACAGGTATTGTGAGTGTGGATAACGGGAGGGGTGCCGCTGATCCCCGCTGCTCCTGCCCACGATCGAGCTCCAGCAAGTGAGGAGAACGCCGCTACGTCCCGCCGTTTGTACCCGCAAACGGGTTCCAGAGAGTTGTGGAAGATCCGGTGGATATCCACCACTGTTTGCCCGCAATCGAGCTCCGGCGGGTGGGGAGAGCCGCTGACTTCCGCGGCTTTTGTGGTTGCCTGGTGACAGGCTGAGATGATCCGGCTTACAGGTCACGTGTGCGCACCACGTGACCATATGAGTCCTGACGTACGTTTCGCTGATAGGCTTGATCACCGGATCTTTCACAACTCTCTGGAACCCGTTTGCGTCTGTTGTACATGAACTGTAGTTAGGAAAATGGCGCTGAACGCTGCTGGGTCCGCTCTGAGGAGAAGCTCCGCCCTCCGAACATGGTGCTGCTTCCCGCTCTTCATTATATTGTACTGGCCTGAGGATTTCTGCTGGAAGTGATCCGGGGACCCTGACAGGCTTGCTGACCAGTGTAGGGTATAGGCGCTGGCTCAGGGCGCCCCTCACAGTGCCGCACTATGTACGGCTGAGCCCCGGAGCGCAGTTAGTACTGCGCTCCCTACCCTGTTGCCGCCATCTTCACACCGGCTCCCCGCTTGCCACCGAAGTCTTCTGGCTCTGTAAGGGGGTGGCGGCATGCTGCGGGAGTGAGTGGTCACCTGGAGCGGCTAACGATCAGCACCCTCAGGAGCTCAGTGTCCTGTCAGCGGAGATAGTGGCACAGACCCCGCAGGGCGGACACTATTCCCCCCCTTAGTCCCACGAAGCAGGGAGGCTGTTGCCAGCAGCCGCCCTGTAAAATAATAAACTCTAAGAAAACTTTTACTGGTAGGAGGGGCATAGAGGGAGGAGCCAGCCCACACACTCAAACTCTTAATGTGCCAGTGGCTCCTAGTGGACCAGTCTATACCCCATGGTACTAATGTGGACCCCAGCATCCTCTAGGACATAAGAGAAAATAGCGAAAAGCTAATTACATACCCCCCATTTACTGTAATAAAGCACTTAACGCACAAAAAGAGACTGTATTAAAGATAGGCACCATGTCCTCACATACACTCATGATTAGTATAAGCCATAATGAAGCACTATTTTAGGGAAGGGGGGGTGGATAATTAAAACCTGACAGGGGTGGAACTAAAGCCTGCCACACATCTAAAGATTATCAGTCCAACCAGCCAACTAGTTGCATGGGAGCAAATGACAATCGTCTGGTTGGCTGTTGGCTGGTTTGAAGCATGGCCAGTTGTAAGCGTCAGGATTTACTAAGCTACTAGGCTTGCACACTGTTTGGTAGTGATTTTTTCCCATTTTACTTTGCAGATTTGCTCCAGGATGTTCAGCTTGGTTGGATGACGCTTGGTAGCTGTAATTTTCAAATAGTGCCACAGATTCTCTTTTATATTGAGATTTGCATTTTGACTTGGGCATTGCAGAACGCTCACCTGTTTGTTGATAAGCCAAGCTAGTGCTGCTTTGGCCTTGTTCTTGGGATCATTGTTCTGCAGAAAGGTGGCCTTTTTCCCAAGCTTTAGTTTTCTAGAAGACTGAAGCAGGTTGTCTTGCAGTATCTCCTTGTATTTCTCACCATCCATCATTCCAACAATTTTAACAAGATTGTTATGTTTGCACCATACAGAGGGGCAGATTTATTAAGCTCGGTGAAGTGATAAAGTGAAAGGTGATAACGCACCAGCCAATCAGATCCTAACTACCATGTCACAGGCTGGGTTTGAAAAATGTCAGTTAGGAGCTGACTGGCTGGTCCTTTATCACCTTCCACTTTATCACTTCACCAAGCTTAATAAATCTGCCCCACAATGTTTTGAATTGAGGATAAAAGCTTCATGACCAGTGCTTAAAGTGGTCCTACAAGGTGGTGGAACTCATCCCCAGGCCCCCTAAGGTGCCTATGTAATAAAGGGATAGCGTGTGTGCCGTTAAAAAAAGGGTGTGGTCTCAAAAATAAAGGGGCGTGGTCACACAATAGTATCAGCAATTCAAATTACGCCACACAGTAGCACAATCTTCCCAATACACCACATAGTAGTGTACCTTATTCATGTTATGACACACATTCGTGCCCCTTATACAGAAAGCCCACAGTAGTAGCACCCCTAATACACATTATGACAACAGCAGTAGTGCCCCTTCTACAATGCCCACAGTAGTAGTGCCACTTATGCAATGCCCACTGTAGTGGTATTGCCCCTTATGTACAGCACATAGTAGTGGTGCCCCTTATACAGTGCCCCCAGTAGTAGTGCCCCTTATGTCCCCAGGAGTGAAGCCCCTTATGAAGTGATACAATGCCCTCATTAATAGTGCCCCCAGTAGTGAAGCCCAGAGTGGTAATGCCCCCGTGTAGTATTGCCCCCCAGTGGTAATGGCCCTGTGTAGTATTGCTTTCAGTAGTAATGCCCCTGTGTAGTATTGCCCTCTGTAGTATTGCCCCCTGTGGTAGTGTTCCCAGTGGTAATGCCCCCCCGTAGTAGTGCCCCCATGTAGTATTGCCCCCAGTAGTAATGCCCCATGTAATAGCACTGCTTACACACACACAAAAATGTAAACACAATACTCACCTTAAGCCCCACTCCTGCATCCGACTGCTGCAGTCCTTCTGGCTGCCTGCTCCTCGGAACTATGACGTCTCTACCATAGGGCACACTGCCAGAGCCAGAAGCCGGAGCTCAGGAGTGAGCTCCTGCCTTCGGCTGCCGCTGTGGGGAAGGAACCAGGCATTCGCTGGTAACGAAAACTCAGCAGGCGCCCGGCATCTCCCTGCAGTTCCGGGCAGACATTCTGGGTTAGGTGGCTCGGAAAGGAGGTGGAACTGGTTCCGTCCTCAAATGGAACTGACGGAAAGCAGTTCTGCCCCGTTCCGTCTCAATTTAACCCCTGGTCACGACCACAAAGTATAATCTCACATTTTAGCAGAGTCACCAATATTTTCTTGATGTGGTTTTTCTTCAGAAATTGCTTCTTTCTAGGCACCCTCCAATACAGAGGTCTTAATATGGTTGACTGGTGCTCCTTCACTGCAGTCTCAGCCACTGACTCTGTAGGTCTCTCAAAGTGATAGCAGGCCTCTCTAAGGCTACCTTCCCAAGTCTCCTTCTTGCTCAGACACTGTTTTGAAGGCTGGCCTTGTCTAGGCAGTGTCAGGGTGGTAGCTTCCATTTCTCACAATTGATCCAACAGTGCTAACTGGGATATCTAAGTACTTCAATATTATTATGTATGGCTGTCAAATATAAAAATATTGGACTGCCCTGGTCTCCTATAGTTATGGGAAAGTGTTTGGCAGAACCCTCAGGGACCAGAACAGTTCAACCTGCAGCTGATCCACGAGCAGCAGCGCTAAGGTGATAACTTGCTACTGATCCACTCGTAACAGTGTCTAAGGTGATAACTTGCTAATAATCCACAAGTAGGGTTGCATTTATATGACCGGCAGTCAGGAGACCGCAGGTCAAAATAACAACGCCGGGATTCCGGCATCTGAAAATCCTGCCAGTTGGCATGCCGACCAACAGGGACTATTCCCACTTGTGGGTGACCACAACACCCATAGAGTGGGAATAGAACCTGTAGCGAGCACAGCGAGACACCGAGCCAGCTGCGCGGCGATCGCAGCGAGCCTGCAAGGGCCTTCGTTCCGCTCGCCCCCCTCCCCATCGGCCATCCGACTGCCGGGATCCCACCGTCCATATTGTGGCCGGTCACACATACCCAACCCCACAAGTAACCATGTCTAAAGTGAAAACTTGCTACTGATACACAAGTAACTGTGCTAAAGTGATAACTAAATTGAAAAACATCATGAACAAAGGGAAACAGTGATGGGAGGCGCATATACTCCAAGATTATGATGTCCATATATTCATTCAAAGTGCAAGGCAAAAGAGGGGAGTAAGTGCAGACCAACCGACTGCAAATCTCTACCTTTCATCAAGGACTTGAATGAGATCACTGGTCTCTCTAACCGAACTTACTTAGATTTGCACTGTTCAAAAATGTGCAGCAGAGTAGCAAAGTCATTGTCTCCACCAGCCATCTTGGATAACGCTTCATGACTTTGTTCCACTTCCTTCTGTTTCTGAGACGTTCCTAGACAAACACAGCTATTTAGTTGGACTTCTATTTATTTATATTACTTATAATGCAATACCATATTCCATTGCACTTTACAATTGGGAACAAAAACAGTAATAAAACAAGACTGGGCAATAACAGACACAGAAAAGGGGGTTCTGCTTGCAAGCTTACAATCTATAGGACTAATAAATTAAAGTGCTAAATATTCTGCAGTAGCAAAATAATAAGAATTTACTTACCGATAATTCTATTTCTCGGAGTCCGTAGTGGATGCTGGGGTTCCTGAAAGGACCATGGGGAATAGCGGCTCCGCAGGAGACAGGGCACAAAAAGTAAAGCTTTAGGATCAGGTGGTGTGCACTGGCTCCTCCCCCTATGACCCTCCTCCAAGCCTCAGTTAGGTACTGTGCCCGGACGAGCGTACACAATAAGGAAGGATTTATGAATCCCGGGTAAGACTCATACCAGCCACACCAATCACACTGTACAACCTGTGATCTGAACCCAGTTAACAGTATGATAACAGCGGAGCCTCTGAAAAGATGGCTCACAACAATAATAACCCGATTTTTGTAACTATGTACAAGTAATGCAGATAATCCGCACTTGGGATGGGCGCCCAGCATCCACTACGGACTCCGAGAAATAGAATTATCGGTAAGTAAATTCTTATTTTCTCTATCGTCCTAGTGGATGCTGGGGTTCCTGAAAGGACCATGGGGATTATACCAAAGCTCCCAAACGGGCGGGAGAGTGCGGATGACTCTGCAGCACCGAATGAGAGAACTCCAGGTCCTCCTTAGCCAGGGTATCAAATTTGTAGGATTTTACAAACGTGTTTGCCCCTGACTAAATAGCCGCTCGGCAAAGTTGTAAAGCCGAGACCCCTCGGGCAGCCGCCCAAGATGAGCCCCCTTCCTTGTGGAATGGGCATTTACATATTTTGGCTGTGGCAGGCCTGCCACAGAATGTGCAAGCTGAATTGTATTACACATCCAACTAGCAAAAGTCTGCTTAAAAGCAAGAGCACCCAGTTTGTTGGGTGCATACAGGATAACAGCAAGTCAGTTTTCCTGACTCCAGCCGTCCTGGAACCTATATTTTCAGGGCCCTGACCACATCTAGCAACTTGGAGTCCTCCAAGTCCCTAGTAGGCGCAAGACACCACAATAAGCTGGTTCAGATGAAACACTGACACCACCTTAGGGAGAGAACTGGGGACGAGTCCGCAGCTCTGCCCTGTCCGAATGGACAAACAGATATGGGCTTTTTTGAGAAAAAAACCACCAATTTGACACTCGCCTGGTCCAGGTCAGGTCCAAGAGCATGTTCACTTTTCATGTGAGATGCTTCAAATCCACAGATTTGACTGGTTTTAAACCAATGTGTTTTGAGGAATCCCAGAACTACGTTGAGATCCCACAGTGCCACTGGAGGCACAAAAGGGGGTTGTATATGCAATACTCCCTTGACAACTTCTGGACTTCAGGAAATGAAGCCACTTCTTTCTGGAAGAAAAATCAACAGGGCCGAAATTTGAACCTTAATGGACCCCAATTTGAGGCCCATAGACACTCCTGTTTGCAAGAAATGCAGGAATCGACCGAGTTGAAATTTCTTCGTGGGGCCTTCCTGGCCTCACACCACGCAACATATTTTCGCCACATGTGGTGATAATGTTGTGCGGTCACCTCCTTTCTGGCTTTGACCAGGGTAGGAATGACCTGTTCCTGAATGCCTTTTCCCTTAGGATCCGGCGTTCCACCGCCATGCCGTCAAACGCAGCTGCGGTAAGTCTTGGAACAGACATGGTACTTGCTGAAACAAGTCCCTTCTTAGCGGCAGAGGCCATAAGTCCTCTGTGAGCATCTCTTGAAGTTCCGGGTACCAAGTCCTTCTTGGCCAATCCGGAGCCATGAGTATAGTTCTTACTCCTCTACGTCTTATAATTCTCAGCACCTTAGGTATGAAAAGCAGAGGATGGAACACATACACCGACTGGTACACCCACGGTGTTACCAGAACGTCCACAGCTATTGCCTGAGGGTCTCTTAACCTGGCGCAATACCTGTCCCGTTTTTTGTTCAGACGGGACGCCATCATGTCCACCTTTGGTAATTTCCAACGGTTTACAATTATGTGGAAAACTTCCCCATGAAGTTCCCACTCTGCCGGGTGGAGGTCGTGCCTACTGAGGAAGTCTGCTTCCCAGTTTCCATTCCCGGAATGAAACACTGCTGACAGTGCTATCACATGATTTTCCGCCCAGCGGAAAGTCCTTGCAGTTTTTGCCACTGCCCTCCTGCTTCTTGTGCCGCCCTGTCTATTTACGTGGGCGACTGCCGTGATGTTTTATCCCACTGGATCAATACCGGCTGACCTTGAAGCAGAGGTCTTGCTAAGCTTAGAGCATTATAAATTTACCCTTAGCTATATTTATGTGGAGAAAAATCTCCAGACTTGATCACACTCCCTGGAAATTTTTTCCTTGTGTGACTGCTCCCCAGCCTCTCGGGCTGGCCTCCGTGGTCACCAACATCCAAAACTGAATGCCGAATCTGCGGCCCTCTAGAAGATGAGCACTCTGTAACCACCACAGGAGAGACACCCTTGTCCTTGGATATAGGGTTATCCGCTGATGCATCTGAAGATGCGATCCGGACCATTTGTCCAGCAGATCCCACTGAAAAGTTCTTGCATGAAATCTGCCGACTGGAATTGCTTCGAAGGAAGTCACCATTTTTTTACCATGGCCCTTGTGCAATGATGCACTGATTTTAGGAGGTTCCTGACTAGCTCGGATAACTCCCTGGCCTTCTCTTCCGGGAGAAACACCTTTTTCTGGACTGTGTCCAGAATCATCCCTAAGCACAGGAGACTTGTTGTCGGGATCAGCTGCGATTTTGGAATCTTTAGAATCCACCCCTGCTGTTGTAACAGTATCCGAGATAGTGCTACTCCGACCTCCAACTGTTCCCTGGACTTTGCCCTTATCAGGAGATCGTCCAAGTAAGGGATAATTAAGACGCCTTTTCTTCGAAGAAGAACCATCATTTCGGCCATTACCTTGGTAAAGACCCGGGGTGCCGTAGACAATCCAAACGGCAGCGTCTGAAACTGATAGTGACAGTTCTGTACCACGAACCTGAGGTACCCTTAGTGATAAGGGCAAATTTGGGACATGGAGGTAAGCATCCCTGATGTCTCGGGACACCAGATAGTCCCCTTCTTCCCGGTTCGTTATCACTGCTCTGAGTGACTCCATCTTGATTTGAACCTTTGTAAGTGTTCAAATTTTTTTAGATTTAGAATAGGTCTCACCTAGTCTTCTGGCTTCAGTACCACAATATAGTGTGGAATAATACCCCTTTTCTTGTTGTAGGAGGGGTAATTTAATTATCACCTGCTGGGAATACAGCTCGTGAATTTTTTCCCATACTGCCTCCTTGTCGGAGGGAGACCTTGGTAAAGCAGCCTTCAGGAGCCTGCGCAGGGGAAACGTCTCGACATTCCAAACTGTACCCCTGGGATACTACTTGTAGGATCCAGGGGTCCTGTACGGTCTCAGCGTCATGCTGAGAGCTTGTCATAAGGGTTGGAACGCTTCTGTTCCTGGGAATGGGCTGCCTGCTGCAGTCTTCTTCCCTTTCCTCTATCCCTGGGCAGATATGACTCTTATAGGGACGAAAGGACTGAAGCTGAAAAGACGGTGTCTTTTTCTGCAGAGATGTGACTTAGGGTAAAAACGGTGGATTTTCCAGCAGTTGCCGTGGCCACCAGGTCCGATGGACCGACCCCAAATAACTCCTCTTCCTTTATACGGCAATACACCTTTGTGCCGTTTGGAATCTGCATCACCTGACCACTGTCGTGTCCATAAACATCTTCTGGCAGATATGGACATCGCACTTACTCTTGATGCCAGAGTGCAAATATCCCTCTGTGCATCTCGCATATATAGAAATACATCCTTTAAATGCTCTATAGTCAATAAAATACTGTCCCTGTCAAGGGTATCAATATTTTTAGTCAGGGAATCCGACCAAGCCACCCCAGCTCTGCACATCCAGGCTGAGGCGATCGCTGGTCGCAGTATAACACCAGTATGTGTGTATATACTTTTTATGATATTTTTCCAGCCTCCTGTCAGCTGGCTCCTTGAGGACGGCCCTATCTATAGACGGTACCGCCACTTGTTCTGATAAGCGTGTGAGCGCCTTATCCACCCTAAGGGGTGTTTCCCAACGCGCCCTAACTTCTGGCGGGAAAGGGTATACCGCCCATATTTTCTATCGGGGGGAACCCACGCATCATCACACACTTCATTTAATTTATCTGATTCAGGAAAAACTACGGTAGTTTTTTCACATCCCACATAATACCCTCTTTTGTGGTACTTGTAGTATCAGAAATATGTAACACCTCCTTCATTGCCCTTAACGTGTGGCCCTAATAAGGAATACGTTTGTTTATTCACCGTCGACACTGGATTCAGTGTCCCTGTCTGTGTCTGTGTCGACCGACTAAAGTAAACGGGCGTTTTAAAACCCCTGACGGTGTTTTTGAGACGTCTGGACCGGTACTAATTGTTTGTCGGCCGTCTCATGTCGTCAACCGACCTTGGCGCGTGTTGACATTATCACGTAATTCCCTAAATAAGCCATCCATTCCGGTGTCGACTCCCTAGAGAGTGACATCACCATTACAGGCAATTGCTCCGCCTCCTCACCAACATCGTCCTCATACATGTCGACACACACGTACCGACACACAGCACACACACAGGGAATGCTCTGATAGAGGACAGGACCCACTAGCCCTTTGGAGAGACAGAGGGAGAGTTTGCCAGCACACACCAAAAACGCTATAATTATATAGGGACAACCTTATATAAGTGTTTTCCCTTATAGCATCTTTTTTATATATATTTCTAACGCCAAATTAGTGCCCCCCCTCTCTGTTTTAACCCTGTTTCTGTAGTGCAGTGCAGGGGAGAGCCTGGGAGCCTTCCCTCCAGCCTTTCTGTGAGGGAAAATGGCGCTGTGTGCTGAGGAGATAGGCCCCGCCCCTTTTTCGGCGGCCTCGTCTCCCGCTCTTAACGGATTCTGGCAGGGGTTAAATATCTCCATATAGCCCCCGGAGGCTATATGTGAGGTATTTTTAGCCAAAAAAGGTTTTCATTTGCCTCCCAGGGCGCCCCCCTCCCAGCGCCCTGCACCCTCAGTGACTGCCGTGTGAAGTGTGCTGAGAGGAAAATGGCGCACAGCTGCAGTGCTGTGCGCTACCTTAAGAAGACTGAGGAGTCTTCTGCCGCCGATTCTGGACCTCTTCTCGTTTCAGCATCTGCAAGGGGGCCGGCGGCGAGGCTCCGGTGACCATCCAGGCTGTACCTGTGATCGTCCCTCTGGAGCTAATGTCCAGTAGCCAAGAAGCCAATCCATCCTGCACGCAGGTGAGTTCACTTCTTCTCCCCTAAGTCCCTCGTTGCAGTGATCCTGTTGCCAGCAGGACTCACTGTAAAATAAAAAACCTAAGCTAAACTTTTCTAAGCAGCTCTTTAGGAGAGCCACCTAGATTGCACCCTTCTCGGCCGGGCACAAAAATCTAACTGAGGCTTGGAGGAGGGTCATAGGGGGAGGAGCCAGTGCACACCACCTGATCCTAAAGCTTTACTTTTTGTGCCCTGTCTCCTGCGGAGCCGCTATTCCCCATGGTCCTTTCAGGAACCCCAGCATCCACTAGGACGATAGAGAAAATCTGAAAATAAAACATATGGCCTGATTCTGAGTCGCAATCAATGCTGCTGTTCAGAGTTGAACAATATTTTGGTACTGCATGCGCATAAAAACTTATATGGCACATGCATTACATAGTGTGTATGGGGATGGTATCGCTACCCCAGCGGTTGAAATCCCAAAGGTTAGAATGTCGACAACGGCATCACAAAACTCAAAAACGGATCCTGGCGAGTATTTTAACCCTAACACACCTTGCCCACAGCCTAACCCTATCTGTCCCCTCACGTAGCCTAACCCTAACCCCAGTACTTACGTCCAAATCAGTCGGCATTCTAACTGTAGGGATTTCAAGCGCAGGGATCCTGACTGCATCCCTGTGTATGCACGAAGGTGCAGATGCCATTGCCATTGAGACATATGGTATCAGAAATGTCTTGGAAAAGTGCAGGAAGTTCCTGGGTGGTAATGCTATAGACGCGCAAAAATATACGTGTTATGGGAGTGTCGCAGGTGCTTTGTTAAAGTCTTTGCGTACACAGCATCATCATCGCTCACACTAGAAGACATACTCTGCACAGAGCTGGTGCAACCAGTGCTGGTGGCTAAAGGAGCACCAGGCAGAATTACAGAATCTACATAAGCTCATAGTGGGCATCTCAGTCCTTGCACATTCATACAGTATGTATGGATATACCTCAGGGATGGGACTTTGGAGCAGCATTTGCATTGTCCACAGATGTGTGAACGCTAAAAAAGCTGCCATAATATTCTACTTGTGACAGCTTGGAGCTAAACCAATGCTTTACATATTAGTTTTATAACAAGTCGTATTTCTACAATTATAATTTGCAGTGTGAAAAGGTTAGAGGTTACCATTGTATTATAGAGGACATGCTTCGCTCATAGAAAGATTTATAGATGAAACCATTCATTTAATTTATTTTAATTGAGTACAATTAATTCTAGTCAAAAACTAAAACAGTCTGTTCCTGAAAACCTAATGTAAAAAATTGTGAAGAGTTTTCACTGCAAACAAACCTAACTTTCAGTTACAAAAATAATACCTTGGGTTTATAATTGCTGAAAATCCAGTAAATATGGGGTGCAATGACCCTAGCAGGGTGGGGTGGCTCTCTGATTAAGGGGTCTATGTAAAATAAGAATTTACTTACCGATAATTCTATTTCTCGTAGTCCGTAGTGGATGCTGGGGACTCCGTAAGGACCATGGGAATAGCGGCTCCACAGGAGACTGGGCACAAAAGTAAAGCTTTAGAACTACCTGGTGTGCACTGGCGCCTCCCCCTATGACCCTCCTCCAAGCCTCAGTTAGGATACTGTGCCCGGACGAGCGTACACAATAAGGAAGGATTTTGAATCCCGGGTAAGACTCATACCAGCCACACCAATCACACCGTACAACTCGTGATCTAAACCCAGTTAACAGCATGATAACAGAGGAGCCTCTAGAAAAGATGGCTCACTACAGCAATAACCCGATTTTTTGGTAACAATAACTATGTACCAGTATTGCAGACAATCCGCACTTGGGATGGGCGCCCAGCATCCACTACGGACTACGAGAAATAGAATTATCGGTAAGTAAATTCTTATTTTCTCTAACGTCCTAAGTGGATGCTGGGGACTCCGTAAGGACCATGGGGATTATACCAAAGCTCCCAAACGGGCGGGAGAGTGCGGATGACTCTGCAGCACCAAATGAGAGAACTCCAGGTCCTCCTCAGCCAGGGTATCAATTTTGTAGAATTTTACAACGTATTTGCTCCTGACCAAGTAGCTGCTCGGCAAAGTTGTAAAGCCGAGACCCCTCGGGCAGCCGCCCAAGATGAGCCCATCTTCCTTGTGGAGTGGGCATTTACAGATTTTTGGCTGTGGCAGGCCTACTACAGAATGTGCAAGCTGAATTGTACTACAAATCCAACGAGCAATAGTCTGCTTAGAAGCAGGAGCACCCAGCTTGTTGGGTGCATACAGGATAAACAGCGAGTCAGATTTTCTGACTCCAGCCGTCCTGGAAACATATATTTTCAGGGCCCTGACAACGTCTAGCAACTTGGAGTCCTCCAAGTCCCTAGTAGCCGCAGGCACCACAATAGGTTGGTTAAGGTGAAACGCTGAAACCACCTTAGGGAGAAACTGAGGACGAGTCCTCAATTCCGCCCTGTCCGAATGGAAAATCAGATAAGGCTTTTACAGGATAAAGCCGCCAATTCTGACACGCGCCTGTCCCAGGCCAGGGCCAACAGCATGACCACTTTCCATGTGAGATATTTTAACTCCACAGATTTAAGTGGTTCAAACCAATGTGACTTTTTGGAACCCAAAAACTACATTGAGATCCCAAGGTGCCACTGGAGGCACAAAAGGAGGCTGTATATGCAGTACCCCTTTTACAACGTCTGAACTTCAGGGACTGAAGCTAGTTCTTTTTGGAAGAAAATTGACAGGGCCGAAATTTGAACCTTAATGGACCCCAATTTCAGGCCCATAGACACTCCTGTTTGCAGGAAATGTAGGAATCGACCCAGTTGAATTTCCTCCGTCGGGCCTTACTGGCCTCGCACCACGCAACATATTTTAGCCAAATGCGGTGATAATGTTTTGCGGTTACATCCTTCCTGGCTTTGATCAGGATAGGGATGACTTCATCCGGAATGCCTTTTTTCCTTCAGGATCCGGCGTTCAACCGCCATGCCGTCAAACGCAGCCGCGGTAAGTCTTGGAACAGACAGGGTCCTTGCTGGAGCAGGTCCCTTCTTAGAGGTAGAGGCCACGGATCCTCCGTGAGCATCTCTTGAAGTTCCGGTTACCAAGTCCTTCTTGGCCAATCCGGAGCCACGAATATAGTGCTTACTCCTCTCCATCTTATCAATCTCAGTACCTTGGGTATGAGAGGCAGATGAGGGAACACATACACTGACTGGTACACCCACGGTGTTACCAGAGCGTCTACAGCTATTGCCTGAGGGTCCCTTGACCTGGCGCAATACCTGTCGAGTTTTTCCCAACGGTTTATAATCATGTGGAAGACTTTTGGGTGAAGTCCCCACTCTCCCGGGTGGAGGTCGTGTCTGCTGAGGAAGTCTGCTTCCCAGTTGTCCACTCCCGGAATTGCTGACAGTGCTATCACATGATTTTCCGCCCAGCGAAGAATCCTTGCAGCTTCTGCCATTGCCCTCCTGCTTCTTGTGCCACCCTGTCTGTTTACGTGGGTGACTGCCGTGATGTTGTCCGACTGGATCAACACCGGCTGACCTTGAAGCAGAGGTCTTGCTAAGCTTAGAGCCTTGTAAATGGCCCTTAGCTTCAGGATATTTATGTGAAGTGATGTCTCCAGGCTTGACCATAAGCCCTGGAAATTCCTTCCCTGTGTGACTGCTCCCCAGCCTCGCAGGCTGGCATCCGTGGTCACCAGGACCCAGTCCTGAATGCCGAATCTGCGGCCCTCTAGAAGATGAGCACTCTGCAACCACCACAGGAGGGACACCCTTGTTCTTGGTGACAGGGTTATCCGCTGATGCATCTGAAGATGCGACCCGGACCCTTTGTCCAGCAGGTCCCACTGGAAAGTTCTTGCGTGGAATCTGCCGAATGGGATTGCTTCGTAGGAAGCCACCATTTTACCCAGAACCCTTGTGCATTGATGCACTGAGACTTGGCTCGGTTTTAGGAGGTTCCTGACTAGCTCGGATAACTCCCTGGCTTTCTCCTCCGGGAGAAACACCGTTTTCTGGACTGTGTCCAGGATCATCCCTAGGAACAGAAGACGAGTCGTCGGAACCAGCTGCGATTTTGGAATATTGAGAATCCAATCGTGCTGCCGCAACACTACCTGAGATAGTGCTACACCGACCTCCAACTGTTCCCTGGATCTTACCCTTATCAGGGAATCGTCCAAGTAAGGGATAACTAAAATTCCCTTCCTTCGAAGGAATATCATCATTTCGGCCATTACCTTGGTAAAGACCCGGGGTGCCGTGGACCATCCATACGGCAGTGTCTGAACTGATAGTGACAGTTCTGTACCATAAACCTGAGGTACCCTTGGTGAGAAGGGTAAATTTGGACATGAAGGTAAGCATCCTTGATGTCCCGAGACATCATGTAGTCCCCTTCTTCCAGGTTCGCAATCACTGCTCTGAGTGACTCAATCTTGAATTTGAACCTCTGTATGTAAGTGTTCAAAGATTTTAGATTTAGAATCGGTCTCACCGAGCCGTCCGGCTTCGGTACCACAACAGTGTGGAATAATACCCCGTTCCCTGTTGCAGGAGGGGTACCTTGATTATCACCTGCTGGGAATACAGCTTGTGAATGGCTTCCAAAACTGTCTCCCTGTCAGAAGGAGACATCGGTAAAGCCGACTTTAGGAAACGGCGAGGGGGAGACGTCTCGAATTCCAATTTGTACCCCTGAGATATCACCTGAAGGATCCAGGGGTCTACTTGCGAGTGAGCCCACTGCGCGCTGAAATTCATTGAGACGGGCCCCCCACCGTGCCTGATTCTGCTTGTAAAGCCCCAGCGTCATACTGAGGGCTTGGCAGAGGCGGGAGAGGTTTTCTGTTCCTGGGAACTGGCTGATTTCTGCAGCCTTTTTCCTCTCCCTCTGTCACGGGGCAGAAATGAGGAACCTTTTGCCCGCTTGTCCACGAAAAGACTGCGCCTGATAATACGGCGTCTTCTCATGTTGAGAGGCGACCTGGGGTACAAACGTGGATTTCCCAGCTGTTGCCGTGGCCACCAGGTCTGAAAGACCGACCCCAAATAACTCCTCCCCTTAATAAGGCAATACTTCCAAATGCCGTTTGAAATCCGCATCACCTGACCACTGTCGTGTCCATAACCCTCTACTGGTAGAAATGGACAACGCACTTAGACTTGATGCCAGTCGGCAAATATTCCGCTGTGCATCACGCATATATAGAAATGCATCTTTTAAATGCTCTATAGGCAAAAATATACTGTCCCTATCTAGGGTATCAATATTTTCAGTCAGGGAATCAGACCACGCCAACCCAGCACTGCACATCCAGGCTGAGGCGATTGCTGGTCGCAGTATAACACCAGTATGTGTGTAAATACATTTCAGGATACCCTCCTGCTTTCTATCAGCAGGATCCTTAAGGGCGGCCATCTCAGGAGAGGGTAGAGCCCTTACAAGCGTGTGAGCGCTTTATCCACCCTAGGGGGTGTTTCCCAACGCACCCTAACCTCTGGCGGGAAAGGATATAATGCCAATAACATTTTAGAAATTATCAGTTGTTATCGGGGGAAACCCACGCATCATCACACACCTCATTTAATTTCTCAGATTCAGGAAAACTACAGGTAGTTTTTCCTCACCGAACATAATACCCCTTTTTTGGTGGTACTCGTATTATCAGAAATGTGTAAAACATTTTTCATTGCCTCAATCATGTAACGTATGGCCCTACTGGAAGTCACATTTGTCTCTTCACCGTCGACACTGGAGTCAGTATCCGTGTCGGCGTCTATATCTGCCATCTGAGGTAACGGGCGCTTTAGAGCCCCTGACGGCCTATGAGACGTCTGGACAGGCACAAGCTGAGTAGCCGGCTGTCTCATGTCAACCACTGTCTTTTATACAGAGCTGACACTGTCACGTAATTCCTTCCAACAGTTCATCCACTCAGGTGTCGACCCCCTAGGGGGTGACATCACTATTACAGGCAATCTGCTCCGTCTCCACATCATTTTTCTCCTCATACATGTCGACACAAACGTACCGACATACAGCACACACACAGGGAATGCTCTGATAGAGGACAGGACCCCACTAGCCCTTTGGGGAGACAGAGGGAGAGTTTGCCAGCACACACCAGAGCGCTATATATATATACAGGGATAACCTTATATAAGTGTTTTTCCCCTTATAGCTGCTGTTTTATTTAATACTGCGCGTAATTAGTGCCCCCCTCTCTTTTTTAACCCTTTCTGTAGTGTAGTGACTGCAGGGGAGAGCCAGGGAGCTTCCCTCCAACGGAGCTGTGAGGGAAAATGGCGCCAGTGTGCTGAGGAGATAGGCTCCGCCCCCTTATCGGCGGCCTTATCTCCCATTTTTCTATGTATTCTGGCAGGGGTTAAATGCATCCATATAGCCCAGGAGCTATATGTGATGCATTTTTTGCTATCCAAGGTGTTTTTATTGCGTCTCAGGGCGCCCCCCCCCAGCGCCCTGCACCCTCAGTGACCGGAGTGTGAAGTGTGCTGAGAGCAATGGCGCACAGCTGCAGTGCTGTGCGCTACCTTGTTGAAGACAGGACGTCTTCTGCCGCCGATTTTCCGGACCTCTTCTGTCTTCTGGCTCTGTAAGGGGGCCGGCGGCGCGGCTCTGGGACCCATCCATGGCTGGGCCTGTGATCGTCCCTCTGGAGCTAATGTCCAGTAGCCTAAGAAGCCCAATCCACTCTGCACGCAGGTGAGTTCGCTTCTTCTCCCTTTAGTCCCTCGATGCAGTGAGCCTGTTGCCAGCAGGTCTCACTGAAAATAAAAAACCTAAAACTAAACTTTTCACTAAGCAGCTCAGGAGAGCCACCTAGTGTGCACCCTTCTCGTTCGGGCACAAAAATCTAACTGAGGCTTGGAGGAGGGTCATACGGGGAGGAGCCAGTGCACACCAGGTAGTTCTAAAGCTTTACTTTTGTGCCCAGTCTCCTGCGGAGCCGCTATTCCCATGGTCCTTACGGAGTCCCCAGCATCCACTTAGGACGTTAGAGAAAAATAATTATGTGGCTGACTTTTTCAGTTTTTATAAAAACAGCTACGGACTATGTACAAACTGTAACTCGCAGGGGTGTGTGGTATCTAATGCCCCTTTCACACCGCACAAATAACCTGGTATCGACCTGGCATATTGCCGGGTCGGCGTGCGGTGTGAAAGGGACATTGCCGAAATCGTGGGTCGCCTGACCCGGCAATTCAACCCGGGTATAAAGCAGTGTTATACCCGGGTTGAATACCGGGTCAGTGGCTGCGTAAACGGGCTCCCGGGTCGATGCAACCCGGGACCCGTTTACTAGATAGGGAGAGGCGGCGCGGAGATGAGCTCATCTCCCAGCGTCGGCTCCGCCCCCCGCCCGGCTTATTGCCGGGTCGGGGAAGCCAGCAGCAGCTGCCAATGCCGGATCCCACCCAGGAAGGACCCGCTTCCAATTCCCGGGTGGGATCCGGCATTGGCAGTGTGAAAGGGGTATTAGACAGACTAGACTTAGGTCGACAGTGTCTAGGTCGACCACTATTTGTGGACAGTAAGTAGGTCGACATGGGTTCTAGGTCGACAGGGACTCTAGTACATGTCGACCTAAAGTCCCTGTCGACCTAGAAACCATATCGACATACTTACTGTTGACCTAGTGACTGGATCCCCTTGCAGGAATAGCAGTAGCAATAAACGCTGTCTCTCCAAGTTACATCTCCACATTTCTAAAAGACACTTCCTGTAACTATGACAATGCACATGCAAACTGTCAATTTTGGAGCAGGGCGAAGGCAGCGGGAGAGGTACTGTAATATCCCTCTCCTGCGATAATCCCTCCATAGGAAAAAAAAATCGATTTACACAATCTGAAGTTGTGAGGGACGTGGTGCAGCCCAACGGGCCCAAACTCCAAAAAGCTTTGCTTTTTAGAGTTTGGTACATATGAGTCAGACTGTAGTCCCCTTTGATAATAATGGAGACAGCAGTCTTCAGCGCTAATGAGCTTTTTGCCGGAGATATATTTGAAATCTCCATCACATTGCTGTAGAATGTGAAACTTCAGGGACACAATTTAACTAACATTGAACTACAGAGAACACTTTAACTATGGTTAATATATTGCTTGATAAACAGGTTCTTTTGGTGCAACACAGACGGAACAAAACTCAAAGGTCTCCAGTTCAAAAGATCACATACTTACAGACCTTGAGTATATAAATTACTATTTTCTCACAACGTCTGGCCTATATATTTTTGAATTCCCTAGTAAATTGCTGTACTACATATAATACTGCACGTGTAACACATGCGGTTTATTGCTGTTTCAATGGTATCTAAAATTAGCAATGGAAGCATTTCTGAAAATTGGTGCACAGGCACCCAAACCACGGGCTTTATGTACATTTATTCTTGCCATCTCAGAAATGTGTCCTCCCACGGCATTCGCGCCCAAAGAAGCAAATGAACTGCTTCACTAATTACCTGCAGCTGAAAACAATTGAATTCCCCCTACAGAACACTTTTACCTGCTACTTATCTCCATTTTTCAGATAGTACCTCATATTTCTGTAACGTCCTAGAGGATACCGGGGTTCCATTTAGTACCGTAGGGTATAGACAGGTCCACTGGGAGCCATGGACACTTTAAGAATTGGACAGTGTGGGCTGGCTCCTCCCTCTATGCCCCTCCTACCAGACTTAGTTTAGAAAATGTGCCCGGAGGAGGCGGTCACGCTTATGGAAGCTCCTGAAGAGTTTTCTGCATTTATCTCCTATATCAGCGGTGGCCAACACGTGGCTCTCGAGCCGCATGTGGCTCTTTCATCCGCCGCAAGCGGCTTGGCCGGCTCCTGGCAACCGCTGCCCGGCACACACACTTTTCTTGTCTCCGGCGGTGTCTCTTCAATTCAGCACCGGTCCATGAGCCAATCAGAGCTCGCGGACCGGCAGCTGAGGCTCCTGATTGGCTGCCGGACCGTGAGTTTTGATTGGCTCACGGACCGGCGCCTAATTGAAGAGAGAAACCGCCGCCGGAGAGTGAGGGTCAGGAGAGTCGCGTGCTGCGCTCCCCTCCCCTAAAAAAACAGCAGCAACGCGGTGAGCAGCATGGGGGAAGGGTAGGGGGGAAATGTATATCTGGCATTGGGGTCATATCTGGCACTGTGGGGACATATATATGTGGCACTGGGGGCATAGCTTGCTCTGGGGACATGTATATCTGGCACTGGGGGCATATCTGACACTGTGGGGACACTGGCACTGGGGGCATGTCTGGCACTGTGGGGACACTGGCACTGGGGGCATAGCTGGCACTGTGAGGACATGTATATCTGGCACTGGGGGCATATCTGGCACTGTGGGGTATATCTGACACTGTGGGGACACTGGCACTGAGGGCAGAGCTGGCACTGTGAGGACATGTATATCTGGAACTGGGGCATAGCTGGTACTGTGAGGACATGTATATCTGGCACTGGGGGCATAGTTGGCACTGGGGAACATGTATATCTGGAATTGGGGGCATATCTGGCACTGGGGGGGAATAGCTGGCACTGTGGGGACATGTATATCTGGCACTGGGGGCATAGCTGGCACTGTGAGGACATGTATATCTGGCACTGTGGGGACATGTATATTTGGCACTGGGGGCATAGCTGGCACTGGGGGGACATGTATATCTGGCACTGGGGGCATAGCTGGCACTGGGGGGACATGTATATCTGGCACTGGGGGCATAACTGGCACTGGGGGGACATGTATATCTGGCACTGGGGGCATAACTGGCACTGGGGGGACATGTCTATCTGGCATTGGGGGCATATCTGGCACTGGGGGGCATAGCTGGCACTGTGGGGACATGTATATCTGGCTCTGGGGGCATAACTGGCACTGTGGGGACATGTATATCTGGCACTGGGGACATATCTGGCAGATATGTATTTGGCACTGTGGGGCATATGTGTACTTGGCACTGTGTTGCATATGTGTACTTGGCACCGTGGGGCACATGTGTATCTAGCACTGTGGAGACATGTATATCTGGCACTGGGGGCATATATGTATCTGGCACTGTGGGGACATGTGTATCTGGCACTGGGGGCATATATGTATCTGGTACTGTGGGGACATGTGTATCTGGCACTGGGGGCATATATGTATGTGGCACTGTGGGGACATGTGTATCTGGCACTGGGAGCATATATGTATGTGGCACTGTGGGGAGATATGTTTCTGGCAGTGTGGAGGCATATATGTATCTGGCACTGTGGGGACATATGTTTCTCGCAGTGTGGAGGCACCCATATATTGGCATATTTATATGTATGTGGCACTGTACTGGGGCATTATATGTATGTGGCACTGTACAACATGACTAAAAATGGTAGTTGCTCTTGCCCTTGACTACAGATCTTTTCTGGCTCTTTGCCTTTGACTGGTTGGCCACCCCTGTCCTATATAATAGCCTTATGACTCTGTGCCTGCATTTCTAACGCTGGGCGGAGTCACAGTCACAGATCTGGGTGGCTGGATGCAGGCCAGGAACAGTCCCCTCCCTCGGTCCGCCCAGTCCCCTCCCCATCTCCGCCCACTCCCCTCTCTCCCCCCTCCCCGTACACTCCCTGCACCCTGGTGACACTGCAGCCAGTGACTGCTCAGCTGCCGCACAGTCTGGAGGAGAATGCCGTGGACGACCACTGACTGCCGCCCCCCTCCCACCCGCGGCACCCACAGCCTTCACAACATCCGCCACCCACCCGCGGCACCCTCCCACCCGCGGCACCCACACCTGCAGCACCCCCCACCCGCGGCTCTCACTCCCCCACCCATGGCACACACATCTGCAGCACCCCCCACCCACAACACTCACTCCCCCACCCATGGCACACACATCTGCAGCACCCCCCCGCCCCTCCCCCACCAGCGGCACTCCCGCCCCCTCCCCCACCCATAGCAGCCACATCTGCAGCACACCCCGCCCCTCCCCCACCCACGGCACTCCCGTCCCCTACCCCACCCGTAGCAGCCACATTTGCAGCACCCCCACCTCTCCCCCACTCGCAGCACTCCCGCCCCCTCCCCCACCCATAGCAGCCACATCTGTAGCACCCCCCCGCCCCTCCCCCACCCGTGGCACTTCCGCCCCTCCCCAACCCGCGGCACCCCCACCCATAGCACCCACATCTGCTGCACCCCCAACCCCTCCCCCACCCGCGGCACTCCCGCCCCTCCACCACCAGCAGCAGATGCCCCACCCGCAGCATTCCCGCCCCTCCCCCACCCACGGCACTCCCACCCCCGCCCCCTCCCGTAGCACCCACACCTGCAGCACCACCCGCAGCACTCCCGCACCCTCCCCCATCTGCAGCACCCCCCGCCCCTCCCCCACCCGCGGCACTCACAGCACCCACCACATCTGTCCCCCACCCACGGTACACGCCCCTCCCCCACCCACACCACTCCCGCCCCCTCCCCCACCCGTAGCACCCACAAACCGCCCCTCCCCCTTCCTCTCCCACCCGTGGCACCCCTGCCCCTCCCCCACCCCCGTTCCCACCTCTAACCCCCCTACACCCCCTGCACCTCCCCCACCCTACCCCCATACCCACCTCTCCCCCTCCCACCACATCCGTCCCCCGCACATGCCCCTCCACCACCCGCAGCACTCCCGCCCCCTCCTCCACCCGTATCAACCACAACCCGCAAACCCCCAACCCCTCCCCCACCCACAGTACCCCCTCCCCTTCCCCACCTCTCTCCCCGCTACACCCCTGCACCCAACCCTCCCCCCCCGCACCTCCCCCACCCGCGGCACTCACAGCATCCACCACATCCGCCCCCACCCGCGGCACACGCCCCTCCCCCACCCGTAGCACCCACACCCGCAGCACCCACCACCCCTCCACCACCCGCAGCACCCCTGCACCCCTATACCCACCTCTCTCCCCCGCTACACCCCTGCATCCTCCACTCCACCCGCCGCACCAACAGCATCCACCACATCTGCCCCACAACTGCTGCACATGCCCCCCTCCCACCCACAGCATCTACCACATCCCCCTCCCACCCGCGGCACTCCCGCTTCCACCCCCACCCGTAGCACCCCCACCCGCAGCACCCCCGCCCCCTCCCCTGCCCACAGCGCATCCGGACCCCCACCACACCCCGCAGCCGCCCCTCCCCCAACCACAGCACCTCTGGCCCCTCCCCCACCCGCATCATCTATAGACACCTTCCCCCATTCGTGGACCTACCACACCTCCCCCACCCGCAGCACCTCTGGACCACCTCCCACAGCACCTCCGGACCCCATCCACGGCTCCCCTGCAGCCACTCCTCCACCCGAAGCACTTCTAGAACCTATCACCCAACCTCACCCTCCCTGCAACCCCACCTCCCCAAACAACCCCCCACTACATCGCCCCTCCCCCATGCACACCACCTCCAGACCCCCTCCTTCATCCACAGCCCCCCGCACCCACTCCTCCCCCACCAACAGCATCTACACTACCTTTCCGCACCTCCCCCACCCGCAGCACCTCTAGACCCCACCTCTAGACCCCATCCCCCATCCACGCCCCCTCCACTCCTACCCCTCCCCCACCCACAGCACCTCTGCACCCTTTCTGCCATCCGTGCCACTGCACCCACCCCTCCACCACCCGCAACACCTCTGGACCCCCTCCCGCACCCACCCCTCCACCACACGTAGCACCTCGGACACCATCCGCAGCCGCTACAAGTGATTCCCTGAATTGGGGTGATCAGCGGCACGGATAGGCACCTCCACCTCACTGAACCCACCCTCTTTCCAAACCCCCCACACACACTGAACTTCTGTGAGTATAGTTGCTACCAATGGACATTGGATTAATAAACAAAAAGTAATACTGTGGCCATTATGTGTCTAAGCGACACTGCTACCTGTGGCCATTGTGTATAAGTGGCACAGCTCCCTGTGGCCACTGTGTGTATACGCGGCTCTGGTACCAGTGGCCATTGTGTGTATAAGTGACACTGCTACCTGTGGCCATTGTGTGTATAAGCGCCACTGCTACCTGTGGCCCTTGTGTGTATAAGCGCCACTGCTACCTGTGGCCATTGTGTATATAAGTGGTGGTGCTACCTGTGGCCATTGTGTGTATAAGTGACACCGCTACCAGTGGCCATTGTGTGTATAAGTGGTGCTGCTTGTGTGTATAAGTGGTGCTGCTACCTGTGGCCATTGTGTGTATAAGTGGTGCTGCTACCTGTGGCCATTGTGTGTATAAGTGACACTGCTACCAGTGGCCATTGTGTGTATAAGTGGTGCTGCTAAAAGTGGCCATTGTGTGTATAAGTGGTGCTGCTACCTGTGGCCATTGTGTGTATAAGCGGCTCAGCTACCTGTGGCCACTGTGTGTATAAGTGCCTCTGTTACCTATGGGAATTGTGTGTAGAAGTGGCACTGCTACCGGGGGCCATTGTGTGTATAAGCACCACTGCTACCTGTGGTCATTGTGTGTATAAACTGCTTTGCTACCTGTGGGCACGTTGTGTATCAACGTCTCTGATACCTGTGGGCACTGTGTGTATCAACGCCTCTGCTACCTGTGGGCACTGTGTGTATAAGCTGCCCTGCTACCGCTGGCCACTGTGTGGATATGTGGCTCCATTACCTGTGGCCACTGTGTGTATAAGCTGCGCTGCTACCTGTGTCCATTGTGTGTATACGCAGCTCTGATACCTGTGTCCACTGTGTGTATAAGCTGCGCTGTATACACTAGCAGTATATACTACACTATGTTATTCATTGTGCCCTGCGGCCACTCTTCACGCCCTCACAAAGGGCTACGCCCCCTTGACAATCGCACGCCCTTCCCCCTTGCAATATTTACCCACTAGCATAAACTTTTTTGCAGGTAATACTCCATATAATAACAATTATAGCACAGCTGAAGCCCGTGCAGGGGTTACAGGTCGTAGCCTTTTGCAACGGTATTTTCTAACACCTTCCCTCTCTTTATCCTCTCCCTACCACCCTGCCTCTCCCTATCCTTTACCGATCGCACAGCGTTTCTGTACATTCCCTTTCTCCCCTCCTACGCCTCTCTATCTTTTCTCAACCGGACACCATTTCTGTATGCCCTCTATACTGCCCTGTGTTTCTGATTCTGTTATCTACCGGCCTGCGTATGTCCAAAGGTGTGCAGGGGTTAACGGGGCGTAGCCCCTAACGACGGTGTGAAGAGCGCCCAGTAGGGTGCAATGAATCACCTAGTTTTAAATGTTTGTTGTTTTCAGGCAAGCATGCCTGCTTCGTGGAACTTGGGGGGGGGGGGGGGGGGAGTGGCCCAACTTCTTGAAGGGTTAATGGTCCCGTTCCCCGCTGACAGGACACTGAGCTCCTGAGGGAACTATTCGCAAGCCCCACCACGGCGAGCGTACATTCCCGCAGCACCCCTAACAGAGCCAGAAGAAAGAAGAGTGGTGAGTACTAAGCCGGCGTCCCAACTAGCGGGTCGCCGGGCATTATGGCGGCATGAGGGTACGGAGACGCATGGCTTCTAACAGGGGCGGAATGCGTCTCCATACACAGTACACAGCTGTGTCTCAGTACATTGTGCACAGTACCCACACTGACAAAAACAGCCTTAAAACGGTTTGCTCTCCATTTTAAGCAACAGATTACCTCAATCAGTGTAAAAAAAGCGGGAAGACCGGGCGCCATTGAAGGGGTGGGGCTTCTCTATGAGAGGATCCAGCAGCTCACCAGCGCCATTTTCCCTCTGCAGTGGACACAGACGCTGACTGACAGGGACGCGCAGCTCCTCCAGTGTGACTCCAGATTACCTCAACGTTACCAGGGGGTCATAGAAGGGGGGGAGCAATTATTAATGTACTAAGTCCCCTATCAGGGTACTTAGTCTGCGACCCGGCTAAGCTTGGCATTAGCGATAAGGGCGTGGTGGGGGCTGGCTCCAAGTTACTCTGTGTCTCCCTGAAGGGCTCTTTCTGGGTTAATTGTGCTTAACCTTTTCCTGTGTGTGTGCTGTCACATTTACATTATGTCAGGCAAAGAGTGTGTTTCTTGTACAGCGGAGTGTTCCTCTTCACCAGGGGGCTCACTACTGGGTACTCAGGGCAGTGCATCTTCCCAGCATAGCGGGGCTGAACCAGAATGGGTTAGTTCTGTCAAAGTCGGAAAAATATCATGCTACACGTTGCCATATATCCACTCTATGCGCGTGCCTGCTGCACGTGCACATTCTCTCCCGTGCGTGCGGATACTCGCAACCGCGTGATGGCGCCTCGGCCATGCGCACGAGCGCGTGGTATGTGCATTTACGGTAGAGTTTGTGTGCGTCTAGCGGGCGACTCAATCGTTAAATAATAAAACCAAATAGTATGTTTTATAGATAATGTTCCACTTAATAATGACTGTAAGTTTGTTTAATGTAAATGATCGCTGGACAGAGGAATTCCTCTTTGTATGGTACGAAGGGTCAGACAGGGTTTGAACAGCTGTGTCTGGTACCTAACTAAAGAACATTTTATTAGAAACAATCCGGTGCTGGTTAGGTAAAGATTAATCGCTCCTGCGTATAGTTATGGCCATTAGTATTTTCTGGACATTTACTATATTTGCGATTCATTACCCATGCGGCGGGAATCTTCAGATTCCCTCACACCTGAGCAGTTTGATATAGTCGCAGCCCACCTGTTCAAACTAACCTATGACCTTTTGTTATGATGCAGGGAGACATTCCTGTGTCCAATGAACAATGAGATTATAGGTCCCATTGTAGTGTATTGTACGCAGTGTATATAAGATCAGCCAGCCTGGGCAGCTCTCTCACTCTCCACAAACGGTTTTCATATTGACTAACTTGGAGCTGGTACCAGAAGCTGCGCAGCGATCGTTCCCAGTGTGTGTAAGTAATTCTCTGTAATCAACTTGTTCTCTGTTTGTATTGGCCATTCTCTCTCTCTCTCTGTTATAGTATAAGTTTGTGACGCTATTGTATATTTCTGTCTAGATATTCTGTTAGAATGATATGTTAGCATGTAGTGTATGACTTGTAAACTGTTTCCCCTTTTCGATATGGTTGAACCACAGGAAATCATCGAGTTCTCGTGAAGGTACATACGTGTAAGTGACTGCACGGTGGCTTGGGAGGCATCCCTTGTTAAACATTTAAAAAAGAGCATTAGAGTATAGCAGACCAGGAGGTCTACTGTAGCACAGACCAGGAGGTCCAGAAACAGACCAGGAGGTCTAGGTACAGCAGACTAGGAAGTCCGCTATAGATAAAGAGTAAAGGAGCACAACACCAGGAAGGGTTGGTGCGGTACCCATATAGGCCATTAAGCTCTGGCTGAAGGAATTCGCAGCCACAATTTTCGATTCCACTGGTCGCTCCGCACATAAGATTAGTTGCTTATGTGCAGAACGATTGTACCGCACGTAATTGTGTGCATTAGTTGGTAACTTGACCCAGTACCATTTGCGTACGCTAGAGGGGTCATAAACGCTATTTGTACATTCTAACGTGATTTGTGTAATTTTTTTTATTTTAAGGGAAGTTCGCTGGTCACTTGGGAACTATCCAACAACCAATAGTTACTGGGAAGGGTTAAGTGCTCTTCGGATCACACCCACATGTTCCAGTAAATAGAGGTTCAGGTCGCAGGGGCCCTAGGTCGAGTACGCCAGCGCTAGTGCAGTGTGTGGGCGTATTGGTCGACGTGGGCGAGTGAGTGGAGTACTCGGTAAACCTCCGCCGCCGGCCTACCCCGGACATCTTGGTTTTTTAAGGGTTCGTTGAAGACCCTGATTTGAAGGTCAGAGGTAGTGAAAGCAACACCTGCAAAGATGGGGGCCAGTTGTTCAGGTAGGGGGCGATCAACCTCGGTTCGGGTTGACTTAGTAAACCGGCCAATAGAGTCGGCAAGGATAACGTGTGATACAGACCGGGAAGTCCGAAATGGATCACACACAAAGGTCAATTAATGGGAAAGAATGACTGTGCATGACGGAGAAAAGTTCCCACGGGTAGGCAGTTTTAGTCCCGAGGTGTTGCAAAATCTAAGGAGAAGGATATGTCTCATTAAATCTGCAAAGAGACGGATCAAACATTATGATTATTTACAGTTATGGCAACGGGAAGGTGAAATACAAGGAGAATTAGCTTACACAGCTGACTCTCACTGTGGTAAGAAAAATATGGCAACGGGAGAGAAGGTGGTTACAGAGAATGGCACACTGGTGTATGATAAAAATGCACTTAGCAACTGTATTATAGATGATAAGGATAAGTGTAACAAATGTAACAATTATAAAAGTAAAACTGTTAAATGTTCAATTGTTAACCCGTGCAAGTTGCACTCCATGTTAAACTTCCCTCAGGATTACCAGCAAGAAAGTGAGCCCAGCACGATGTCGGCACCTTTTTCAGCAGCCATCACACAAGACATCCAGGTGGACACGACCAATTCGGTAAAGGCAGTAATCAAACCCCCTTACGGAGGGTCAGGTGAGGTCGTGTCCACAGGTACGTACGGTGTTATATATCACGCACAAACAAATGTACCTCATATTGTAGAACCAACACAAGATGATGTAATTGAGTTTAATCCTGTCAGGGTGATCACAGTCCCCAATGGGAAGACTGACGCTCAGGGAACCATTCCCGTCAGGGACAGTGCAATGCGCCGTCCCTGGTCCCTGATGGTATTGAGGTCAATTATGTCTGAATTTCCTGATCCTAGGAAAGATATAGTTGCATGTCAAAGGTTCATTAAAGAACTAGGAAACTCCACAGAACCCACCAACAAAGGTTGGCGGACAGTGCTGAGGGCATGTTTGCCCTCCAGTGTTGACCCTGCGAAATTCATTACTGATTGTAAATTAGACACAGAAGTACCTCAAACGGAGGAACACAATCAGGAATGTATTAAGCAGATCAACCGACAGTTAGGAGTATATTTCCCAGCCGTTGTCGAGTGGAACAAAATCTTCTCCATGAGACAAAACAAAGGGGAAAGTACTTCTAATTATTTCCATCGGGCATTGCAGGACATGGCTAAGTATACAGGGATAGAAAACATCAAAACAAATGTGAAGCATAGAGAAGTAGCGGTTAAGGTATTAATGAATGGTTTAAAGGAAGTGTTGAGAACAAGGGTACAGACCACCAACCCAAACTGGAGAAATATCTCGGTGGCTGCATTAAGAAAGTCCGCTGTTGGGCATGAGCAAAACATCAGCAAGCACAGGGAAGCACAGAGAGGTAAGAGGCCTCAGATCCCTGTGGGTAAGTCAAAGGTGATAAGGTGTTATAATTGCCAGAAGGAAGGTCATTATGCACGAGATTGTAGGTTTAAAGAACCACAGAAGGTATATAAACCCCCTAGACAAAGACATGAGCAGAGTCATGACACACAAAATTGTAATCAGGGATCACATAGGAAGGAGTTTGGGCCGCACCTGTAATATGCAGTCGGGAAAGGTGATCATTAGGACTGATAGTAAGCCTGAGGTTACAGTTAATGATATTGGGAGGTCAGTTCCTTGTAAACACAGGAACGGCCGGGTAAACGTTGTAAAATTTATTTGTAAATGTTTCTTTTTCCCCATCTCTGACGTTCATTGGCAGAACTCAAACATCACATAGCTATTTGGTCCTTGCAGAAGTCTACCTAACCCCAGTGTGACCTACCGACATCGGTGTGTCCTGGTCAGGCACAAAAGGGTGGAGTGTGGGAATACTGGTGGGGAGAGGACTTCGCAAGGACACCAGTGGATGTGTTGGTGTGACAGCCTGATGGTGAACGGAAGATCTGACAATGTTTTTTTTTTTTGTTGGTTAATGCAAAATGTGATGAATTGTTCTCTCTCTCGTTTTTTTTTTTTTCCCCCTCTTCTTTCTCATGTTCTCATGCTTTAAAGATGGTATGTCACACATCAGTTGGACAAATGGTAATGCAAGATTTTTTGCTCCTTACAGAAAGATCGCAGATTTGGAAGGAATATTGTATCACCAGAATGTTCGTTTGGAAGACTGAGAGACAGCACCTTTGAGATGACAGCAGAGCAAGAAGAACAACAAGACTAGAGGACAAAAGCATCATAACATTTTTTTCTTTCCCCTCAAAGTATTTTTTTTGTGCCCCCATTACAAATTTCTCTTTCTCCTCCTGTAAGATGGACTCGCCCCAGGAGACTGCAGTCCGTGTTTTCCTGTTGACCATGGTGTTGACCGGGGCAGTCTGTTTCGGTGAGAGTGCCAGTGAGGTCGAGAAAGGATCCGGAAGGGGTTTCTGATGACTGAGACGGAGGCGTAAATTTCCAATAGCAACACAATCACCAAGCAAAGGCGAGTACCAGAAAACGATCTAGCAGCCATGTTATTTGTAGACATTGTGAAGGATTGTTAGCTAAAGAGAACTGCATCTGTAGGCACTGTGACAATATAGTTGAGGATGGGTGCATCAAGAAATGTCAGTCCAGTTTTAATGTCCACATGGACCGGCATCCATTGAGTGACTATCACTCCCTAGTGGGTAAAGTGTTAAACCAGACAGACTGTTGGGTATGCTCTCAAGTACCTCAAGGTCATAGCAAATCAGGACTAGTACCATTCCCTTTAACTGTAAGAGAGGTACTTGAGCTAAGTGGTTGGAGGCCGGTGGACAAGAGGTTTAATATCTCTAGTCCTCCTAGTTTGAAGCTCCACCAATATCATGTGGATAGGTCCTTAATATGCTTTAACATTTCCAATCCCCGAAAGACGGGAAATTGGGAAGTGTCATGGAGTAATCAAACCATGACCTTTTCATACAGACCCGACAGAATGCCCATAGACACAGGACTTATACGCCAGATAGCCGACCATGGAAAATATTTCCGGTATAGGTACACTCTAGGAAGTAGGACCATGCGAGTTGGAGAAGTATCACCAGGATACTGTGCACATATCGTACAACCTGATACGTGTACTAAACAGATGGGAGAGTTAGGGTTAGGAGATTTCACATGGAAAATTTGTAACATGATAATGTCATACTCCGTCCCATATGTTCTCCCCGATGATGCATATTTCATATGCGGGAGGAAGGCGTATAAGTGGCTTGCCCCAAACTCAGAGGGATTGTGCTATATTGGAAAAGTACTGCCTGAAGTAATGACTGTAACCCATAATAAAATGAAAGATATTCACCGCAGTGCCCAAGCTCCTTATACTCACACTCATTACGAGCACATCGTTAAACGGCACCTGATAGAGAGAACAGAGCATCCGGCCTCTGACCTGATCCATGAATCCACCGGGATTCAATTCCTAATCGCGTTAGATATCACTCGTACCGCCAGAGGAGTGATAAATTATAAATATATATCTGCGCTTGCAAATTTATTAGACAATATCACCGAAATGTATGACGACACATTCAGGTACACTGGGAAAGAGTTACAAGCCTACAAAACAGAACTGGTTCAGCATAGGATGATTCTCAATTACCTCACAGCTGTGACAGGCGGGTATTGTGTTACCCTAGCAACTCAATATGGAATAAAGTGCTGCACGTACATTACAAACAGCACGGAGGACCCAGCCGAGGTCATAGACCAAAAGATGGATGACATTTTACAATTAAAGTGGGAGTTTCGAAGGAAACACAATCTCACACTCGCTGCTGTGGGTAATAAGCTGACCAGTTGGGTGTCATGGTTGAACCCACGAAATTGGTTCTCGGGCTTAGGAGAATGGGCCCAAGGTATTATTATGGATGTAGGGAAATGTCTTTTGTGTATTCTGGGAGTCGTCATATTGGTTGGCCTGATATTTAGATGCGTTCGGGTTTTAGCGAAGCGTAAAAGTAATACCAGGGGGATGAGTCTAAGGAGCGAAGACACTGTACTAACAACAACTAATTTGATGTATGACCCAACGATAGAGACAATGTTGTGATGAAAATGTGATTCCACGGTCCGTTTCTTTCACCCGTTTCTCCTTTGTTTTCCTCCAAGGTACAAAGACATCCGCTTGGAAGAAGAATTTGACAACCTCTCTTATACAGACCATTGATGAACTATACTATAAGCCCCATTTTCCCTAGTGACTTTAAATTTTACGATAGCCCAAATACTTTAGTGACTAACTTTCTGGACAATGGAAAAACTTTTGCCGTCATTTATAGCAAAAACATCAGGAGACTACAGTCAACATGTACATCGAGACAAGACAAGACCTCAATCGGCAAATGTATATTAAACTCACATAGTTTATGACTGCATTTACCATAATTGCTTCTTATCTTCATTTCTACAATCTTCAGGTAATGACACACATAGCCAATAGGGAATATAGGCACAGATATCAGCACTCACATATCCCCCCATTCATGTATCATCAACTAAAATGTGCTCCCCCATTTTGTTACAACCAAAAGCCGAAAAGAGCTCGGTAAAGTTTGACAGCCCATCCACAGACCCGTAATACGGGATAAGAAGGAATTCAAATGTATACTTCGCAATACCTCGAAGCTTGATCTAAAACACGTACGGCACGATGATACATGACCCCTCAAACATGGATTCATACACACATGCTTCTACTATCTCACTAGGTCATACCTTTTTCCCACCTGATCCTCTTCTCCCTTACCTAATCATAGAAATGTATTTACATATGACATATATTTTTATTTTTTTAACTGTTTTAGGAAGTGGCAGTTATTGATGACTGCCAAAGGGTGGACTGTCAAAGTCGGAAAAATATCATGCTACACGTTGCCATATATCCACTCTATGCGCGTGCCTGCTGCACGTGCACATTCTCTCCCGTGCGTGTGGATACTCGCAGCCGCGTGATGGCGCCTCGGCCATGCGCTCGAGCGCGTGGTATGTGCATTTACGGTAGAGTTTGTGTGCGTCTAGCGGGCGACTCAATCGTTAAATAATAAAACCAAATAGCATGTTTTATAGATAATGTTCCCCTTAATAATGACTGTAAGTTTGTTTAATGTAAATGATCGCTGGACAGAGGAATTCCTCTTTGTATGGTACGAAGGGTCAGACAGGGTTTGAACAGCTGTGTCTGGTACCTAACTAAAGAACATTTTATTAGAAACAATCCGGTGCTGGTTAGGTAAAGATTAATCGCTCCTGCGTATAGTTATGGCCATTTGTATTTTCTGGACATTTACTATATTTGCGATTCATTACCCATGCGGCGGGAATCTTCAGATTCCCTCCCACCTGAGCAGTTTGATATAGTCGCAGCCCACCTGTTCAAACTAACCTATGACCTTTTGTTATGATGCAGGGAGACATTCCTGTGTCCAATGAACAATGAGATTATAGGTCCCATTGTAGTGTATTGTACGCAGTGTATATAAGATCAGCCAGCCTGGGCAGCTCTCTCACTCTCCACAAACGGTTTTCATATTGACTAACTTGGAGCTGGTACCAGAAGCTGCTCAGCGATCGTTCCCAGTGTGTGTAAGTAATTCTCTGTAATCAACTTGTTCTCTGTTTGTATTGGCCATTCTCTCTCTCTCTGTTATAGTATAAGTTTGTGACGCTATTGTATATTTCTGTCTAGATATTCTGTTAGAATGATATGTTAGCATGTAGTGTATGACTTGTAAACTGTTTCCCCTTTTCGATATAACTAAAAGCTTGTTAGTAAAGGTGTTGGAACCTTAGCAAGGTATCGTGTGTTTATTATATTGCAGAAGGTAATAGGAGCGTCTCAAACGCTCAAGCATTATCAAGGTTAAGCAGCGTTATATCGCTACAGTATTTCAGTTCAAGGTTTACAGTATAAGAGTATCCTTTCGGTGCGTTACATTCAAGGTTTACTGATTGTCATCCTGTGAGCGTCTGCGCCGCTCGTGATCTCCTCGTGGTCTCGAGCGTCCGCTACGCTGGTAGCGTAGCATTACGGTAGTCAACCGCCTATAGCGTGCCCGACACCACGCATTAAGCTGTGAACGAGCGTGTCGCATGTGCGTCTCGATCACGGCCGAGCGTATGCTACGCTAAGTGCGTACCCTTACGGTACCTCATACGCCAATTGCGTACTGTGTCTCTTACCCATTTATTGTGAATGTTATAAGATAAATAGTTAGCTTTATCAATTCCATCAAAGGAATGATCTCAAATATTTCTAAAAAGCTATCCCGCAATGAGAAAGAGACGCAATAGTTAAGAAAGACTGTGGATGAGTTTATGAATAGAGACTCAGTCCCCAAACCAGCGTCTCATTCCCCTCCAATTTGTCCGCAAAATATATCTCTGGCCTATATCCTGCAGTCTGACTCTGACGCTGATGGGTCAGACATGGAGGAGGGTGAGGTGGATTTGGAGGGGGGATGCTACTCTTTCACAGGGAATAGAGGCTCTTATAGAGGCTATCAGAGATGTTCTGCAAATTCCTGATAAGGTGTCAGGGGAGAGTGAGGAATCTTATTTTAATGTAAAAAATAAGTCTTCAGTCACTTTTCCTGCGTCAAAAGAATTGAAGAACCGTGGGTTAATCCTGATAAGAAATTTCAAATCCCTAAAAGGTTGCTCTCATCTTTTCCTTTTCCTCTGGAGCATAGGAAAAAATGGGAAAATCCACCGATAGTGGACGCATCAGTCTCTAGGCTATCACGTAAAATTGTATTACCTGTCCCTGGTGCAGATACGGCTATTCGTAAAATTGAGACTACACTCAAATCATTGTACACAGCTGCTGGGGTGGCCCAAAGAACCACTATTGCATGTGCGTGGATCACATAAGCCATTGCTAAATGGTCAGGTAACCTAATTGAGGGGTTAGATTCCTTGTCTAGGGGGGATGTTGTTTTACTCCTGCAGCATGAACTTTATGGTGGAAGTCATAAAAGAGATTGGTTTGCTTAATCCACGCACCATCGCTATGTCAGTGTCAGCATACAGGGGCTTGTGGCTACACCAGTGGACTGCTAATGCGGACTCCAGGAAAGGAATGAAAGGCCTACCATTCACAGGAGAGGCCGTGTATGGAGACGAACTAGACAAATGGATCTCCAAAGCCACTGCGGGTAAGTCTACGTATCTTCCTTCCGCAGCTCCCCCAGCTAGAAAAGCTTATTCAGCTTCAAATTTACAGTCCGTTCCGACAGCCGAGTTTAAGGGAAAATCCAGAGGTGCTTCTACGGCCTCCAGAGGCCCAAGAGGTAAACCACGCAAACCAGCAACTGCAGGTGTTCAGGAACAGAGCTCAGGCTCTGCTTCCTCAAAGCCTTCAGCATGACGGTGGACCGCGAGGCCTGGAGGTCTGTCAGGTGGGAGCCCGACTACAATTCTTTAGTCACATCTGGTCAAGTTCGTGTCGGGAACCCTGGGTAATAGACCTTATTTCGCAGGACTACAGACTGGAGTTCCAAGAGCTCCCACTTCACAGATTCTTCAAATCAGGCTTACCAGCTTCACAAGAGGCAAGTACAGTATAACTTTACAGCAGGACATCCAAAAACTGGTACAGACTCAAGTCATTGTTCCAGTTCCACCTCATCTACACAACAAGGGGTACTATTCCAACTTGTTTGTAGTACCGAAACCGGACGGTTCGGTATGAACAATTCTGAACCTCAAGTCCTTGAACCCGTTCTTAAGCGTGTTCAAGTTCAATATGGAGTCTCTGAGAGCGGTGATCTCAGGTCTGGAGGAAGGGGAATTCCTTGTGTCTCTGGATATCAAGGATGCGTACCTTCACATTCCGATCTGGCCGCCTCACCAGGCTTATCTACGGTTTGCGCTACAGGACTGTCATTAACAGTTCCAGGCCCTGCCATTTGGTCACTCCACGGCACCAAGGGTGTTCACCAAAGTGATGGCAGAGATAATGTTTATACTCCGCAAGCAGGGAGTGAACATAATTCCGTACCTGGATGATCTTCTGACAAAGGCACCATCCAGGGAGAGGTTGCTGGACAGCATTGGCCTCTCAACTAAACTTCTCCATGATCACGGGTGGATTCTGAATCTTCCGAAATCTCACCTAGAGCCAACACGGAGGCTTTCATTCCTGGGAATGATACTGGACATTGGTAATCCAGTCGATGGTTCGGGATGTACTGAAGCCAACCCGGATTTCGGTGCATCTATGCATTCGCATTCTGGGGAAAATGGTGGCCTCTTACTAGGCACTTCAATACGGAAGGTTTCACGCAAGACCCTTCCAGCTCGATCTGTTGGACAAATGGTCCAGATCGCATCTTCACATGCACCAGAGGATTCGTCTGTCGCCAAAAGCCAAGATCTTCCTTCTGTGGTGGCTACAGACCTCTCACCTCGTAGAAGTTTGGAATTCAGGACTGGATCCTGTTAACCACGGACGCAAGCCACAGAGGTTGGGGAGCAGTCACTCGGGGTGCAGTTTCAAGGAAGATGGTCAAGTCAGGAAGTCGTCCTTCCAATCAACATTCTGGAACTCAGGGCCATATACAACGCCCTTCTGCAGGCCTCTTTTCTTCTTCAGGATCGGGCCCATACAAGTCCAGTCAGACAATGTGACGGCATTGACGTACATGAACCGACAGGGCGGAACGAAAAGCAGAGCAGCAATGTCAGAGGTGTCAAGAATTCTCTTCTGGGCAGAAAAAACCGCGGTGGCATTGTCAGCGGTCTTCATTCCGGGAGTAGACAACTGGGAAGCAGACTTCCTCAGCAGACATGACCTGCACCCGGGGAAGGGGGGACCTTCACCCGGAAGTGTCAGGTGCTTGACACATCGGTGGGGATATCCACAAATCGACATGATGGCCTCTCGTCTCAACAAGAAGCTCAAGTGGTATTGTTCCAGGTTGAGAAACCCACAGGCAGTGGCGGTAGATACTCTAACGACTCCATGGGTCTATCAGATGGTGTATGTGATTCCTCCGAAGAATTCTCAAAAGAATAAAAAAAGTGGAAAAGGTTCAAGCAATCCTCATTGCTCCGGAATGGCCAAGAAGGGACTGGTACACGGACCTTCTTGAGATGCTTCTCGATGATCCGCGGCCTGTACCTCTTTGTAAGGATCTTCTGCAACAGGGCCTGTTCATCTATCAGGGCTTACCGCGGCTACGTTTGATGGCATTGAAGTTGAACTTCTGGCTGAATCTAGCCAGAAGAGGGATCCCTAATAAAGTTATCCCAACTATGATCCAAGCCAGGAAGGGGGTAACGTCTAAACATTACCACCATATTTGGAATAAATACATCTCTTGGTGTGAGAGCAGAACTTATTCTGCAGTGGAATTTCACCTGGGACGTTTCCTGCTTTTTCTGCAGGCAGGTGTGGGCTTAAGTTTGGGCTCAATAAAGGTCCAGATTTCAGCCTTGTCCATTTTCTTTCAAAAACAATTGGCTTCTCTCCCTGAGGTACAGATGTTTTTGAAAGGTGTTCTGCGCATACAACCTCCCTTTGTGCCTCCCACGGCACCTTGGGATCTCAATTTGGTGCTGCAGTTCCTCCAATTGGACTGGTTTGAACCATTACAGGAGGTGGGCGTAAAATATCTTACATGGAAGACCATCACACTGTTGGCCTTGGCTTCAGCAAGACGTGTGTCAGAGCTGAAGGCTTTGTCTCACAAGAGCCCCTATTTAATTTTCCATGAGGACAGAGCTGAACTCGTCAGCAATTTCTCCCAAAAGTGGTGTCTGCGTTTCACATCAACCAACCTATTGTGGTTCCGGTTATCACCGACACTTCCGCTACTTCAAAGTCTTTGGATGTTGTGAGGGCTTTGAAGATATATGTAAAGAGGACAGCTCGTCACAGAAAATCCGACTCGCTGTTCGTTCTATATGATCCCAATAAAATTGGGTGTACTGCTTCAAAGCAGACAATTGCATGCTGGATCAGGCTCACTATCCAGCATGCTTATTCCATGGCAGGGTTGCCGGTTCCAAAATCTGTACAGGCCCACTCTACTAGGTCAGTGGGTTCTTCTTGGGCAGCTGCCCGGGGTGTCTCGGCTTTACAGCTATGCCGAGAGGCTACTTTGTCTGATTCAAACACATTTTCTAAGTTCTACAAGTTCGATACTTTGGCCTCTGAGGAGATTCAGTTTGGTCAATCAGTTCTGCAGGAACCTCAGCATTCTCCCACCCGGACTGGGAGCTTTGGTACATCCCCATGGTACTAAATGGAACCCCAGTACCCTCTAGGATGTAAGAGAAAATAGGATTTTAATTACCTACCGGTAAATCCTTTTCTTGTAGTCTGTAGAGCAGCCTTTTTCAACTGGTGTGCCGCCGTCCGCCGCACAGACCTGCTGCCGCCAGCCAGCAAGACCTGACACCGGCGCCAAACAGATCGCCGCCCGCCGCACATACCCACTGCTGCCAGCCAGCAAGACATGCCACCGACGCCCGCCAGACAGCCCCTCAGCATCCGGCAGGCAGTTCACAACCAGCGCTGGATTTTAATTCCGACAGCCGGCCCGTGACCTATGGTGAGTCACAGGTCATGCAACGCATGTCGCCCGCCCACTCACACAGTGCTCTGCTGCTCCATGCTGCCTGGTGAGGTGAGGTCCCGTAGCGCCTCACTGATATTTAGTTATTAAAGCATGACAAATTATTATGGGTGCTGGGGGCAGGCGTGTGGAATTACTAAGGAGGTGGGCAGGTGTGTGGAATTACTAAGGGGGGGCAGGTGTGTGGAATTACTAAGGGAGGGAGCTGGTGTGTGGAATTACTAAGTGGGGAGCTGGTGTGTGGAATTACTAGGGGGGAGCTAGTGTGTGGAATTACTAAGTGGGGGAGCTGGTGTGTGGAATTACTAAGGGGGGAGCTGGTGTGTGGAATTACTAAGTGGGGAGTTGGTGTTTGGAATTACTAAGGGGGGAGCGAGTATGTGTAATTTCTAAGGGGGGGGGGGGCAGGTGTGTGGAAATATGAGGGCCAAATATTTGTAGAAAAAAACTGATGGTGTGCCTTGGCAATTTTAAAATCTTGCTTAGTGTGCTATGAGTTTAAAAAGGTTGAAAATCCCTGCCGTAGAGGATACTGGGCACCCACCCGATGCTTTGTTCTTCCTGCACTGTTACTGGGTTAAGTAATGTTGGTTCAGCTGTTGCTGTTCCTGTTTAAAGTTGGGTTAGCATAGCTTTCCTCTGTTTGTGTGTGCTGGTTTGGAATCTCACCACTACCTTTATCTATCCTTCTCTCAAAGTATGTTCCTCTCCTCGGGCACAGTTTCCTAGACTGAGTCTGGTAGGAGGGGCATAGAGGGAGGAGCCAGCCCACACTATCAAATTCTTAAAGTGCCCATGGCTCCTAGTGGACCCATCTATACCCCATGGTACTAAATGGAACCCCAGTATCCTCTACGGACTACGAGAAAAGGATTTACCGGTAGGTAATTAAAATCCAATTTTTTTGGCAGTACTGAGACACAGACTGAGGATAACTGATACACCCATCAAAAAAAAAACCCCATCTATTTTATAATTTCAAAACCTTGAAATACATTCACAGGGAAATGTAGGAACACTGCATACGTGCCATAACTCTCCACACTTTCTCTCTCCAACAGGAAGCCCTCCCCGAATGCACCAAGGTACCACAAAGCAACAAAGTAACAAGAACCCAAACTCTATAAACACCACCATCCGCAGCAGCACATCCCCAATTTCTACGCAAGTACAAATGGACTTCCAACAAACAAGAAAAATACTCAGACATTTTCAAAAAACTGCTGATGTATAATAAATAAATAAGAAAGCCTTTTCTCAAAGCCCATCAGGCTTTTTATAAAATTATTGCAATATAAATCTGTTTAATTAACAATATTTTAGCTCAAGTTAAAATGCATTCAGCACCTAGACAATGCCCATGCACGGCAATGTACCAGAACACTGGACCTTCAGAATCACAGAAGGAATTGGACTGAATCAAATCTTTTGTAAACCATAAATTATTTTGTTTTTAAATGAATAGATAAATGGTGGAGTACTGTATTATCATGTGTCGAAGTCGAAAATATTACATACACACCACATGCAAACACCAAACGGAGTGGCCTCTGTGCGTGCGCGTTTTCGCCGTGCGTACGCATAGACGCACGCTACGTACACTGGTTCACGAGCCTTGCGTATTGGCACGTGGTATGAGTAAATACGGTAGCATACGCATTTGCACAGAAAAGCCAGATAGTCATATTCAATATTCTATTTATATAGTGCATAATTTACACATAGGGGTATATGCAATTGCGGTCGAATTGCCGCAAATGTCGAGAAACGGGGCATTTTCGACACAAAAAAATAATTCGACAATGCAATACAGTACTTTTCGACAAAAAAACTGACTTTTCAGATTCGACTTTTTGAAATTCGACAGGTGACAAATTCGACATGTCTGCAATGGTAAAAATGCGGCTTTTCGACAAAAGTATATTCAATTGAAAAATGTCGATTCGACAACAGTGCTTTTGACAGTAAATTCGTCTATTTCATTCCGCCTCACTTTGCTGGCGGAATCTAATAAAAAAAAATTGAAACATGTTTTTTTTTGTGTTTTTTTTTATTGCTAATAGCATATCTATTTATATTAGAAGGGATTAGGTACTTGGTTTGTCTATTAGGAGACACAACTATTATTTATATATTTTTTTTAAATACTATTTTTTTTTAACTGACTAAAATTGAGAGAGCATGGTTTTCAGTAAGAAGGGGCGGGAATGGGTTAAAATTCTGAAAAAAAATAATACGTGGGGTCCCCCCTCCTAAGCATAAACAGCCTCTGGCTCTTTGAGCCGGTCCTGGTTGTAAAAATACGGGGGGGAAATGGACAGGGGATCCCCCGTATTTTTAGAACCAGCACCGGGCTCTGCGTCCGGTCCTGGTGCAAAAAATAAAGTTGTACTTTCAAGGTGTGCGTGTCCTGTTTTTATTTGGGTATTTTTTTTGCAGAACTACAGGTACCAGCGGCCCCGTTTTACCCCCGCATGCTGGTACTTGTGGTTCTCCCAAGTACCAGCTTGCGGGGGAAGCTTGCTGGGACTTGTAGTTCTTCTGCAAAAAAACAATATTCTTTGATTTTATACAAGGCTATCAGCCCCCCATCCGCAGCCCATGGATGGGGGAGACAGCCTCGGGCTTCACCCCTGGCCCTTGGGTGGCTGGAGGGGGGGACCCCTTGATTTAACGGGTCCCCACTCCTCCAGGGTACCCCGGCCAGGGGTGACTAGTTGGAGATTTAATGCCACGGCCGCAAGGACCGGTATAAAAGTGTCCCCCGGCTGTGGCATTATCTCTCCAGCTAGTAGAGCCCGGTGCTGGTTCAAAAAATATGGGGGACCCCTACGCTTTTTGTCCCCCATATTTTTTGCACCAGGACCGGATGCAGAGCCTGGTGCTGGTTCTAAAAATACGGGGGATCCCCTGTCCATTTCCCCCCCGTATTTTTACAACCAGGACCGGCTCAAAGAGCCCGAGGCTGGTTATGCTTAGGAGGGGGGACCCCACGCAATTTTTTTCTGTGTTTTTTAACTATTTTTGCACCGTCGGAAAAGTCGAATCCAGGACGCACTTATCCGTCAATTGGTCCGTCTTTCGACAGCGGGACTGTCGAATCCGTTTTTTATTGAATATGTCGAATTCCGGCACCCGCCGGCCGGAATTCGACGGTCGAATTTAAAAACGGGCGAAAAAAAAGCCGCAATTCGCCCGGAATTGCATATACCCTATAGTCTCCACACACTTTTCCAGCAAGTTACATATACTTAAAAGATAGAACAACAGAGTTATTCAGGGTTACAGGATGTGAGGGGATGTAGCAAGGTTAGAACTTAATGTTTGGTATCCAGATGTGCAGTATTTTGAGAGCCACATTCCTGTCGCTATTTGCAGTTTATCGCATGTTTCTGCGCATAGGTATGTGCAGAATTGTAATATTCATAAACTACTGTAAATACTGTACTCTTGATATTCAGCAGGAACACAGTGCCGAACACCTGCAAGTACACCTGGACCAAGCATCGCCCATTCATTTAAACCAACCTATGACCCCTCATGTACTGTATATGACCTGCCCCTTGACCTATGAAAGAAGAGCTTACATTTCCCATTGTACTGTATTTGGACACATTGTATAAAGAGAGTCCTCCTGACCAGGCTCAGTCTATTCTCTGAAGGTCATCTTGCTAAGACTGACTGAGTCCTGGATCCGGGAGCGCTCGTGAACAAACGTATGTACTATTGGTTGTAGCTCTTCTCTGTAATATTGTTGTATATTTTATCTTTATCTTTTGAGTAAATAGTTACTGTTGATGCGTTGGACCACAACATTGCATTTAACTACTGGTGTCGCATTCCATTCTTGCTTGGGGATAAGGTGTATTCAGCCACACGTGTTGCTTCATTGTGCGCATAGCGTGTCGGCGTGTATACGCAACATGCATACATATCTTAGCGGTTATTTGCTTATGTTTAACGGCCGCAGCGGCCTGAACCACAGTGTGATACGGTATTGCTTTTCCTAGTAAAATAATTGAACTTTACAGATGTTATTATGGCATAGTCAAAGTAAACAATATTGTTTTTCAATTTTCAACACATATAAAATGCATGAATGAAAAAATGCATGGAAACTGTGCAATTTACCTGGTTGTATAAGCACATGTTCAACAGACAACATGGCTGCTACAGGAAGGAGAAGATCCTCACACCCAAGAGATGTCGCTTTAATCACAGCGCAAGCCAGACTGGGAGATAAGGGAAACTCTACGATCAAGCGTCCCAGTTTTGTAACGCTGCCACTCCTTTTAAAAAAAATCCAAAAAACATGCATTTAAAAATATACATCTTTAAACAGATCACAACCTAACAATTGGCATGTAAACACATGTTCATATACACTGCAGTATAGCAAATGAATATACAAATTAGCAAAACAGGCAAAATACGGTATATACTAATCTATTTAAACTTTCAGAAGCACAGCTAGGGGTGTGTTTGGGAGTAAGCCAGGACATGTACACTCTGTCATCCAGCTCACATGTTCAGTCTGCCTGAGATTGTAAATAGAAATACCCTATTTTACAAATGTATATAATGTCTGTTGCTTAGGTACTATGGAAAACTATGGTAAAAGAAACAGGAGAACAAGAGTGATGGAAGGTCTATAGAAAAAAAAGAAGTGGGTTGGACAAAAAGGAGAAAAAATAGGATTTTGATACCTACCGGTAAATCCTTTTCTCCTAGTCCGTAGAGGATGCAGGGGATGACATCAAGACCATGGGGTATAGACGGGATCCGCAGGAGACATGGGCACTCTAAAGACTTTTCATTGGGTGTGAACTGGCTCCTCCCTCTATGCCCCTCCTCCAGACCTCAGTTGTAGGAACTGTGCCCAGGGAGACTGACATTTCGAGGAAAGGAATTACTTAACTAGTGGTGAGATATCTACCAACTCACACCCTCAAACATGCCGCACACATGGCATTCATCATAACACACGCCAACAGGCATGAACCAATTGCAGCAACATGCTGAACTAAAATAACACAACTTGTGTAACTGTAATAACTAAACTGCAGGTAAATTACGCACTGGGACGGGCGCTCAGCATCCTCTACGGACTAGGAGAAAAGGATTTACCGGTAGGTATCAAAATCCTATTTTCTCATACGTCCTAGAGGATGCTGGGGACGACATCAAGACCATGGGGTCTATACCAAAGCTCCAGTATGGGCGGGAGAGTGCGGATAACCCTGCAGCACCGATTGACCAAACTTGAGGTCCTCATCGGCCAAGGTGTCATACTTGTAGAACTTAGCAAATGTGTTTGACCTGACCAAGTAGCTGCTCTGCAAAGTTGTAATGCCGAGACCCCCGGGCAGCCGCCCAGGATGAGCCCACCTTCCTAGTGGAGTGGGCCTTTACCGACGTCGGTAACGGCAATAGAGCCATAGTATAAGCTTGCTGAATCGTATTTCTAATCCAACGTTCAATAGTCTGCTTGGAAGCAGGACAGCCAATCTTGTTGTGAGCATACAGGACAAACAGAGCCTCTGTTTTCCGTATACGAGCCGTTCTAGAGACACAGATTTTCAAAGCTCTAACCACATCCAGAGATTTTGAATCAGTGAATGTGTCAGTAACTACTGGCACTACAATAGGTTGGTTTATGTGGAAAGATGAAACCACCTTCAGAAGAAAATGTTGACGAGTCCTCAACTCTGCCCTATCTTCATGGAAGATCAGGTAAGGGCTCTTGTGAGACAAGGCCCCCAATTCAGACACCCGCCTTGCGGAGGCCAAAGCCAATAGCATCACCACTTTCCAAGTGAGAAACTTCAACTCTATCTTTTGTAGAGGCTCAAACCAATCCGATTGAAGGAACTGCAATACCACGTTAAGGTCCCATGGTGCCACTGGAGGCACGAATGGAGGCTGTATGTGCAGAACCCCTTTCACAAAGGTCTGAACCTCTGGAAGAGAGGCCAATTGTTTCTGGAAGAACACTGACAAGGCCAAAATCTGGACCTTGATTGATGCCAATCGGAGGCACGCCTCCACACCATCTTGCAAAAAATGGAGAAAACGTTCTAAATTAAACTCTTCCGTAGGAGCTTTCTTGGATTCACACCAAGATACATATTTTCTCCAAATATGGTGGTAATGTTTCGACGTTACTCCCTTTCTGGCCTAAATAAGGGTGGGGATGACGTCCTCGGGAATACCCCTCCTGGCTAGGATTTGGCGCTCCACAGCCATGCCGTCAAACGTAGCCGCGGTAAGTCTTGGTACACACACGGCCCCTGCTGCAGCAGGTCCTCTCGAGGAAGAAGAGGCCGAGGATCTCCTAAGAGTAACTGCTGAAGATCTGGGTACCAAGCCCTCCTTGGCCAGTCCGAGGCAATGAAGATTGCTCGAACCCTTGTTTTTCTTATGATCCTGAGTACTTTTGGGATCAGCGGAAATGGAGGGAAGACATACACTGACAGAAACACCCATTGGGTCACTAGTGCATCCACTGCTACTGCTTGAGGGTCTATCGACCTGGAACAGTATCTCTGAAGCTTCTTGTTGAGACGAGACGCCATCATGTCTATTTGAGGAACTCCCCAAAGACTTGTCACCTCTGCGAAGACTTCTTGGTGGAGGCCCCACTCTCCTGGATGGAGATCGTGTCTGCTGAGGAAGTCTGCTTCCCAGTTGTCTACTCCCGGAATGAATATTGCCGACAGAGCTTGTAAATGTTTTTCTGCCCAGCGGAGGATTTTTGTCGCCTCTGCCATTGCCGCTCTGCTTTTCGTTCCGCCCTGCCTGTTTATGTACGCGACTGCTGTTACATTGTCCGCCTGATCTGCACGGGACGGTCTTGAAGAAGATGTACCGCTTGTTGAAGGCCGTTGTAAATGGCTCTTAGCTCCAGAACGTTTATGTGAAGGCAGGCTTTCTGTTGTGACCAATGTCCCTGGAAGTTTTCTCCCTGAGAGACTGCTCCCCAGCCTCGGAGACTTGCATCCGTGGTTATCAGGAACCAGTAGTGAATCCCGAACCTGCGTCCCTCTAGTAGGTGAGAGCTGTTAAACCACCACAGGAGCGAAATCCTGGTTTTTGACGACAGGATTATCTTTCTGTGCATGTGTAGGTGTGACCCCGACCACTTGTCCAACAGGTCCCACTGGAATACTCTGGCATAGAACCTGCCAAAATGTATGGCCTCGTAGGCCGCAACCATCTTCCCCAACAACCGAATGTACTGATCGATCGACACACTTGATGGTTTCAATATCCGTTTTACCATTTTCTAGATTTCCAGAGCCTTTTCCAGCGGAAGAAATACTCTCTGAACTTCTGTGTCCAGAATCAACCCGAGGAAAGACAACCTTGTCGTCGGTTCCAACTGTGACTTTGGGTAATTTATGATCCACCCGTGTTGTTGGAGTATTGACAGAGAGAGTGATATGTTTTGTAACAACTGCTCCCTGGATCTCGCCTTTATCAGGAGATCGTCCAGATAAGGAATTATATTAACTCCTTTCTGACGAAGGAGGACCATCATCTCCGCCATCACCTTGGTGAATACCCTCGGCGCCGTGGAGAGACCGAAAGGCAACGTCTGGAATTGGTAATGGCAATACTGGACCGCGAATCTCAGATAAGCCTGGTGAGGAGGATAAATGGGAACATGCAGGTAAGCATCCTTTATGTCCACCGACACCAAGTAGTCCCCCTCCTCCAGACTGGCAATCACTGCCGAAGTGATTCCATCTTGAACTTGAACCTTTTTAGGTAACAATTCAGATCTTTTAGATTTAGGATCGGTCTGACTGAGCCGTCCGGCTTCGGAACAACAAAGAGGCTGGAATAAAAACCCTTCCCTTGTTGAGACGACGGTACCAGGACTATGACCTGGTCTTGAAATAATTTTTGGATTGCCGCTGTAACTACTTCTCTTTCTGGCTGAGAAACTGGCAAGGTCGATTTGAAAAATGGGCATGGAGGCACGTCTTCAAACTCCAGTTTGTATCCCTGGGATACTATTTGCAACACCCAGGGATCCAGGCCAAACAGAATCCAACCCTGGCTGAAGAGTTTGAGACGTGCCCCCACCCGAGCGGCCTCCCGCAAGGGAGCTCCAGGGTCATGCTGGGGATTTGGCAGAAGTAGGGGTAGACTTCTGCTCTTGGGAACCTGGAGCCGCTGTGGGCTTCTTTCCCCTTCCCCTACCTGCAAAGAAGGGGGAACGCTCGTCTTTTTGTATATATTGGGCCGAAAGGACTGCATTTGCGGGTGATAGGTCTTTTTGCTGGTGCAGGCGCAGAGGGCAAAAATGTCAACTTACCTGCAGTAGCCGCTGAGACTAACGCATCCAGGCCATCGCTAAATAAGCCATGCAAACGCATCCAGGCCATGTCCAATAGCAGTGGAGTGAGTTTTCCGATCAAACAATATTTAAATTGTGAATCTACGTATTCTGTGTATGTCCTCCAATGTCCCTGCCAACTGCAATATGTTGGCAGGACTATTAGATCTATCAAAAGTCGCTTCAGAGAACATAGGTGTAACATTATAAACAAATCCACCAAACACAGTGTCTCCAGACACTTTGTTAAAAGTCATAATGGGGACCCCAAGGGGTTGTCCCTAACGGTAGTTGAACAGTTTTGCCACACTAGGAGGGGTGGGAATAGATTTCGACAGCTATGCATTGGTGAATCAGCATGGATCTTTAAATTAGATACCTTGAGCCCTAAGGGGCTTAATGAGGCCATTGATTATACCTGTTTAGATTAGTCAGTCAGTTCATTTATTTATTTATTTCTATTTCATTCTATCTATATTAGCTATCAATTGTGTTCTGGGAATGGTAGGTTAGGGGTTACTACTACTGACAGCTAAAGGGTGAATTTCATCTCTGTTATTGTAATTTGAGTAATGGTAGTACGAATGTACTTATTGTGCCCATTTCCATTATTATGATATTGTGATCATTTATTTAAATGATTACTATGACCAGCTTCAGGTGATTTACCTTTTTTCTTTTCCTTTTTCTTCTTTCTTTTTATATGAAAACCCCTCTTTTCATATTAATTGTGGTTTGTGCTATTATTATTTGTGTATCAATTATATACTGTATTAAAATTATTTAATACAATTAATTTAACTAACTTTATTAAATATGTTTAGCTTTTTATTATTCATTTTCACATTTATATATTTTTATCTATTATCCATTATTTATTATCCATTATTTATTATTATTTATGTGGGTTTATGTACCGATGTCAGCTGTTTGACAATTAAATGGAACTTGCTTTTTAGAGTATTACTAGTATATGCAGAGTTAATTATAGACCATATCATATTGATGCTTAATTACAATTAAGGCGGTCCTTGTGGGGAGTTAAATAAGGGCTAAGTAGACAGTGAGCCCTATAGTCTTGAGGAAGTCCCGAGCTGTGACGGGACGAAACGCGTTGACGTCATTTCCTTGCTCAGATCCACACTGTGACGGCAACACCTGCACCAGCGCTATTGCCAGCATCTATTACCAGCGGCTTATCCCGGAGCGGCACTAGGAGCACTTATTTCTGCATACCAGGTCAGCGTTTGGAATTGTCCATATCCGCCCAGCCAGGACACAGCTATTGTCTGCACTAAGAATAGTGCCGGCGGCGGACACCGTGGCTGCACGCCACGAGCGCATTCTTCTGAACACCTGCATTGTGGATTCAAACAATTCCACTGGATACTGACGGTAACATCAGCTGCTAGAGCTATTTTAGCTCTCACCATTAGCGGGTATTCCCGCAATTACACCAGGAACTTTATCTTTATACGTCAGGACAGCGGCTTTTGGATCGCCCACTCTTGCCCGCCAGGACAGTGATATCATCTGTGCCACGTATAGTGCCGGCGGTGGACGATTTGGCTGTATGCCGCAAGGAGCAACCTTTAATATCTGTACCGTGTACCTGGACATTCCCGCTGACTGGGTAATTATAACTACAATATTTCCTCTGCACTGGGACGCCAGTAGCAGGAGGATTGGAGATTCTATTACTGGCAATAGCAACTGTTGCAGTTTGTTGCAACGTTTGTAACAGATCACTTTAGTCTGTTCAAATTCATCTGAGATTTATTGTTGCTATTCAAGCATAAGGCTACTTCTAGTCTATTATATCTGTGTGTCTGAGCATACTAATACGGTTTTAGAATTGTATGTTTTTTCATGTGTGTTATTAATGAATAAATTAATTTTATTTTATTAAGCAAGTTCCATGTGTGTCAATTGAGTATAAGCAGACACCTGATTACATTCTAATTATTTTAATTATTACTATTATTATTTGTATCTTCATTTGGATATATTTATTAATTACATTAAGCGCAATATATACGTTATGGTAAGAACTTACCATTGATAACGTGATTTCTCTTATGTCCACAGGTATCCACAGGATAACATTGGGATATTGTCGAGCGACAGCGAAAATGGCACCAACACGGTCACGAGCTTTCTGGCCTCCCAGGATGCATTGGGGCCTCCACTATATAGTCCCGCCCACTGACTCAGTCAGATCAGTTCTTTCCACAGCGATTTTAGGCAGGAACATCAGGCAGAGACCTGTTTAGGCGATAAGAACACACATGCACACCCTTCCATACAAGAAGGAAGAGGTTTTAGTGATTGTCTAGATCAGAGGTTCTCAAACTCGGTCCTCGGGGGCCCACACAGTGCATGTTTTGCAGGTCTCCTCACAGAATCGCAAGTGAAATAATTAGCTCCACCTGTGGACCTTTTAAAATGTGTCAGTGAGTAATTAATACACCTGTGCACATGCTGGGTTACCTGCAAAACATGCACTGTGTGGGCTCCCGAGGACCGAGTTTGAGAACCTCTGGTCTAGATCCTCAAATCAGATGCGTCAGGGTGGGATCCCTGTGGATACCTGTGGACATAAGAGAAATCACGTTATCAATGGTAAGTTCTTACCATAACGTATATTTCTCTGGCTGGGTCCACAGGATTATCCACAGGATAACATTGGGATTCCCAAAGCCATTTTAGTGGTGGGGACGCTCCTGATTGCACAGGAGGACCTTTCGCACGAAGTCTGCGTCATGAGAGGCAAAAGTATCCAAGGCATAATGTCTAATGAATGTGTTTATGGAAGACCATGTGGCTGCCTTACATATCTGTTCTGCTGAAGCACCCTGTTGTGCTGCCCAAGAAGGACCTACCTTACGTGTAGAGTGTGCAGAGACATTAGTCGGAATAGGGAGATCTGCATGCGAATAAGCTTCTGATATTACCATTCAGAGCCATCTCGCCAGCGTCTGTTTACTAGCAGGCCATACTCTTCTATGGAATCCGTAGAGGATGAAGAGAGAATCTGTTTTCCTGATGGCACTAGTACGATCTATGTAGATTCTTAAAGCCCGGACCACGTCCAGCGACGCTTCTCCCGCAGATAGTCCCGATACCTGAAAAGCAGGGACTACAATCTCTTCATTCAGAAGAAACTTTGATACCAACTTTGGAAGATAGCGAGATCTCGGTCTGAGAACTGCTCTGTCTGGAAAAAAACTTAGGAAAGGAGACTTACATGATAATGCTCCTAAATCTGACACTCTTCTGGCTGACGCCATTGCCAGTAAAAAAATAACTTTAACCGTTAACCACTTAAGATCTGCTCTCTCAAGTGGTTCAAGGACCCTGGAGAAATGTAAGAACTAAATTCAAATCCCAGGGAGCTGCAGGAGGAACAAATGGAGGTTGAATATGTACTACTCCTTGAAAAAATGTACGTACATCCTGTAAATCAGCAATCTTTTACTGAAACCATACAGTTAACGCTGATACTTGAACCCTCAAGGAAGCAACTTTCAAACCTTTATCCAATCCTGCCTGAAGGAAATCCAAAATCCTAGCTACTTTAAAAGACCTCGGATTGATATTTTTTCCAGTACACCAGTGAATATAGGCTTGCCATATTCTATGATACACACGGGCCGAAGAAGGCTTTCTTGCTCTAAGCATAGTTTGGATTACTTGTTTCGAAAATCCTTTAGCCTCTAGGATAGAGGTTTCAACAGCCACGCCGTCAAAGATAGGCGATCCAGATGACTGTGACAACAAGGACCCTGCATTAGCAGATCTGGACGCTGAGGGAGCAGTATCAGTGCTTCCACGGACATTCTCAACAGATCTGTGTACCAATGCCTTCTTGGCCAAGCTGGAGCTATTAGAATGATCGCTCCTTTTGCCTGTTTTATCTTTCTCACTACTCTGGGTAACAGGGATATTGGAGGGAACAGATATGCCAGCTGAAATCTCCATTCTACTGACAATGCGTCTACCAGGACCGCTCCTGGGTCTTTTGTTCTCGATCCGTACCTCGGAACTTTGTTGTTTAGACGAGACGCCATAAGGTCTATCTCCGGTAGACCCCATCTGTTCACCAGTGTCTGAAACACTTCTGGGTGTAGTGCCCATTCGGTTTCCTGAATGGTGTGCCGACTGAGAAAATCCGCTTCCCAATTCAGTACACCCGGGACAAATACTGCTGACAATGCCGGGAGATGGAGTTCTGCCCATTTTAGAATGGGAGTTACTTCCTCCATCAATCTCTTGCTGTGAGTTCCTCTTTAATGATTGAGGTATGCTACTGCTGTCGCATTGTCTGAGCGGATCTGGACTGGTCTTCTTTGTAGATTGTCCTTTGCCTGAACCAAAGCCAAGTAAATGGCCCTTATTTCTAACAGATTTATTGGCAGGTGACTTTCCCTTGCGGTCCACTTTCCTTGGAACCATAGGCTTCCGAGTACCGCCCCACCAGCCTTGCAGACTGGCATCTGTTGTCAGGACTTGCCACTCTTTTATCCATAAGGGTCTCCCCTTGTTTAAATGGTCTGTCTGTAGCCACCACGCTAGAGACCTTTTTACATTTACTGGAATCTTTATCATCTGCTTCCTTATCGTCTGATGATTTCCGTTCCATTTGGTCAGAATAAGGTGCTGCAACGGTCTGAAGTGGAATTGCGCATACTCCACCATGTTGAAGGTTGATACCATCAGACCCAACAGTCGCATTGCTGCATGGACTGACAATGTCTGGGCTTGCAACGCTTCCTGAGCCATGACCTGCACCTTGACTATCTTTTTCTATGGTAAGAGAACTTTCTGTAGGTCTGAATCCAATATGGCCCCCAAATGAACCATCCGCTGTGACGGATTCAGGGACGACTTTTCCCAATTTATGAGCCACCTGTGTCTCTGTAGACAAACTATCATCTGTTGAAGATGGCTCAACAGTAAATCTTGCGACTGTGCTAAGATTAATAGGTCGTCGAGGTATGGGAATATTCTTATCCCCTGTTTGCGCAGACAAGCTGCCATAACCACCATGATCTTGGTAAACACCCTGGGTGCTGTAGCTAGCCCGAAAGGCAGAGCTTGGAACTGGAAATGTTGCTGGAGGATGGCAAACCTGAGGTAACACTGATGTGACAGTGCTATAGGCACATGTAGGTAAGCATCCCGCACATCCAGAGATACCATGTAATCTCCCGGTTCCATAGCCAACATTATGGAGCGTAGCGTCTCCATGTGGAACTTCGGCATCCATATGTATTTGTTCAACATTTTCAAATTGAGGATTGGTCGGTATGACCCATTTGGTTTCTGGATTAGAAATAGATTGGAGTAAAACCCCTGTCCCCTTTGTGATGGAGGTACTGGGACAATCACACCTGACTGCAGTAATTTTTGGACTGCTTCTTGCAGGGCATTGGCCTTCGACTCTATACGAGACGGGCTGGTGCAAAAAAATCTTTGAGGAGGCTGCCTCCTGAATGGGAACCCATACCCCTGAGATACTACCTTCTGCACCCAAGCATCCTCTTCAGGCTGACTGTTTCTGTTCAGGTTTGGAAGCTGGCTTTTTGCTAGCCCACTGCTTCCTACCCCTGGATTTAAACTGGGGTTGTTTAGGATCCTCTTTAGCTTTCGCTTTGCTTTGCCAACGAAATGAGCGAAATTTAAACCCTTGGACTTAGGGTTATAAGCAGCTGGAAATCTGACCTTTTTCGATTCAACCTCTGATTCTAGGATATCCGATAAAGGTTTTCCAAATAATATATTACCGACAAAAGGCAATGCTTCCAATTCTTTCTTGGATTCCGCATCTGCCTTCCAGGTCCGTAGCCAAACTGGTCTGCGAGCGACTACTGTCAAGGCTGAAGCTTTAGAAGCAACTGTACCTACATCAATTGCTGCTTCTTCCAAATACCGGAGCAGATTGTCTTAAATGGCAAAAACGATCCTCTTGCTCCCTAGTAGGAGAAGGGATGTCATTCTCTAGTTCCTCTATCCATTCGCCCATTGCCTTTGCTACCCAGGCCGAAGCCATAGCAGGTCTTACCACTGCTCCTACTAGAGAAAAAAATATTTTTCAAAAGGCTCTCTACCCTTCTGTCTGTGACATCATTCAATGAGGTAGATGACAGTGGTAAAGCAGATTTATGCACGAGTCGCAGAACATGTGCATCTACTTTTGGAGGAACTTCTCTTTTCGAACAATTCACAGCAGGAAATGGATAATAAGAATCCCATCTCTTAGGAATCTTATACTTTTTACTGGGCGCTGCCCAAGACTCATCCATCATTTCCGTCAGCTCATCTGACGCTGGGAATTCAGCTTTCACTGATTTTGTTCGTTTAAATACAGGTGCTTTAGCTTTTAACACTATCTTGGCTGGCTCTTCCAACGAGAGAACAGCCTTCACAGCATTAAGAAGTTCAGCTACATCTTCTGAACTAAAGCTCTGCGACTGATCATCATACGGAGTTGAATCTATTGTATCATCATCATCCGATGTATCATCTTGTGTAGTCTGCCACACAGACGTATCTGTCTTAGTCTTACCTGTCCCTTGGTTGCTTGTAGAGGCTACTGGAACCAAACCATAGGAAGGGAGCTGCATGTATGGGTTCATAGTGTAACCTAACCCTTGAGGTGGTGCTACCGGAGCTAACCTGTCTGCTATTGAAGACAGAGTCTTTGCGAACATATTCCATGGTGGCTCTGTTGGTGGTTGAACCAACTCCTGTTTTTTACTTCGCTGAAAAGCGAAACAGTTTGCACACAAACCCTCATAAGTGACCAATTGATTCATATCAATTACCCCTGACTTACAAGATAAGCATGTTAGGGCTGTAGGAGTGCTTGATAAATTCTCCTCATCACTTTTGCCGCTCACAGACATGGTATTAAGCTGTTATTGACTACACAATTTGTGACTGAAAATCACCCTATATGTCAGTATATAGAGGTGAGATCAATCTGACCACAGTGCACCTGATTTGAGGGTCAGAACCGGACTGACATTACACAGAAAAGTCAGCACACATACTAGCAGTCAGTCACATGTTAAAGCATTAGACATTGCCATATGAGAAAACAACCTCCATAACAACTTATACATAAGTAGGAAAATTGTACTTCTGTTTTAAACTTGTTCTTTTTTCCAACATAGCATGCAGAAAACACAGTAATATACAGGTCTCATATGCAATAGGTACTAAAAATTAACAATGCATACTAAGAAGTAGAGAGAATTTTTAGTACTGTATACCCTGCCTCCGTAGAGCGGGATACAGGGAGACTCATCACACTTCCATATCCAAGCAAATACGCTCGTAAGACGCTGAGTGGATTTAGACGCTACTGGTGTACACTGCCGCTCTTGATAACTGATAACGGACACGGACGCTCACCAACGGACACGGACGCTGAGCGACTTCCACGTGTATGCAGACGCTAAGGCCTACGACTTGGTCTGGGCGGGTTTATCTCCAGTGTACACAACCGCAGCGTCTAAGCTGCGACCGAGTACCCTCGTGGTAGCATCTGAGCCGGAAGTGAGGTCATTTAGCTCATGAAACGAGAAACACGCGGGAACTGGCCATGAACTCGGAGGAGGGACGGCCAGGAGAGCGTCTGAATCCCCCTGTTGACTTAAACTCCCAGGATCGCGGCCTCACCTAGTCCTGGCGCCTATGATCCCCGGAGCGTAGCGCTGTCGCACTCTAGATGTTCGGCGCATCAACACACTGTTTGTAGTCTCCACCAAATCAGTGTAGCTGTGTCCTGACCCCTCTAGTAAGAGGAAGTCCATAGACTCACCGTCTCCCCATGCTCCGGCCACAGCCTGGTTACGTCTGCTGGACCTGCTAGAACATCCGACACAGACGCCTGTCGAGACAGCACTGATACCCGCAGGTAAGCGTTGTAGCGACCCGGTGGGGAGTTGTTGGAGCGACTCTTTTCTAGAATGCGTTTAAGACGCTGTTAAGATAAGTCGCTCAAAAAAACAATATAGTAAGTCTATAAAAATAAAAAAATAAAAGCTTGAGGCTGCTCTCACAGCAGCCCTGTGACCATGCGGCTTCCTGCCGCACCAAGCAAAAACTGATCTGACTGAGTCAGTGGGCGGGACTATATAGTGGAGGCCCCAATGCATCCTGGGAGGCCAGAAAGCTCGTGACCGTGTTGGTGCCATTTTCGCTGTCGCTCGACAATATCCCAATGTTATCCTGTGGATAATCCTGTGGACCCAGCCAAAGAAACACTTTTTTTCTGTTTTGTTTTATAGTAATTGGGGATTTTGCCAATCCTTTGGTGTATGCAGCAGGTGCATGAATAAATATTTGAATTGAATTTTTGCGCCGGGAGTTGGAGTGGTAATCACTCCACAAGTAAAACATCGCCAAATAAGGCCTCATCTTTATATGGGAGAGCCTCCATGTTTCTTTTAGAATCTGCATCCGCGTTCCACTGGCGAATCCACAACGCCCACCTAGCCGATACTGCCATGGTAGCGGCCTGTGAACTCAAGAGTCCAATATCCTTCATTGCTTCCAGCATGTAGGCGGCAGCGTCCTTGATATTCCCTAATTTAAGGAGTATCTTATCTTTATCAATCGTGTCAATTTCTGATGACACGCTTTCTGACCATTTTTCAATAGCGCGACTCACCCATGCGCAGGCAATAGTGGGCCTAATCAGTGTACCATTGGTAACATAAATGGATTTCAATGTCGTTTCCATTTTGCGGTCTGCCAGCTCTTTAAGAGAAGCCGTGCCAGGAGCAGGAAGAATTACCTTCTTTGTCAACCTGGAAAGTGCACTGTCTAACACAGGGGGTGACTCCCACTTTTTTCTGTCCTCAGCCGGGAAAGGGTAAGCTATGTGAATCCTTTTGGGAATACGAAATCTTTTATCAGGATTCACCCACATCCCTTCAAACAAAGCATTTCGTTTGTGTGAAGGGGGGAACGTGACTTTGGACTTCTTTTCCTTACATAAATACGCCTTCTCCTGAGGTACAGGGTGGTTTCTGTAACCTCCAACACGTCCCTTATAGCCACAATCATATATTGTATATTTTTTTTTTCCAATTTATGATCTATCTCTCTGGATTCACTATCGTCGACACAAGAGTCAGAATCCGTGTCGGTATCAGTGTTAACAACATTTGCAAATGGTCTCTTATGTGACCCAGAGGGGCCGCCCGCATAAGGAATAACAGCATCCTGAAAAATTACATCTTCCACAGATTTTCTCCAGCATGCAGCCTTAGATTCAGATTTATCTAATCTACGGTTAATCAGATGCATACTGTCACGTATCTCTTTCACACATGCAGGCTCTTGGTGTGCCGGTAGCGCCACCACATTACAACTCTGTGTCCCTAAAATCGCTTCCTCCGGGGAGGAACTCCCTGCCTCAGACATGCCTCACACATGTACAGCACACCAACAGACTCACTGGGACTTATTTTGGGGACAGACCCACAGTAAAATCTGTCAGAGGGACACAGGAGAGGAGCCGCCAGTTCACAATCCCAGCGCCAGTATTTCCTGTGAACACAGTATGTCCACAGCCTAACAGTGCTTTCTAAATAGTAATATACACTATCAAATGCACCACAATCGCTTTGTGCCCCCCCTTAATAGCACCCTATACTTGTCAGAAGTGGAGGAGAGGACCAGCGTGTTCTCTGCAGCCTGAGGAGAGAGAGAAAATGGCGCTGAGTAGTGTGCTGGCTGCCTGAGGAAGAAGCTCCGCCCCTGCAATGGCGCATCCTTACACTCATATATACACTGTAATATTTATACTGGCGGGGGTAGGGCTGTGCCAGCGGCAACTTATGCCCCCTTTTAGCCAGTTTGAGGTATTTTTCTTGCTGCCCAGGGCGCCCCCCCGCACCCTGTAGTGCCTGTGTGTGTGGGCAGCAATGGCGCGCTGCGCTCCCGTCAGCCGCGCCGCACCTCAGCCATCACTTACTTGATAGAAGATCATTCTTCTTATACTCACCTGTCTTCTGACTTCTGGCTCTGTGAGGGGGGTGACGGCGTGCTGTGGAAGTGAGCATCTAGACACGGCTAGCGTTCAGTTCCCTTCAGGAGCTAATGGTGTCCTGTCAGCCAGAAGCAGAGCCATGAAACTCTGAGGAAGTTGGTTCTGCTTTTGCCCCCTAAGTCCCACGAAGCAGGAAGTCTGATGCCAGCAGATCTCCCTGAAAATAAAAAACCTAACATAAGTCTTTTCAGAGAAACTCAGTAGAGCTCCTCAGAGTGCATCCAGTCGACCTGGGCACATTTCTAAAACGGAGGTCTGGAGGAGGTGCATAGAGGGAGGAGCCAGTTCACACCCAATGGAAAGTCTTTAGAGTGGCCATGTCTCCTGCGGATCCCGTCTATATCCCATGGTCTTGATGTCATCCCCAGCATCCTCTAGGACGTATGAAAAATAGTGGAAAGAAAAAAAAGACAGGGAGAGGGTGGTGGAAATAGTAAAACAAAAATGTAGAAAGGGAGGGATAGATAAAGGGACAGAATAGAGAAGGGTAGAAACAGGGGTAATGTGGAGAAAGAAAAAAAAGGGTAGAGAAAAGGGGGGTAAGAGAATAAATATCAAGGTGAGAAGAGGAGGGAAAAAGAGAGGTGAGGTGTTTCTACTATGTGTGATGACCCCATTGTCACCCAATAATGCTCATTTAGGCGAGATGTGGTCAACTTTGAATCGCTCAAAACTTGCATATGGAGGCTGTGATGCAATGCACAGTTAGCTACAATTTGTGAAATGGTCCATTTTCAGGATTTTGTGCAGCTAACATTCATGAATTAAAACCATATCAACAGCAGGATTTCCTCTTAGTAGCTAGCCCACTGACTTCTACAACATCTTCTTACTATGCACAAGCAATAGGACATTATTTGCCTATAACAATAGCACAGTTTAGTGCTGCTGATCCTAGATCTGCTAAGATTACTGCTTTTGAGAGTTTCATTTGAAAGTCTGGTGATTATGTAGGACATTCACAGTGATTTATCCGACACATTCATTAACATGAGCTTAATAAATAATAGTATTCTCTCATTATTTGTTGGTAATGAGTAGCTATGGAGCTGATGGTGACCGCCCTTGTCCCTCCCATTTATGCAGCTTTATTACAGAGATAATCATTATTGATAATTGCTAACATAGTAACGTTCTACATCATTAGGTCACCATTATGGAGGCCATTTTTCTGAATATTCCTATCAGTGACAGTATTCAACATCAATCAAAATAAATATGCATCTGCTAGAATGCAAGGCTTTGATCATTTGCTGTTTTTGAGACATGTATAAACTTTAACAAGGTAAACTTGCCATGTTTAGGACTCAAAGCTTTACTATAGGTTTTCAAAGCTACTTCAGACACTTTTAGTTCAGACACAAACCGGTGCCAGCTTCCTTCACAAGCACATCTTTTCTGGTCAATCATTAGAAGAATAAATGGTTTTGTTTGAGCAAAACTTGTGATAAAAAAAAACCAGTACAACTATGTTGAATGAACAGCAGCAATGGATACCCCAATTATATTCAGAACATGATGATGAGTAATGACATAAAAAGAAAAAATTGTGTGGGCAAGCATGTGGACTTACACGCTCACAAGCATGCTGGGTACACACTAGGCCGACCTGACAGCGGGCCCATCATCCCACAAGCAGAATGGCTGATTTGGGTATGCACATGCACATACCGATCGTCTGCCCGATGTGTCGTCCTGACATCAATTTGACTTTCCAATTGCCTTTCAATTTGACTGTCCAGCTCCCTGCCCTGCATCAAGTGTATGGGCAGGTTGGGTATGAAATACCAGCAGTTACTACCCCGACAGTCAAAATTCCAACAGATCCTGGTATTTTAATCCCACCCCTACCCCTAACCCACTCCCATCAGCAAGCTTAACCTAACCATCCCCCCGGCAACCTATCCCTAACCCGCACTCCAGTGCCTAACCCCTGTACTTACCTTCAGGATCCATTGGAACTGTTGGGATCCTTTGTCGGTATTCTGACTGCCGGGATCCTAACCACATCCATATGGACTTTCCATACACACATCCTGATGCGTAAATATATCGGTATGGGCTGTGATGTTTAGCTGGGGAATGTAGTTTAGTACCGTGGGGAAGTCCCAAAGCACCCAGTACGGGTGGGAAAGTGCTGAGACCCCTGCAAAACCACCTGACCAAACTGAAGGTCATCATTGGCCAAGGTGTTGAAACTATAGAACCTAACAAACGTGTTCGACCCTGACCAGGTAGCTGCACGGCACAACTGTAGGGCCTAAACACCCCGGGCAGCCGCCCAGGAAGAACCCACCGACCTTGTGGAGTGGGCCTGGATAGAACTCGGTAGTGGCAATGCTGCCAAAGAAAAGGCTTGTTGAATGGTCAACCTGAGCCAACGAGCAATTGACTGCTTAGAAGCAGGATGACCAATTTTTGTAGATCATAAAAGGACAAAAAGCGAGTAGGATTTCCTGTGACGAGCCGTCCTCTTGATGTAAATCTTCATAGCCCTCACAACGTCCAGGGATTTTAGAGCAAATGATGTGTCAGCCATTACTGGAACCACTATAGGTTGATTAACATGAAAAGCCAACACTACTTTCGGTAAAAACTGCAGGCGAGTCCTGAGCTCAGCCCTATCCTCGTGAAATATCAAATACGGGCTCCTACAGGATAAGGCCCCCAATTCTGACACGCGTCTTGCAGAGGCTAATGCCAGCAACATGACAGTCTTCCAAGTGAGAGATTTCAAGTCCACCCTACGTAAGGGTTCAAACCAGTCCGACTGGAGAAAGGTCAAGACCACATTAAGATCCCACGGCGCCGTTGGAGGTATGAAGGATGGTTGAATGTGAAGAACCCCCTTCAGGAATGTCTGTACTTCCGGCATAACCGCAAGCTTTTTCTGGAAGAAGATGGAGAGAGCTGAAATCTGGACTTTGATAGAGCCCAATCGTAGGCCCATATCCTCACCTGCTTGCAGGAAGAGTAGGAAACGACCCAATCAAAACTCTACAGGAGAATATTTCATACCCTCACACCAAGAAACATATTTTTTCGAAATACGGTGGTAATGTTTTGACGTAACCACCTTCCTGGCCTGGACCATAGTAGAAATAACCTTGGATGGGAGGCCTTTTCTGGCTAGAATTTCCCTCTCAACTTCCAAGCCGTCAACCGTAGCCGCTTTAAGTCTGGATAGACAAACGGCCCTTGCTGAAGGAAGTCCTTGAGAAGCGGCAGAGGCCAGGGGTCCTCCAGAGACATCGTCAGGAGGTCTGCATACCAGGTCCGCTGGGGCCAATCCGGGGCAATCAGAATTGCCTGAACTCTTTCTCTTTTGAGTTGTTTTAGAACTCTGGGAATGAGAGGGACTGGTGGAAACAGGTATACAAACTGGTAAGTCCACGGTGCCGTCAGAGCGTCGACTGCCGCAGCCTGCGGATCCCGTGTCCTGATACAGTAACAATGGAGCTTCCTGTTGAGACAAGTAGCCATAAGGTCCATTTGTGGACAGCCCCACCGGTGAATCAGTTGTTGAAACTCCTGAGGGTGAAGGCCCCATTTTCCTGGATGAAGATCGTGCCTGCTGAGGAAGTCCACTTCCCAATTGTCCACTCCTGGAATGAAGATGGCCGAGATGGCCCTTGCGTTGGCCTCCGCCCAGAGAAGTATCCTGGACACCTCTCACATTGTGCCCCTGCTTTTTGTTCCTCCTTGTCGCCGTGGCACTGTCCTACTGTAATTGGATGGCTTGATTTCAGAGAAGAGAGAAGGCCTGCAGGAGAGCATTGTAAACTCCCTGAGTTCCAATACATTTATCGGGAGTGCAGATTCTTGACTTGACCACTTCCCTTGGAATTGGGTCCCTTGGGTCACAGCCCCCCATGCTCGGAGGCTGGCATCCGTTGTCAGTAGTATCCATGACTGGATACCGAAACTCCAACCCTCCACAAGGTGAGGGACCTGCAGCCACCATAACAGGGAAATCCGTGTTTTTGGCGACAGAGTTATCATCTGGTGCATATGTAGGTGAGACCATTTGTCCAGCAGATCCAACTGGAACGGACGGGCATGAAACCTGCCGTACTGGATGGCCTCGTATGAGGCCACCATCTTGCCCAGTAAGCGAATGCAAAGATGAATGGAAATCTTGCGGGGCCTGAGCACCGAGCTGACCATAGCCTGGATAGTCAAGGCCTTGTCTAATGGAAGGAACACTTTTTTTAATAAAAAGTTTGTATTTAATAATTTTATCCTACAATACGTTAAGCAGCAATTAATTTCAGCTGTGTAGGTGTACACACAGCTATATAAAGTACGGCTCTTAGTGCTTATACCAAAAAACAATGCAATTTACTAATGACTTTATGCGCTAATAGAAATTCAGGTGTATAAATGATGAACACACACTACTTCAGTAAATTTCTATATCTTTATATCATGTGAAAAATATATTTCATAGATACACAAACAATTCATAGCATTTAAAATTATTTAATGAACGGCATCCAATGCTACGCAGAAAAATTGTTGGTCACGTGACTATTGTTGTGTCTACTATAGACACAGTAAAAAATGTATAGAGAATCCTCATTTATAATGTCCCAACATGAGGACTGAAACTTTATGACATACTTGGAATCCGAAATGATAGAATGTAATTTGTAATAAGATAAGTTAGCAATGTCTCCACTCGTGGTGGGCTCACCTGCCTCCACTCTCTGCAACACTGAATGTCCACTCCTAAGCGCTCCTATTTAAAAGCTGCAGATGTGTGTTGCTACGCTTTTTTATGGAGCGACTTGTAATAAATCACCTTCCAGCGGGAAAGACGGCATGTGCATGAGCAGTGATGAGTGTATCGTTCTGCTGCTGTTGTATCGTTCTGCTGCTGTCGTCTCCCGGCGGTGTGCACCAGCCGGGGGAGCTCACCTTCGTGCCCGGACCGCGTCCAGCCTCTACACACCCGCTGTTTGCCCCTGGCCCTGATGTCTCATTCACGGTGGGCGCCTCTAGCGTGTGGCGTCACAATAGGTGCCGTGGTAGCTGGACAACTGGAGGCAATGATCTAGGTATAGGCAGGCGATCGTAGCTGATGATAAAGTCCTTCCTGGAATTGGGGGTGCAATCTCTCTATACACCTGAATTTCTATTAGCGCATAAAGTCGTTAGTAAATCGCTAATTGAAGGAACACCTTCTGAGACACTGTGTCCAGTATCATTCCCAGGAACTGAAGTCTTTGTGATGGTTCCAGGTGAGATTTCTGGAAAATAAGATTTTACTTACCGGTAAATCTATTTCTCGTAGTCCGTAGTGGATGCTGGGGACTCCGTAAGGACCATGGGGATAGACGGGCTCCGCAGGAGACATGGGCACTTTAAGAAAGAATTTAGGTTCTGGTGTGCACTGGCTGCTCCCTCTATGCCCCTCCTCCAGACCTCAGTTAGAGAAACTGTGCCCAGAAGAGCTGACAGTACAAGGAAAGGATTTTGGTAATCCAGGGCAAGATTCATACCAGCCACACCAATCACACCGTATAACATGTGATAACAACCAGTTAACAGTATGACAAATAACAGAGCATCAGGTCAAACCCTGATGCAACCATAACTTAACCCTTATTGAAGCAATAACTATATACAAGTATTGCAGAAGAAGTCCGCACTTGGGACGGGCGCCCAGCATCCACTACGGACTACGAGAAATAGATTTACCGGTAAGTAAAATCTTATTTTCTCTAACGTCCTAGTGGATGCTGGGGACTCCGTAAGGACCATGGGGATTATACCAACGCTCCCAAACGGGCGGGAGAGTGCGGATGACTCTGCAGCACCGATTGAGCAAATACAAGGTCCTCCTCAGCCAGGGTATCAAACTTGTAGAACTTTGCAAAAGTGTTTGAACCTGACCAAGTAGCCGCTCGGCAAAGCTGTAATGCCGAGACCCCTCGGGCAGCCGCCCAAGAAGAGCCCACCTTCCTAGTGGAATGGGCCTTAACTGATTTTGACAGCGGCAATCCAGCCGCAGAATGAGCCTGCTGAATCGTGTTACAGATCCAGCAAGCAATAGTTTGCTTTGAAGCAGGCGCACCAAGCTTGTTGGAAGCATACAGGATAAACAAAGACTCTGTTTTCCTGACCCTAGTCGTTCTGGCTACATAAACCTCCAAAGCCCTGACCACATCAAGTAACTCGGAATCCTCCAAGTCAGTAGTAGCCACAGGCACCCCAATAGGTTGGTTTATATGAAAGGATGAAACCACTTTCGGCAGAAATTGTGGACGGGTCCGCAATTCTGCTCTATCCGCATGGAAAACCAGATAGGGGCTTTTATGTGACAAAGCTGCCAACTCTGACACACGCCTAGCCGAAGCCAAGGCTAATAGCATGACCACCTTCCACGTGAGATATTTCAACTCCACCGTTTTGAGTGGTTCAAACCAGTGGGATTTCAGGAAACTCAACACCACGTTAAGATCCCAAGGTGCCACTGGAGGCACAAAAGGGGGCTGAATATGCAGCACTCCCTTTACAAACGTCTGAACTTCAGGTAGAGAAGCCAACTACTTTTGAAGGAAAATGGATAGGGCCGAAATCTGGACCTTAATGGAACCCAATTTTAGGCCCAAATTCACTCCGGACTGTAGGAAGTGAAGGAAACAGCCCAGCTGGAATTCCTCCGTAGGAGCATTCCTGGGCTCACACCAAGCAACATATTTTCGCCATATACGGTGATAATGTTGAGCTGTCACGTCCTTCCTAGCCTTTATCAGCGTAGGAATGACCTCATCCGGAATGCCTTTCTCTGCTAGGATCCAGCGTTCAACCGCCATGCCGTCAAACGCAGCCGCGGTAAGTCTTGGAACAGACAGGGCCCCTGTTGCAACAAGTCCTGTCTTAGAGGAAGAGGCCACGGGTCCTCTGTGAGCATTTCTTGCAGATCTGGATACCAAGTCCTTCGTGGTCAATCTGGAACAATGAGTATTGTTCTCACTCCTCTTTTTCTTATTATCCTCAGCACCTTGGGTATGAGAGGAAGAGGAGGAAATACATAGACCGACTGGAACACCCACGGTGTCACCAGGGTGTCTACAGCTATCGCCTGGGGGTCTCTTGACCTGGCGCAATACCTTTGTAGCTTTTTGTTGAGGCGGGATGCCATCATGTCCACCTGTGGCAGTTCCCACCGACTTGTAATCTGTGCGAAGACTTCCTGATGAAGTCCCCACTCTCCCGGGTGGAGGTCGTGTCTGCTGAGGAAGTTTGCTTCCCAGTTGTCCACTCCTGGGATGAACACTGCTGACAGTGCGCTTACGTGATTCTCCGCCCAGCAAAGAATTCTGGTGGCTTCCGCCATCGCCACTCTGCTCCTTGTGCCGCCTTGGCGGTTTACATGAGCCCCTGTGGTGATGTTGTCTGACTGAATCAGAACCGGTTGGTCGCGAAGCAGGGTCTCCGCTTGACGTAGGGCGTTGTATGGCCCTTAGTTCCAGGATGTTGATGTGAAGGCAAGCCTCTTGACTTGACCACATACCTTGGAAATTTCTTCCCTGTGTGACTGCACCCCAACCTCGGAGGCTTGCGTCCGTGGTCACCAGGACCCAGTCCTGAATGCCGAATCTGCGGCCCTCGAGAAGGTGAGCGCTCTGCAGCCACCACAGGAGTGACAGCCTGGCCCTGGGGGATAGGGTGATTAACCGATGCATCTGAAGATGTGATCCGGACCACTTGTCCAGTAAGTCCCATTGAAAAGTCCTCACATGGAACCTGCCGAAGGGAATGGCCTCGTATGATGCCACCATCTTTCCCAGGACACGAGTGCAGTGATGCACTGACACCTGTTTTGGTTTTAATAGGTTCCTGACCAGTGTCATGAGTTCCTGAGCTTTCTCCATCGGGAGATAAACCCTTTTCTGGTCTGTGTCTAGAATCATGCCCAGAAAAGGCAGACGAGTCGTAGGAACCAACTGCGACTTTGGAATATTTAGAATCCAGCCGTGTTGCCGTAACACTTCCAGAGAAAGTGCTACGCTGATCAGCAACTGCTCTCTTGATCTCGCTTTTATAAGGAGATCGTCCAAGTATGGGATAATTGTGACTCCTTGCTTCCGCAGGAGTACCATCATTTCCGCCATTACCTTGGTAAATATTCTCGGTGCCGTGGACAGACCAAACGGCAACGTCTGAAATTGGTAATGACAATCCTGTACCACAAATCTGAGGTACGCCCGATGAGGTGGATAAATGGGGACATGAAGGTATGCATCCTTTATGTCCAGAGACACCATAAAATCCCCACCTTCCAGGCTTGCGATGACCGCTCTCAGCGATTCCACCTTGAACTTGAACCTTTTCAGGTATATGTTCAGGGATTTTAAATTCAATATGGGTCTGACCGAACCGTCCGGTTTCGGGACTACAAATATGGCCGAATAATAACCCCTTCCTTGTTGAAGGAGGGGAACCTTGACCACCACCTGTTGAAGATACAATTTGTGAATTGCAGCTAACACTATTTCCCTCTCGCGGGGGGAAGCTGGCAGAGCCGATTTGAGGTATCGGTGAGGGGGCATCTCCTCGAATTCCAGCTTGTATCCCTGAGACACAATATCTATTGCCCAGGGATCCAACTGGGAGTGAACCCACTTGTGGCTGAAATTTCGAAGACGTGCTCCCACCGGGCCTAGCTCCGCCTGTGGAGCCCCAGCGTCATGCGGTGGATTTTGTAGAGGCCGGGGAGGACTTCTGTTCCTGGAAACTAGCTGTGTTGTGCAGCTTCTTTCCTCTGCCCCTGCCTCTGGCAAGAAAGGACGCACCTCGGACTTTCTTGTTTTTCTGTGAACGAAAGGACTGCATTTGATAATACGGTGCTCTCTTAGGCTGTGAGGAAACATATGGCAAAAAATTTTACTTTCCAGCAGTAGCTGTGGAGACCAGGTCCGAGAGACCCTCCCCAAACAATTCCTCACCCTTGTAAGGTAAAACCTCCATATGCCTTTATGACTCGGCATCACCTGTCCATTGCCTAGTCCACAGGACCTTTCTGGCAGAAATTGACATAGCATTTATTCTAGAGACTAATGTCTCTTTGAGCATCTCTCATATATAGGACAGCGTCTTTAATATGCCCCAAGGTCAACAATATAGTATCCTTGTCTAAGGTATCAATTTCCTCCGACACGGTATCCGTCCATGCTGCTACAGCACTACACACCCAGGCCGACGCGATCGCCGGCCTCAGTAAGGTACCTGAATGTGTATAAATGGACTTCAGGGTAACCTCCTGTTTGTGATCCGCAGCATCTTTGAGGGTAGCCGTATCCTGTGACGGCAGGGCTACCTTCTTGGATAAGCGTGTTAAAGCTTTGTCCACCTTAGGGGAGGATTCCCAGCGTAACCTGTCCGTTGGCGGGAAAGGATACGCCATAAGAATCCTTTTGGAAATCTGCAGTTTTTTATCTGGAGATTCCCAAGCCTTTTCACATAACTCATTTAGCTCGTGTGAGGGGGGAAAGGTTACCTCCGGCTTCTTTTCCCCATACATATGTACCCTCTTGTCAGGGACTGGGATTTCCTCTGTGATGTGCAACACATCCTTAATTGCTATAATCATATAACGGATGGATTTAATAATAATAATAATAATAATAATTTTATTTATATAGCGCTCTTTCTCCAATAGGACTCAAGGCGCTTAACAGATACATAGCATAATATAGTACAGAAAATAATGAAGTACATTTTCATAAAATACAGAACCATGAAGATACTAAAAGGGACACTATGGAAATGCTTGAGTAAACAGAAAAATCTTGAGTCTACTTTTGAAGGATTCTTTAGTTGGGGCCTCTCGCACTGTGCGGGGAAGTGAGTTCCATAGAGTTGGAGCCGCATGACTAAAAGCTCGACCCCCAGATGAATTACGGTAGATTCTAGGTACTGCTAAAAGTCCTTCATCTACAGATCGCAGTAATCGAGTGGGGCAGTATGGGGTCAGCAGCTGTTTCAGGTACCTTGGGCCTTGGTCATGTAATGCTTTGAAACTCAGTAAGCCAATCTTGAAGATGATTCGCCATCTTACAGGCAGCCAGTGAAGGGAGTAGAGGATGGGTGTTATGTGGCTAGAACGGGGCTGGTTGGTTAATAGCCTGGCAGCTGTGTTTTGCACCAGCTGTAAGCGTTGCAATTCTTTTGCTGGTAGACCAAGGTAGAGGGCGTTACAGTAGTCTAAACGAGATGATACAAATGCATGTATGACTTTTGGCATGTCATCTGAGGGAACTAAGTGCTTGATTCTGGCTATGTTCCTCAGGTGAAAGAATGAGGATTTGATTGTGGCTGATATCTGATGTTTAAGTGTCAAGCCACCATCCAGGACAACGCCAAGATTCCGCACACGATCACTGGTCTGTAATTCTGAATCCCCGAGTGTAAGTCCAGTTGGTTGGCTATGCTGCAGTCTTGTCCTTTGATGTTGCGGTCGTATCAAAAGGACCTCTGTTTTATCCGGGTTCAGTCGCAGCCAACTGGCGCTCATCCACTCCTGTAGTTCAGCTAGACAGCCATTTAGGGTGGCTATTGGGTTATCAGTGCCCGGAGCAAAGGACAAGTACAGTTGTGTATCATCTGCATAGCAGTGGTAGACCAGGCCATGGCGCCTGATTATTTCGCCCAATGGGAGCATGTATACTGCAAAAAGCATGGGGGATAGTATAGAACCTTGCGGGACACCACATGGCAATGGCACTGGTGGTGATGAGTATAATCCAGATGATACTCTCTGTGACCTGCCAGTGAGAAATGATTTGAACCAGCTTAGGACTGTGCCATCCAGACCACAGAAATGTATCAGTCGCTCAATCAGAAGCCCATGGTCCACGGTATCAAATGCTGCCGAGAGATCCAGAAGGATTAATATTGAACAGTCACCTCTGTCTTTTGCCATCAGAAGATCATTTAACACACACACCAGGGCTGTTTCAGTGCTATGTCTTCTCCTGAATCCTGATTGAAATGGATCATAAATATCATGGGTTGTCAGGCGGGTTTCCAGTTGATTTGCAGCGACTTTCTCAATAACCTTTCCTAGGAAAGGAGGGTTTGATACCGGTCTGTAGTTGGTCATGCATTCGGGATCTAAATTAGGTTTTTTTTGAATCAATAGTTTTTTATTGAGAAAACAGAATCACTTTTATAGGGTACAGAACAAAAAAAGGGGATGATATAACAATACATTGCAAGGGTAGGTATGGTAGGGATACAGAGGTATGGGGGGGGGGGGGAAATGGGCATCCAGACTAAAATTGGGGGGGTAATACATCAGAACCAAACAAACAGTATACATCGGTTAGGTTAAGTCACATAGGAAACCATTACATTGCCGTAAGGAGATATTGGTCTAGCCTTGGAAGTTAAAGCTTACAGGTGTAAGTTAGGGGAAGACAGTGTGGGGAATCAAAGCTGGTGTCGTCTCTCAACAGGCAAGGGGGGTATATGACTACCCTGATATAAGAGAGTACAGTAGTAGACTATATCACATAGTTTTAGGCATTGTCGGGCTGGTCAGTTGAACTAGGGAGGGGTTGGGGTGGGGTTATGAGAATAATGGGACCCTTCAGCCGAGGAGATATAGCGGTGCCACGGGGACCAACATGTTTTGAGGGAAGTAGAGTTGAGAGAAGAGGAGACACATTCTGTTTCCATAAGGAAGTGGTGGTTCATCTTATGAATTACTCTTAACAAGGTGGGGGGTGTGGGTTGTTTCCACATTTGGGCCAGGTTGGCACGGGCGGCTATCAAGATGTGGCCCAGGACATATCTAGCAGGGGGTGGGACTGAGTGGGGGACAACTTGAAGTAATGCTAGGGTCGGGTCTGGCATGATGTGAATTGACAAAACCTTATTTATTAGTTCAAATACCTCTAACCAATATTTAGTGATCTTTGGGCACGTCCAGAAGATATGGAAGATATGGCCTACCGAGCCGCACAATCTCCAGCACTTATTACTATGGGAGGGCCAAAATTTATGAATTCGGTCTGGGGTCTGGTACAATCTGTTTACTAGTTTTATATGCATTTCAGTGTGGTTTAAACACTGGGACATGGAGTACGAGGTTAAGAAGACTTGGCGCCAGTCGTTTGGGGATAGGGTTCTTCCCAGGTCCTGTTCCCATTTCAATTGGGCATTAGACTTGGAAGGGGAAGTAGGGGTTATCCGTAGGTTGTACCAGTATGTAATGTCGCCTTTGGATTCAGGTAAGGCGAGGCGGGCAAAGAGGGTGTAAGAAGTTGTGTGTAGCGTTGAGTAAGTAGGAGGGATCGTCCTCCACCAGTGTGCCACTTGCATGTAATGGAAGAGTTCTGTGGCTGGGAGAGAGTACTGCGACTGGAGAGATGAGAAGGGTTTTAGAGAAAGTCCATCTAGTAGGTCGCCTACATATAGTACCCCAGCTCGTCTCCATTTAGTTAGATTGAGATGGGGTATCATCAGTGCTAAGGTAGTGATGGATATCTGGGGAATATGGGAAATAGGGGATATTAGGGAGGCCGATAGTTTGTCCCAGGTTTGTAGTGAAGCCTGCGTGGAGGGGAGGAGGTTTAAATGAGTAGGTCGGAGTGACTTTGGAATGCGGAAAAGATCAGCTAAAGGGATTGGGTTTGCTCGAATTTGTTCCAGCTCCATCCAACCGAAGTGTGAGTGGGCTGCGAAATAATGTTTAATGGGGGCCAGGAGAGAGGCTTCTTGGTACAAGGGGATATTAGGTATATTAAGACCTCCAGACGCTCTCGGCAGGATCATTCTTGAAAGAGCCAGCGAGGGTGGTTTAGAAGACCAGATATATTTGGACATGATAGAAGAACAGGACTGGATGTACTTCTTTGGAAAGGGGTATGGAATCGTGCGAAAGAGGTACATTAGTTTGGGTAGTAGGGACATTTTGAATGCCGCCATACGTCCCAACCATGAGACCTCATAGGATGACCAGGATTTCGTAAGTGCTGCCAATGACTCTATCAGAGGGGCGAGGTTGACCGAGAAGACGTCTGTAATAGAGACAGGGATGTTGATACCCAGGTATTTTATTGTGTGTTTCCGCCAGTTATACGGAAAGGAGGTTTGGAGTGTTGAGATGGAGTGAGATAGGTTAGAGGGAAGGGCGTCTGTTTTGGTAGTGTTAAGTTTATAATAAGATGCGAGGCTATAGGCATCTAGGACAGAGTGTAAGACAGGAAGAGTTGTGGTGGGGTTAGAAATGAAGAGGAGGACATCGTCTGCGAAGAGGCTTAGTTTATGAGAGGACGTACCGAATTGGAGTGCCGGGATATAGGGATTCTCTCGTATTTTAGTTGCTAGGGGTTCAATTGACAGGACGAAAATTAGAGGGGATAGGGGGCAGCCTTGTCTGGTGCCATTTGTGATAGGGAAAGGGTCAGACAAGAAGCCTCCGCTGAACACCCGGGCCGTAGGAGAGCTGTATAGTGCTAGGATAGAGGTTAGAATGCGATCTCTAAATCCGAATCTGAGGAGGGTTTCACGCATGTACGACCAATTTAATCTGTCAAAGGCCTTCTCTGCATCTAAAGATAGCAAGAGAAGGCCCTGGTCTTCAGATAGGGAGTCTATCAGGTTGAAGACCCGGCGCGTGTTATCGGACGCTTGTCTCCCAGGGACGAAGCCAGTCTGGTCCGGGTGTATCAGCGATGGGAGGAATCTGTTAATGCGTGTTGCAATCATTTTGGCATAGAGTTTGATGTCGCAGTTAAGTAGTGCTATTGGTCGGTAGTTATGTACATAGGCGGGGTCTTTTCCTGGTTTAGGGATAGTAACAATACGTGCTTCTAGGAGTTCCGGGGGGAGGGAGCCTTGGTCTGAAAATGTATTGTAGAGCGCAGTCAGGTGGGGAGCGAGGGCGTCATGAAAAGTGGCATAGAAGTCAGAGACAAAGCCGTCTGGGCCGGGGGCTTTATTCCTAGGGGTGGCTTTAATAGCGGCGGAGATTTCAGCCGTCGACCATGGGGCATTAAGTGAAGACAGCTGATCCTGTGTAAGAGTAGGGAGAGAGAGGTTTTCTAAGAAGGAAGAAATAGACGGGGGGGTGGGTTGGGGAGTGGAAGGGTCAGTTGCTAAATTATATAATTTGGCGTAATATTTTGCAAATTGGTTCGTTATATCTTTGGGGTTCAAGATCTTTTGTTTGGTGGGAGAATAAATACATTTAATCCTATTCCTGGCTTGTTGAACACGTAGTTTACGTGCCAACATTTTGCCAGCTTTATTGCCTAGGAGGTAGAATTTGTGGCGCATTCTGTTTAGAGCCGCTTGAGTGCGGGCAAGGAGCAACTTTTGGAGCTGACCCCGAACATTAGAGATCTCATTTTTAAGGATTTTGGAGGGATGGGCTATATTCTTAGCTTCAAGGTCTAACAGGTCAGCTTCTAGTGTCTTCTGCATTTGATGGGCCTGTTTTTTGAGAGTAGCGCCAGCCTGAATTGCGGCTCCACGGGTAACGGCTTTAAAAGCACACCAGTGGTTAATAAGGGAAGTATCTTGGGGAGAATTAGTAGCTAAATAAGAGTCAATAGAGTCAGAGATTATTTTTTTAGACACAGGGTTATTTAGAAGGTAAGGGTATAAACGCCATTGGCGGGGAGGGTTGTAAGTACCGTGAAGATTCCATTTCCAGAGAACTGGGGCGTGGTCAGACCATGTGATTGGTAGAATATCAACGTCTTTAGTTCTCTGGAGAGACCATTTATCACACAAGATCAGGTCTATTCTGGAGTAGGAGTTGTGGACAAGTGAGTGGAATGTGTATTCCCGACCCGAGGGGTTATGAGTTCTCCAGACATCATAAAGGTCGAATTCCGCAAGGAGATTGCGAAAGGCCAGGGAGGGGCCAGAGAGGGTAGTGGGCACAGTCTGGGAGAATTGGCGGGACTTGTCCATTTTAGGGTCAAGAACAAGGTTATAGTCACCCAAGACTACCAGAGAACCCTTTAGTGTATTGCGTATAGTGAGGAATAGTTTTCGTAGGAAGGGGACCTGGTTAGAGTTAGGTGCATATAGGGATACCAGGGTAATCGGCTTGTCATCCAGGAGGCCAGTGAGAATAAGATAACGGCCATTTTTGTCTGAAAGTTGAGACTGTAGGGAAAAGGAGACATTTTTGCTAAAAAGGATAGCTACCCCATTCCTCTTGGATGGACCATTGGCATAGTATCCCACAGGGAAGTGGCTATTCTTAAAAAGGGGAGGGTTAGCAGAAGAAAAGTGTGTTTCTTGTAGTGCTACGACATCAGCTTTTTGCTGGTGGAAGGAGGAGAGGGCCAGCCGACGCTTATTGGGCGAGTTCAGTCCTTTGGCATTTAGAGATATAAGGTTCAGCATTGTAAACATATGTTAGACATGAGAAAGAGGGATCTATACTGATCTACTGGAACGTACCTGTACCGAGTACTGATGAACAGTTGTGACCGGGGGAATGAATCAAGTCTGGAGCTCAGGGGAGGAGGGAGCATGTGGGAATGGCATGGGTTGGGTTGAAAACAGGAGAGTAGGAGGCAAACAACAAAAAGAAAAGGTCCGGTATACTGGACCTGCATGGCTACTGCAGGGAGGGGGAAAAAGATTCGGGGGTTTGCAGTAGTACAGAAAAAGGTGGAGGCGGGCTGGGTGAACATGCACCGCCACTCCAATATAACTTCTGAGAAGGTAAAATTAAAGCACGTACAGCTAGTGTAAACTTCTCTAATTAACAAGGAGGTGCACTATGGGGCACCAACAGGTATTCAGTGGGTAGTAATAACCGGGCAAAGTATCGCCCCTTAATAGGAAACAACATTTGAACAACATGTGAAAGAGTAAGCCTGTAACTCGTAGACCTGGAAAGAAAACATGTAATAAGGCATATTATGTCATTTGAAGGAAGAAAAATAGAAAAAGTACTTATATCTCCCCTTGACAGGGGGTAGGAGGTCTACAGTCTCCGTGGACCGGAGATGTCAGTGGGTAAATTTTGAAAGGACCCGATGTGGCAGTCCGGTCAGGTGGACGCCCAGTCTTGACGGACGGTAGCAGCTCTTGTCGATGTAGACGGCTTCGGGATAGAGATGTCCCAATCCAGCAATAGCTTCACACCCGCGTCTAGGGAGGGAATTATATAGGTCGAATCTTCATATGAGACTATCAATTTAACTGGGAATCCCCAGCGGTAGTGGATGTCGTGGGACCTCAGAGCAAGGGTGATGGGGGTAAAAGCGCGTCTCTTTGCGATAGTAGCAGCTGAGAAATCTTGAAATATCTGAAGTCCCCCTAAAGTATCGGAGTTCTTGGATTCTCTAGCGGCCCTCATAATACGCTCCTTAACTGGGAAGAAATGAACTCGAAGGAGGGTGTCTTTAGGGAGGTCAGATGAGACAGTACGGGGTCTAGGGAGTCGGTGGATGCGGTCGATCAGGAGTTCCGAGGTGTCCGCCGTTGGGAGAAGTTTCCTAAATAAGGCAGTGGCGTAGGATTCCAGTTCAGAGTTGGTAACTGAGTCTGGGATGCCTCTAATTTTGATGTTATTCCGCCTTGATCTGTCCTCCATATCTGCCAGTTTGGATTTGAATTGGTCCAGGTCTTGTTGTTGACGATCATGGGATGAAAGCAGGTCATTGTGGGAGGTGACCAATTCTTCCATCTTACGTTCTAGATGGTCTGTCCTGTCTCCCAATGCTACCAGTTCAGTTTTGACCTCGCGGACGGCAGAGGTCAAATCCTTAGAAAGTTCAGACTTGAAGGCGGAGAGAATCTGACAGAGGGATCTCACGGTTAGGGGGGCATCCGATTCGCAGTCCACACCCGACACTGAGAGAGTGGAAGTTAGGACACTAGATCCCGTGGGGTCCAGCGTGGCGGAAGGGGAGGAGACACTTTGTAGAGGGGAGATTTGGAGGGACTTTTGAGTGGGGTAGGAGACCTTAGGGGGTATTATCTCCTTGCTTTTTTTAGGTGCCATTTCTCGTCGATAGTAGCGCATGTAGAAGGCACAAAGAGGCGTACTTCAGGGGTGGGTCCAATCAGCTGATAGTGGAGAGACAGGAGAACTCAGTCACATTGATGGTGTGTACGTGTTATTCAGATGAACATGAGTGGCGGTGAACAATTTGGAGAGCACTCACATTGCGGAGGTCTTGCAGATATAGGGCATCGAGATCGTAGAGCAGGAGGGTTGAGAGTATAGGGGCGGGACAGAGTAAGGCAGAATATTGCCCAAATCCGTTATTCCGGAAGGGCAGGGAGTCTCGTCCCGTGGGCGATGCGGCAGGGGCTGCCGGTGTTCTCTGATCACTGATCTCGCGGGGCTTGAGGTGATCTAAGGACCGACTGTAGGGTTTGAAGTTCCCAGCGCATATCCACTAGAGCGTCGACCCCGACCCTCCTCTGTAAGGAGTGCTTATTATGTATGGAGCTAGGTTTAGCTCCTTCAGTGCTGGAATATGGGGAAAAGCTGGGGTGCAAAGATAGCCCACAGGATGTACTTCCAATCGTGGGGGGCCTTAGTGGGGCAAGTTCTCAGACCCTGTGATGGGATGAGGGGAGAGGTGTGTGGTGGGGAAGGAGATCGTGAGCAGCGCGCCCAGCTTGGATGAGAAACAGTTCCACTTACTTTATAGCTGTGGAATCCAAGATGGCCGCCGTCATACACCCAGGCAGGGGATCTCTCACAGCAACCTCGTTTCCAGGGGTCAGGCAGCGAGTCTTCCCTGTCCCAGAGGTGCCCGAGGGTCCAAGGCAGGCTGGAGGAGGTATGGGGGAGCTCCCAGTCTCGGGGGGGAGTAGCCGCGGGTCCCGTTTCGGCCGCGTTCCGGTCCCGGAGCTCGGCGCCGGGGAGGCTTCAAAATCGAGGCCCCGGCTTCAGGATGGATGGTAGGCCTCAATCGCAAAACGGGCCGGAGGGTCCACCTGATGATGTCTCTGTGTAAAGGTCCCTGGTTACAGTTGTGGGTAGAGCTGAGTGGGGTTGTCTAGGTGCAGGGGCCAGCAGTAATAGGTAGATTTAACCTCTTGTTAGCTGGAGCTCATATGCAGCACAACTCTCCAGTTTAAAGCTCAGGCCACGCCCCCTAAATTAGGTTTTTTAAGAAGCGGTCTAACAATTGCTTCCTTTAGGGGTCCAGGAAAAATGCCTGTCTGCAAAGAGCATTGAACAATTTTTGTAAAGACAGGACCAATTATATCCATACAACCGATTAGAAGCTTGGTTGAGGCTGGGTCCAGATCACAGGTGGTGGGACGCAAAATCCGAGCAATTTCAGCAGTGTCCTTTACATCCACTGGGTCAAAGCTGGTCCATGAAGGCAGGTAGCTTATATTGGCAGACTTTGTAGTTTGGCACTCCTTTGATGGCACTGTGGAGATTCCAGCCCGGATGGTGGATATTTTATCTGCAAAGAAGTTTGCAAACTCGTTGCATCTTGCCTGGGAGAGGGTCTCATCAGTCTGCAGGCATGCTGGCTTGCAAAGCATCTCCACTGTGCGGAAAAGTTGAGCTGGCCTATTGTTTGCTGCTGTGATCTCATTTGACAGGAACTGTGCTTTCTTACGAGTGATTGTCGATTGATATTCTTCGTTATGCTTTATTAGTTTTATTTTGTCATCCACTAGGTTAGTCTTCCTCCATCGTCTTTCCAGTCTACGCCCCCTTTTCTTGAGCTCACTAACACTGTTGTCGAACCATGGAGCTTGACGTTGTGGTTTACGAGGTCTTAAACGCACAGGGGCGATAATATCAATTGCAGCCATAACATCCCTATTATAATAACGGACTAGGGAACAGGGATCTTCACAGGCACCCAGTATAGCAGAGATCCAGATTTGCTGCAAGAGCCTGGGGAGTCATACCCCTCCTTGGACGATACCTGGTCAACTCCACGGGCAGAGATCTTATTTGAGGGGTTGCAACTGAGAACCAGAGGGAGTAGTGGTCTGACCAGATGACTGGGTTTATTTTTAGGTCAGTGACTTCTAATCCAATCTGAAAGACAAGGTCGAGGGTGTGACCACTTTTATGTGTGGCAGAGGGAACGACCTGTGTGAAGCCCAGACCATTCATTGTGCACAGGAGGTCTTGGCCAAGGCGTGAGAGCTCATCATCCACCCATGCATTGAAATCCCCGAGGATGAGCCATCTTTGATGTTCCAGAACCAGGCCAGCAACAGTGTCTGCAATTTCTTGTAGAAATATCTTTCCATCTCCAGGTGGCCGGTAAATGAGAAGTACTCTGAAACCTAATCCTGTCGAACTCCGGGCAGCAATGCACTCGAATGAGCGAGTAGTTTCAATAGGGTGGACCCTAAGTTTAAGTTCTTTTTTGAAGCAGATAGCCACCCCGCCACCCCTGCGGTCCAGTCTTGGGTTGTGGATGACAGAGTAGTTTGTTGGTACTGCAGCCTCCAATATAGGTGCTGCATTTTCATCTAGCCAGGTCTCTGTAATACAGGCTAGATCTGCAGATTCAATAAGGTCAGCAATTGTTGCAGTCTTGTTTCTTATAGATCTGGCATTACAAAGGACTGACCTGATTGGGCATACCAGAGGGCCTTCAGTTTTCTTTATGTTAAGTGCAGGAGCTCTGGGTATGGGGGTCACAAAGTGAGAGTTGACAGTTCTGTCCTTCCAAACACAGGGCCGTCTTTTGGGTATCACTTCTATTTGATTGTTCTTTGAGTATGGGGGTGAGCAGGTGGGCAAAGGACTTAGATGGTTACCGGGGGAAATACATTTCCAGCCTGCTCGCTTCCCACGAATGCGCCAGTGTTTTCTTTTTAAAATGCCAAGGGATTGGAGAATAGAAGCCTGTGATGGTGTGATAGGAACTGCAGAACGTGGTGGGCGGAGTGAAAGAATGAAGCTGGAGCAATACGTATACATTTGGTCATCAATGACAGATTACTATAAGTTTGAGCTGCATATGATGAGAGAGGGAGAGAAAGCAGTGGGTTTTTTTGTTTTGTTTTTTGTGTTTTGTTTTCCCCCAATTCGGTATATGATCCAAAATTATAATGGGATTATGAACAAAGTTATTGCTATAACCTATTGGGTGTATTTGAAGCAAGTAATTTAGCCAATTTTGGCTGTAACTTTGCATCATCGTAATCGACACTGGAGTCAGAATCCACGTCGGTATCTGTGTCAACAATTTGGGATAGTGGGCGCTTCTGAGACCCTGACGTCCTCTGCGACAAAGGATCAGGCACGGGTTGGGACCCTGACTGTCCTGAGGCTTCAGCTTTTTCTAACCTTTTATGCAAGGAATTAACATTATCATTTAAAACCTTCCACATATCCATCCAATCAGGTGTCGGCGCCGTCGGCGGAGACACCACATTCATTTGCTCCCGCTCTGCTTCCACATAGCCTTCCTCATCAGACATGTCGACACAAGCGTACCGACACACCACACACACAGGGAATGCTCTTTTTGAAGACAGTTCCCCCACAAGGCCCATAGGAGAGACAGAGAGAGAGTATGCCAGCACACACCCCAGCGCTATAAACCCAGGAATAACACAGTAACTTAATGTTAACCCAGTAGCTGCTGTTTATATATTGTTTTTTGCGCCTAATTATGTACCCCCCCTCTCTTTTTACCCTCTTCTACCGTGTATCTGCAGGGTAGAGCCTGGGGAGCTTCCTTTCAGCGGAGCTGTGGAGAAAAAATGGCGCTGGTGAGTGCTGAGGAAGAAGCTCCGCCCCCTCGGCGGCGGGCTTCTGTCCCGCTTAAATATGCAATTTTTGGCGGGGGCTCATACATATATACAGTGCCCAGCTGTATATATGTTTAACTTTTGCCAAAAGAGGTCCCAAATGCTGCCCAGGGCGCCCCCCCCCCCCCCCCCCCCCCTGTGCCCTGCACCCTTACAGTGACCGGAGTATGTGAGGTGTGTGGGAGCAATGGCGCACAGCTGCAGTGCTGTGCGTTACCTCAGTGAAGAACGGAGTCTTCTGCCGCCAGTGAAGTCTTCTTTGCTTCTCATACTCACCCGGCTTCTGTCTTCCGGCTCTGCGGGAGGGACGGCGGCGCGGCTCTGGGATCGGACGGCGAGAGTGAGATCCTGCGTACGATCCGTCTGGAGCTAATGGTGTCCAGTAGCCTAAGAAGCAGGACCTAGCTTTAGAGAGTAGGGCTGCTTCTCTCCCCTCAGTCCCACGATGCAGGGAGTCTGTTGCCAGCAGAGCTCCCTGAAAATAAAAAACCTAACAAAATACTTTCTCTCAGCAAACTCAGGAGAGCTCACTGAAAAGCACCCAGCTCGTCTGGGCACAGTATCAAACTGAGGTCTGGAGGAGGGGCATAGAGGGAGGAGCCAGTGCACACCAGAACCTAAATTCTTTCTTAAAGTGCCCATGTCTCCTGCGGAGCCCGTCTATCCCCATGGTCCTTACGGAGTCCCCAGCATCCACTAGGACGTTAGAGAAATTTAGGATCCAGCCAAGATCCGTAAGCAGGCGAGTCATCAGGTCGATGCCGTACAACAGACGCTGAATGGACATCGCCTTTATCAGGAGATCATCCAAGTAGGGGACGATGTTGACTCCCATTCTGCGCAATTGGAGCATCATCTCTGCCATGACTTTCGTGAATACCAGCGGAGCCGTGGAGAGACCGAAAGGCAATGCCTGAAACTGGAAGTGGATGTCCAGGAGAGTGAACCGAAGGTAAGCCTGATGGGGAGGCCATATGGGAATATGCAGGTAAGCATCCTTAACATCCAGGGATACAAGGAATTCCCCCTCCTCCAAACTGTGAACCACCGCACGCAGTGATTCCATTTTGAATTTGAACACATGTAGGTATAGGTTCAGAGATTTGAGGTTCAAGATGGGTCGAACCGAACCGTCCGGTTTCAGAACAACAAACAGACTGGAGTAAAACCCCTGTTTGTGTAATGGAGCAGGTACTGGGACAACAACCTCTGTTTGTAGTAGTTTTTGAATGGCGTCTTGCGAGGTAACCTTTGCTACGGGTGAAGCTGGCAAGCTTGACTTGAAGAATCTGAGAGGAGGTAGTGCTTGAAACTCCAACCGGTATCCTTGGGATATGAGGTCCCTCACCCAAGGATCCCAGCAGGACAGTGCCCAGACCTGGGCAAAGTGCTGAAGTCGAGCACCTACCTGGAAGTCGCCTTGCTGCTGGGGCCAACCGTCACGCGAAGGGCTTCGTGGATGAGAATCCGGAGGACTGATCCAGAGAACCAGTTGCTGCTGGCTTACAGGACTTACCACAAGATCCTCTAGCAGCACTGGAGGCACCTCTGGCTCTATCTCTGAATATTGCCACACGAAAGGAAAGCAAAGAGGGTTCAGGGTAGGGACATCTAGCAGGAGGTGCAGCAGACGGCAGATAGGTAGACTTACCCGCCGTTGCCTGGGAGATCCACTTGTTCAGCTCCTCTCCAAACAGGACATCCCCTGTAAAAGGAAGGTTTTCTACACCTTTTTTGGAATCAGCATCCGCTGACCATTGCCGTAGCCACAGAGCCCTGCGGGCCGAGACCGCCATAGCTGTAGTACGGCCATTGATGAGGCATAACGGCTTCGCTCATAAAGTTAGCCGCATCCTGTATATGATGCAGTAGGGTAATGATATCCTCCTGCGACAGGGAGTCCTACCTACTCACTGTATTTTCAGACCAGTTTACCATGGCTCTAGAAATCCAGCCACAAGCAATAGTGGGCCGTTGAGCTACACCCACTGCAATATGAATTGATTTGAGTGTATTCTCAATTTTACGTCCGGCTGGGTCTTTCAGAGAGATAGCAATTTTACGTGACAGCCTGGACACTGAAGTATCCACTGACGGGGGATTTTCCCAAACTTTTCTGTACTCAGCAGGAAAGGGAAAAGAATTCAATAACCGCTTTAGGGTAATGAATTTCTTGTCAGGGTTTACCCATGCCTCCTTAGTCAGGGAGTTTAGCTCCTATGAAACAGGAAAGGTGACAGAGGATTTTGGCTTTACATTAAAATACAATTCCTCTTCTGGTTCTGCCTCCTTATCTTGTATGTTGAGGAACTCTCTAATGGCATAAATTAGGGCCTCAACTCTAGGGGACAGGGAATTATCCTCATCCAACTCCAGTAAGTCAGTCTCAGAGTCAGACTGGAGTTCCTGTGGAAGCGTACGTTTATGAGACCACCAGAGGGGGCCGAGTAGCCTGTCTGCGGTCTGCAGCCTTAACTAGGAAATCATCCATAGACTGTTTTAATGTCTGTCTTTCATGCTTAGTCGTAGCTAACTCAGTATTAATATTAGCAATCATTGTTTTAAATGATTCTAACCACTCAGGTTCCTGCATAGCACTGGCCTGTGAAGGCAGAGATCACTGGGTACACAGTTAAGATCCCTGTGAGGAAGGTGTAAACTTAGTGACATACAGATTTTTTCCCCAGACATTCTTACAGCAGATTACATAGAGGGGGTCATTCCGAGTTGTTCGCTCGCTAGCAGATTTTAGCAGCATTGCACACGCTAGGCCGCCGCCATCTGGGAGTGTATCTTACCTTAGCAGAATTGCGAATGAAAGATTAGCAGAATTGCGAATAGAAAATTCTTAGCAGTTTCTGAGTAGCTCGAGACTTTCTCCTACACTGCGATCAGCTCAGCCCGTTTCGTTCCTGGTTTGACGTCACAAACACGCTCTGCGTTCGGCCAGCCACTCTACCGTTTCTCCAGACACTCCTGCGTTTTATCCTGGCACGCCTGCGTTTTTCCGCACACTCCCATAAAACGGTCAGTTTCCGCCCAGAAACACCCACTTCCTGTCAATCACACTCCGATCACTTCAACGAACAGCCCTGTATGGAGTGACACAGAGGGGATTGAGACCAGCACACAATACCACAGTCCAAGCAAAGCTCCGCTGGGTATATTATATATAGATTTGTTTGCTAAGTGGACAGCGGTGTAACCGCTGTATATATATGCGCTCCCCCTTTCCTATTAGACCCCTTGGTACCAGTACAGTGGTGGTTCAGTGGCCTTTGTGGAGGAGCAGCGTCAGCAGGCAGCCTGTAGCAGTAGCAGGAAATGGCGCCTTCTGCCGGCTGATCCCGCTCTCTGGTAAGCCCCGCCCCTTTCACGGCGCGCGGCCCCTATCTATTATACTGGCATGTACTGTGTGTAAAAAGCAGATTTGAGGTAAAAAAACAGCGAGAACAACCCCCTGTTTCGTCAGCCAGTGTGGGCCCGTGACCGTCGCGCCCTTATGCCGCCATTGTCACTGTGGACCCGCTAACCGGGACCCCGATGTAACACTCACCACACCTGTCTCCGGCATCTGTTAGGGGTGGCGGCATGCTGCCGGTGTGGGCTCACACTCTGGGAATGTGAGAAACATCACCTCAGGAGCTCAGTGTCCTGTCAGTGGGGATATGAACCACTAACTCTATTTCTCTTACGTCTTAGAGGATGCTGGGGTCCACATTAGTACCATGGGGTATAGACGGGTCCACCAGGAGCCATTGGCACTTTAAGAGTTTGAGAGTGTGGGCTGGCTCCTCCCTCTATGCCCCTCCTACCAGTCTCAGTTTAAAAAATGTGCCCGGAGGAGCCGGTCACAGCTAGGGGAGCTCTTCTGAGTTTTCCTGCTAAATGTTTTTTTTAGAGTTTATTATTTTACAGGGAGGCTGCTTCCAACAGCCTCCCTGCAGCGAGGGACTGAGGGTGGAGCAGTGTCCGCCCTGCGGAGTCTGAGCTACTGTCTCCGCTGACTACACACTGAGCTCCAGAGAGGTCTGATCGTTCTCCGCCACAGGGGACCGCTCGCCCAGGCAGCATGCCGCCACCCCCTTGCAGAGCTGAAGAATCAGTGGCAAGTGAGACACCAACCCCCTAACAAGCAGGGGGTCAGTGTGAAGAAGGCGGCACAGGGTAGGAGCGCAGTATTAACTGCGCTCCGGGGATGGCTCAGCGGTACATGGTGCGGTGCTGTGAGGGGTGCCCTGAGCCAGCGCGACACCCTACACTGGTCCAGAAGCCTGTCGGGGTCCCCAAATCTCAGCCAGCACTAATTCCTCAGGCCAGTATAATCCATGAAGAGCGGGGAGACAGCGCCATTAAGGGGGCGGAGCTTCTCCTCAGAGCGGACCCAGCAGCGTTTCAGCGCCATTTTCGTGCCTGCACAGCGCTGAGAGGAGAATCAGGTCCCTCCACAGCAACTCCAGCTATCTGTAAATGGTACCAAGGGGTTGTAGAAGGGGGGGGGGGGCTGTAATACGACTGTGTATCCTATTAGGGTGCACAGTCAGCGCTGACAAGGGGTCTCCCTTTGGTAAAAGCGGTGTGTGTGGGTTGGCTCCAATCTCTATGTCTCTCTTGCCATTCTTGGGAGGGAAACTCTGTCTGCCCACACCTGTGTGTGTGTGTGTGTGTGTGTATAGAGTGTTTGGTGGTCTCCTTTAGCTATGTCCAGGGACACTGTGTCATATGATGCAGAGGATTCGTCCTCCCAGGATGATCCCATTCCATGTAAGCAGGACAGCACTGGTTTAGCACAGAAACCAGCAAGGGAGCCTGAGTGGTTTTCCTTTATCAAATCTTGGATTTCTCAGATCTCTGACAGGGTTGCAAGTAATTAATCTGCAACCCAGGTATTACAGAGCTCTATGGCAGTATGGCCAGTTTCTGGTACCTCGGGACACTCCGCTATATACCTCCATAAGCGTGCGCTTGTGCATGTCACACAAGACGACACGGATACCGATTCTGACACCACAGACGGTGGTGGGGATGTGTTGCGGGGGTCCGCATCTCTTGCATAGGGGGTGCAATTGATGATAGAGGCTATCAGGGATGTGTTGAATATTAATGATACCACACCTGAGCAGGTTGAGGAGGCCTTTTTCACTGAAAATAAAAAAGCCTCGCTAACCTTCCCTGCGTTAAAGGAATTGAATGCTATATTTAAGAAAGCATGGGAAAACCCTGAGAAAAACTCCAGGTCCCTAAAAGGGTACATGTGGTGTTTCCTTTCCCTGAGGAGGATAGAAAAAAATGGGAAAACCTGCCGATTGTTGACGCACCTGTGTCCAGACTCTCAAAGAGGGTGGTTTTGCCTGTTCCAGGAGCTACCGCCTTAAGGGAGCCAGCTGATCAAAAAATTTATAACACACTTAAATCAATGTACACTGCTTCGGGGGCCATATTACGTCGCACTAGTGCAAAGGCTATAGTAAAGTGGTCGGCTACCTTACTTGAGGATTTGGATACGATGGATAAGGATGATGTTGCATTATTTTTACGCAACATATATGATTCAGCAGGTTTTATGGTAGAATCCATGAAAGACCTGGGTTCCATGGCTGCGGGAATATCTTCCATGTCTGTTTCAGCTTGTCGGGGACTGCGCCAGTGGTCGGCCGACGCGGAATCCAGAAAATGTGTGGAGTCCCTACCCTATACAGGTCAGGCTCTCTTTGGGGAAGCTCTCAATGCGTGGATACCCACGGCTACAGCGGGTAAGTCTCCGTAGCTTCCCTCAACAGCACCTGCTCCGAAGAAATCCTTCTCTTCATCTGCAACACAGTCCTTTCGGCCTAACAAGCCTAGAAAGGCCAGACCGTCCAATACCTTCTTTAGGGGAGGCCGAGTTAAGTCCAAGAAACCTGCCGCTGCAGGTTCCCAGGAACAAAAGCCTGCTTCAGGTACGCCAAAATCCTCCGCATGACGGTGGACCGCGTGGCCTGGAGGTGGGGCCGGTGGGAGCGAGACTCAGACACTTCATTCAGTCACATCTGGGTATCGCCCGGCGTGGATCCCTGGGTGATAGATATTGTATCCCAGGGATACAGGCTGGAATTTCAAAGTCTCCCTCCTCATCGTTTTTTCAAATCAGGCTTACCAGCTCTGTTGGCAGACAGCACTGTACTACAAGAAGCTGTCCAAAAGCTGGTGGAGGCACAGATCATTGTGCCAGTTCCTCCTCCTGCGCAGGCCACAGGTTACTATTCGAACCTTTTCGTGGTACCGAAACCGGATATGTTCGGTCAGGCCCATTCTGAACCTAAAATCATTGAACCCCTTTCTAAAGGAGTTCAAGTTCAAGATGGAGTCTCTCACGGCGGTGATATCAGGTCTGGAAGAGGAGGAATTCCTGGTATCCCTGGATATCAAGGATGCGTACCTCCACATTCCGATATGGCTGCCGCATCAGGCTTATCTCCGTTTCACATTGCTGGACTGACATTTCCAGTTCCAGGCCCTGTCATTCGGCCTCTCCACGGCACCAAGGGTGTTTACCAAGGTGATGGCGGAAATGATGATTATCCTCCGCAAGCAAAGTGTGAACATCATTGCATATACGGACGATCTGCTGATAAAAGCATCGTCCAAGGAGAAGCTGCTGCAGTCCATTGTTCTCACAATACGCCTCCTCAAGAATCATGGTTGGATTCTGAACCTTCCAAAGTCACATTTGCAACCAACCCAGAGGTTGTCCTTGCTGGGAATGATCCTGGACACAGAAGTGCAGAAGGTGTTTCTTCCGCAGGAAAAGGCGTTGGTGATACAAACTATGGTCCGGGTTGTCCTGAAGCCAGCCCGGGTGTCGGTTCATCAATGCATTCACCTGCTGGGAAAGATGGTGGCATCTTACGAGGCTCTCCAGTACGGGAGGTTCCACGCTCGGGCCTTCCAACTGGATCTTCTGGACAAGTAGTCGGGATCTCATCTCCACATGCCCCAGAGAATTTGTCTGTTGCCGAAGGCCAGGAATTCGCTCCTCTGGTGGTTACAATTACCTCACCTTCTGGAGGGCCGCAGGTTCAGGATTCAGGAATGGGTCCTTCTAACCACGGATGCGAGCCTTCGGGGCTGAGGAGCAGTCACTCAAGGATTAACTTTCCAGGAACGGTGGTCAAGCCTGGAAGCCGGCCTGCCCATCAACATCCTGGAGCTAAGAGCCATCTACAACGGTCTTCTTCAGGTGGCCCCACTTCTAGGATATCGGGCCATTCAAGTGCAGTCGGAACATGTAACAACAGTGGCTTACATAAACAGACAGGGTGGAATGAAGAGCAGAGGTGACAAGAATACTACTTTGCACAGAAAACACGCGTTGGCTCTGTCAGCCATCTTCATTCCGGGAGTAGACAACTGGGAAGCAGACTTCCTCAGCAGACACGATCTCCATCCAGGGGAGTGGGGACTCCATCCGGAGGGGTTCAAGGAAATAACAGACCTTTGGGGATTACCTCAAATAGACATGATGGCCTCTCGTCTCAACAAGAAGCTTCAGCGTTCTTGTTCCAGGTCAAGGGACCCACAAGCAGTGGCAGTGGACGCCCTGGTGTCTCCGTGGGTGTTCCAGTCTGTGTACGTGTTTCCACCACTCCCACTCATCCCAACAATCCTGAAGCTCATAAGGAGAACAAGGGTTCAAGCGATCCTCATTGCTCCAGACTGGCTGAGAAGGGCTTGGTACGCGGACCTTCTGAATCTACTGCAAGAAGAGCCGAGGCCTCTTCCTCTTCGGGAGGACCTGCTGCAGCGGGGACCGTTCGCCTATCAAGACTTACTGCGGCTACGCTTGACGGCATGGAAGTTGAGCGCCTGATACTTGCTCGGAAGGGCATTCTGAAGAAGGTTATTTTTACCCTGATACAGGCTAGAAAAGGGGTAACTTCTAAACATTACCATCGTATTTGGAAGAAATATGTCTCTTGGTGTGAATCCAAGAAGTTTCCTACGGTGGAGTTTCAACTCGGACGTTTTCTCCTCTTCCTGCAAGAAGATGTGGATATGGGCCTGAGGTTGGGATATGTGAAGGTCCAGATTTCGTCCCTATCCATTTTTTTCCAGAAACAACTGGCTGCCCTCCCTGAGGTTCAGACTTTTTTGAAGGGAGTTCTGCACATCCAACCTCCCTTTGTACCACCTACGGCGCCTTGGGACCTTAACATGGTGTTGCAGTTCCTCCAGTCGGATTGGTTTGAGCCTCTACAGGAGGTTGAAGTCAAATTTCTTACATGGAAGGCGGTCACGTTGTTGTCCTTCGTGCTAGACGCGTGTCCGAATTGAGGGCTTTATCTTGTAAAAGCCCTTACTTGATCTTCCACGAAGAAAGAGCTGAGCTCCGGACACGTCAGCAGTTTCTTCCGAAGGTTGTGTCGCATTTCATATCAACCAACCTATTGTGGTGCCAGTGGCTACTGACTCCTCAATTACATCAAAGTCCTTGGATGTTGTAAGGGCTCTGAAGATATAGGTGAAGAAAACTTCTCGTTACAGAAAGTCGGACTCTCTGTTTGTCCTCTATGATCCCAAGAAAATTGGGTGTCTTGCTTCTAAGCAGACTATTTCTCGCTGGATTCGGTTCACTATCCAGCACGCTTATTCTACGGCAGAACTGCCGTGTCCAAAATCTGTTAAGGCCCACTCTACTCGTAAGGTGGGGTCTTCCTGGGCGGCTGCCCGGGGTGTCTCGGCAGTGCAACTTTGCCGAGCTGCAACTTTGTCTGGGTTGAACACATTTGCAAAGATTTACAAGTTTGATACTTTGGCCTCTGATGATCTGAAATTCAGTCAATCAGTTCTGAAGGAGCCTCCGCACTTTCCCTCCCGTTCCCCGTTCTGGGAGCTTTGGTAGATCCCCATGGTACTAATGTGGACCCCAGCATCCTCTAGGACGTAAGATAAAATAAGAATTTACTTACCGATAATTCTATTTCTCGTAGTCCGTAGTGGATGCTGGGGACTCCGTCAGGACCATGGGGAATAGCGGCTCCGCAGGAGACAGGGCACAAAAGTAAAAGCTTTAGGATCAGGTGGTGTGCACTGGCTCCTCCCCCTATGACCCTCCTCCAAGCCTCAGTTAGGATACTGTGCCCGGACGAGCGTACACAATAAGGAAGGATTTTTGAATCCCGGGTAAGACTCATACCAGCCACACCAATCACACTGTACAACCTGTGATCTGAACCCAGTTAACAGCATGATAACAGCGGAGCCTCTGAAAAGATGGCTCACAACAATAATAACCCGATTTTTGTAACAATAACTATGTACAAGTATTGCAGACAATCCGCACTTGGGATGGGCGCCCAGCATCCACTACGGACTACGAGAAATAGAATTATCGGTAAGTAAATTCTTATTTTCTCTGACGTCCTAAGTGGATGCTGGGGACTCCGTCAGGACCATGGGGATTATACCAAAGCTCCCAAACGGGCGGGAGAGTGCGGATGACTCTGCAGCACCGAATGAGAGAACTCCAGGTCCTCCTCAGTCAGGGTGTGCCCCTGACCAAGTAGCAGCTCGGCAAAGTTGTAAAGCCGAGACCCCTCGGGCAGCCGCCCAAGATGAGCCCACCTTCCTTGTGGAATGGGCATTTACATATTTTGGCTGTGGCAGGCCTGCCACAGAATGTGCAAGCTGAATTGTACTACACATCCAACTAGCAATCGTCTGCTTAGAAGCAAGAGCACCCAGTTTGTTGGGTGCATACAGGATAATAGCAAGTCAGTTTTCCTGATTCCAGCCATCCTGGAAACCTATATTTTCAGGGCCCTGACAACATCTAGCAACTTGGAGTCCTCCAAGTCCCCAGTAGCCGCAGGTACCACAATAAGCTGGTTCAGGTGAAACACTGACACCACCTTAGGGAGAAACTGGGGACGAGTCCGCAGCTCTGCCCTGTCCGAATGGACAAACAGATATGGGCTTTTGTGAGACAAAGCCGCCAATTTGACACTCGCCTGGCCGAGGCCAGGGCCAACAGCATGGTCACTTTCCATGTGAGATACTTCAAATCCACAGATTTGAACGGTTTAAACCAATGTGATTTGAGGAATCCCAGAACTACGTTGAGATCCCACAGTGCCACTGGAGGCACAAAAGGGGGTTGTATATGCAGTACTCCCTTGACAAACTTCTGAACTTCAGGAACTGAAGCTAGTTCTTTTTGGAAGAAAATCGACAGGGCCGAAATTTGAACCTTAATGGACCCCAATTTGAGGCCCATAGACACTCCTGTTTGCAGGAAATGCAGGAATCGACCGAGTTGAAATTTCTTCGTGGGGCCTTCCTGGCCTCACACCACGCAACATATTTTCGCCACATGTGGTGATAATGTTGTGCGGTCACCTCCTTCCTGGCTTTGACCAGGGTAGGAATGACCTCTTCCGGAATGCCTTTTTCCCTTAGGATCCGGCGTTCAACCGCCATGCCGTCAAACGCAGCCGCGGTAAGTCTTGGAACAGACATGGTACTTGCTGAAGCAAGTCCCTTCTTAGCGGCAGAGGCATGAGTCCTCTGTGAGCATCTCTTGAAGTTCCGGGTACCAAGTCCTTCTTGGCCAATCCGGAGCCACGAGTATAGTTCTTACTCCTCTACGTCTTATAATTCTCAATACCTTGGGTATGAGAAGCAGAGGAGGGAACACATACACCGACTGGTACACCCACGGTGTTACCAGAACGTCCACAGCTATTGCCTGAAGGTCTCTTGACCTGGCGCAATACCTGTCCAGTTTTTTGTTCAGGCGGGACGCCATCATGTCCACCTTTTGGTCTTTCCCAACGGTTCACAATCATGTGGAAAACTTCCCGATGAAGTCCCCACTCTCCCGGGTGGAGGTCGTGCCTGCTGAGGAAGTCTGCTTCCCAGTTGTCCACTCCCGGAATGAACACTGCTGACAGTGCTATCACATGATTTTCCGCCTAGCGAAAAATCCTTGCAGTTTTTGCCATTGCCCTCCTGCTTCTTGTGCCGCCCTGTCTGTTTACGTGGGCGACTGCCGTGATGTTGTCCCACTGGATCAATACCGGCTGACCTTGAAGCAGAGGTCTTGCTAAGCTTAGAGCATTATAAATTGCCCTTAGCTCCAGTATATTTATGTGGAGAAAAGTCTCCAGACTTGATCACACTCCCTGGAAATTTTTCCCCTGTGTGACTGCTCCCCAGCCTCTCAGGCTGGCCTCCGTGGTCACCAGCCTCCAATCCTGAATGCCGAATCTGCGGCCCTCTAGAAGATGAGCACTCTGTAACCACTACAGGAGAGACACCCTTGTCCTTGGAGATAGGGTTATCCGCTGATGCATCTGAAGATGCGATCCGGACCATTTTTCCAGCAGATCCCACTGAAAAGTTCTTGCGTGGAATCTGCCGAATGGAATCGCTTTGTAATAAGCCACCATTTTTCCCAGGACTCTTGTGCAATGATGCACTGACACTTTTCCTGGTTTTAGGAGGTTCCTGACTAGCTCGGATAACTCCCTGGCTTTCTCCTCCGGGAGAAACACCTTTTTCTGGAGTGTTTCCAGAATCATCCCTAGGAACAGCAGACGTGTCGTCGGAAACAACTGCGGTTTTGGAATATTTAGAATCCACCCGTGCTGTCGTAGAACTACTTGAGATAGTGCTAATCCGACCACCAACTGTTCTCTGGACCTTGCTCTTATCAGGAGGTCGTCCATTTTCTTTGAAGAAGAATCATCATTTCGGCCATTACCTTGGTAAAGACCGGGGGTGCCGTGGACAATCCAAACGGCAGCGTCTGAAACTGATAGTGACAGTTCTGTACCACGAACCTGAGGTACCCTTGGTGAGAAGGGCAAATTGGGACATGGAGGTAAGCATCCCTGATGTCCCGGGACACCATATAGTCCCCTTCTTCCTGGTTCGCTATCACTGCTCTGAGTGACTCCATCTTGATTTGAACCTTTGTAAGTGTTCAAATATTTCAGATTTAGAATAAGTCTCACCGAGCCTTCTGGCTTCAGTACCACAATATAGTGTGGAACAATACCCCTTTCCTTGTTGTAGGAGGGGTACTTTGATTATCACCTGCTGGGAATACAGCTTGTGAATTGTTTCCAATACTGCCTCCCTGTCGGAGGGAGACGTTGGTAAAACAGACTTCAGGAACCTGCGAGGGGGAAACGTCTCGACTTTCCAATCTGTACCCCTGGGATACTACTTGTAGGATCCAGGGGTCCTGTACGGCCCCAGCGTCATGCTGAGAACTTGTCAGAAAGCGGTCTTATGGGGACGAAAGGACTGAGGCTGAAAAGACGGTGTCTTTTTCTGCAGAGATGTGACTTAGGGTAAAAACGGTGGATTTTCCAGCAGTTGCCGTGGCCACCAGGTCCGATGGACCGACCCCAAATAACTCCTCCCCTTTATACGGCAATACATCTTTGTGCCGTTTGGAATCTGCATCACCTGACCACTGTCGTGTCCATAAACATCTTCTGGCAGATATGGACATCGCACTTACTCTTGCTGCCAGAGTGCAAATATCCCTCTGTGCATCTCGCATATATAGAAATGCATCCTTTAAATGCTCTATAGTCAATAAAATACTGTCCCTGTCAAGGGTATCAATATTTTTAGTCAGGGAATCCGACCAAGCCACCCCAGCTCTGCACATCCAGGCTGAGGCGATCGCTGGTCGCAGTATAACACCAGTATGTGTGTATATACTTTTTAGGATATTTTCCAGCCTCCTATCAGCTGGCTCCTTGAGGACGGCCCTATCTGTAGACGGTACCGCCACTTGTTTTGATAAGCGTGTGAGCGCCTTATCCACCCTAAGGGGTGTTTCCCAACGCGCCCTAACTTCTGGCGGGAAAGGGTATACCGCCAATAATTTTCTATCGGGGGAAACCCACGCATCATCACACACTTCATTTAATTTATCTGATTCAGGAAAAACTACAGGTAGTTTTTTCACACCCCACATAATACCCTTTTTTGTGGTACTTGTAGTATCAGAAATATGTAACACCTCCTTCATTGCCCTTAACAAGTAACGTGTGGCCCTAAAGGAAAATACGTTTGTTTCTTCACCGTCGACACTGAAATCAGTGTCCGTGTCTGTGTCTGTCGACCGACTGAGGTAAATGGGCGTTTTAAAGCCCCTGACGGTGTCTGAGACGCCTGGACAGGTACTATTTTGTTTGCCGGCCGTCTCTGTTGACATTATCACGTAATTCCTTGAATAAGCCATCCATTCCGGTGTCGACTCCCTAGAGAGTGACATCCCCATTACAGGCAATTGCTCCGCCTCCTCACCAACATCGTCCTCATACATGTCGACACACACGTACCGACACACAGCACACACACAGGGAATGCTCTGATAGAGGACAGGACCCCACTAGCCCTTTGGGGAGACAGAGGGAGAGTTTGCCAGCACACACCAAAAACGCTATAATTATACAGGGACAACCTTTATATAAGTGTTTTTCCCTTATAGCATTTTAATATATATAGTCATATCGCCAAATCAGTGCCCCCCCCCCTCTGTTTTAACCCTGTTTCTGTAGTGCAGTGCAGGGGAGAGCATGGGAGCCTTCCCACCAGCATTTCTGTGAGGGAAAATGGCGCTGTGTGCTGAGGAGAATAGGCCCCGCCCCCTTTTCGGCGGGCTTCTTCTCCCGTTTTTCTGAGACCTGGCAGGGGTTAAATACATCCATATAGCCCCCAGGGGCTATATGTGATGTATTTTTAGCCAGAATAAGGTACTTTCATTGCTGCCCAGGGCGCCCCCCCCAGCGCCCTGCACCCTCAGTGACCGCTGCTATGAAGTGTGCTGACAACAATGGCGCACAGCTGCAGTGCTGTGCGCTACCTTATGAAGACTGAAAAGTCTTCTGCCGCCGGTTTCTGGACCTCTTCACTTTTCGGCATCTGCAAGGGGGTCGGCGGCGCGGCTCCGGGACGAACCCCAGGGTGAGACCTGTGTTCCGACTCCCTCTGGAGCTAATGGTGTCCAGTAGCCTAAGAAGCCAATCCATCCTGCACGCAGGTGAGTTCACTTCTTCTCCCCTAAGTCCCTCGTAGCAGTGAGCCTGTTGCCAGCAGGACTCACTGAAAATAAAAAACCTTACAAAACTTTTACTCTAAGCAGCTCTTTAGGAGAGCCACCTAGATTGCACCCTTCTCGGCCGGGCACAAAAATCTAACTGAGGCTTGGAGGAGGGTCATAGGGGGAGGAGCCAGTGCACACCACCTGATCCTAAAGCTTTTACTTTTGTGCCCTGTCTCCTGCGGAGCCGCTAATCCCCATGGTCCTGACTGAGTCCCCAGCATCCACTTAGGACGTCAGAGAAAATAGGTTTTTGGTTACCTACCGTTAAATCCTATTCTCGTAGTCCGTAGAGGATGCTGGGCGCCCGCCCAGCGCTTCGTTTTCCTGTAACCGTTATTGGTTCGGTACTACTTTGTTTAGTTATATACTGCATTGTTACTTGGTAAGTAATGTTTCAGCAGTTGCTGAATGTTTCAAGCTAGTTAGCTTGATGTGCCTTGTATGTGTGAGCTGGTATGAATCTTGCCACTATCTGTGTTAAATCTTTCTCTCAAAGATGTCCGTCTCCTCGGGCACAGTTTCTAGACTGAGTTTGGTAGGAGGAGCATAGAGGGAGGAGCCAGCCCACACTCTCAAACTCTTAAAGTGCCACTGGCTCCTGGTGGACCCATCTATACCCCTTGGTACTAATGTGGACCACAGCATCCTCTACGGACTACGAGAAAAGGATTTACCGGTAGGTAACCAAAATCCTATTATTAAGTTGGTTCAGTCCCCACCCCTAAGTCCCATGACGAAGGCAAACTGGTTGCCAACCAGTACTGCCTAAAAAAATAAATAAACAAAATCAAATTCTTAAGAAAACTCTCTGGAGCTCCAAAGATATGCACCCAGCTCCTTGGGCACATTTTCTAAACTGAGTCTGCTAGGAGGGGCATAGAGGGGAGGAGCCAGCACACACTAATTAATTCTTAAAGTGTCAGGCTCCAATGGACCCGATCAATACCCCACGGTACTAAAGTACATTCTCCAGTAACCTCTAGGACAGTGATTCCCAACCGCTGTGCCGCGGCACACTAGTGTGCCGCCAGCGGTTCTCAAGTGTGCCGCACAGCCGCCAGAGAGGCCGCTGCCTGACTGCCGCAGTGATGATTAAGAAGATCGGCCAGCGCTGGGCACTTCTGCAGCCCAGCCTGCGACCTATGCTGATGAGCCGTGACTCACAGGTCACGGTCACGCAAACACCACATCGCGTTCCCGCCTGGAGTGCCCGCCCACTGCTGATCTGTGCTGCTTCCTCCATTCATTCTCGGCGCTCCTCACTGCTCCCACCACTGACAGTGAAAGATTTAACAGTCACAGGTTAGTGTGGCATTCCTATAGGGGGCAATGTGTGGTGGCATTAATATGGGGGCAATGTGTGGTGGCATTCCTACGGGGGCAATGTGTGGTGGCATTACTATGGGGGCAATGTGTGGCGGCATTACTATGGGGGCAATGTGTGGTAGCATTACTATGGGGGCAATGTGGGGTGGCATTACTATGGGGGTAATGTGTGGTGGCATTACTATGTGGGCAATGTATGGTGGCATTACTATGGGGGCAATGTGTGGTGGCATTACTATGGGGGCAATGTGTGGTGGCATTACTATGGGGGGCAATGTGTGGAATTACTGTGAGGGCCAGTGCATTTGTGTTTTTCCCCCTTAGGGGTCAATATCTCTGTTTTATATCCCTGTGTGTGTGTTTGTTTTTTGGGTTTTTTTTTTGCGCGGTACTGATGGTGTGCCCTGGCAATTTTCAAATCATGTTTGGAGTGCCGCGAATTGAATAAGGTTGAAAATCACTGCTCTAGGACGTATGAGAAAGAATATTTGCATCTGACTTGACACAATTTGCTATCATCAAGTTGGCGGGGCATTGTGTATGATGACTTCTTCATCAAGCCTCGTTCCCACTTCCCATTCCACTACAGACATGCAAGGGTGGTTGCGTGAAACCCTGCGTTCTGAGGAGGCCAAAAAGTCTCCCTATTATAACAATTATGTTTCTTACTAACCCCTTTCTACCTAATACTTGATCTGCTTTCGGGTTAGAAAGACTACTGACTATGAAATACATACATTTCCCTTAGAGCTAAATGTCAGTCTGAATTAACACAATTATATGTGATGAGACTTTAGAAACTTCATGTTTTTTTTCTCTCAATCTAGGAAGCTACTGTATGTATTTCTGCTGCAGGCTGGCTACACATGAACATTAAACATGTGTCTCCATTTTAACAGCTAAATAATACAGAACATTGTGATACAAAAAATAAGCTCCACACTAGGGAGAATGAAGACTTTTAGACAATGGGAAACATGTCAGGGACTTCAGAGTCAAAATAACAGAAGTCATTTATTAAAGAAACAAGAATAAAGCTTCATCTGTACTATAAAAGCGATGTCATCCAATTCATGTGCCACACGAAAAGCATTGCAAAGTATCTGCAATAAAGTGCCGGGCTACTCAAGAGCCAGGTTTCATGTTGCAGAATGGCACAATATACTGCAGATCTGCACATCCAAATAACCCCACAGAGCACATGTAGCAAAGAGGCCAGATCTGTGCGCTACTCAGCAGTTGCCCATTAAGGGACAATAAGGGACAAATCTGTCATAGTCTAGATCATGGGTATTCAACCTGCGGCCCTCCAGCTGCTGCGGAACAACACATCCCCACATGCCCTGCCTCAGTTTTAGCATACCTTAATAACAATACTATGGCATGCTAGGATGTGTAGTTTCACAGCAGCTGGAGGGCCACATGTTGAAGACCCATGGTCTAGATTAGGCATGTCAAACTTATGGTCATGCAGCTGTTGTGAAACTACAAGTTCCAGCATGCTTTACCAACTGATCTCTGGCAGGTATGGCGGCAACGCATGCTGGGACTTGTAGTTTCACAACAGCTGGAGTGCCACGAGTTTGACATGCCTGGTTAAGATGGTCAATCCAGTTGGGGGTGAGTTGCGAGATGCGAGGTGTCGCTATCTCTGCAAATTCGCATTGTGAATACATTTTTCAAATCCAATTAGCAACTCGCATTGAACCAGAGTAAACTCTTTTTCCATTCGTACCTCACTGAGGGTGAAAGATCGTAAGGAAAATCCTTACTTTAAGGTTAAAACGTCGGGACACGTGTGCAGTAAACTTTGGGCACCCTTGCAAAGGGAAGTTTCCAATTAGCTTAATTAGTGTAATAATTGCATGTCCTTATTGGGGTTTACATATAAAGCAATGGTCTCAAATTACCCCAAAATTAACTATTTTGTTGCTGTATGCACACCAAATGCTATTAGAGTATTTATTTTTCTAAATAATTGCTTTTTATATTTTCTCCTTTTTTTATGTGACCTCAAAACTCCCCTAAAGCATCTTTTTTCATTTTTCATATAAAAGTAAACAAAAAAAGTTAGCTTTTTTATAATTTCTCACTTTAAAAAAAAATAGGATTTTAATACCTTCCGGTAAATCCTTTTCTCTTAGTCCGTAGAGGATGCTGGGGGCACTTCAAGAGCCATGGGGTATAGACGGGATCCACAAGAGACATGGGCACTTTAAGACTTTCAAAGGGGTGTGAACTGGCTCCTCCCTCTATGCCCCTCCTCCAGACTCCAGTTATAGGAACTGTGCCCAGGGAGACGGACATTTCGAGGAAAAGGATTTATTGTTAAACTAAGGTGAGATACATACCAGCTCACACCTCAAGCACGCCGTACAACATGGCATTCAACAACGCAAGTCAATGGCATGAACAACATCAGCAACAGGCTGACTATAAACGTAACACAACATGTGTGTAACCATAACCAATAACTGCAGATACAGTACGCACTGGGATGGGCACCCAGCATCCTCTACGGACTAAGAGAAAAGGATTTACCGGTAGGTATTAAAATCCTATTTTCTCATACGTCCTAGAGGATGCTGGGGACACTTCAAGAACCATGGGGTTTATACCAAAGCTCTAGAACGGGCGGGAGAGTGCGGATGACTCTGCAGCACCGATTGACCAAACATGAGGTCCTCATCAGCCAGGGTATAAACTTGTAGAACTTCGCAAAGGTGTTTGAACTAGTGATGAGCGGATTCGGTTTTACTCGGTTTTACTCGGTTTTACTCGGTTCTCAAAACGGCATCTTATTGGCTCACGGATGTCACGTGTTTTGGATAGCCAATAAGATGCCGTTTTGAGAACCGAGTAAAACCGAGTAAAACCGAGTAAAACCGAACCTCGCTCATCACTAGTTTGAACCCGACCAAGTAGCCGCTCGGCAAAGTTGTAAAGCCGAGACCCCTCGGGCAGCCGCCCAGGATGAGCCCACCTTTCTGGTAGAATGGGCCTTCACCGATTTCAGTAACGGCAATCCAGCCGTAGAATGAGCCTGCTGAATCGTATGACAGATCCAGCGCGCAATAGTCTGCTTGGAAGCAGGAGCCCCAATTTTATTGTGAGCATTCAGGACAAACAGTGCCTCTGTTTTCCTAAACTGAACCGTTCTGGCGACATAAATTTTCAAAGCTCTTACTACATCGAGAAGCTTTGATTCCAGCAAGGCGTCAGTAGCCACTGGCACCACAATAGGCTGGTTCAAGTGGAACGATGAAACCACTTTCGGCAGAAACTGCTGACGAGTCCTCAATTCTGCTCTATCTTCATGGAAGATCAAATAAGGGCGCTTGTGAGACAAGGCCGCCAATTCAGACACCCGCCTTGCGGATGCCAAGGCCAACAGCATGACCACTTTCCAAGTAAGGAATTTCAACTCTACCTCCTGTAAAGGCTCAAACCAATGAGATTGAAGGAACTGCAACACCAAGTTAAGATCCCATGGTGCCACAGGGGGCACAAAGGGAGGTTGGATGTGCAATACGCCTTTCACGAAGGTCTGAACTTCTGGAAAGGAGGCCAATTGTTTTTGGAAGAAAACCGATAAAGCCAAAATTTGAACTTTAATTGAGCCCAACTTTAGGCCCGCATCCACACCGGCTTGTAGAAAATGGGGAAAACGTCCTAACTGAAAATCTTCCGTAGGAGCTTTCTGGGATTCACACCAAGACACGTATTTTCTCCAAATACTATGGTAATGTTTAGACGTTACTCCTTTTCTGGTCTGAATAAGAGTGGGGATGACTTCCTTGGGAATACCCTTTCGGGCTAGGATCCGGCGTTCAACCTCCAAGCCGTCAAACGAAGTCGCGGTAAGTCTTGGAACACGCACGGCCCCTGTCGTAATAGATCCTCCCTCAGAGGAAGAGGCCAGGGATCTCCTATGAGTAATTCCTGAAGATCTGGATACCAAGCCCTCCTTGGCCACTCTGGAACAATGAGGATCGCTTGAACCTTTGTTCTTCTTATGATCTTTATCACTTTTGGAATGAGTGGAAGTGGAGGAAACACGTACACCAACCGAAACACCCACGGTGTCACTAGGGCGTCCACTGCTATTGCTTGATGGTCTCTCGACCTGGAACAATATCTCTGAAGTTTCTTGTTGAGGCGAGACGCCATCATGTCTATTTGAGGAATTCCTCAAAGACTTGTCACTTCTGCAAAGACCTCTTGATGAAGACCCCACTCTCCTGGATGGAGATCGTGTCTGCTGAGGAAGTCTGCTTCCCAGTTGTCTACTACTGGAATGAAGATCGCTGATAGAGCGCTTGCATGCCTTTCCGCCCAACGGAGCACCTTTGTGGCCTCTGCCATTGCCGATCTGCTCTTTGTTCCGCCCTGGCGGTTTATGTACGCTACTGCCGTTATGTTGTCCGACTGAATCAAGACGGGCCGATTGCGAAGAAGACGTTCCGCTTGCAGAAGGCCGTTGTGAATGGCCCTTAACTCCAGAACTTTTATGTGTAGACACATTTCCTGGCTTGACCATTTTCCCTGGAAGCTTTCCCCCTGCGTGACTGCTCCCCAGCCTCGGAGACTCGCATCTGTGGTCACTACGATCCAGTCCTGGACCCCGAACCTGCGTCCCTCTAGGAGGTGAGAGCTGTGCAGCTACCAGAGGAGTGAGATTCTGGTCTTGGAGGACAGGGTTATCCTTCGGTGCATGTGCAGATGGGACCCGGACCACTTGTCCAATAGGTCCCACTGAAACACTCTGGCATGGAATCTGCCAAACTGAATGGCCTCGTAGGCTGCCACCATCTTCCCCAGTAACCAAGTGCATTGATGGATCGATACTCTTGCTGGTTTCAGAATTTGTTTGACCAGGTTCTGAATTTCCAGAGCCTTTTCCACTGGAAGAAAATCTCTCTGTAATTCTGTGTCCAGAATCATTCCCAAAAACGTGAGCCGTGTCATCGGAACCAACTGCGATTTCGGCAAGTTTAGGAGCCAACCATGTTGCTGCAGAATTGTCAGGGAGAGCGTAATGTTCTGCAGTAATTGGTCCCTGGATCTCGCCTTTACCAGGAGATCGTCCAAGTACGGGATAATTGTGACTCCTTGTTTGCGCAGGAGAACCATCATTTCGGCCATTACTTTGGTGAAAACCCTCGGAGCCGTGGACAGACCAAACGGCAACGTCTGAAATTGATAATGACAATCCTGAACTGCAAACCTCAGGTAAGCCTGATGTGGAGGATAAATGGGAACATGTAAGTAGGCATCCTTTATGTCTACCGACACCATAAAATCCCCCTCCTCCAGACTGGAGATCACAGCCCGGAGAGATTCCATCTTGAATTTGAATTTTCTCAGGTAGAAATTGAGGGAATTGAGGTTCAGGATTGGTCTGACTGAGCCGTCTGGCTTCGGGACCACGAACAGGCTCGAATAAAAGCCTTATCCCTGTTGCGACGGGGGAACCCTGACAATGACGTGATTTCGACACAATTTTTGTACTGCGGCGCATACCACTTCCCTGTCTGGAAGAGAAGCTGGTAAGGCTGATTTGAAAAATCGGTGAGGGGGGACGTCTTGAAACTCCAATTTGTACCCTTGGGACACTATTTCTAAAACCCATGGGTCCAGGCCCGAACGAGCCCAGAACTGACTGAAGAGCCTGAGACGTGCCCCCACCGGTGCGGACACCCGCAGCAGAGCCCCAGCGTCATGCGGTGGACTTGGCAGAAGCCGGGGAGGACTTCTGCTCTTGGGAACCGGCCACGGCCGGTGATCGCTTACCCTTTCCCTTTCCTCTATTAGCAAGGAAGGAAGACCCCCGGCCTTTTCTGTATTTATAGGGCCGAAAGGACTGCATCTGATAGTGTGGTTTCTTTTGTGGTGCAGGCACATAAAGTAAAAATGACGACTTACCCGCGGTAGCCGTAGATACCAACTCAGCGAGGCAGTCACCAAACAATACACCACCTTTATACGGTAGAGAATCCATAGCTTTCTTGGAGTCAGCATCAGCATTCCATTGATGAATCCACAATGATCTCCTAGCTGAGACCGCCATGGCATTGGCCCGTGAACCCAAGAGGCCAATATCTCTCGCAGCTTTCTTTAGGTAGACTGCAGCGTCCCTGATATGACCTAGTGTCAGAAGAATGCTATCCCTATCCAGGGTATCCAATTCAGATGACAGGTTATCTGCCCATTTTTCGATAGCACTACTCACCCACGCAGATGCAATGGCTGGTCTGAGTAGTGTACCCGTAGAGATATAAATGGATTTCAATGTATTTTCCTGCCTACGATCCGCAGGATCCTTTAGGGCTGCCGTGTCAGGGGACGGAAGAGCCACCTTTTTGGACAGCCGTGATAAAGCTTTGTCCACAATGGGGGATGACTCCCATTTTTCCCTATCCCCAGAGGGAAACGGATACGCCACTACAATCCTTTTGGGAATCTGAAACTTTTTGTCAGGATTTTCCCAAACCTTTGCAAAAAGCGCGTTCAGTTCATGAGAAGGAGGAAATGTTACCTCAGGTTTCTTCCCTTTATACATACAGACCCTAGTATCAGGAACAGTAGTGTCCTCAGTGATATGTAATACATCTTTAATAGCCACAATCATGTACTGAATGCTCTTTGCCAGTTTTGGATCTAATCTGGCATCACTATAGTCAACACTTGAGTCAGTGTCCGTGTCGGTATCCGTGTCTGCCAGCTGGGCAAATTAACGTTTTTGTGACCCTGAAGGGGTCTGGACTTGAAACAACACATCCTCTACGGATTTCTTCCAAGCCTGGTTCTGAGACTCAGATTTATCCAATCTTTTATTAATCAGAGCCACATTTGCATTCAAAGCACTCAAAACATTCACCCAATCCGGTGTCGGCAGTGCCGACAGGGTCACTCCCACAGCCTTTTGTGTCCCTAACACAGTCTCCTCCTGGGAAGAGCACTCTGCCTCAGACATGCCGACACACGTGCACCCACCACACGTAGATACGCTGGGCCTACAGGGGAAAGACCTACAGTAAAGCCTGTCAGAGAGACACAGAGGGAGATATAGCCAGCTCACACCCCAGCGCCTAAACCCGGTCTGAACACTACAGACAATGTCCCAGACCTGCAGCGCTTTTATAAACTAATATAATGCACCAAAATCGCTGTGCCCCCCCCGTTTTTCACCGTTACTTGTACAGCCGTGTGAGGAAGGACCAGCGTCTCTGCAGCCTTGTGAAGAGAAAATGGCGCCGGGCTGTGTGCTGTGAGGGCTAAGCCCCGCCCCCGCACTGGCGCGCTTCAGACCCGCTCATTTTTAAACTTTTTTACACTGGCGGGGGTCCGGACAGTGCCCAGGCACTTAGTCCGCTGTTGCCAGATAGATATATGAGGTTTATATGCTGCCCAGGACGCCCCCCCCCCCCCCCCCAGCGCCCTGCACCCTGTAGTGCTGTTGCATGTGGGAGCATGGCGCGCAGCGCCGCCACTATGCGGTACCTCAAAGCCGTCACTGAAGTCTTCTGATCTTCTTCTACTCACCTGTCTTCTGACTCTGCAAGGGGGGTGACGGCGGGCTCTGGGAATGAACCCCTAGGCGTACCTAGTGTTCCAAACCCTCAGGAGCTAATGGTGTCCTGTAGCCAAAGAAGCAGATGCCTTTAAACTCACAGAGGTAGGTCTGACTTCTCTCCCCTAAGTCCCACGAAGCAGGGAGAATGTTGCCAGCAGTGCTCCCTGAAAATAAAAAACCTAACAAAGTATTTTCAGAGAAACTCAGTAGAGCTCCTCAGTGTGCATCCAGTCTGCCTGGGCACAGATTCTAAACTGGAGTCTGGAGGAGGGGCATAGAGGGAGGAGCCAGTTCACACCCCTTTGAAAGTCTTACAGTGCCCATGTCTCCTGTGGATCCCGTCTATACCCCATGGTTCTTGAAGTGTCCCCAGCATCCTCTAGGACGTATGAGAAAATTGCACAAATCAGCCATTTAACACTGTTTAAATGCCCCCAATACTTTCATTATGACCTCTGACAGCCTTCTGTATGATTATGCAAACAAAATTTAATTTTTGGGCAGTCCAGGAAGGTCACCCCACTTTCTCACGCACTTCTCTCACATCGCATATGGATGACAATTCTCACCCTCCTTCGCCCCCCCGCTGTGAGTACTGCGGATAGGCATTTTCAATTGTATTGGAGATTTCTCACAAACGTGCATTCGTGCAAATGTCTATGAATTTCATGAAACAACTCGCACCTAAAATAAGTGAACTAAAATAAAGATAATCCCAAACTAAGTTTACTGCAATGAAGTATACAATACATAAGACAAAACTGGCATTCTGTTGAGATGAAAAATTGAAAATGTTAAAATGTATCAATGGATGGTCAATATGTAACAGTACAGATGTGTCCACATACACCTATCCACAAATCAAGCCAAATAGTCCCGTTTATCATGACGCAGACTAGCAAAGTTGTGGAAAAAGCACACGATTCATGTTAAACAGGCAAAAGACATGCTTAAACTTAATCTACAATTTCACATACATTTTCTGGTGACAACCCCCCACCAATCCTAAACACCTAGAACATTGTTTGAATTGAAGGTGCAAAATTGAGAAAAAGTTGTTAAATGACGTAAAAAGTACACAATCCAGGTTAAAGAGACAAGAGACAAATCCATTACAAGTAACCCTAGCCATGCATAATTATGCTTAATCTGCAAGCTGAATCTGAAAGAAGTAGCTGTATGCTCCGGGCCAATCCAATCACAGTTGTGCAGTACAAAGGAATATTTCTAGTAATATTTCACATGTTTAATTATATATTAGGAGATGTTGTGCCAACAAAAGTGATGACAATAACAAATATTTTTCTTATGTATTTTAACAGATGTGACTAATAGGGACATTATCTCACTGGCAGTTATAAGACGACATGATACACTATATTACTTACATTTCCGTGATCACACAGTTAAATAATAGCACAATTATTTATTTAATGGAAAAAAAGATTATTTTTACCTGTCAATGGCACTGCACTGATAGAGCTTCTTCAGTGCTTCTAAAATAAACCTCTCTTCTGGTGGATCCAAGTATGGGAACCTGTGGATGACAATCAGGGTAAATATATTACACATGCGGCATCACAGAAACACAATATTGTCACATACTAATTTGTTTTACCGGAGCCCTGCGCATGCGCACAAGACTCTGGGATAGCCTAGGGTCCCCTAATGCCCAGAGACAAGAGCACTGTCGGCTAGAGAGGAAAGGGTCCAGAAGGAGCATGCACACGGGCCTCCTCCTCTGTAATGACGGCCCGTGTGTGTATATATATATATATATATATATATATACACATATACACACACCCAGAGTACTGTGCAACAGTTTTAGGCAGTGTAGAAAAAATGCTGCAGTGTGAATTCTTTAAAAAAAATAGAAGTGTTGATGTTTACTGTATCAATTAACAAAATGCAAAGTGAATGATCAAATCAATATTTGGTGTGACCACCCTTTGCCTTCAAAACGGCATAAATTCTTCTAGGTACACTTGCATGCAGTTTTTGAATGAACTCGGCAGGGAGGTTGTTCCAAACATCTTGGATAACTAACCACAGATCGTCTGTGGATGTAGGCTTTCTCAAGTCCTTCTGTCTCTTCATGTAATCCCAGACAGACTCGATGATGTGGAAATCAGGGCTTTGTGGGGGCACAAGCAGAGATCAGCATAGATGGGCTGGGGAGGGGAAACCCCGAACTGAGCTTCCCGTAGCATGCGCTCCAGAATGCCGGCCGCATGGCATTCTGGGGCACAATTCCAGCAGTGATGTTGGTGGCCAGAGACCGCCGCATCACTCAAGGAGATCCGGGCAGTCAGGCACAAGCAGGGGGACACGGCAGGTAGCGGGTCAAATGTGATGCAGCCTAGCCAGGCTATGCACACCTGGCTCCGGTCGCATCAAATGCGACCATGCCAGTCAAGGGGTTAAAACCAAGTTATCACTGATAAAATGCAACAGTCATCCTGGCCATTTTTGCAGACCATGTGCATACTTTTACTGCCACAGTCTACATATCTATCTATGGGCCTGATTCAACAGATTGATTGGAGATCACAGGTCTGCAACTTTATTCAAATGCTGTTACAAACTCCTTCTCATGTACATCCATGCAGCCGAATGTGCAAAAACTAAGACGCCCACTTTTAGCATACACACCATGCTATGATACTGATTAGTGTGTACCCAACAGCCAGTATCGGTCACACCATCAAACCTTACACCAGCACTATGGCAGATTCTGTTTCTACTTTGGACCATGGCCTCCTATGCCTTCGGCTGTGCATCTGTGCATGCAGCCACTTGCACTGACACACCTGGGGCGCTTCAATATCATGCCCACTGACTGTTTTTGTGCATACTACTAGCCACCTCCCAGGAACACCCTGCATGCTCCCAGATCTGGGGCTACAAAGGCTCATATTCCCACAGGTTGCGAGCAGAAATGTGGTGAAAGACATCACGCAATAACAACTTGGAGGTATTTGAATCAGTCTCCTAATCTGCAGAGTTGCGGACACTTATTAGTGAGATTAGATCCACTTTTGTTCTCACAGGACACCCGTTATGTCACCAGAGCTTCATGAACAGCTCACAATCATTTTAATAACAGTCCACAAAGCAGTGTCAGCAATATTAGAATGGTATAGAGAATGTTGAAGAATTTCAATCACGTTCCATTTTTTATTTATTTTTCAAGCTAGTATGATACTGTAGAATAAATAGAAACAAAGCAACACAATATGCTTGTTAAGGTGATAAACTAAAAAAAACACACATCTAGGTAATGTAATTAAAGAAGCTCTGGATTACCTGATTACATCATTTACCTCCAGGCATTTAAGGGTCAGAATGACAGATGTAAGACTGGTTCGTTTAATCTCAGGGATCATGTGGTCAAGCATGCATTTATCCCAAAATTCCTCACTGTAAATCCGGTGACATTTCCCAGAAGCCGTCCTGCCAGCCCTTCCAGCTCTCTGCACTGCTTCACTTCTTACGTAAGGAAAATGAAAGCAATGGTAAATATAGAAAGACTCGTAACTGGGTAAAAAAAAAAAAGATTATCTTCTTTCACTGTAACTTACTTTGAAATAGGAACAATTTCTAAAACATCTAGTCCCGCTCTGGGATTATGGTTTAACTGTTTCACAAACCCACTGTCTACAATATACCTGAAAAAAGAAAAATATTGAAAACATATATTGTAATATTAAGTCTGATGTCTGTAAATTGTTTTGTATTGACATCTGGCTTAAAAGTATTAATTTTGTACTATTCCAATCACTATTATTTTTTTATTCATAAGACACCACAAACACCCACAGCATAGTGCAGTAGGGAAATTAAGCATACTGTAGTACATAAAATGTATAGGTATAACAAGAAAAATACAGAGGAAAAAGGGGGAGGCTGGACTGCACACCCTATTTTAAAAAATAAGAAGAAGAGGTGCTACCATGCTCTAAGCACTAAGAATACTGATAGTCAAAATTATTTTGATAAACTCTTACAATTAACATGGAGTATAAGTAAAGGTCTTAGCACAAATTTGGCCAAATATGTGGCCCATCCACCACGTCCAGGTGAACTTCATCAGATGGGTAAACATGGAGTATAAGTGAAGTTCTTACCGCAAATGTTGCCAAATATGTTTCTCATGCACTGCGTCCAGGTGAACTTTACTATACAGGCCCCTAATAGCTCTAACTAACACATGATATAAACATATCCAGGTCTTACCTTAGGTGTGGCTCCTTCATTTTGGACTTGGAACCCTTCCCATCTACCCTCCGGTATTTTAAGTAGCACAGGTTCCTACATTGTTGACTACATATTAGAATGGGCTCTATTTAATGGTAAAATCTAGATAAATGTATATCATGTCTAAGTATTAGAGCTATTAGGGGTCCATATAATAAAGTTCACTTGGACACAGTGGATGAGGCACACATTTGGCCAGATTTGTGCTAAGAACTTCCCTTATACGCCATGTTCATTGTAAGAGTTTATCAAAATGATTTTGACTATCAGTATTCTTAGGGCTAGGCGATGTGCTCTGTGAGTGAAATCTCCTAGTGTGTCCGTTCCTGACCCAGGCTGCCCGACGGCGGTCATACGCACTGTGCGATATCGTTAGTGATATCGCACAGTGACTTTATGCCGCGGCCTGGCTGTAAATGCAGCTTTGGTCGATGAGTCCAAATTGAGCTGCATGTACGGCTGTCCCCAAGAATCGTTACCGACCCGCGGCGGGGCTGCACATCGGCTGTCATCAGCTGCATACACACTGGGCAATATAGAAAACGGTATCGCTCAGGAAGGGGAAAATGAGCTATAGCGTTTACTATATCGCTAAGTGTGTATGCACCTTTAGAGTGTGCCTCAGCATTTTTATCTTTCCTGTAAGAAAAAAATAGAACAAGGCAAATGCATGAAAGTCTCTATAACAACATTGGTATCCGTTTGGATGGTCGACCATGTTATGGTCGACATTCAATAGGTCGACCACTATTGGTTGACATTGACATGGTCAACATGGACACATGGTCAACACATGAAAATGGTTGACACATTAAAGGTCGACACATGAAAAGGTCGACATGAGTTTTTAAAAAAAAATTTCTTTTGTGGAACTTTTTCACACTTTACGATCCACGTGGACTACGATTGAGAACGGTAACCTGAAGCATGGCGAGCCATGCGAGGGGACACTGTGCACTAATTGGGGTTCCCTGTCACTTTACGCAGAAAACGACACAAAAAAAAGTAAAAAAAATCATGTCGACCTTTCATGTGTCGACCATTTGTCCACGTCGACCCAATAACTGTCGACCATTCATACCGGAATCACAACATTTTGGTCTAGGTATTATGCTTTTGAAAAAACAACTCTAAATTGAATGTTCAAAACTAATACAATGTAAAAATAAGTACATACCGTATTCCTTCAATAGTCACTGATGTTGCTGCGATATTTGTGGCTACAATACACTTTCTGATGCCTGCTGGGGACGGAAGAAAAATTCTTTTCTGCTGACCTGCAAAACACAGGATATGAAGGGAAAATGTGAATTACATATCCTTTTTCTTTACAGGTACTTCATTAACAAACATCTGATCCAGTACAGGTGAGTGTACAGAGTTTCTGCTAAAGTATGGTATGTGTATTGTGTTACTGAATAAGAAATAGCCAGATAAAGGCAAAACTAGGGAAACTTGATCTAAAATGTACTTTGGAGCAATTTACAGTAGTTATCTAGATAAACAGCATCATAGTATTTTAAATGTTTAGTAAATACACAGGTCACTTCAATACATTTGTTTATTAATAGCAGGTACTTTAGGGACGTTTCCTTCTAACCAAGCATCTAAAACGGATTCTGAACTCCACCAATCGAACTAACAACCAGAGGCAGAACTCTGGGAGGCAACGGAGTTAGCTTCCGCCGGGCTCCTGTTTTGAAGGGGGGGCACCTCTCCTCCTGTTACATGTGTTCAGCAACATTAATCAATTAAGTTAATTGACAGTAGACGGTATCTCTTCCGTAGCCGACTTCCGCACTAGTCACTGCACCTTACAAATCACACCCTCTTTATTATAGATATACTGGAAGGAGACACCTTACTGATGAAGCTATTTGCTCATATAAAGGAAACATGACAATTTTAACTATATGAAGTTATTTCTCTGACGATTACAAGTAACTTCATATACTTAGAATTCTCATACTTCCTATGCAAGAGCAGATATCTCCACCAGTAAGGTGCATGCTTCCAGTGTAATAGGTTGTGGGTTCTAATCCTGGATATGACACTTGCAAATTAATTGTCAGAGAAATAATCAGCATTGTGAGTGACTGAGCATATCTATGTATGTGTGTGTGTGGTTGGACCCCTACATAGATCTGCCTAGTTGCAACGGTTTTGTAGTAGCTTCATATACTGTAGTTAGAATTAGAGATGAGCGGGTTCGGTTTTACTCGGATCTCAAAACGGCATCTTATTGGCTCACGGATGATATATAGGGTGGGCACCAATATTTTTCTTGCCTCCGGGCAACTGGGACAAACTTACGCCACTGCAAACAACTTACCTGTTGGCATAGAACCATACATTGGTAGGATGAGCAGGCCTTCCACAGCAGAGTCATACACATCATGCCGATAGTCTATCAGTTCAGCTTTTTGAAACAGTACATTGCAGGCCTTCTCAATCTCTGACTGGCCTGTAATAAAGCAAAAGAAATGCATACAGCAAACTTTTATAAATCTCTGTCTAGTGCAAACTTTTATAAGTTTGCACTAGACAGTATTTTATATTTTTAAGATATACCTGTCTTGGAGCATGCTACTCACCCTTAATTTTCGATTAAAGCAGACTAATGCTGGGCACACACCTGATAAAAATGCCTGTTAGACCAATCTACATACTATCTAACACGATAATGGATGCTACCAGCAGATGTCAGATAGTGTAAATTGGATGATTCTGCATGTCCGATAGACCAACAATTACTCACCGGTCCCGGCAATGCACTGCTCAATTACAGGACCGATTAGCTGATTACTGGCTGATAGGGCCAAAAATGTAAGAATATATTCCCAGCATTAGTTATGCAAGAACAGACTGAATGTTGTTATCTGGCTACCCATTCAACTTACCAGTGAGAAAAACAAGAATATCCCCAGCAGGTTCATTTAAATGTATCTGTAGTGTGACTTTCACAGCCTGAAAAAAAAGAAAATAAGATTTTACTCACCGGTAAATCTATTTCTCGTAGTCCGTAGTGGATGCTGGGAACTCAAAAAAGGACCATGGGGAATAGCGGCTCCGCAGGAGACTGGGCACAACTAAAGAAAGCTTTTAGGTCACCTGGTGTGCACTGGCTCCTCCCACTATGACCCTCCTCCAAGCCTCAGTTAGGACACTGTGCCCGGACGAGCTGACATAATAAGGAAGGATTTTGAATCCCGGGTAAGACTCTTACCAGCCACACCAATCACACCGTATAACTCGTGATACCATACCCAGTTTAACAGTATGAAAACAACTGAGCCTCTCAACAGATGGCTCAACAATAACCCTTTAGTTAACAATAACTATGTACAAGTATTGCAGACAATCCGCACTTGGGACGGGCGCCCAGCATCCACTACGGACTACGAGAAATAGATTTACCGGTGAGTAAAATCTTATTTTCTCTGGCGTCCTAGTGGATGCTGGGAACTCCGAAAGGACCATGGGGATTATACCAAAGCTCCCAAACGGGCGGGAGAGTGCGGATGACTCTGCAGCACCGAATGAGAGAACTCAAGGTCCTCCTCAGCCAGGGTATCAAATTTGTAGAATTTTGCAAACGTGTTTGCCCCTGACCAAGTAGCAGCTCGGCAAAGTTGTAAAGCCGAGACCCCTCGGGCAGCCGCCCAAGATGAGCCCACCTTCCTTGTGGAATGGGCTTTTACTGATTTAGGATGCGGCAGTCCAGCCGCAGAATGCGCCAGCTGAATTGTGCTACAAATCCAGCGAGCAATAGTCTGCTTAGAAGCAGGAGCACCCAGCTTGTTGGGTGCATACAGGATAAATAGCGAGTCAGTTTTCCTGACTCTAGCCGTCCTGGAAACATAAATTTTCAAGGCCCTGACTACGTCCAGCAACTTGGAATCCTCCAAGTCCCTAGTAGCCGCAGGCACCACAATAGGTTGGTTCAAGTGAAAAGCTGATACCACCTTAGGGAGAAACTGGGGACGAGTCCTCAATTCTGCCCTATCCATATGGAAAATCAGATAAGGGCTTTTACATGACAAAGCCGCCAATTCTGACACACGCCTGGCTGAAGCCAAGGCCAATAACATGACCACTTTCCACGTGAGATATTTTAGATCCACGGTTTTAAGTGGCTCAAACCAATGTGATTTTAAGAAACTCAACACCACGTTGAGATCCCAAGGTGCCACTGGAGGCACAAAAGGGGGCTGAATATGCAGCACTCCCTTAACAAACGTCTGAACTTCAGGTAGTGAAGCTAGTTCTTTCTGGAAGAAAATCGACAGAGCCGAGATCTGTACCTTAATGGAGCCTAAATTCAGGCCCATAGTCACTCCTGCTTGTAGGAAATGCAGAAATCGACCCAGTTGAAATTCCTCTGTTGGGGCCTTTTTGGCCTCACACCAAGCAACATACATCCGCCATATGCGGTGATAATGCTTTGCAGTTACATCTTTCCTGGCTTTAATCAGCGTAGGAATGACTTCCTCCGGAATGCCCTTTTCCTTCAGGATCCGGCGTTCAACCGCCATGCCGTCAAACGCAGCCGTGGTAAGTCTTGGAACAGACAGGGCCCCTGCTGCAGCAGGTCCTGTCTGAGCGGCAGAGGCCATGGGTCCTCTGAGATCATCTCTTGGAAGTTCCGGGTACCACGCTCGTCTTGGCCAATCCGGAACCACGAGTATTGTTCTTACTCCTCGTTTTCTTATTATTCTCCCTTGGTATGAGAGGCAGAGGAGGGAACACATAAACTGACTGGTACACCCACGGTGTCACTAGAGCGTCCACAGCTATCGCCTGAGGGTCCCTTGACCTGGCGCAATATCTCTCTAGTTTTTTGTTTAGGCGGGACGCCATCATGTCCACCTGTGGCCTTTCCCAACGGTTTACCAACAGTTGGAAGACTTCTGGATGAAGTCCCCACTCTCCCGGGTGTAGGTCGTGTCCGCTGAGGAAGTCTGCTTCCCAGTTGTCCACTCCCGGAATGAACACTGCTGACAGTGCTAAGACGTGATTTTCCGCCCATCGGAGAATCCTTGTGGCTTCTGCCATCGCCATCCTACTTCTTGTGCCGCCCTGTCGGTTTACATGGGCGACTGCCGTGATGTTGTCTGATTGGATCAGTACCGGCTGGTTTTGAAGCAGAGGCCTTGCCAGACTTAGGGCATTGTAAATGGCCCTCAGTTCCAGAATATTTATGTGTAGGGACGACTCCTGACTTGACCAAAGTCCTTGGAAATTTCTTCCCTGTGTGACTGCCCCCCAGCCTCGAAGGCTGGCATCCGTGGTTACCAGGACCCAGTCCTGTATGCCGAATCTGCGGCCCTCTTGAAGATGAGCACTCTGCAGCCACCACAGTAGAGATACCCTGGTCCTTGGAGACAGGGTTATCAGCCGATGCATCTGAAGATGCGATCCCGACCACTTGTCCAAGAGGTCCCACTGAAAGGTTCTTGCATGGAACCTGCCGAATGGAATTTTGCTTCGTAAGAAGCTACCATTTTTCCCAGGACTCGTGTGCAGTGATGCACCGATACCTGTTTTGGTTTCAGGAGGTCTCTGACTAGAGATGACAGCTCCTTGGCTTTCTCCTGCGGGAGAAACACTTTTTTCTGTTCTGTCTCCAGAACCATCCCCAGGAACAGTAGGCGTGTGGTAGGAACCAGCTGTGACTTTGGAATGTATAGAATCCATCCGTGCTGTTTTAGCACTTCCCGAGATAGTGATACTCCGACCAACAACTGCTCCTTGGACCTCGCCTTTATAAGAAGATTGTCCAAGTACGGGATAATTAAAACTTCCTTTCTCGAAGGAGTATAATCATTTCTGCCATTACCTTGGTAAAGACCCTCGGTGCCGTGGACAGTCCAAACGGCAGTGTTTGGAATTGGTAATGGCAATCCTGTACCACAAATCTGAGGTACTCCTGGTGAGGATGGTAAATGGGGACATGTAGGTAAGCCTCCTTGATGTCCAGGGATACCATGTAATCCCCCTCCTCCAGGCTTGCAATAATCGCCCTGAGCGATTCCATCTTGAACTTGAATTTTTTTATGTATGTGTTCAAGGATTTCAAATATAAAATGGGTCTCACCGAACCGTCCGGTTTCGGTACCACAAACAGTGTGGAATAGTAACCCTGTCCTTGTTGAAGTAGGGGCACCTTGACTATCACCTGCTGGGAATACAGCTTTTGAATTGCCTCTAGCACAGTCTCCCTGCCTGAGGGAGTTGTCGGCAAGGCAGATTTGAGGAAACGGCGGGGGGGAGACGCCTCGAATTCCAGCTTGTACCCCTGAAATACTACTTGAAGGATCTAGGGATCCACCTGTGAGCGAGCCCACTGATCGCTGAAATTTTTGAGGCGGCCCCCCACCGTACCTGGCTACGCCTGTGGAGCCCCCCCGTCATGCGGTGGACTCAGAGGAAGCGGGGGAAGAATTTTGATTCTCGGAACTGGCTGACTGGTGCAGCTTTTTCCCTCTTCCCTCGTTTTACACGCTTGCATTTCTGAAGCCGAAAGGACTGTACCTGATAATACAGTGCTTTCTGAGGCTGTGAGGAAACCTGAGGTAAAAAAAATTTCTTCCCAGCTGTTGCTGTGGATACGAGGTCCCAGAGACCATCCCCAAACAATTCCTCACCCTTATAAGGCTCTATGTGCCTTTTAAAGTCAGCATCACCTGTCCAGTGTCGGGTCTCTAATAACCTCCTGACCAAATGGACATTGCATTAATTCTGGATGCCAGCCGGCAAAATATCCCTCTGTGCATCCCTCATATATAAGACGACGTCTTATGTTCGCAAAATAGTATCCCTGTTTGACAGGGTTACAGACCACGCTGCAGCAGCACTATCTGCAGGTCTCAGTCTAGTACCTGAGTGTGTAAATACAGACTTCAGGATAGCCTCCTGCTTTTTATCAGCAGGTACCTTCAAAGTGGCCGTATCCTAAGACGGCAGTGCCACCTTTTTTGACAAACGCCTTATCCACCCTAGGGGATATCTCCCAGCGTAACTTATCCTCTGGCGGGAAAGGGTACGCCATCAGTAACTTTTTAGAAATTACCAGTTTCTTATCGGGGGAACCCACGCTTTTTCACACTTCATTCACTCATTTGATGGGGGAACAAAACACTGCCTGCTTTTTCTCCCCAAACATAAAACCCTTTTTTAGTGGTACTTGGGTTAATGTCAGAAATGTGTAACACCTTTTTTATTGCCGGGATCATGTAACGGATGTTCCTAGTGGATTGTGTATATGTCTCAACCTCGTCGACACTGGAGTCAGACTCCGTGTCGACATCTGTGTCTGCCATCTGAGGGAGCGGGCGTTTTTGAGCCCCTGATGGCCTTTGAGACGCCTGGGCAGGCGCGGGCTGAGAAGCCGGCTGTCCCATAGCTGTTACGTCATCCAGCCTTTTATGTAAGGAGTTGACACTGTCGGTTTATACCTTCCACCTATCCATCCACTCTGGTGTCGGCCCCACAGGGGGCGACATCACATTTATCGGCATCTGCTCTGCCATCACATAAGCCTCCTCATCAAACGTGTCGACACAGCCGTACTGACACACCGCACACACACAGGGAATGCTCTGACTGAGGACAGGACCCCACACAGCCCTTTGGGGAGACAGAGAGAGAGTATGCCAGCACACACCAGAGCGCTATATAATTTAGGGATTAACACTATATTGAGTGAATTTTTCCCAATAGCTGCTTGTATATACAATATTGCGCCTAAATTTAGTGCCCCCCCTCTCTTTTTAACCCTTTGAGCCTGAAAACTACAGGGGAGAGCCTGGGGAGCTGTCTTCCAGTTGCACTGTGAAGAGAAAATGGCGCCAGGGTGCTGAGAGAGATAGCTCCGCCCTTTTTTCGCGGACTTTTCTCCCGCTTTTTTATGGATTCTGGCAGGGGTATTTATCACATATATAGCCTCTGGGGCTATATATTGTGATATATATGCCAGCCATGGTGTTTTTATTGCTGCTCAGGGCGCCCCCCCCCAGCGCCCTGCACCCTCAGTGACCGGAGTGTGAAGTGTGCATGAGGAGCAATGGCGCACAGCTGCAGTGCTGTGCGCTACCTTGGTGAAGACTGATGTCTTCTGCCGCCGATTTTCCGGACCTCTTCTTGCTTCTGGCTCTGTAAGGGGGACGGCGGCGCGGCTCCGGGACCGAACACCAAGGCCAGTTCCATGCGGTCGATCCCTCTGGAGCTAATGGTGTCCAGTAGCCTAAGAAGCCCAAGCTAGCTGCAAGCAGGTAGGTTCGCTTCTTCTCCCCTTAGTCCCTCGCTGCAGTGAGCCTGTTGCCAGCAGGTCTCACTGTAAAATAAAAAACCTAATTATATACTTTCTTTCTAGAAGCTCAGGAGAGCCCCTAGTGTGCATCCAACCTCGGCCGGGCACAAAATCTAACTGAGGCTTGGAGGAGGGTCATAGTGGGAGGAGCCAGTGCACACCAGGTGACCTAAAAGCTTTCTTTAGTTGTGCCCAGTCTCCTGCGGAGCCGCTATTCCCCATGGTCCTTTCGGAGTTCCCAGCATCCACTAGGACGCCAGAGAAACATGTACTAAAGCTTAGATTGTCACATAGGGTCATAAAGCCACATTTTACAATTTTATCTTCACAGAATGAGAAAATCAAAATTTTGGACAAAACATTCTCATACGCACACACAAAAATCATTATGAACTCGTCATACAGCAAAGAGATGAGGTAGGGATGGGGAGTAGGGGAAATGCCCTTTCTAGGAACCCCAAGGAGTCTTCCTCCTAAAATTACCTGGGCCCAGTGTGCTAACTTTCTCTATAGTATGTAGTGCTTTTTACACCATCCATACCTTTATCAAAATGGTTTACTGTGAGCTACAGACTGATCGCACACCTTAATAGAGTGCCAGCTCTCAGTTTCACATAAGAGCAGAGATATTGGCAATAGGGAGGGTAGACACTATTTTATGTATGGAGCATCCACGTCTGTTTGAGTATGAATGGTGAACGATGATAAGTGCTTCAGTATGCAGTACAGAAGGACAAAATTGCGGTCTCTCTGCCACACAACACAATGCTGCCTGTTTTAGTCATTATTATTACTATTTTTACAAAGCACCCTGTGCATTGAAAGTGTTTTGTCTATACGTTTGTGTCTATTACTGTCCAACCCTATTTGTTCCAGTGTTTTATTCATTGCTAAACTAAAGCTGGGTGCACACTAGGATGACAGCAACCTATACAACGACTGGTAAGAGCATAAACACTTACCAATTTTTGGTCAGATGTGTTGTGCCTGACATCTCAACTGGGCGGGTATTTACATGTGCCTGTCCAGTTGTGATGTCAGTCACCGGCGGCCTCTGCAGCACTGTATGGGCAGTCGGCAGATTGCCAGTACACACAGAATAATGTAATAATTTATTTGGCCATCAGCTGTGCTGCAGGGGCGACACAATATGTCAGTGAAAGACGTAGTTCACAGACATATTTCTGCTACACACCCGACGCACCCACAATATATTGCCCATTCAACTGAACGGCCAATATATAGGCCAGTGTTTATCCAGCATCATACACACTACGCTATTTTACAATCATTTTGTCTGCTGCGATCGGTGATCATACAGCCTTCAAGTTTTTTATCTTCTGTATTTTTGGCTGACCATTCAAAATAAAGAATTCTAAAAAGAAAAAAAAATAGGATTTTACTTACCTACCGGTAAATCCTTTTCTCGTAGTCCGTAGAGGATGCTGGGGTCCACATTAGTACCATGGGGTATAGACGGGTCCACTAGGAGCCATTGGCACTTTAAGAGTTTAATAGTGTGGGCAGGCTCCTCCCTCTATGCCCCTCCTACCAGACTCAGTCTAGAAACTGTGCCCGAGGAGATGGACAACTTCGAGAGAAGGAATTTACACAGATAGTGAAGAGATTCACACCAGCTCACACACAAGGCAAACCAAGCTAACTAGCTTGAAACATAAGCAACGGCTGAACAAGATTACTTACCAAGTAACAAAACAGTACTTAACAAAAAACTAAGCAGTACTGAACTTAAGTAACCATTGCAGGATAACGGAGCGCTGGCATCCTCTACAGACTACGAGAAAAGGATTTACCGGTAGATAATTAAAATCCTATTTTCTCTTATGTCCTAGAGGATGCTGGGGTCCACATTAGTACCATGGGGATGTACCAAAGCTCCCAGAACGGGAGGGAGAGCGCGGAGGCTCCTGCAGAACTGACTGACCAAACTTTAGGTCCTCAGAGGCCAAAGTATCGAACTTGTAGAACTTAGCAAACGTGTTCAACCCTGACCAAGTAGCCGCTCGGCAAAGCTGTACAGCAGAGTACCCCGGGCAGCCGCCCAGGAAGAACCCACCTTACAAGTAGAGTGGGCCTTAACAGACGTAGGACACGGTAATCCTGCAGTAGAATACGCATGCTGGATAGTGAACCTGATCCAGCGAGAAATCGTCTGCTTAGAAGCAGGACACCCAAGTTTCTTGGGATCATACAGGACGAACAGAGAGTCAGACTTTCTGTGACGAGTAGTCCTCTTCACATAGATTTTCAGAGCCCTTACAACATCCAAGGACTTTGATGAGATTGAGGAGTCAGTAGCCACTGGCACCACAATAGGTTGGTTGATATGAAATGCCAACACAACCTTCGGAAGAAATTGCTAACGTGTCCCGAGCTCAGCTCTATCTTCATGGAAGATCAAGTAGGGGCTCTTACAAGATAAAGCCCTCAACTCTGACACACGTCTAGCAGAAGCTAAGGCCAACAAAGTGACAGCCTTCCACGTGAGAAACTTGACCTCAACCTCCGGCAGAGGTTCAAACCAATCCGACTGGAGAAACTGCAACACCACGTTAAGATCCCAGGGCGCCGTAGGCGGCACAAAGGGAGGCTGGATGTGCAGAACCCCTTTCAGAAAAGTCTGAACCTCAGGAAGGGAAGCCAATTGTTTCTGGAAGAAAATAGGATAGGGACGAAATCTGGACCTTTACGGATCCCAACCTCAGACCCATATCCACACCTGCTTGCAGGAAGAGGAGAAACCGCCCCAGTTGAAACTCCACCGTAGGAAATTTCTTGGACTCACACCAAGATACATATTTTTTTCCAATACAATGGTAATGTTTAGACGTTACCCCTTTCCTAGCCTGTATCAGGGTAGGAATAACCTTTTACAGAATGCCCTTCCGAGCTAATATCTGGCATTCAACCTCCATGCCGTCAAACGTAGCCGCGGTAAGTCTTGATAGGCTAACGGCCCCTGCTGTAGCAGGTCCTCCTGAAGAGGAAGAGGCCTTGGCTCTTCTAGCAGTAGATCCAGAAGAGCCACGTACCAAGCCCGCCTTGGCCAGTTCGGAGCAATAAGGATCGCCAGAACTCTTGTTTTCCTTATGAGTTTTAGAACCCTTGGAATGAGTGGAAGTGGAGGAAGCACGTACACCGATTGGAACACCCACGGAGTCACCAGGGAGTCCACCGGCTTGAGGGTCCCTGCCGAAGCTTCTTGTTGAGACGAGATGCCATCATGTCTATTTGAGGTACACCCCAAAGATCTGTTACCGCCTTGAACACCTCCAAATGGAGTCCCCACTCTCCTGGATGGAGATCATGTCTGCTGAGGAAGTCCGCTTCCCAGTTGTCTACTCCCGGAATGAAGATTGCCGACGGCGCCCGATCTCTCAGAAGATGGGACGCTTGGAGAAGACCGCTGTAGACGGCTCTTAGTTCCAGAATGTTTATTAGTAGTCCTGCTTCCAGACTTGACCACCTTCCTTGGAAGGTTTCCCCTTGAGTGACTGCACCCCAGCCCCGGAGACTTGCATTCGTGGTTAGAAGGATCCAGTCCTGGATCCCGAACTTGCGGCCCTCCAGAAGGTGAGGTAATTGCAGTCACCAGAGGAGTGAAATCCTGGCCTTTGGCGATAGACATATTCTCTGGTGCATGTGTACATGGGATCCCGATCCCTTGTCCAGGAGATCCAGTTGGAAGGTCCGAGCATGAAACCTCCCATACTGCAGAGCCTCGTAAGAGGCCACCATCTTCCCCAGAAGGCGAATGCACTGATGAACCGACACTCGGGCTGGCTTCAGGACATCCCGGACAATTTTTTTGTACCACCAATGCTTTCTCCTCCAGAAGAAATACCCTCTGCACTACCGTGTAGAGGATCATTTCCAAAAAGGACAACCTCATGGTCGGCTCCAAATGTGATTTTGGAAGATTCAGGATCCAACCGTGTTCCGGTCGTGAGAACAATGGACTGTAACAGCTTCTCCTTGGACAATGCTTTTATCAGCAGATCGTACAGATATGGAATTATGTTCACCCCCTGTCTGCGGAGCAGAACCATAATCTCCGCCATCACCTTGGTGAAGACCCTCGTTGCTGTGGAGAGGCCAAAAGGCAGTGCCTGAAACTGATAGTGACTGTCTAACAGTTCGAATCGGAGAAAAGCTTGATGCGGTGGTCAAATCGGAATGTGGAGGTACGCATCCTTGATATCCAGGGATACCAGGAATTCCCCCTCTTCCAGACCTGATATCACCGCCCTCAGAGACTCAGTTTTGAACTTGAACTCCCTCAGAAAGGGGTTTAGTGGTTTTAAGTTCAGAATGGGCCTGACCGAACCATCCAGAAAAGGTTTGAATAGTAACCTTTGTTTTGCAAATGGGGTGGAACTGGTACAATGACCTGTGACTCCACCAACTTCTGGATGGCTTCCTGTAGGATAGCTATGTCCGCCAGCGAAGCTGGCAAGCCTGATTTGAAGAATCGTGAGGGGGGAGATCTTGAAACTCCAGCCTGTATCCATGGGACACAATATTTTGCACTCAGGGATCCAGGCCGGACGACACCCAGACGTGACTGAAATGCCTGAATCTCGCCCCCACTGGACCCCCTCCAGGCCCCACGGTCCACCGTCATGCTGAGGACTTTGGCGTACCTGAAGCAGGCTTCTGTTCCTGGGAACTCGCAGCAGCAGGTTTCTTGGATTTTGGCCGACCTCCTCTAAAGAAGGTGTTGGACGGTTTGGTCTACTCCCCCCCTTAGTCCCACGAAGCAGGGAGGCTGTTTCCTAAACGCTAATTAAAATAATAAAACTAGCTGTGACTGGCTCCTCCGGGCACATTTTCTAAACTTAGTCTGGTAGGAGGGGCATAGTGGGAGGAGCTAGCCCACACTCTCAAACTCTTAAAGTGCCAATGGCTCCTAGTGGACCCGTCTATACCCTGTGGTACTAATGTGGACCCCAGCATCCGACCGGTAATTCCTTTTCTCGTAGTCCGTAGTGGATACTGGGGAACTGTACTTAAGTACCATGGGGTATAGATCGGGGCCACTGGAGCCTGGCACTTTAAAACCTTTAGTGTGTGTATGTGTGTGCTGGCACCTCCCCTCTATGCCCCTCCTACCAGACTCAGTCTAGGAAACTGTGCCCGAGGAGATGGACATACCACGAGAGAAGAAAACAGGTACAACAGCGGTGAGGCACTAAGCCAACACACAACCATAACCGAAAAGGAGGGCGCTAACCAGAACAGAGGATAGCAACACCAACATAACAAGGATAGCAAAGCTATCCCAACATCATAAAGGGAACCCCAATGGCGGGCCAACCAAACACTTACTCAGGTAAGCAGGAATCGAAGCACTGAGGCGGGCGCCCAGTATCCACTGCAAACTTCGAGAAAAGGAATTACCGGTAGGTATTAAATTCCTATTTTCTCTTATGGATACTGGGGAACTGTACTTTAGTACCATGGGGAAGTCCCAAAGCTCCTAAACGGGTGGGAGAGCGCTGAGACCCCTGCAAAACCACTTAACCAAACTAAAGGTCATCCTTGGCCAAGGAGTTGAACCTATAGAACTCAACAAAAGTGTTCGAACCAGACCAAGTAGCAGCTCGGCACAACTGTAAGGCCAAGACACCCCGGACAGCCGCCCGGAAAGAGCCCACAAATCTTGTCGAGTGGGCCTGCATAGACGTCGGCAAAGGCAGAGCCGCTGAAGTATAGGCTTGTTGAATGGTCAACCTGAGCCAAAGAGCAAATGATTGCTTAGAAGCCGGACGACCAATCTTGGTGGCATGATAAAGGACAAACGGCGAATCAGATTTCCGATGACGAGCAGTCCGTTTGACATAAACCTTCAGAGCTCTCACCACATCCAAGGACTCTGGACCAACGGAAGCGTCAGACAACACCAGAACCACAATGGGTTGATTCACGTGAAAAGCTGACACCACTTTTGGCACAAACTGAGGTCGGGTCCTGAGTTCTGCCCTGTCTTCGTGAAAAATCAAATATCAAATAAATCTTACAGGATAAGGTCCCCAATTCAGAGACACATCTGGCAGACGCCAATGCTAGTAACATCACAGTCTTCCAGGTAAAAAATTTCAATTCCATCCTATGTAAGGGATCAAACCAGTCCGATTGAAGAAATGACAAAACCACATAGAGATCCCACAAGCCGTGGGAGGTGCATATGAAGAACTCCTTTTAGGAAAGTCTGTACTTCCGGCAACATTGCAAGTTGTTTCTGGAAGAAAATAGATAGCGCCGAAATCTGCACTTTGATGGAGCCTGAACGTAGGCCCATATCACTCCCGCTTGCAGGAAAAGAAGAAAGCGAGCAATTCTAAATTCCACGGGAGAAACCTTTCTACTTTCACACCACGAAACATAGGTTTTCAAGATACGATGATAACGTTTTGACGTAACCATCTTCCTGGCCTGGACCATAGTGGAAATAACCCTGGAAGGAAGACCTTTTCTGGCTAGAATCTCCCTCTCAACTTCCAAGCCGTCAAACGTAGCCGCGGTAAGTCTGGATAGATGAATGGACCTTGCTGAAGAAGATCCTTTTTGAAGAGGCCAGGGATCCTCCAGAGCCATGGTTAGGAGGTCCGAGTACCACGCCTGTCGAGGCCAATCTTAGCCTTTTTAGAACCCTTGGGATTAGCGGTAGAGGAGAGAACAGGTACACAAACTGGTACATCCATGGTGTCGTCAGCGCGTCCTCTGCTACAGCCTGCGGATCCCTCGTTCTGGAACAGTAACGGCATAACTTCTTGTTGAGACGAGAAGCCATCAGATCTATCTGCGGACAGCCCCACCGGTGAATTAACTTTTGAAACATCTAGGTATGTAGGCTCCATTCCCACGGATGGAGGTCTTGTCTGCTGAGGAAGTCTGCTTCCCAGTTGTCCACTCCTGGAATGAATATGGCTGAGATGGCTTTTGCGTTGGCCTCCGTCCAGAAGAGTATTTTTGACACTTCTTGCATCGCCGCTCTGCTTCTTGTTCCCCTCCCCTTGTTGATTTATGTACGCTACTGCCATGGCATTGTTCGATTGAAACCTGGATGGCCTGATCCTTCAGGAGATGGGAAGCCTGCAAAAGGGCATTGTAAATTGCCCTGAATTCCAGAATGTTTATTGGCAGAGCAGATTCCTGATTTGACCATGTTCCCTGGAACTGGGCCCCCTGAGTCACAGCACCCCAACCTCAAAGGGTAGCATCCGTTGTCAGTAGAATCCACAAGTGGATACTGAAATTTCTGCCTTCTACCAGGTGAGGAATTTGTAGTCACCATAATAGAGAAATCCGTGCTTTCGGAGAGAAGGTCACTTCCTGATGCATGTGAACGTGAGACCCTGACCATTTGTCCAGCAGATCCAGCTGAAATGGCCGGGCATGAAACCTGCCGTATTGGATTGCCTCGTAAGCAGCTACCATCCTGCCCAGCAGGCATATGTAAAGATGTATGGATACCTTGCGAGGACGGAGCACTGAGCGGACCATAGCTTGGATAGCCAAGGCCTTGTCCATCGGAAGAAACACCTTTTGAGACACATTATGCAGTATCATTCACAGGAACTGAAGTCATTGTGCCGGTTCCAGGTGAGATTTCTGAAAATTTAGGATCCACCCATGAACCATTTGTAGGCGAGTAGTCAGATCAATGCTGTGCAGTAGACGCTCCCTGGACATAGCCTTAATCAGGAGATCGTGCAAGTAGGGGATTATGTCGACTCCCATCATGCGCAGTTGCAGCATCATCTCCGCCATGACCTTAGTGAAGACCCTCAGAGCTGTGGATAGGCCAAAGGGTAAGGCCTGAACCTGGAAATGGTCGTCCAATATGGCGAACCTGAGGTAAGCCTGATGAGGGGGCCACATGGGAACGTGTAGGTAAGCATCCTTGACATCTAGAGATACCAGGAATTCCCCCTCCTGCAGACCAGACACCACTGCCCGCAGGGATTCCATCTGGAATTTGAACACCCGCCGATACGGGTTTAGAGACTTCAGGTTCAAGATGGGTTTCACCAAATCGTCTGGTTTTGGAACGACAAAAAGACTGGAGTAAAAACCCCTGTTGCGTAACGGAGGAGGTACTGGAACCAGCACACCAGTCTGCAAACGTTTTTGAATAGCCTCTTGCAAGATAACTTTTGCTGCTGGTAAAACTGGTAAGCCTGACTTGAAAAATCTGTGAGGAGGAAGTGCATCAAATTCCAGCCGGTATCCCTGGGAAATTAGGTCCCTCACCCAAGGATCCTGGCAGGACGTTGCCCACACGTGGGCGAAGTGTTGAAGGCGAGCACCTACCCGAATGTCACCCTGCTGTTGGGACCAACCGTTAAGCAGAAGGCTTAGAGGCAGGGGACCCGGTGGTCTGGTCCAGGGATGCAGCAGTTACAGGTTTACGGGACTTACCACAAGATCCTCTGGGAGTAGTGGAGACTACTTCCCCTGCCTCTGAACCTTTCTACACGAAAGGACTGCAAGGAGGGTCCTTGGTAAGAATGTCGAGCAGGTGGTGCAGCCGACAGCAGATAGGTACATTTACCCGCCATTGCCTGAGAGATCCATTTATTTAACTCATCTCCAAACAAGGCATCACCTGTAAAGGGAAGATTTCTACACCCTTTTTGGAAACAGCGTCCGCTGACCATTGACGTAACCACAGAGCCCTGCATGCCGAAACTGCCATAGCAGTAGGGCGCCCATTTATCTTTCACAATTCCTTTATAGCTTCGCTCATAAAATTTGCAGCATCCTCTATGTGTTGCAGCAGAGTAATGACCTCATCCTGGGGCAGAGTGTCTAATCCATTAATAATATTATCAGACCACTTGACTACTGCCCTAGAAATGCAACCACAAACTATTGTGGGTCGCTGTGCTACGCCCGCTGCCGTATATATTGCCTTGAAAGTGGTCTCAATTTTACAGTCAGCAGGGTCTTTTAGGGATACAGCCCCTGGCACCGGCAGTACCAATTTCTTAGACAGTCTGGACACAGACGTATCGACTGATGGGGGTTTTCCCCATACCTTCCTGTTAACAGCTGGGAGGGGAAATGCAGATAAAAACCTCTGAGGAGTTTTGAATTTGTTCTCAGGGTTCACCCGTGCCTCAGGGAGTTTAATTCCTTAGACATAGGAAACGTGGCTAAGGTCTTGAGTCTAACATTAAAGTACAACTCCTCATCTGGTTCTGCTCCTGATCGGGTATGTGAAGAACCTCTCTTACAGCATAAATGAGGGCCTCCACCCCGGGGGACAGAGAGCTTCTCCTCATCCATATCATCATCATCTACATCAGTCTGGTCAGAATCAGACTGGAGCACCTGTGGCAGACTGGAGCACCTGTGAGACCACCAGAGGAGGCTGAGAAGCCTTTCTGGTATCTGCTGCTTTAGCCATACAATCAATAGACTGTTTTAACACCTGTCTCTCCTTCTTAGCTGCAGCTAGTTCCGAATTCACATTGTGAAGTATCTAGCCAGTCAGGTGCCTGTGAACTGCATCCCTGTGGAGATAAGGAGCACTGTTCACACATGAGGGACCCCGCAGAAGAAGGGGTAGTGTTACAAGCAGTACACATAACCAGGGGGGTCATTCCGAGTTGTTCGCTCGCAAGCTGCTTTTAGCAGCTTTGCACACGCTAAGCCGCCGCCTACTGGGAGTGAATCTTAGCTTATCAAAATTGCGAACGAAAGATTCGCAATATTGCGAAAAGACTTCTCTGTGCAGTTTCTGAGTAGCTCGAGACTTACTCTGCCAGTGCGATCAGTTCAGTGCTTGTCGTTCCTGGTTTGACGTCACAAACACACCCAGCGTTCGCCCAGACACTCCTCCGTTTCTCCAGCCACTCCCGCGTTTTTCCCAGAAACGGTAGCGTTTTTTCACACACTCCCATAAAACGGACAGTTTCCGCCCAGAAACACCCACTTCCTGTCAATCACATTACGATCACCAGAACGAAGAAAAAACCTCGTAATGCCGTGAGTAAAATTCCTAACTGCATAGCAAATTTACTTTGCGCAGTCGCACTGCGGAAATTGCGCATGCGCATTAGCGACTAATCGCTCCGTTGCGAGAAAAAAAATAAGAATTTACTTACCGATAATTCTATTTCTCGTAGTCCGTAGTGGATGCTGGGAACTCCGTAAGGACCATGGGGAATAGCGGCTCCGCAGGAGACAGGGCACATCTAAAGAAAGCTTTAGGATCACCTGGTGTGCACTGGCTCCTCCCCCTATGACCCTCCTCCAAGCCTCAGTTAGGATACTGTGCCCGGACGAGCGTACACAATAAGGAAGGATTTTGAATCCCGGGTAAGACTCATACCAGCCACACCAATCACACTGTACAACTTGTGATCTGAACCCAGTTAACAGCATGATAATAGAGAAGCCTCTAGAAAAGATGGCTCAATACAACAATAACCCGAATTTTTTGGTAACAATAATTATGTACCAGTATTGCAGACAATCCGCACTTGGGATGGGCGCCCAGCATCCACTACGGACTACGAGAAATAGAATTATCGGTAAGTAAATTCTTATTTTCTCTGACGTCCTAGTGGATGCTGGGAACTCCGTAAGGACCATGGGGATTATACCAAAGCTCCCAAACGGGCGGGAGAGTGCGGATGACTCTGCAGCACCCAATGAGAGAACTCCCGGTCCTCCTCAGCCAGGGTATCAAATTTGTAGAATTTTACAAACGTATTTGCTCCTGACCAAGTAACTGCTCGGCAAAGTTGTAAAGCCGAGCCCCCTCGGGCAGCTGCCCAAGATGAGCCCACCTTCCTTGTGGAGTGGGCATTTACAGATTTTTGGCTGTGGCAGGCCTGCCACAGAATGTGCAAGCTGAATTGTACTACAAATCCAACGAGCAATAGTCTGCTTAGAAGCAGGAGCACCCAGCTAGTTGGGTGCATAGAGGATAAACAGCGAGTCAGATTTCCTGACTCCAGTCGTCCTGGAAACATATATTTTTTGGGTCCTGACAACGTCTAGCAACTTGGAGTCCTCCAAGTCCCTAGTAGCCGCAGGCACCACAATAGGTTTGGTTCAGGTGAACGCTGAAACCACCTTAGGGAGAAACTAAGGACGAGTCCTCAATTCCGCCCTGTCCGAATGGAAAATCAGATAAGGGCTTTTACAGGATAAAGCCACCAATTCTGACACGCGCCTGGCCCAGGCCAGAGCCAACAGCATGACCACTTTTTCTGTGAGATATTTTAACTCCACAGATTTAAGTGGGTCAAACCAATGTGACTTTTGGAACCCAAAAACCACCTGGAGATCCCAAAAGTGCCACTGAAGGCACAAAAGGAGGCTGTATATGCAGTACCCCTTTAACAAATGTCTGAACTTCAGGGACTGAAGCTAGTTCTTTTTTGGAAGAAAATTGACAGAGCCGAAATTTGAACCTTAATGGACCCCAATTTCAGGCCCATAGATACTCCTGTTTGCAGGAAATGTAGGAATCGACCCAGTTGAATTTCCTCCGTCGAGCCTTACTGGCCTCGCACCACGCAACATATTTTCGCCAAATGCGGTGATAATGTTTTGCGGTTACATCCTTCCTGGCTTTGATCAGGATAGGGATGACTTCATCCGGAATGCCTTTTTCCTTCAGGATCCGGCGTTCAACCGCCATGCCGTCAACGCAGCCGCGGTAAGTCTTGGAACAGATAAGGTCCTTGCTGGAGCAGGTCCCTTCTTAGAGGTAGAGGCTACGGATCCTCCGTGAGCATCTCTTGAAGTTCCGGTTACCAATTCCTTTTTGGCCAATCCGGAGCCACTAATATAGTGCTTACTCCTCTCCATCTTATTAATCTCAGTACCTTGGGTATGAGAGGCAGAGGAGGGAACCCATACACTGATTGGTACACCCACGGTGTTACCAGAGCATCTACAGCTATTGCCTGAGGGTCCCTTGACGTGGCGCAATACCTGTCGAGTTTTTCCCAACGGTTTATAATCATGTGGAAGACTTCTGGGTGAAGTCCTTACTCTCCCGGGTGGAGGTCGTGCTGAGGAAAACTGCTTCCCAGTTGTCCACTCCCGGAATGAAAACTGCTGACAGTACTATCACATGGTTTTTCGCCCCGCGAAGAATCCTTGCAGCTTCTGCCATTGCCCTCCTGCTTCTTGTGGCACCCTGTCTGTTTACGTGGGTGACTGCCGTAATGTTGTCTGACTGGATCAACACCGGCTGACCTTGAAGCAGAGGTCTTGCTAAGCTTAGAGCATTGTAAATGGCCCTTAGCTTCAGGACATTTATGTGAAGTGATGTCTCCAGGCTTGACCATAAGCCCTGGATATTCCTTCCCTGTGTGACTGCTCCCCAGCCTCGCAGGCTGGCATCCGTGGCCAACAGGACCCAGTCCCGAATGCCGAATCTGCGGCCCTCTAGAAGATGAGCACTCTGCAACCACCACAGGAGGGATACCCTTGTCCCTGGTGACAGGGTTATCCGCTGAAGCATCTGAAGATGCGACCCGGACCATTTGTCCAGTAGGTTCCACTGGAAAGTCTTGCGTGGAATCTGCCGAATGGGATTGCTTCGTAGGAAGCCACCATTTTTACCCAGAACCCTTGTGCATTGATGCACTGAGACTTGGTTCGGTTTTAGGAGGTTCCTGACTAGCTCGGATAACTCCCTGGCTTTCTCCTCCGGGAGAAACACCTTCTTTCTGGACTGTGTCCAGGATCATCCCTAGGAACAAAAGACAAGTCGTCGGAACCAGCTGCGATTTTGGAATATTGAGAATCCAATCGTGCTGCCGCAACACTACCTGAGATAGTGCTACACCGATCTCCAACTGTTCCCTGGATCTCACCCTTATCAGGGAATCGTCCAAGTAAGGGATAACTAAAATTCCCTTCCTTCGAAGGAATATCATCATTACGGTCATTACTTCAGTAAAGACCCGGGGTGCCGTGGACCATCCCTACGGCAGCGTCTGAACTGATAGTGACAGTTCTGTACCATAACCTGAGATACCCTTGGTGAGAAGGGTAAATTTTGACATGAAGGTAAGCATTCTTGATGTCCCGAGACATCATGTAGTCCCCTTCTTCCAGGTTTGCAATCACTGCTCTGAGTGACTCAATTTTGAATTTGAACCTCTGTATGTAAGTGTTCAAAGATTTTAGATTTTAGATTTTAAAATCGGTCTCACCGAGCCGTCTGGCTTCGGTACCACAATAGTGTGGAATAATACCCCGTTCCCTGTTGCAGGAGGGGTACCTTAATTATCACCTGCTGGGAATACAGCTTGTGAATGACTTCCAAAACTGCCTCCCTGTCAGCGGGAGACGTCGGTAAAACAGACTTTTGGAAACGGCGAGGGGAATACGTCTCGAATTCCAATTTGTACCCCTGAAATATTACCTGAAGGATCCAGGGGTCTACTTGCGAGTGAGCCCACTGCGCACTGAAATTCATTGAGAACGGGCCCCCACCGTGCCTGAACTTGTAAAGCCCTAGCGTCATACTGAGAGCTTGGCAGAGGCGGAAAAGGGTTTCTGTTCCTGGGAACTGGCTGATCTCTGCAGCCATTTTCCTCTCCCTCTGTCACGAGCAGAAAAGAGGATCCGCTTGCCAACCAGGACTGCGTCTGATAATACGGCGTCTTATTTTGAGAGGCGACCTGGGGTACATCCCCTTTTTTAAGGCAATACTTCCAAATGCCGTTTGGAATCCGCATCACCTGACCACTCTACTGGTATAATTTGACAACGCACTTATACTTGATGCCAGTCGGCAAATATTCCGCTGTGCATCATGCATATATAGAAATGCATCTTTTAATTGCTCTATAAGCAATAATATACTGTCCTTATCTAGGATATCAAATTTCCAGTCAGGGAATCCGACCACGCCAACCCAGCACTGCACCTCCAGGCTGAGGCGATTGCTGGTCGCAGTATAACACCAGTATGTGTGTAAATACATTTTAGGCTACCCTCCTGCTTTCTATCAGCAGGATCCCTAAGGGCGGCCATCTCAAGAGAGGGTAGAGCCCTTGTTCTTACAAGCGTGTGAGCGCCTTATCCCTCCTAGGGGGTGTTTCCCAACGCACCCTAACCTCTGGCTGGAAAAGGTATACTGCCAATAACTTTTTAGAAATTATCAATTGTTATCGGGGGGAAACCCACGCATCATCACACACCTCATTTTATTTCTCAGATTCAGGAAAACTACAGGAAGTTTTTCCTCACCAAACATAATACCCCTTTTTTTTGGTGGTATTTATATTATCAGAAGAGTGTAAACTTTTTCCATTGCCTCAATCATGCAATGTGTGGCCCTATTGGAAATCACGGTTGTCTCTTCACCGTCGACACAGGAGTCAGTATCCGTGTCGGCGTCTGTATCTGAGGTAACGGGCGCTTTAGAGCCCCTGTATGAGACGTCTGGACATGCACAAGCTGAGTAGCCGGCTGTCTCATGTCAACCACTGTCTTTTATACAAAGCTGACACTGTCACGCAATTTCAACAGTACATCCACTCAGGTGTCGACCCCCCAGGGGGTGACAACACTATTACAGACACTCTACTCCGTCTCCTCATCATTTTTCTCCTCATACATGTCGACACAAACGTACCGACACACAGCACACACACAGGGAATGCTCTGATAGAGGACAGGACCCCACTAGCCCTTTGGGGAGACAGAGGGAGAGTTTGCCAGCACACACCAGAGCGCTATATATATACAGGGATAACCTTATATAAGTGTTTTTCCCTTTATAGCTGCTGTATTGTTTATACTGCGCCTAATTTGTGCCCCCCTCTCTTTTTTAACCCCTTTCTGTAGTGTAGTGACTGCAGGGGAGAGCCAGGGAGCTTCCCTCCAACTGAGCTGTGAGGGAAAATGGCGCCAGTGTGCTGAGGAGATAGGCTCCGCCCCTTTCTCGGCGTCCTTATCATCCGTTTTCTTGTATGTTTTGGCAGGGGTTAAATGCATCCATATAGCCCAGGAGTTATATGTGATGCATTTATTTTAGCCATAAAAGGTTTTCTATCGATTTATTGCGTCTCAGGGCGCTGCCCCCCCAGCGCCCTGCACCCTCAGTGACCGGAGTGTGAAGTGTGCTGAGAGCAATGGCGCACAGCTGCGGTGCTGTGCGCCTACCTTTATCTGAAGACAGGAAAGTCTTCTGCCGCCGATTTTTCCGGACCTCTTCGCTCTTCTGGCTCTGTAAGGGGGCCGGCGGCGCGGCTCCGGTGACCCATCCAGGCTGAACCTGTGATCGTCCCTCTGGAGCTAATGTCCAGTAGCCTAAGAAGCCCAATCCACTCTGCACGCAGGTGAGTTCGCTTCTTCTCCCCTTAGTCCCTCGATGCAGTGAGCCTGTTGCCAGCAGGTCTCACTGAAAATAATAAACCTAAACTAAAACTTTCACAAAGAGCTCAGGAGAGCCCCTAGTGTGCACCCTTCTCGTCGGGCACAGAAAATCTAACTGAGGCTTGGAGGAGGGTCATAGGGGGAGGAGCCAGTGCACACCAGGTGATCCTAAAGCTTTCTTTAGATGTGCCCTGTCTCCTGCGGAGCCGCTATTCCCCATGGTCCTTACGGAGTTCCCAGCATCCACTAGGACGTCAGAGAAATAACGAGCGAACAACTCGGAATGACCCCCCATGTCAACAGACATATTGAGCACAAACCCACTGAAAACACCTCCACACAGACCCTAGAGAGCCCCTGGAGTGACACAGAGAAAAGGAGAACAGCACACAAAACACAGCAGCGTAGTGTGTAAAAGTATGTGTATCACCTTACTTATGTTCAGCGGCACTACCGCTGATGTGCTCCCCCGCTGCTATGACCCCCCCTGGAATCAGTACAGAGTCTGTAACAGCGTGGGTCCATGGAGGAGCAGCATACCTGCAGCCTGTGATCCGCAGCAGCAGGAAATGGCGCCTTCCCGCCTCTGGTCCCGCTCTCTGGGAAGCCCCGCCCCTGTAATGGCGTGAGGTCCCAAGTAGCTGTTTATACTGGCTGAAGTATTGTACACAGTCAATGAAGTAATAATAAGAATTTACTTACCGATAATTCTATTTCTCGGAGTCCGTAGTGGATGCTGGGGTTCCTGAAAGGACCATGGGGGATAGCGACTCCGCAGGAGACAGGGCACAAAAAGTAAAGCTTTAGGATCAGGTGGTGTGCACTGGCTCCTCCCCCTATGACCCTCCTCCAAGCCTCAGTTAGGATACTGTGCCCGGACGAGCGTACACAATAAGGAAGGATTTTGAATCCTGGGTAAGACTCATACCAGCCACACCAATCACACTGTACAACCTGTGATCTGAACCCAGTTAACAGTATGATAACAGCGGAGCCTCTGAAAGATGGCTCACAACAATAATAACCCGATTTTTTGTAACTATGTACAAGTAATGCAGATAATCCGCACTTGGGATGGGCGCCCAGCATCCACTACGGACTCCGAGAAATAGAATTATCGGTAAGTAAATTCTTATTTTCTCTATCGTCCTAGTGGATGCTGGGGTTCCTGAAAGGACCATGGGGATTATACCAAAGCTCCCAAACGGGCGGGAGAGTGCGGATGACTCTGCAGCACCGAATGAGAGAACTCCAGGTCCTCCTCAGCCAGGGTATCAAATTTGTAGAATTTTGCAAACGTGTTTGCCCCTGACCAAGTAGCAGCTCGGCAAAGTTGTAATGCCGAGACCCCTCGGGCAGCCGCCCAAGATGAGCCCACCTTCCTTGTGGAATGGGCATTTACATATTTGGCTGTGGCAGGCCTGCCACAGAATGTGCAAGCTGAATTGTATTACACATCCAACTAGCAATAGTCTGCTTAGAAGCAAGAGCACCCAGTTTGTTGGGTGCATACAGGATAACAGCAAGTCAGTTTTCCTGACTCCAGCCGTCCTGGAACCTATACTTTCAGGGCCCTGACAACATCCAGCAACTTGGAGTCCTCCAAGTCCCTAGTAGGCGCAAGGCACCACCATAAGCTGGTTCAGGTGAAACACTGACACCAACTTAGGGAGAGAACTGGGGACGAGTCCGCAGCTCTGCCCTGTCCGAATGGACAAACAGATATGGGCTTTTTTGAGAAAAAAACCACCAATTTGACACTCGCCTGGCCCAGGCCAGGGCCAAGAGCATGGTCACTTTTCATGTGAGATGCTTCAAATCCACAGATTTGACTGGTTTTAAACCAATGTGATTTGAGGAATCCCAGAACTACGTTGAGATCCCACAGTGCCACTGGAGGCACAAAAGGGGGTTGTATATGCAATACTCCCTTGACAAACTTCTGGACTTCAGGAACTGAAGCCAATTCTTTCTGGAAGAAAATCGACAGGGCCGAAATTTGAACCTTAATGGGCCCCAATTTGAGGCCCATAGACACTCCTGTTTGCAGGAAATGCAGGAATCGACCGAGTTGAAATTTCTTCGTGGGGCCTTCCTGGCCTCACACCACGCAACATATTTTCGCCACATGTGGTGATAATGTTGTGCGGTCACCTCCTTCCTGGCTTTGACCAGGGTAGGAATGACCTCTTCCGGAATGCCTTTTTCCCTTAGGATCCGGCGTTCCACCGCCATGCCGTCAAACGCAGCTGCGGTAAGTCTTGGAACAGACATGGTACTTGCTGAAGCAAGTCCCTTCTTAGCGGCAGAGGCCATAAGTCCTCTGTGAGCATCTCTTGAAGTTCCGGGTACCAAGTCCTTCTTGGCCAATCCGGAGCCATGAGTATAGTTCTTACTCCTCTACGTCTTATAATTCTCAGTACCTTAGGTATGAGAAGCAGAGTAGGGAACACATACACCGACTGGTACACCCACGGTGTTACCAGAACGTCCACAGCTATTGCCTGAGGGTCTCTTGACCTGGCGCAATACCTGTCCCGTTTTTTGTTCAGACGGGACGCCATCATGTCCACCTTGGTATTTCCCAACGGTTCACAATCATGTGGAAAAACTTCCCGATGAAGTTTCCACTCTCCCGGGTGGAGGTCGTGCCTGCTGAGGAAGTCTGCTTCCCAGTTTCCACTCCCGGAATGAAACACTGCTGACAGTGCTATCACATGATTTTCCGCCCAGCGAAAAGTCCTTGCAGTTTTTGCCATTGCCCTCCTGCTTCTTGTGCCGCCCTGTCTGTTTACGTGGGCGACTGCCGTGATGTTTTTCCCACTGGATCAATACCGGCTGACCTTGAAGCAGAGGTCTTGCTAAGCTTAGAGCATTATAAATTTACCCTTAGCTCCAGTATATTTATGTGGAGAAAAGTCTCCAGACTTGATCACACTCCCTGGAAATTTTTTCCTTGTGTGACTGCTCCCCAGCCTCTCGGGCTGGCCTCCGTGGTCACCAGCATCCAATCCTGAATGCCGAATCTGCGGCCCTCTAGAAGATGAGCACTCTGTAACCACCACAGGAGAGACACCCTTGTCCTTGGATACAGGGTTATCCGCTGATGCATCTGAAGATGCGATCCGGACCATTTGTCCAGCAGATCCCACTGAAAAGTTCTTGCGTGAAATCTGCCGAATGGAATTGCTTCGTAGGAAGCCACCATTTTTACCAGGACCCTTGTGCAATGATGCACTGACACTTTTCCTGGTTTTAGGAGGTTCTTGACTAGCTCGGATAACTCCCTGGCTTTCTCTTCCGGGAGAAACACCTTTTTCTGGACTGTGTCCAGAATCATCCCTAGGCACAGCAGACGTGTCGTCAGGATCAGCTGCGATTTTGGAATATTTAGAATCCACCCGTGCTGTTGTAGCAGTATCCGAGATAGTGCTACTCCGACCTCCAACTGTTCCCTGGACTTTGCCCTTATCAGGAGATCGTCCAAGTAAGGGGTAATTTAAGACGCCTTTTCTTCGAAGAAGAATCATCATTTCGGCCATTACCTTGGTAAAGACCCGGGGTGCCGTGGACAATCCAAACGGCAGCGTCTGAAACTGATAGTGACAGTTCTATACCACGAACCTGAGGTACCCTTAGTGAGAAGGGCAAATTTGGGACATGGAGGTAAGCATCCCTGATGTCCCGGGACACTATATAGTCCCCTTCTTCCTGGTTCGTTATCACTGCTCTGAGTGACTCCCTCTTGCTTTGAACCTTTGTAAGTGTTCAAATTTTTTAGATTTAGAATAGGTCTCACCTAGCCTTCTGGCTTCAGTACCACAATATAGTGTGGAATAATACCCCTTTCCTTGTTGTAGGAGGGGTAATTTGATTATCACCTGCTGGGAATACAGCTTGTGAATTTTTTTCCATACTGCCTCCTTGTCGGAGGGAGACCTTGGTAAAGCAGACTTCAGGAGCCTGCGAGGGGGAAACGTTTCGACATTCCAATCTGTACCCCTGGGATACTACTTGTAGGATCCAAGGGTCCTGTACGGTCCCAGCGTCATGCTGAGAGCTTGGCAGAAGCGGTGGAAGGCTTCTGTTCCTGGGAATGGGCTGCCTGCTGCAGTCTTCTTCCCTTTCCTCTATCCCTGGGCAAATATGACTCTTATAGGGACGAAAGGACTGAGGCTGAAAAGACGGTGTCTTTTTCTGCAGAGATGTGACTTAGGGTAAAAACGGTGGATTTTCCAGCAGTTGCCGTGGCCACCAGGTCCGATGGACCGACCCAAATAACTCCTCTTCCTTTATACGGCAATACACCTTTGTGCCGTTTGGAATCTGCATCACCTGACCACTGTCGTGTCCATAAACATCTTCTGGCAGATATGGACATCGCACTTACTCTTGATGCCAGAGTGCAAATATCCCTCTGTGCATCTCGCATATATAGAAATGCATCCTTTAAATGCTCTATAGTCAATAAAATACTGTCCCTGTCAAGGGTATCAATATTTTTAGTCAGGGAATCCGACCAAGCCACCCCAGCTCTGCACATCCAGGCTGAGGCGATCGCTGGTCGCAGTATAACACCAGTATGTGTGTATATACTTTTATATGATATTTTCCAGCCTCCTGTCAGCTGGTTCCTTGAGGACGGCCCTATCTATAGACGGTACCGCCACTTGTTTTGATAAGCGTGTGAGCGCCTTATCCACCCTAAGGGGTGTTTCCCAACGCGCCCTAACTTCTGGCGGGGAAGGGTATACCGCCAATAATTTTCTATCGGGGGGAACCCACGCATCATCACACACTTCATTTAATTTATCTGATTCAGGAAAAACTACAGGTAGTTTTTTCACATCCCACATAATACCCTCTTTTGTGGTACTTGTAGTATCAGAAATATGTAACCCCTCCTTCATTGCCCTTAACGTGTGGCCCTAATAAGGAATACGTTTGTTTATTCACCGTCGACACTGGATTCAGTGTCCGTGTCTGTGTCTGTGTCGACCGACTAAGGTAAACGGGCGTTTTAAAACCCCTGACGGTGTTTTTGAGACGTCTGGACCGGTACTAATTGTTTGTCGGCCGTCTCATGTCGTCAACCGACCTTGCAGCGTGTTGACATTATCACGTAATTCCCTAAATAAGCCATCCATTCCGGTGTCGACTCCCTAGAGAGTGACATCACCATTACAGGCAATTGCTCCGCCTCCTCACCAACATCGTCCTCATACATGTCGACACACACGTACCGACACACAGCACACACACAGGGAATGCTCTGATAGAGGACAGGACCCACTAGCCCTTTGGAGAGACAGAGGGAGAGTTTGCCAGCACACACCAAAAAACGCTATAATTATATAGGGACAACCTTATATAAGTGTTTTCCCTTATAGCATCTTTTTATATATTTCTAACGCCAAATTAGTGCCCCCCCTCTCTGTTTTAACCCTGTTTCTGTAGTGCAGTGCAGGGGAGAGCCTGGGAGCCTTCCCTCCAGCCTTTCTGTGAGGGAAAATGGCGCTGTGTGCTGAGGAGATAGGCCCCGCCCCTTTTTCGGCGGGCTCGTCTCCCGCTCTTCAACGGATTCTGGCAGGGGTTAAATATCTCCATATAGCCCCCGGAGGCTATATGTGAGGTATTTTTTTGCCAAAAAATAGGTTTACATTGCCTCCCAGGGCGCCCCCCTCCCAGCGCCCTGCACCCTCAGTGACTGCCGTGTGAAGTGTGCTGAGAGCAATGGCGCACAGCTGCAGTGCTGTGCGCTACCTTAAGAAGACTGAGGAGTCTTCTGCCGCCGATTCTGGACCTTCTTCTCTTTTCAGCATCTGCAAGGGGGCCGGCGGCGAGGCTCCGGTGACCATCCAGGCTGTACCTGTGATCGTCCCTCTGGAGCTAATGTCCAGTAGCCAAAGAAGCCAATCCATCCTGCACGCAGGTGAGTTCACTTCTTCTCCCCTAAGTCCCTCGTTGCAGTGATCCTGTTGCCAGCAGGACTCACTGTAAAATAAAAAACCTAAGCTAAACTTTTCTAAGCAGCTCTTTAGGAGAGCCACCTAGATTGCACCCTTCTCGGCCGGGCACAAAAATCTAACTGAGGCATGGAGGAGGGTCATAGGGGGAGGAGCCAGTGCACACCACCTGATCCTAAAGCTTTACTTTTTGTGCCCTGTCTCCTGCGGAGCCGCTATCCCCCATGGTCCTTTCAGGAACCCCAGCATCCACTAGGACGATAGAGAAATACACAGTAATACACACAATGCCTACTGACAGTTAGCACCCTGTGCAGCATAAAGCACTGCTGAGCCAGTGTAGTCCGCGGTGGGCACCGCAGCTCGTGTCCCGTAACCGCCACATGACATGCCGCCAAACCACACCGGGGACCGGCTATCCGGGACCCTGGTGTTAACACTCACCACACCTGTGACTCTTCGGCATCTGTTAGAGGGTGGCGGCTAGCTGCTTGGCGTGGGCACACATAGTATGGTGTGTGAAACAGCACCTCAAGAGCTCAGTGTCCTGTCAGCTGGGATTACGAACCATTAACCCTCAGGAGGTTGGTTCGGTCCCCCTTCTAAGTCCCATGAAGCAGGTAAACTGGTTGCCAACCAGTACTACCTGAAAATAAATAACTAAAATAAAAAATAAAGGAAACTCTCTGGAGCGCCAGAGAAATGCACCCGGCTCCTTGGGCACATTTTTCTAAACTGAGCCTGGTATGAGGGGCATAGAGGGGAGGAGCCAGAAAACATATACACACACTAAAGGTTTTAAAATGCCAGGCTCCAGTGGACCCTATCTATACCCCATGGTACTAAATTACAGTTCCCCAGTATCCACTAGGACGTAAGAGAAAAAGTGTTTTGTGTCACTAATAGTAAAGGATCTCTGAGCTGGTGTAAACCTGAAGTTCTTTTGCCAGGAAAATGGTCATACAAATCGGATTACAATAATCTCCCTGCAGAATGAAGTCTGGTTTCTGCACTACTGTGCAAGGAATCCCTCCACTAAGCCCAACTCCTCCCCTCTGTCAGTACAAACTTCTGCTCCTGTGCGCATCTTGTGGAAATTTAGAAGCATTTGGGCAAATCATTTCTATAGCTGTATTTGTGCTGCCTAGACGCCCAGCTTTGTAAATGACATCCAGTATACTGAATCAGTGAGAAAAATGTGTACATGCCATTTTTGATTACATAGATTACAAAACACGATCTTACATTTAACAGAAAATCTGATTTTTTTATGATTGTGTCCCTTAAAAAATGAATATGGTTTGACACTGTAGCTCTGTCCCTACTACCATTTTGTTCCTTCCCCTACTCCCCTAGTCTTTCTCCCCAATCCACATCTGCAATTAGGCAATTTGAAGCACGACTTCACAGGTTTAACGGTAATTTGTATTGTGCACTACAATGCTCGTTTCAGTAATGTTTTATGACTGTAGTCCAACTATTTTCTATCAATGTAGTTTCCACAACCAATACACTGCATGTTTATTCTTATTTTAGGAAAGGGGGAGCTCCCTTTATGTCCATATTCCAGGAATGGTTTTAGCTTTAGTTCTGGGAGTGTGGGTTAGCAATCTCTTTCTTTTTCAATGCTAACTCCAAATCTCATAATCATAACAAAAATAGTATTATGGAATGTAGAAGGTATTAACAGCCTTGTTAATCAGAAAAGACCAGTAACTAATTTTAAATAATTGTGCCCAGACACAATGTTTCTGCAGACACGTTGGAAGCAAGCAGAGATTCCACGGGTGGATAATTGAATTGCTGCCACAGGGAATACCTTGGTGTGTAGGTGGTTGGGGAGGACACAGCACCAAACAGTTAAAGCTTTTAAGCTCCCAGGATGCTTTGGTCACTCCTCCCCTATACACTGCCCCACCCAGGGCCAGCCAGTATTGCGAACAAGCCCAAGGCAGGAGCAGGATAGGATAGAAGGGAGAATGGAGAAGAAACGCATGCTCATACAACAGAGAAGGGAGAGGTGACCAAGAGGAAAAATCCATAGAAGCCAGGTGCGTCAGCGTGGGCGCCCTGTGGATCCTATGAACCTTGAAAAAAAAAAAAAAAAAAAAAAAGAGATAAGAGTTTTTAAGGATGGGGACATTTCTGAGAAGAGAGGAGAATCTGGCACCTAAAGGAAGCATCCAAAGAGGCAAAGGTATCAAAGACATAGAACCTAAGAAAGGTGTGGACAGAAGACCACGTGGCAGCCTTGCACAATTGTTCAGCAGACGGACCACGTCAGACTGCCCATGAAGGACCCACAGAGCGAATAGAGTGGGCAGAGACTACATCCGGCAGAGGGAGGTCAGCCTGTGCGTAATCCTGTGAGATAGTCATGTGAATCATTCCGGCCAGTCTGCTTATTAGCTGGTCAGCCCCTCTTGTGGAATCCATATAGGATAAATAGGGAATCCGTTTTCCTGATAGAGCTGGTTCAGCATAAATCCGAAGAGCACGGACCACATCCAAGGAGGCTTCCCCCGGTGAGAGGTGCGGGGATTGGAAGGCCAGCACCACAATGTTTTCATTAAGATGGAATCTAGACACCATCTAGAAGAGGTAGCCGGCCTGGGTCCGTAGAGCAGCTCTGTCAGGGTGAAAGATCAGAAAGGGGGAGCAAGAGGAGATTGTCCCTAAATCTGATATCCTTCAGGCCGTGGCAATAGCCAGAAGAAACAATATTTTCACCGTCAGCCATTTGAGGTCCACGGAGTCCAGAGGTTCAAACGGGGGCTGCTGTAGAGCCTGAAAAACTAAAAGTAAATCCAAAGGAGACACTGGAGAGACAAAGGGAGGTTGAATGCGCAGGAGTCCCTGAAGGAAGATTCGAACATCAGACAGTGGAGCAATCCGTAACTAGAACCAAATGAAAAGAGAGCACAGTCATGCACTTTCAGGGACGTCAAATGGAGTCCAGCTTGGAGAAAGGCAAGCACCCTGGAAACCTGAAAAACCAGAGGGTCATAGTGTCTTGCAGCACACCATTGGAAGTAAGCATTCCAAACTCGGTAATATATATGCAGAGGCAGACTTCCGTGCCCTGAGCATCGTTTGAATCACAGTGTGGGAGAAGCCATTGGATCTTAGGAGGGATCACTTAAGAGCCACACCATCAAAGACAGGCGAACTAGGTCCGGGAGCAAACAGGGACCTTGCGACAACAGATCTGGTTACAGAGGAAGTGGAAAAGTAGTATTTATGGAGAGACTCTGTAGATGGGGCACCAATGGCTCCTGGGCCAGGCCAGGGCTATCAAAAGGTGGGACAGTGCCTCCTTCTTGCTTGAATTTGCGAAGAACACTGGGAAGGAGGAAGATCAGAGTTCGGCGACTGCCGGTGCGTCCATGAAGGCTGCGTTAGGGTCTATTATCCTGGACCCGTACACGGGAACTTTGTGGTTGTGACGTGAGGCCATGAGGTCCATGTCCGGTAGGACCCATTTGACAGAGTTTGGAAGATGTCTAGGTGTAGAGACCACTCTCCTGCGTGGACATCGTAACGTCTGAGGAAGTCTGCCTCCCAGTTGCGAATCCCTGGAATGAACACCGCCGAGATGGCCTGAAGATCACGTTCAGCCCATCGGAGAATGTGTGCCACTTCCTCCATTGCCAACAAACTGCGAGTGCCCCCCTGATGACTGAGGTAGGCCACCGCAGTGGTCAGAAGCTAAGAACTGTGTAGACTGTGAGGATGGTACCGTACGCCTCTGTGCTTTGGCAGCTAAGGGTCTGTCACATTGTAATATCTGCTGAAAGGCAACAGAAGTTTGAGCCAGATTCCGAACTGAGTGAGACAGTACATTCACCCAATGAGGGGATTGGTAAAGCAGGATGTAACTGCTGTGGGAATCCCATAGGTGAAGGCAAAGCGGGAGCTGCTAAATGGTCCACTATCTGCGACATCTGTGAAAAGGAAGACACCCATGGTGGGTCCTGAACAGGGGCTGGTGAAACAGGCTGGTTAGGAGGAATATAGCAAGATGCACACACCATCTTGTACAATGTCCTGAGGGGATAATCCTGCTGAACAGGAATTGCATGAGACCAGCAGAAGAGCAGCAGCCTCCCTGTTACCTTTGCCTTTGGAAGACATAGCAGCAGTGACACCCTCCACAAATACTCTGTAAATGTAAAGTACTGTGAACCCCTATACACCAGTATCTAGGATTATAGGAACAGAAAGGGTAGGTGTAACTGACACTGAGAAAATCAGACAGCAGAGCTTGCACAAGTCACATACACTGCATATAAAAATCTACAATTGTAATGGACACAGTGTAATCAATTACTTAGAACGCAGTGGCTGGTAGGATTTAGTGTTGTATAACCTGGCCCTTGGGAGAGGTATACAGGGAGACTGGCCCCAACATTTCTGCAGCATCAGCCTTGTAATTAAAATGGCTGCTGAGTGTCTCTGAGTATAAAAGAGGAACAGCTCAGAGGGGGGAAGATGCACTGGAAGTGCGCTCTAAGATGGTGAGGGGCTGCCGGGAGAGAGCTGACCTCCCCTTGCTGACATTAACCTCCATGGGCCACTGGCCTCTAAAATACAGCAGCGCCATTATTTTGTTGCCCTCGTGGACTAGTGGGGTCGCGGACAGACCGGCTTCCACGCCATCTCCGTGACTGGAGGAAAGACTGCAATGAAAGACGCGGGTCCCCGCCTTACCTGTTCCCCCGTTTTTGACCCTGTGGGTCCCCAGGGAGCCTACTAGCTGAGCTCCATGTTACCCTCCATAATTACCAGTCCACTCACTGGTGTTACGGCGCAGGTGGGGAGATGAAGGAGCAGCACCGCTGGCGTCCACAGGATAGCCTAGCGCTGCTTGCTCTAAGTGTAAAAAAAATAAAAAATAAAAATCATAAAATAAAATGCCTGGGGCTGCTTAACCACTTGCCTGGCATGGTCGCATCAGATGCGACCATGCCTGCAAGTGCTCTATCTGATCTGGTCGCACAGGATGTGACCAGTCAGATAGAGAGTGTTAGCAGCGGCAGGGAAGAGAAACTTCCCCCGCTGCTGCTGTCAGTGGGACCGGAAGGTCACTCTGCCTCCCTGCACTCTCCACCTGTGTCTGCCGTGCTGCCGATCACTGCTTATTGTTCAGCGCGGCAGGATCCCCCCCCTTCCAGCGGCTGCAGACAATGGCAGCCGCTGGGGAGAGTAAATGAACCCTCCCAAGCCACCCCCAGACCTCCCCTGCATACATGCAGCCTGTCCCGGCTTTCAAAATGAAAGCCGCGATAGTCGCGATGTTCCCGATGTTCTGATGGTCGCTATCTTCCCAATCGATGTTTCGATGTTTGAAAAAATATTATTTTTATTATTATTATTTTTTTTATAAAAAAATATATTTTTTTTCCCCTTTTTTTTAAACTAAAATCATTTGGGATAGGGTTAAATTGATTTTCTTCACCTAATTCATGAATAAAAAAACCAGAAAATTTCGGCGCGGTTTTCGGCGAAATAAATCGTCAGTTAAGTGGTTAAAAGGAGCCCCACTGTTAAATGGTGCGTCCGGCTCCTGCCGGCACCAAAGCAAAATTGGCTGTCCCTGGCTGGGGGCGGTGTATAGGGGAGGAGGGACCGAAGCATTCCGGGAGCTTAAAAGCTTTAACTGTTTGTGCCTGGTCCACTCCAACCACCTACACCCCAAGGTATTCCCTGTGGAGCCCTATGGACCCTGAAGAAGAAACTGAATTTATCTACTGTCCCCGAGGGGAAGAAGTGATGTTGATGTTTGTTGCACATTCTTCTTCACCAGGCGATGAGATGCTGACTCCTTATAACAGGCTCAGCAACTCCTAGAAAAATCCTTGTTGACGCAGGCCAAACACCAACCCTTGGAAAACATATACCCAAATGATGGCTATAATATACCCTATAACTTGTCCTCCTATCACCAATTCTAAGCACATCTTGTCCTTGTTTCAAGCATAAAATGAGAATCTTTACCAAGGTTAATCCTGTAATTATTTTGCATGTTACAAGAGGCTTATCTCCCTCAATTGTCTCAATCCCATCATGATACTGTATATTGTCCAGTGAAATTACAGAACAGGAAATCTCGCACCATTTTCAAAAAGATAATGTTAAATCAAGCCCAGGCTATTTTGCTGGGCTTGGTGGCTGGTTGTCACTCAGTGAGGGGTGTCTGAATGGCTACAACAACTGTTGTGTCCTTGAGCCAATGTCCAAAATCCTAATAATAAGATTTTACTTACCGATAAATCTATTTCTCATAGTCCGTAGTGGATGCTGGGGACTCCGTCAGGACCATGGGGATTAGCGGCTCCGCAGGAGACAGGGCACAAAAAGTAAGCTTTTAGGATCACATGGTGTGTACTGGCTCCTCCCCCTATGACCCTCCTCCAAGCCTCAGTTAGGATACTGTGCCCGGACGAGCGTACACAATAAGGAAGGATCTTGAATCCCGGGTAAGACTCATACCAGCCACACCAATCACACCGTACAACCTGTGATTTGAACCCAGTTAACAGTATGATAACAACGAAGGAGCCTCTGAAAAGATGGCCCACAACAATAATAACCCGATTTTTGTAACAATAATTATGTACAAGTAATGCAGACAATCCGCACTTGGGATGGGCGCCCAGCATCCACTACGGACTATGAGAAATAGATTTATCGGTAAGTAAAATCTTATTTTCTCTAACGTCCTAGTGGATGCTGGGGACTCCGTCAGGACCATGGGGATTATACCAAAGCTCCCAAACGGGCGGGAGAGTGCGGATGACTCTGCAGCACCGAATGAGAGAACTCCAGGTCCTCCTCAGCCAGGGTATCAAATTTGTAGAATTTTACAAACGTGTTCCCGCCTGACCACGTAGCTGCTCGGCAAAGTTGTAAAGCCGAGACCCCTCGGGCAGCCGCCCAAGATGAGCCCACCTTCCTTGTGGAATGGGCATTTACAGATTTTGGCTGTGGCAGGCCTGCCACAAAATGTGCAAGTTGAATTGTACTACAAATCCAACGAGCAATAGTCTGCTTAGAAGCAGGAGCACCCAGCTTTTTGGGTGCATACAATATAAACAGCAAGTCAGACTTTCTGACTCCAGCCGTCCTGGAATTATATATATATATATATATATATATTTTCAGGGCCCTGACAACGTCTAGCAACTTGGAGTCCTCCAAGTCCCTAGTAGCCGCAGGCACCACAATAGGTTGTTTCAGGTGAAACGCTGACACCACCTTAGGAAGAAACTGGGGACGAGTCCCAGTTCTGCCCCGTCCGAATGGAAAATCAAATATGGGCTTTTGTAAGACAAAGCCGCCAATTCTGACAATCGCCTGGCCGAGGCCAGGGCCAACAGCATGGTCACTTTCCATGTGAGATATTTCAAATCCACAGATTTGAGCGGTTCAAACCAATATGATTTGAGGAATCCCAACACTACTTTGAGATCCCACGGTGCCACTGGAGGCACAAAAGGGGCTGTATATGCAATACTCCCTTGACAAATGTCTGGACTTCAGGAACTGAAGCCAATTCTTTCTGGAAGAAAATCTACAGGGCCGAAACTTGAACCTTAATGGACCCCAATTTGAGGCTCATAGACACTCCTGTTTTCAGGAAGTGCAGAAATCGACCTAGTTGAAATTTCTTCGTGGGGCCTTCCTGGCCTCACCCACGCAACATATTTTCACCACATGTGGTGATAACGTTGTGCGGTCACCTCCTTCCTGGCTTTGACCAGGGTAGGTATGACCTCTTCCGGAATGCCTTTTCCCTTAGAATCCGGCGTTCAACCGCCATGCCGTCAAACGCAGCCGCGGTAAGTCTTGGAACAGACATGGTACTTGCTGAAGCAAGTCCCTTCTTAGCTCCTGAGGCCATTAGTCCTCTGTGAGCATCTCTTGAAGTTCCGGGTACCAAGTCCCTCTTGGCCAATCCGGAGCCACGAGTATAGTTCTTACTCCTCTACGTCTTATAATTCTCAATACCTTGGTTATGAGAAGCAGAGGAGGGAACACATACACCGACTGTTACACCCACGGTGTTACCAGGACATCCACAGCTATCGCCTGAAGGTCTCGTGACCTGGCGCAATACCTGTCCCGTTTTTTGTTCGGGCGGGACGCCATCATGTCCACCTTTGGTCTTTCCCAACGGTTCACAATCATGCGGAAAACTTCCCTATGAAGTTCCCACTCTCCCGGGTGGAGGTCGTGCCTGCTGAGGAAGTCTGCTTCCCAGTCGTCCACTCCCGGAATGAACACTGCTGACAGTGCTATCACATGATTTTCCGCCTAGCGAAAAATCTTTGCAGTTTTGCCACTGCCCTCCTGCTTCTTGTGCCGCCCTTTCTGTTTACGTGGGTGACTGCCGTGATGTTATCCCACTGGATCAATACCGGCTGACCTTGAAGCAGAGGTCTTGCTAAGTTTAGAGCATTATAAATTTGCTCTTAGCTCCAGTATATTTATGTGGAGAGAATTCTCCAGACTTGATCACACTCCCTGGAAATTTTTTCCCTGTGTGACTGCTTCCCAGCCTCTCAGGCTGGCCTCCGTGGTCACCAGCATCCAATCCTGAATGCCGAGTCTACGGCCCTCTAGAAGATGAGCACTCTGTAATCACCACAGGAGAGACACCCTTGTCCTTGGATATAGGGTTATCCGCTGATGCATCTGAAGATGCGATCCGGACCATTTGTCCAGCAGATCCCACTGAAGAGTTCTTGCGTGAAATCTGCCGAATGGAATCGCTTCGTAATAAGCCACCATTTTTACCAGGACTCTTGTGCAATGATGCACTGACACTTTTCCTGGTTTTAGGAGGATCCCGATTAGCTCGGATAACTCCCTGGCTTTCTCCTCTGGGAGAAACACCTTTTTCTGGACTGTGTCCAGAATCATCCCTAGGACCAGCAGACGTGTCGTCGGAACAACTGCGGTTTTGGAATATTTAGAATCCACCCGTGTTGTCGTAGAACTACTTGAGATAGTGCTACTCCGACCTCCAACTGTTCTCTGGACCTTGTTCTTATCAGGAGGTCGTCCATTTTCTTTGAAGACGAATCCTCATTTCGGTCATTACCTTGGTAAGGACCCGGGGTGCCTTGGACAATCCAACGGCATCGTCTGAAACTGATAGTGACAGTTCTGTACCACGAACCTGAGATACCCTTGGTGAGAAAGGCAAATTTTGGGACATGGAGGTAAGCATCCCTGATGTCTCGGGACACCATATAGTCCCCTTCTTCCCGGTTCGCTATCACTGCTCTGAGTGACTCCATCTGGATTTGAACCTTTGTAAGTGTTCAAATATTTCAGATTTAGAATAGGTCTCACCTAGCCTTCTGGCTTCAGTACCACAATATAGTGTGGAATAATACCCCTTTCCCTGTTGTAGGAGGGGTGATTTTATTATCACCTGCTGGGAATACAGCTTGTGAATTGTTTTCAATACTGCCTCCCTGTCGGAGGGAGACATTGGTACAGCAGACTACAGGAACCTGCGAGGGGGAAACGTCTCGACATTCCAATCTGTACCCCTTGGATACTACTTGTAGGATCCAGGGGTCCTGTACGGTCCTAGCGTCATGCTGAGAACTTGGTAGAAGCGGTGGAGGGCTTCTGTTCCTGGGAATGGGCTGCCTGCTGCAGTCTTCTTCCCTTTCCTCTATCCCTGGGCAGATATGACTCTTATAGGGACGAAAGGACTGAGGCTGAAAAGACGGTGTCTTTTTCTGCAGAGATGTGACTTAGGGTAAAAAACGGTGGATTTTCCAGCAGTTGCCGTGGCCACCAGGTCCCATGGACCGACCCCAAATATCTCCTCCCCTTTATACGGCAATACATCTTTGTGCCGTTTGGAATCTGCATCACCTGACCACTGTCGTGTCCATAAACATCTTCTTGCAGATATGGACATCGCATTTACTCTTGATGCCAGAGTGCAAATATAGAAATGCATCCTTTAAATGCTCTATAGTCAATAAAATACTGTCCCTGTCAAGGGTATCAATATTTTTAGTCAGGGAATCCGACCAAGCCACCTCAGCTCTGCACATCCAGGCTGAGGCGATCGCTGGTCGCAGTATAACACCAGCATGTGTGTGTATACTTTTTAGGATATTTTCCAGCCTCCTATCAGCTGGCTCCTTAAGTACGGCCCTATCTGTAGATGGTACCGCCACTTGTTCTGATAAGCATGTGAGCGCCTTATCCACCCTAAGGGGTGTTTCCCAACGCGCCCTAACTTCTGGCGGGAAAGGGTATACCGCCAATAATTTTCTATCGGGGGAAACCCACGCATCATCACACACTTCATTTAATTTATCTGATTCAGGAAAAACTACAGGTAGTTTTTTCACATCCCACATAATACCCTTTTTTGTGGTACTTGTAGTATCAGAAATATGTAACACCTCCTTCATTGCCCTTAACGTGTGGCCCTAAAGGAAAATACGTTTGTTTCTTCACCGTCGACACTGAAATCAGTGTCCGTGTCTGGGTCTGTGTCGACCGACTGAGGTAAATGGGCGTTTTACAGCCCCTGACGGTGTTTGAGACGCCTGGACAGGTACTAATTTGATCGCCGGCCGTCTCATGTCGTCAACCGGCTTGCAGCGTGTTGACATTATCACGTAATTCCATAAATAAGCCATCCATTTCGGTGTCGACTCCCTAGAGAGTGACATCACCATTACAGGCAATTTGCTCCGCCTCCTCACCAACATTTTCCTCATACATGTCGACACACACGTACCGACATACAGCACACACATAGGGAATGCTCTGATAGAGGACAGGACCCACTAGCCCTTTGGGGAGACAGAGGGAGAGTTTGCCAACACACACCAAAACGCTATAATTATACAGGGACAACCTTTATATAAGTGTTACTCCCTTATAGCATTTAATATATATATTCATATCGCCAAATCAGTGCCCCCCCTCTCTGTTTTAACCCTGTTTCTGTAGTGCAGTGCAGGGGAGAGCATGGGAGCCTTCCCACCAGCATTTCTGTGAGGGAAAATGGCGCTGTGTGCTGAGGAGAATAGGCCCCGCCCCCTTTTCGGCGGGCTTCTTCTCCGGAGTTTGTGATATCTGGCAGGGGTTAAATACATCCATATAGCCTCAAGGGCTATATGTGATGTATTTTTCGCCATACAGGTATTATACATTGCTGCCCAGGGCGCCCCCCCCCCCCGCGCCCTGCACCCTCCGTGACCGCTGTGTGAAGTGTGCTGACAACAATGGTGCACAGCTGCAGTGCTGTGCGCTACCTGATGAAGACTGAAAGTCTTCTGCCGCCTGGTTCCGGACCTCTTCAATCTTCAGCATCTGCAAGGGGGGTCGGCGGCGCGGCTCCGGGACGAACCCCAGGGCGAGACCTGTGTTCCGACTCCCTCTGGAGCTAATGGTGTCCAGTAGCCTAAGAAGCCAATCCATCCTGCACGCAGGTGAGTTCACTTCTCTCCCCTAAGTCCCTCGTAGCAGTGAGCCTGTTGCCAGCAGGACTCACTGAAAATAAAGAACCTAAAAACTTTTTCTAAGCAACTATTTAAGAGAGCCACCTAGATTGCACCCTGCTCGGACGGGCACAAAAACCTAACTGAGGCTTGGAGGAGGGTCATAGGGGGAGGAGCCAGTACACACCATGTGATCCTAAAAGCTTACTTTTTGTGCCCTGTCTCCTGCGGAGCCGCTAATCCCCATGGTCCTGACGGAGTCCCCAGCATCCACTAGGACGTTAGAGAAAATATGTTACGGAGTTTAGAAACTTAAAAAGCGTTTTACATAGTACTCTGTACAGCCCCACACCTTTTCTGTTTGGAATTGACAGCTTTTGATTTTATACAGTTCATTTCTCCATTTTATTGTGCCCCTTACACTTTGCTGTTAATAAAGGAGATAAAATGGGATCAAATTGTAAGGGGTAGGAGAACACGTGAAGGCTGCCTGCTTTCCCCATTACGGTCTATTTTTTTCTCCTGATGCCCTTCTGCAGATAGCACAGGCTTAGGCATCTTTTCACAGCACACGATTTGGGTCTAGTTAAATCAAAATTTCAGCATTTGCGAGTGACCTACTCCTTTGTATAACTAGCCCTCAGGTCACTCTGAGTCTTCTATCAGACGCAATTCATTTCTATGGCAACATCGTTGAACTAGTTATTAATGCAGATAAATAAGCTGGAATTATGCTGGGCCCAGGGCAGTCAATCCTCGACAGAGTTGATCAGGTCCAATAAAATGGCCTGCATCTCCCTCTGACCTATCTGAGAATCAATCTTCCTAGGAACCCTACCAATCTCTACAGAATTAATATATCCTGAGTATTCAAAAATATTGCTGATGGGATCATCTTACCCTCTCACATCTTGGTAGGGATAATTTAATCAAGATAGTCACCTTACCTAAATGACTGTACCTTTTAGAAGTTATTGTTTTCTGCAAAAGTGGAACAAGAAAGCTTAAATTCGGGTTTACACTAAACGCAAGGTCATGCATGCGTATTTAGTATCCTTGTCCATACATTTAATAATATTTAAAAATAAGAATTTACTCACCGGTAATTCTATTTCTCGTAGTCCGTAGTGGATGCTGGGAACTCCGTAAGGACCATGGGGAATAGACGGGCTCCGCAGGAGACTGGGCACTCTAAAAGAAAGATTAGGTACTATCTGGTGTGCACTGGCTCCTCCCTCTATGCCCCTCCTCCAGACCTCAGTTAAGGAAACTGTGCCCGGAAGAGCTGACACAACAAGGAAAGGATTTGGAATCCAGGGTAAGACTCATACCAGCCACACCAATCACACCGTACAACTTGTGATAACCATACCCAGTTAACAGTATGAACAACAACTGAGCCTCAGTAACAGATGGCTCATAACAATAACCCTTTAGTTAAGCAATAACTATATACATGTATTGCAGAGAGTCCGCACTTGGGACGGGCGCCCAGCATCCACTACGGACTACGAGAAATAGAATTACCGGTGAGTAAATTCTTATTTTCTCTGACGTCCTAGTGGATGCTGGGAACTCCGTAAGGACCATGGGGATTATACCAAAGCTCCCAAACGGGCGGGAGAGTGCGGATGACTCTGCAGCACCGAATGAGCAAAGGCAAGGTCCTCCTCAGCCAGGGCCGTCTTTTCATATGGGCTCAATGGGCTCTTGCCCAAGGGCCCCAGGAGAAAAAGGGCCATAGGCTGATAGCTGAGGGTCCCCTCTTTCCAGGGGCACCAGATTTTTGAAAATCGGCCCAGGGGAACTGGAGATATCCGACTTCAAAGCAGTGGTCCCCATCCAAGCCTGTTAATTGTTCTTCCCAGACAGATATATCAAGTTCTGTCTGACTTAGCGTTTTTCTGAAGGTACACTCCAAAAGCTGGGACTCTCCTCTTTCAGTGGACACTGGCAGCTTGTCTCTACTAAGCCCAGAACCACAGATATCAGCCTTCAAGCAGCTGGTCCTTGCTCCAGCTCCACACACCTAATATGCAGTTTTATATATTTGTTGGTGGATTGCTCTGGTTCCTGAAGTCTGATCCCCAAGTCCCCAGTACCTCCTGAAAGATGGGACTCCCTAGGTTTTTTTGTATTCCATTAAAGCTAAGAAATCTATTTCCAGGAACTGGAGATATCTGCAGTAAAGCAAGCTGTCCTGACCCCCGGAAAATTATGAATATTAAGCCCACTCCACTATCCACCCCTCCCCTGTGCATTAAACACCCCCTACCACCCTGGAAGTCATGTACCGGGGCCCCTTCATTCAGCACAATGTCCCCTTCTACAGGTTAGTGTTCTCCTTCCCGCCCCATCTGTGCAGTAAAGGTGTAATTAGCAGAAATTATTTCTCCAGGTCCTAAATGCTGAGCAAAAGATAGAACCCCCCCAAACCCCCGCGGGACATCAAAGCTGCCGCTGATAGCACCCCCACCCCTACCAATGATGGGTGGGTAGGGGCCCCAGTGCATTGCTGTGCCCAGGGGTCTACACTGCTGTTAAGACAGCTCTGTCCTCAGCCAGGGTATCAAACTTGTAGAACTTAGCAAATGTGTTTGAACCCGACCAAGTAGCAGCTCGGCAAATCTGTAAAGCCGAGACCCCTCGGGCAGCCGCCCAAGAAGAGCCCACCTTCCTTGTGGAATGGGCTTTTACTGATTTAGGATGCGGCAATCCTGCCGCAGAATGAGCTTGCTGAATCGTGTTACAGATCCAGCGCGCGATAGTTTGCTTTGTAGCAGAAGCACCCAGCTTGTTGGGTGCATGCAGGATAAACAGCGAGTCAGTTTTCCTGACTCCAGCCGTCCTGGCTACATAGATTTTCAAAGCCCTGACTACATCTAGTAACTTGGAGTCCTCCAAGTCCCGAGTAGCCGCAGGCACCACAATAGGTTGGTTCAAATGAAACGCTGATACCACCTTAGGGAGAAATTGGGGACGAGTCCTCAATTCTGCCCTGTCCATATGGAAGATCAGATAAGGGCTTTTTCATGACAAAGCCGCCAATTCTGACACACGCCTAGCCGAAGCTAAGGCCAATAGCATGACCACTTTCCACGTGAGATATTTTAGCTCCACGATCTTAAGTGGCTCAAACCAGTGGGATTTCAGGAAATCCAACACAACTTTAAGATCCCAAGGTGCCACTGGAGGCACAAAAGGGGGCTGAATATGCAGCACTCCCTTAACAAACGTCTGAACTTCAGGCAGTGAAGCCAGTTCTTTTTGAAAGAAAATAGATAGGGCCGAAATCTGGACCTTTATGGATCCTAATTTTAGGCCCATAGTCACTCCTGACTGTAGGAAGTGCAGGAATCGACCCAGCTGGAATTCCTCTGTAGGGGCCTTCCTGGCCTCACACCAAGCAACATATTTTCGCCATATACGGTGATAATGTTGTGCTGTCACGTCTTTCCTAGCCTTTATCAGCGTAGGAATCACTTCATCTGGAATGCCCTTTTCCGTTAGGATCCGGCGTTCAACCGCCATGCCGTCAAACGCAGCCGCGGTAAGTCTTGGAACAGACAGGGCCCCTGCTGTAACAGGTCCCGTCTGAGAGGCAGAGGCCATGGGTCCTCTGAGATCATTTCTTGTAGTTCTGGGTACCAAGTTCTTCTTGGCCAATCCGGAACGTTGAGTATAGTTCTTACTCCGCTCTTTCTTACTATCCTCAGTACCTTGGGTATGAGAGGAAGAGGAGGGAACACATAAACTGACTGGTACATCCACGGTGTCACTAGTGCGTCCACAGCTATCGCCTGAGGGTCCCTTGACCTGGCGCAATATTTTTTTAGCTTTTTGTTGAGACGGGACCCCATCATGTCCACCTGTGGCCGTTCCCAACGGTTTACAATCTGCGTGAAGACTTCTGGATGAAGTCCCCACTCTCCCGGGTGGAGGTCGTGCCTGCTGAGGAAGTTTGCTTCCCAGTTGTCCACTCCCGGAATGAACACTGCTGACAGTGCTAGCACGTGATTTTCCGCCCATCGGAGAATCCTTGTGGCTTCTGCCATCGCCATCCTGCTTCTTGTGCCGCCCTGGCGGTTTACATGGGCGACCGCCGTGATGTTGTCTGATTGAATCAGCACTGGTTGGTTTTGAAGCAGGGGCTCTGCTTGACTCAGGGCGTTGTAAATGGCCCTTAGTTCCAGTATATTTATGTGTAGTGAAGTCTCCTGACTTGACCACTGTCCTTGGAAGTTCCTTCCCTGAGTGACTGCCCCCCATCCTCGGGGGCTTGCGTCCGTGGTCACCAGGACCCAGTCCTGTATGCCGAATCTGCAGGCCCTCGAGAAGATGAGCACTCTGCAGCCACCACAGCAGAGACACCCTGGCCCTTGGGGACAGGGTGATCAACCGATGCATCTAAAGATGCGATCCGGACCATTTGTCCTTGCATGGAACCTGCCGAAGGGAATTACTTCGTAAGAAGCCACCATCTTTCCCAGGACTCACGTGCAGTGATGCACAGACACCTGTTTTGGTTTCAGGAGGTCCCTGACCAGAGATGACAATTCCTGGGCCTTCTCCACCGGGAGAAACACCTTCTTCTGTTCTGTGTCCAGAATCATGCCCAGGAAGAGCAGACGCGTCGCAGGAATCAGCTGCGACTTTGGGATATTCAGAATCCAGCCGTGCTGTTGCAACACTTCCTGAGAGAGTGCTACGCTGACTAACAACTGCTCTCTGGACCTCGCCTTTATAAGGAGATCGTCCAAGTACGGGATAATTATAATTCCCTTTTTCCGAAGGAGTATCATCATTTCGGCCATTACCTTGGTAAATACTCTCGGTGCCGTGGACAGACCAAACGGCAACGTCTGGAATTGGTAATGACAATCCTGTACCACAAACCTGAGGTACTCCTGGTGAGGTGGGTAAACGGGGACATGCAAGTAAGCATCCTTGATGTCCAGCGACACCATAAAATCCCCCTCTTCCAGGCTTGCAATAACCGCCCTGAGCGATTCCATTTTGAACTTGAACTTCCTTATATAAGTGTTCAAGGATTTTAAATTCAGAATGGGTCTCACCGAACCGTCTGGTTTCGGTACCACAAACATTGTGGAATAGTAACTCCGTCCCTGTTGAAGGAGGGGAACCTTGATTATCACCTGCTGGAGGTACAGCTTGTGAATTGCCGCCAGTACTACCTCCCTTTCCCTGGGAGCAGCTGGCAAGGTTGATTTGAGGTAACGGCGAGGGGGAGTCGCCTCGAACTCCAGCTTGTATCCCTGAGATACAATTTGTACAGCCCAGAGATCCACTTGTGAGCGAACCCACTGGTTGCTGAAGTTTCGGAGACGCGCCCCCACCGCACCCGGCTCCGCCTGTGGAGCCCCAGCGTCATGCGGTGGACTTAGAGGAAGCGGGGGAGGATTTTTGTTCCTGGGAACTGGCTGCCTGGTGCAGCTTCTTTCCTCTACCCCTGCCTCTGGGCTGAAAGGATGCGCCTCTGATCCGCTTGCCTTTCTGAGGCCGAAAGGACTGTACATGATAATACGGTGCTTTCTTAGGCTGTGAGGGAACCTGAGGTAAAAAAGTTGACTTCCCGGCTGTTGCCGTGGATACGAGGTCCGAGAGACCGTCCCCAAACAATTCCTCACCCTTATAAGGCAAAACCTCCATGTGTCTTTTAGAATCAGCATCACCTGTCCACTGCCGAGTCCATAATACTCTCCTGGCAGAAATGGACATTGCATTAATTCTAGATGCCAGCAGGCAAATGTCCCTCTGTGCATCCCGCATATATAAGACGACGTCTTTTATATGTTCTACGGTTAGCAAAATAGTATCCCTGTCGAGGGAATCAATGTTGTCTGACAGGGAATCAGACCATGCGGCTGCAGCACTACACATCCATGCTGAAGCAATAGCAGGTCTCAGTATAGTACCTGAGTGTGTATACACAGACTTCAGGATAGCTTCCTGCTTTCTATCCGCAGGCTCCTTTAAGGCGGCCGTATCCTGAGACGGCAGTGCCACCTTTTTTGATAAGCGTGTGAGCGCCTTGTCCACCCTAGGGGATGTTTCCCAACGTAACCTGTCCGTTGGCGGGAAAGGGTACGCCATCAGTAACCTCTTAGAAATCACTAGTTTCTTATCGGGGGAACTCCACGCTTCCTCACACAATTCATTTAATTCATCAGATGGGGTAAAGTCACTGGCTGCTTTTTCTCCCCAAACATAATACCCTTCTTGGTGGTAACCGGGTTAATATCAGAAAATAAGATTTTACTTACCGATAAATCTATTTCTCGTAGTCCGTAGTGGATGCTGGGGACTCCGTCAGGACCATGGGGAATAGCGGCTCCGCAGGAGACAGGGCACAAAAAGTAAGCTTTTAGGATCACATGGTGTGTACTGGCTCCTCCCCCCATGACCCTCCTCCAAGCCTCAGTTAGGTACTGTGCCCGGACGAGCGTACACAATAAGGAAGGATCTTGAATCCCGGGTAAGACTCATACCAGCCACACCAATCACACCGTACAACCTGTGATTTGAACCCAGTTAACAGTATGATAACAACGAAGGAGCCTCTGAAAAGATGGCCCACAACAATAACAACCCGATTTTTGTAACAATAATTATGTACAAGTAATGCAGACAATCCGCACTTGGGATGGGCGCCCAGCATCCACTACGGACTACGAGAAATAGATTTATCGGTAAGTAAAATCTTATTTTCTCTAACGTCCTAGTGGATGCTGGGGACTCCGTCAGGACCATGGGGATTATACCAAAGCTCCCAAACGGGCGGGAGAGTGCGGATGACTCTGCAGCACCGAATGAGAGAAACTCCAGGTCCTCCTCAGCCAGGGTATCAAATTTGTAGAATTTTACAAGCGTTTTCCCCCCTGACCACGTAGCTGCTCGGCAAAGTTGTAAAGCCGAGACCCCTCGGGCAGCCGCCCAAGATGAGCCCACCTTCCTTGTGGAATGGGCATTTACAGATTTTGGCTGTGGCAGGCCTGCCACAGAATGTGCAAGCTGAATTGTACTACAATTCCAACGAGCAATAGTCTGCTTAGAAGCAGGAGCACCCAGCTTTTTGGGTGCATACAATATAAACAGCAAGTCAGACTTTCTGACTCCAGCCGTCCTGGAATTATATATATATATATATATTTCTAAAGATACAAATGAGGAGAAAGTGCGCTCATAGTGCAGATAAGTATTTTAATGGATAAAACAACACTGTGTACAATCCAGGACAGGTAATTTAAAGACTCGTACCCTGATTACCCACTCTGTGGGCTGATTACCACATGATATAAATGTTTCCACAAGGCTGTCTCAATGATCGCCTACCACAGTCCGGGACACAGCACCGTCTCCAGCCGTAAACACGTCAGGATCCGTCCAGCCACCGTGCCGTGCAATCGACCAGATCAACCAGTATAATTGTGGAGAGAAGACGTCAGACAGACCACGCCCCAACGCGTTTCGTATACCACTTTCGTTTCGTCATTGAGACAGCCTTGTGGAAACATTTATATCATGTGGTAATCAGCCCACAGAGTGGGTAATCAGGGTACGAGTCTTTAAATTACCTGTCCTGGATTGTACACAGTGTTGTTTTATCCATTAAAATACTTATCTGCACTATGAGCGCACTTTCTCCTCATTTGTATCTTTAGAAAACTTATCTCCTGGAGTCCGGAGTGAATATAGGAGTAAAGTGCTGCGGTAATTAAACTTACCTGTGCCTGAAGCCCGGATTGTTGGTCTGTGGACTACCTAACATAGAGTCACCAGCGCACCTGTATATACTTGTTTCAAAATATATATATATATATATATTTTCAGGGCCCTGACAACGTCTAGCAACTTGGAGTCCTCCAAGTCCCTAGTAGCCGCAGGCACCACAATAGGTTGTTTCAGGTGAAACGCTGACACCACCTTAGGAAGAAACTGGGGACAAGTCCGCAGTTCTGCCCTGTCCGAATGGAAAATCAAATATGGGCTTTTGTAAGACAAAGCCGCCAATTCTGACAATCGCCTGGCCGAGGCCAGGGCCAACAGCATGGTCACTTTCCATGTGAGATATTTCAAATCCACAGATTTGAGCGGTTCAAACCAATATGATTTGAGGAATCCCAACACTACGTTGAGATCCCACGGTGCCACTGGAGGCACAAAAGGGGCTGTATATGCAATACTCCCTTGACAAACGTCTGGACTTCAGGAACCGAAGCCAATTCTTTCTGGAAGAAAATCTACAGGGACGAAACTTGAACCTTAATGGACCCCAATTTGAGGCACATAGACACTCCTGTTTGCAGGAAGTGCAGAAATCGACCTAGTTGAAATTTCTTCGTGGGGCCTTCCTGGCCTCACCCACGCAACATATTTTCACCACATGTGGTGATAACGTTGTGCGGTCACCTCCATCCTGGCTTTGACCAGGGTAGGTATGACCTCTTCCGAAATGCCTTTTCCCTTAGGATCCGGCGTTCAACCGCCATGCCGTCAAACGCAGCCGCGGTAAGTCTTGGAACAGACATGGTACTTGCTGAAGCAAGTCCCTTCTTAGCTCCCGAGGCCATTAGTCCTCTGTGAGCATCTCTTGAAGTTCCGGGTACCAAGTCCCTCTTGGCCAATCCGGAGCCACGAGTATAGTTCTTACTCCTCTACGTCTTATAATTCTCAATACCTTGGTTATGAGAAGCAGAGGAGGGAACACATACACCGACTGTTACACCCACGGTGTTACCAGGACGTCCACAGCTATCGCCTGAAGGTCTCGTGACCTGGCGCAATACCTGTCCCGTTTTTTGTTCGGGCGGGACGCCATCATGTCCACCTTTGGTCTTTCCCAACGGTTCACAATCATGCGGAAAACTTCCCGATGAAGTTCCCACTCTCCCGGGTGGAGGTCGTGCCTGCTGAGGAAGTCTGCTTCCCAGTCGTCCACTCCCGGAATGAACACTGCTGACAGTGCTATCACATGATTTTCCGCCTAGCGAAAAATCCTTGCAGTTTTGCCACTGCCCTCCTGCTTCTTGTGCCGCCCTTTCTGTTTACGTGGGTGACTGCCGTGATGTTATCCCACTGGATCAATACCGGCTGACCTTGAAGCAGAGGTCTTGCTAAGCTTAGAGCATTATAAATTTGCTCTTAGCTCCAGTATATTTATGTGGAGAGAATTCTCCAGACTTGATCACACTCCCTGGAAATTTTTTCCCTGTGTGACTGCTCCCCAGCCTCTCAGGCTGGCCTCCGTGGTCACCAGCATCCAATCCTGAATGCCGAATCTGCGGCCCTCTAGAAGATGAGCACTCTGTAATCACCACAGGAGAGACACCCTTGTCCTTGGATATAGGGTTATCCGCTGATGCATCTGAAGATGCGATCCGGACCATTTGTCCAGCAGATCCCACTGAAGAGTTCTTGCGTGAAATCTGCCGAATGGAATCGCTTCGTAATAAGCCACCATTTTTACCAGGACTCTTGTGCAATGATGCACTGACACTTTTCCTGGTTTTAGGAGGATCCCGATTAGCTCGGATAACTCCCTGGCTTTCTCCTCTGGGAGAAACACCTTTTTCTGGACTGTGTCCAGAATCATCCCTAGGACCAGCAGACGTGTCGTCGGAACAACTGCGGTTTTGGAATATTTAGAATCCACCCGTGCTGTCGTAGAACTACTTGAGATAGTGCTACTCCGACCTCCAACTGTTCTCTGGACCTTGTTCTTATCAGGAGGTCGTCCATTTTCTTTGAAGACGAATCCTCATTTCGGTCATTACCTTGGTAAGGACCCGGGGTGCCTTGGACAATCCAACGGCATCGTCTGAAACTGATAGTGACAGTTCTGTACCACGAACTTGAGGTACCCTTGGTGAGAAAAGCAAATTTTGGGACATGGAGGTAAGCATCCCTGATGTCCCGGGACACCATATAGTCCCCTTCTTCCCGGTTCGCTATCACTGCTCTGAGTGACTGCATCTGGATTTGAACCTTTGTAAGTGTTCAAATATTTCAGATTTAGAATAGGTCTCACCTAGCCTTCTGGCTTCAGTACCACCATATAGTGGAATAATACCCCTTTCCTTGTTGTAGGAGGGGTAATTTTATTATCACCTGCTGGGAATACAGCTTGTGAATTTTTTCAATACTGCCTCCCTGTCGGAGGGAGACATTGGTACAGCAGACTACAGGAACCTGCGAGGGGGAAACGTCTCGACATTCCAATCTGTACCCCTTGGATACTACTTGTAGGATCCAGGGGTCCTGTACGGTCCCAGCGTCATGCTGAGAACTTGGTAGAAGCGGTGGAGGGCTTCTGTTCCTGGGAATGGGCTGCCTGCTGCAGTCTTCTTCCCTTTCCTCTATCCCTGGGCAGATATGACTCTTATAGGGACGAAAGGACTGAGGCTGAAAAGACGGTGTCTTTTTCTGCAGAGATGTGACTTAGGGTAAAAAACGGTGGATTTTCCAGCAGTTGCCGTGGCCACCAGGTCCCATGGACCGACCCCAAATAATTCCTCCCCTTTATACGGCAATACATCTTTGTGCCGTTTGGAATCTGCATCACCTGACCACTGTCGTGTCCATAAACATCTTCTTGCAGATATGGACATCGCATTTACTCTTGATGCCAGAGTGCAAATATCCCTCTGCGCATCTCGCATATATAGAAATGCATCCTTTAAATGCTCTATAGTCAATAAAATACTGTCCCTGTCAAGGGTATCAATATTTTTAGTCAGGGAATCCGACCAAGCCACCTCAGCTCTGCACATCCAGGCTGAGGCGATCGCTGGTCGCAGTATAACACCAGCATGTGTGTGTATACTTTTTAGGATATTTTCCAGCCTCCTATCAGCTGGCTCCTTAAGTACGGCCCTATCTGTAGATGGTACCGCCACTTGTTCTGATAAGCATGTGAGCGCCTTATCCACCCTAAGGGGTGTTTCCCAACGCGCCCTAACTTCTGGCGGGAAAGGGTATACCGCCAATAATTTTCTATCGGGGGAAACCCACGCATCATCACACACTTCATTTAATTTATCTGATTCAGGAAAAACTACAGGTAGTTTTTTCACATCCCACATAATACCCTTTTTTGTGGTACTTGTAGTATCAGAAATATGTAACACCTCCTTCATTGCCCTTAACGTGTGGCCCTAAAGGAAAATACGTTTGTTTCTTCACCGTCGACACTGAAATCAGTGTCCTTGTCTGGGTCTGTGTCGACCGACTGAGGTAAATGGGCGTTTTACAGCCCCTGACGGTGTTTGAGACGCCTGGACAGGTACTAATTTGTTCGCCGGCCGTCTCATGTCGTCAACCGGCTTGCAGCGTGTTGACATTATCACGTAATTCCATAAATAAGCCATCCATTCCGGTGTCGACTCCCTAGAGAGTGACATCACCATTACAGGCAATTTGCTCCGCCTCCTCACCAACATTTTCCTCATACATGTCGACACACACGTACCGACATACAGCACACACATAGGGAATGCTCTGATAGAGGACAGGACCCACTAGCCCTTTGGGGAGACAGAGGGAGAGTTTGCCAGCACACACCAAAACGCTATAATTATACAGGGACAACCTTTATATAAGTGTTCCTCCCTTATAGCATTTTAATATATATTCATATCGCCAAATCAGTGCCCCCCCTCTCTGTTTTAACCCTGTTTCTGTAGTGCAGTGCAGGGGAGAGCATGGGAGCCTTCCCACCAGCCTTTCTGTGAGGGAAAATGGCGCTGTGTGCTGAGGAGAATAGGCCCCGCCCCCTTTTCGGCGGGCTTCTTCTCCGGAGTCTGTGATATCTGGCAGGGGTTAAATACATCCATATAGCCTCAAGGGCTATATGTGATGTATTTTTCGCCATACAGGTATTATACATTGCTGCCCAGGGCGCCCCCCCCCGCGCCCTGCACCCTCCGTGACCGCTGTGTGAAGTGTGCTGACAACAATGGCGCACAGCTGCAGTGCTGTGCGCTACCTGATGAAGACTGAAAGTCTTCTGCCGCCTGGTTCCGGACCTCTTCAATCTTCAGCATCTGCAAGGGGGGTCGGCGGCGCGGCTCCGGGACGAACCCCAGGGCGAGACCTGTGTTCCGACTCCCTCTGGAGCTAATGGTGCCCAGTAGCCTAAGAAGCCAATCCATCCTGCACGCAGGTGAGTTCACTTCTCTCCCCTAAGTCCCTCGATGCAGTGAGCCTGTTGCCAGCAGGACTCACTGAAAATAAAGAACCTAAAAACTTTTTCTAAGCAACTCTTTAAGAGAGCCACCTAGATTGCACCCTGCTCGGCCGGGCACAAAAACCTAACTGAGGCTTGGAGGAGGGTCATGGGGGGAGGAGCCAGTACACACCATGTGATCCTAAAAGCTTACTTTTTGTGCCCTGTCTCCTGCGGAGCCGCTATTCCCCATGGTCCTGACGGAGTCCCCAGCATCCACTAGGACGTTAGAGAAATGTACAATACATTTTTCATTGCAGTAATCATGCATCGGATGGCTTTTGTAGACTGTGCATTTGTCTCATCCTCATCTACACTGGAGTTAGACTCCGTGTCGACATCTGTGTCTACCATCTGAGCTAGCGGGCGTTTATGAGCCCCTGATGGCCTCTGAGACGCCTGGGCAGGCGCGGGCTGAGATCCCGGCTGTCCCAAGGCTGCTGCGTCATCGAACCTTTTATGTAAGGAGTTGACACTGTCTGTTAAGACCTTCCACATATCCATCCAATCCGGTGTCGGCCCCGTCGGGGGCGACACCACACTTATCTGCCCTTGCTCCGCCTCCACGTAACCCTCCTCATCAAACATGTCGACACAGCCGTACCGACACACCGCACACACACAGGGAATGCTCTGACTGAGGACAGGACCCCACAAAGTCCTTTGGGGAGACAGAGAGAGAGTATGCCAGCACACACCACAGCGCTATATAACACAGGGATTTACACTATACTGAGTGATTTTTCCCAATAGCTGCTTATTATCTTATTTGCGCCTAAATTTATGTGCCCCCCCTCTCTTTTTTACCCTTCATGTACAGGATACTGCAGGGGAGAGCCTGGGGAGCGTCCTTCCAGCGGAGCTGTGAAGAGAAAATGGCGCTGGTGTGCTGAGGAAGAAGGCCCCGCCCCCTCAGCGGCGGGCTTCTCCCGCGTTTTTTATATCTTAATGGCGGGGTTTTTTGCACATATACAGTTTTCCAGACTGTATTATGTGCATAATGTGCCAAAAGGTATTCTTATTGCTGCCCAGGGCCCCGCCCCCCCCCCCAGCGCCCTGCACCCTACAGTGATCGGAGTGTGTGGTGTGCAGTGGGAGCAATGGCGCACAGCTGCAGTGCTGTGCGCTACCTTAATGAAGACCGGAGTCTTCTGCCGCCGATTTCATCTCCTTTCTTCTGTCTTCTGGCTCTGCAAGGGGGACAGCGGCGCGGCTCCGGGAACGGACGATCGAGGTCAGGCCCTGTGTTCGAACCCTCTGGAGCTAATGGTGTCCAGTAGCCTAAGAAGCACAAGCTAGCTGCACGCAGGTAGGTTTGCTTCTCTCCCCTCAGTCCCACGAAGCAGTGAGTCTGTTGCCAGCAGATCTCACTGAAAAATAAGATTTTACTTACCGATAAATCTATTTCTCGGAGTCCGTAGTGGATGCTGGGGTTCCTGAAAGGACCATGGGGAATAGCGGCTCCGCAGGAGACAGGGCACAAAAAGTAAAGCTTTTTCCGATCAGGTGGTGTGCACTGGCTCCTCCCCCTATGACCCTCCTCCAGACTCCAGTTAGGTACTGTGCCCGGACGAGTGTACACAATAAGGGAGGATTTTGAATCCCGGGTAAGACTCATACCAGCCACACCAATCACACCGTACAACTTGTGATCTAAACCCAGTTAACAGTATGATAACAGCGGAGCCTCTGAAAGATGGCTTCCTACAACAATAACCCGAATAAGTTAACAATAACTATGTACAATTTATGCAGATAATCCGCACTTGGGATGGGCGCCCAGCATCCACTACGGACTCCGAGAAATAGATTTATCGGTAAGTAAAATCTTATTTTCTCTATCGTCCTAGTGGATGCTGGGGTTCCTGAAAGGACCATGGGGATTATACCAAAGCTCCCAAACGGGCGGGAGAGTGCGGATGACTCTGCAGCACCGAATGAGAGAACTCCAGGTCCTCCTTAGCCAGAGTATCAAATTTGTAAAATTTTACAAACGTGTTCTCCCCTGACCACGTAGCTGCTCGGCAAAGTTGTAATGCCGAGACCCCTCGGGCAGCCGCCCAAGATGAGCCCACCTTCCTTGTGGAGTGGGCCTTTACAGATTTAGGCTGTGGCAGGCCTGCCACAGAATGTGCCAGTTGGATTGTGCTACAGATCCAACGAGCAATCGTCTGCTTAGACGCAGGAGCACCCATCTTGTTGGGTGCATACAATATAAACAACGAGTCAGATTTTCTGACTCCAGCTGTTCTTGCAATATATATTTTTAATGCTCTGACAACGTCCAGTAACTTGGAGTCCTCCAAGTCACTTGTAGCCGCAGGCACTACAATAGGCTGGTTCAGATGAAATGCTGACACCACCTTAGGGAGAAAATGCGGACGAGTCCGCAGTTCCGCCCTGTCCGAATGGAAAATCAGATATGGGCTTTTGTAAGATAAAGCTGCCAATTCTGACACTCTCCTGGCAGAAGCCAGGGCTAGAAGCATGGTCACTTTCCAAGTGAGATATTTCAAATCCACCTTATTTAGTGGTTCAAACCAATGAGATTTTAGAAAATCCAAAACTACATTGAGATCCCACGGTGCCACTGGAGGCACCACAGGAGGCTGTATATGCAGCACTCCCTTAACAAAGGTCTGGACTTCAGGGACTGAAGCCAATTCTTTTTGAAAGAAAATCGACAGGGCCGAAATTTGAACCTTAATAGATCCCAATTTGAGACCCATAGACAATCCTGATTGCAGGAAATGTAGGAATCGACCCAGTTGAAATTCCTCCGTCGGAGCACTCCGATCTTCGCACCACGCAACATATTTTCGCCAAATTCGGTGATAATGTTGCACGGTTACTTCTTTCCTTGCTTTAATCAAAGTAGGAATGACTTCTTCCGGCATGCCTTTTTCCATTAGGATCCGGCGTTCAACCGCCATGCCGTCAAACGCAGCCGCGGTAAGTCTTGAAACAGGCAGGGACCCTGCTGAAGCAAGTCCCTCCTTAGAGGTAGAGGCCACGGATCTTCCGTGATCATCTCTTGAAGTTCCGGGTACCAAGTCCTTCTTGGCCAATCCGGAACCACTAGTATCGTTCTTACGCCTCTTTGCCGTATAATTCTCAATACTTTTGGTATGAGAGGCAGAGGAGGAAACACATACACCGACTGGTACACCCAAGGCGTTACCAGCGCGTCCACAGCTATTGCCTGCGGATCTCTTGACCTGGCGCAATACCTGTCCAGTTTTTTGTTGAGGCGAGACGCCATCATGTCCACCATTGGTCTTTCCCAACGGGTTACCAGCATGTGGAAGACTTCTGGATGAAGTCCCCACTCTCCCGGGTGAAGATCGTGTCTGCTGAGGAAGTCTGCTTCCCAGTTGTCCACTCCCGGGATAAACACTGCTGACAGCGCTATCACATGATTCTCTGCCCAGCGAAGAATCCTTGCAGCTTCTGCCATTGCACTCCTGCTTCTTGTGCCGCCCTGTCTGTTCACATGGGCGACTGCCGTGATGTTGTCCGACTGGATCAACACCGGTTTTCCCTGAAGCAGAGGTTCTGCCTGGCTTAGAGCATTGTATATTGCTCTTAGTTCCAGAATGTTTATGTGAAGAGACGTTTCCAGGCTCGTCCATACTCCCTGGAAGTTTCTTCCTTGTGTGACTGCTCCCCAGCCTCTCAGGCTGGCGTCCGTGGTCACCAGGATCCAATCCTGTATGCCGAATCTGCGGCCCTCCAATAGATGAGGACTCTGCAACCACCACAGAAGAGACACCCTTGTCCTTGGAGACAGGGTTATCCGTAGGTGCATCTGAAGATGCGACCCTGACCATTTGTCCAACAGATCCCTTTGGAAAATTCTTGCGTGGAATCTGCCGAATGGAATTGCTTCGTAAGAAGCCACCATTTTTCCCAGGACTCTTGTGCATTGATGTACAGACACCTTTCCTGGTTTTAGGAGGTTCCTGACAAGCTCGGATAACTCCTTGGCTTTTTCCTCCGGGAGAAAAACCTTTTTCTGAACCGTGTCCAGAATCATCCCTAGGAACAGCAGACGAGTTGTCGGCATTAACTGGGATTTTGGAATATTCAGAATCCACCCGTGCTGTTTTAGCACTTCTTGAGACAGTGCTAATCCCATCTCTAGCTGTTCTCTGGACCTCGCCCTTATTAGGAGATCGTCCAAGTATGGGATAATTAATACGCCTTTTCTTCGAAGAAGAATCATCATCTCGGCCATTACCTTTGTAAAGATCCGAGGTGCCGTGGACAATCCGAACGGCAGCGTCTGAAACTGATAGTGACAGTTTTGTACAACGAACCTGAGGTACCCCTGGTGTGAGGGGTAAATTGGAACGTGGAGATACGCATCCTTGATGTCCAAGGATACCATAAAGTCCCCCTCTTCCAGGTTCGCTATCACTGCTCTGAGTGACTCCATTTTGAACTTGAACTTCTTTATGTACCGGTTCAAGGACTTCAGATTTAGAATAGGCCTTACCGAGCCATCCGGCTTCGGTACCACAAAAAGAGTGGAATAATACCCCTTCCCTTGTTGTAGAAGAGGTACCTTGACTATCACCTGCTGAGAGTACAGCTTGTGAATGGCTTCCAAAACCGTCTCCCTTTCGGAGGGGGACGTTGGTAAAGCAGACTTCAGGAAACGGCGAGGTGGATCCGTCTCTAATTCCAACCTGTACCCTTGAGATATTATCTGCAGGATCCAGGGATCTACCTGCGAGTGAGCCCACTGCGCGCTGTAATTTTTGAGACGACCGCCCACCTTCCCCGAGTCCGCTTGAGAAGCCCCAGCGTCATGCTGAGGCTTTTGTAGAAGCCGGGGAGGGCTTCTGTTCCTGGGAAGGAGCTGCGTGTTGCTGTCTCATCCCTCGACCTTTGCCTCGTGGCAGATATGAATAGCCCTTTGCTCTCTTATTTTTAAAGGAACGAAAGGGCTGCGGTTGAAAAGTCGGTGCCTTTTTCTGTGGGGGAGTGACTTGAGGTAGAAAGGTGGATTTCCCGGCTGTAGCCGTGGCCACCAAATCTGATAGACCGACTCCAAATAACTCCTCCCCTTTATACGGCAAAACTTCCATATGCCGTTTTGAATCCGCATCGCCTGTCCACTGTCGCGTCCATAAAGCTCTTCTGGCCGAAATGGACATAGCACTTACCCGTGATGCCAGTGTGCAGATATCCCTCTGTGCATCACGCATATAAAGAAATGCATCCTTTATTTGTTCTAACGACAGTAAAATATTGTCCCTGTCCAGGGTATCAATATTTTCAATCAGGGACTCTGACCAAACTACCCCAGCACTGCCCATCCAGGCAGTCGCTACAGCTGGTCGTAGTATAACACCTGCATGTGTGTATATACTTTTTTGGATATTTTCCATCCTCCTATCTGATGGATCTTTAAGTGCGGCCGTCTCAGGAGAGGGTAACGCCACTTGTTTAGATAAGCGTGTTAGCGCCTTGTCCACCCTAGGAGGTGTTTCCCAGCGCTCCCTAACCTCTGGCGGGAAAGGGTATAATGCCAATAATTTCTTTGAAATTATCAGCTTTTTATCAGGGGCAACCCACGCTTCATTACACACGTCATTTAATTCTTCTGATTCAGGAAAAACTATAGGTAGTTTTTTCATACCCCACATAATACCCTGTTTAGTGGTACCTGTAGTATCAGCTAAATGTAACGCCTCCTTCATTGCCAAAATCATATAACGTGTGGCCCTACTGGAAAATACGGTTGATTCGTCACCGTCACCACTGGAGTCATCGCCTGTGTCTGGGTCTGTGTCGACCGACTGAGGCAAAGGGCGTTTCACAGCCCCTGACGGTGTTTGAGTCGCCTGGACAGGCACTAATTGATTGTCCGGCCGCCTCATGTCGTCAAACGACTGCTTTAGCGTGTTGACACTATCCCGTAGTTCCATAAATAAAGGCATCCATTCCGGTGTCGACTCCCTAGGGGGTGACATCCTCATATTTGGCAATTGCTCCGCCTCCACACCAATATCGTCCTCATACATGTCGACACACACGTACCGACACACAGCAGACACACAGGGAATGCTCCTAACGAAGACAGGACCCACTAGCCCTTTGGGGAGACAGAGGGAGAGTTTGCCAGCACACACCAAAAGCGCTATATATATATATCAGGGATAGCCTTATAATAAGTGCTCCCTTATAGCTGCTTTGTTATATCAAATTATCGCCATAAATGTGCCCCCCCCTCTCTGTTTTACCCTGTTTCTGTAGTGTAGTGCAGTGCAGGGGAGAGATTGGGAGCCGTCCTGACCAGCGGAACTGTGAGAGGAAATGGCGCCGTGTGCTGAGGAGATAGGCCCCGCCCCTTTTCTGGCGGGCTCGTCTCCCGCTATTTAGAAAAATTAGGCAGGGGTTAAATATCTCCATATAGCCTCTAGGGCTATATGTGAGGTATTTTTAGCCTTTATAGGTAATCATTTTGCCTCCCAGGGCGCCCCCCTCCCAGCGCCCTGCACCCTCAGTGACTGCCGTGTGAAGTGTGCTGAGAGGAAAATGGCGCACAGCTGCAGTGCTGTGCGCTACCTTTTGAAGACTGCAGGAGTCTTCAGCCGCCGATTCTGGACCTCTTCTGTCTTCAGCATCTGCAAGGGGGCCGGCGGCGTGGCTCCGGTGACCATCCAGGCTGTACCCGTGATCGTCCCTCTGGAGCTTGATGTCCAGTAGCCAAGAAGCCAATCCATCCTGCACGCAGGTGAGTTGACTCCTTCTCCCCTCAGTCCCTCGCTGCAGTGATCCTGTTGCCAGCAGGAATCACTGTAAAATAAAAAACCTAGCTAAACTTTTTCTAAGCAGCTCTTTAGGAGAGCCACCTAGATTGCACCCTTCTCGTCCGGGCACAAAAATCTAACTGGAGTCTGGAGGAGGGTCATAGGGGGAGGAGCCAGTGCACACCACCTGATCGGAAAAAGCTTTACTTTTTGTGCCCTGTCTCCTGCGGAGCCGCTATTCCCCATGGTCCTTTCAGGAACCCCAGCATCCACTAGGACGATAGAGAAATAAAAAACCTAACAAATACTTTCTTTCTAGCAAGCTCAGGAGAGCCCACTAGGAGCACCCAGCTCTGGCCGGGCACAGATTCTAACTGAGGTCTGGAGGAGGGGCATAGAGGGAGGAGCCAGTGCACACCAGATAGTACCTAATCTTTCTTTTAGAGTGCCCAGTCTCCTGCGGAGCCCGTCTATTCCCCATGGTCCTTACGGAGTTCCCAGCATCCACTAGGACGTCAGAGAAAAGTCAATGAGGTGTATGAGTGGTTAGGCAGAGCCGGATTAAGGCTATGGGGAGCCCAGGGAACTTCAGTCAGGGAGCCCCTATTAAAGAGGCAGGCACATGAATTATATCAATACATAGCATATAGGTATCCCATAAAAAGGAAGATGTAGCACTCGGCAGACAGTGTAAATCTGTATATTAATAGTTACTGATGTGGGTCTTTCCCTCGGGGTACAAATTTATACTAATTCAAAAGCCTGTGGAATGCTGCCTATTGGGTACCTACAGATGTAGCCACGCTCATCCTTGCTACGATGCGCACGCATGGGCACATACATCATGGCAAGCTGCAAGGTATGTTATGCTGCAACGCTCCATAGAAGTCTATGGCATACTATAGACGCGGGCACACTAGTCGCATCATCCATGCAGCAATGCAAATAGATGACGTGGCTACATCTGCATATGCTTGTACTAAGCTAGGAGGACACCATGGAATAATATGGTTTATTTTCCAGAGTGCCAAACTTCACACACACATATAATGTAGAAACTCCGGACTTAAATACATAAAATCACAGCTGTACTACTGGGTGCCTTCCACATAACAAGGTAGTTAAACAGAACAAACGGTGGCACTCACGGACATCACAAGAAGGATCAATAAGAGCATAACAAGCCGTTAAACAGTTTTTGCTTATAAACCCTTAGTCAAGAATTTTTCTAACAAAGGTTGAATAGATCGAAACTGTTGAATGGACTTCTTGTGCTCTTCTTGATCCTTCTTACGATGCCCGTGAGTGCCGCCGTTTGTTATGTATATGTATGTATGTATGTATGTATGTATGTATGTATGTGTGAATGTATGTATGTATGTGTTGGGGATTTGGTCAGGATTAATGGTGTCCTCAATGCTAAGAAATACAGGCAAGATACTTATCCTTCACGCAATACCATCAGGGAGGCATCTGATTGGCTCCAAATTTATTCTGCAGCAGGTCAACGACCCCAAACATACAGCCAATGTCATTAAGAACTATTTTCAGCGTAAAGAACAAAGGGGCAGATGTATTAACCTGGAGAAGGCATAAGGAAGTGATAAACCAGTGATATGTGCAAGGTGATAAAGGCACCAGACAGTCAGATCCTAACTGTTAATTTACATATTGGAGCGGATTGGCTGGTGCCATTATCACCTTGCACATATCACTGGTTTATCACTTCCTTAAGCCTTCTTCAGGTTAATACATCTGCCTCAAAGAGTCTTGGAAGTGATTCTATGGCCCCCACCAGAGGCAGAACTCTGGGCGGCAACGGAGTCAGCTGCCGCCGGGCTCCTGCTTTGAAGGGGGGCACCTCTCCTCCTGTTCCATGTGTTTAGCGACATTAATCAATTAAGTTAAATGACAGCAGCCGGTATCTCTTCCGTAGCCGACTTCCCCACTTGTCACTGCACCTTACAAATCACACCCTCTTTATTACAGATACACTGGAAGCAGATACCTTACTGATGAAGCTATTTGCCCCTATAAAGGAAGCATGAGAATTCTAACTATATGAAGTTATTTCTCTGACGATTACAAGTAACTTCATATAGTTAGAATTCTCATGCTTCCTATGCAAGAGCAGATATCTCCATCAGTAAGGTGCATGCTACCAGTGTAATAGGTTGTGGGTTCTAATCCTGGATATGACACTTGCAAATTAATTGTCAGAGAAATAATCAGCATTGTGAGTGACTGAGCAGATCTATGTAGTGTGTGGTTGGACCCCTACATAGATCTGCCTAGTTGCAATGGTTTTGTAGTAGCTTCATATAGTTAGAATTACAGATGAGCGGGTTCGGTTTTACTCTGTGTTACTCGGATCTCAAAACGGCATCTTATTGGCTCACGGATGATATATAAGAGGGGGGGGGGGGGGCACCAATATTTTTCTTGCCTCCGGGTAACTGGGATAAACTTACGCCACTGGCCCCCACAAAGCCCTGATCTGAACATCATCAAGTCTGTCTGGGAGTACATGAAGAGACAGAAGGATCTGAGCAAGACTACATCCATAGAAGGTATGTGGTTAGTTTTCCAAGATGTTTGGAAAACCTCCCTGCCGAGTTCCTTCAAAAACTGTGTGCAAATGTACCTAAAAGAACTGAAGCTGTTTTGAAGGCAAAGGGTGATTTGATTTAGATACTGAAATATTGATTTGCGTTAGATTTCTCTTCTGTTCATTCACTTTACATTTTGTTAATTGATAAAAATAAACTATTAACACTTCTAGTTTTTAAAGCACTCCTAGCTTGCAGCATTTTTTTTTCATACCAGCCTAAAACGTTTGCACAGTACTGTACATCAGATACACTCAAATCCAACCAGAAAATAAGCAGGATGAGTGTTTTGATACCGAAAAAACATTTACAACTTGATTTCATTTACACAAAAAACCCATATGATACAGACAGTATAATCTTTCTTCTCATGTACAAAAATGAATATACTGTAGAAAAAAAAATAGATCTATAAATACATTTATAAGATACATATATTAACAGTAAAGTGTTTTGGTTTTTTTAAACTGCACAAAACAATTTTATATCATTCACTTATCTTTTGCTGTGCATCAGAGTAATCCCAACATAGTACTTAATGCAAGCATATTGCTTTTCAATAAATGTGAGGTTTCTGTTTGGCATACTAGGAAATGGATAAAGCTCTCCTTTGATAAATATATTTCAGCAATGTTTGCTTTATTTCTTACATTAATAAACATCTCACAATGACAATTTTGGAATTACATGTTTTCATATATTTTAGCCAACAAGTAAATACTACTGCAAAGAATACAGATGTTTTTTAATCCATTACATAAGTAACTTTAGGAAGTCCCTAGGAGACATTATTTAGTCTCACCAGTTAATCAGGTGTAGAAATACAGCACATACCTCAGTAACATAAGCACTGCTGTCTTTGTCTCTTGGACCAATAAGGTTATGGAATTTCATTGTGACTGGAAAGATCTTTCCTGGGATTGTGATTACTGGACAATTGCCAAAGAATTCAGAGAGCCGCTCAATGTCCAGAGTAGCGGACATTACTATAACTCGGAGAGGGTACTTCCTTGCTGCAGAACACTGCTTCAGAAACTGCTTTCTCAGCAGCCCAAATAATATATCCTGATGAAAGAGAAACATGAAATTACTTGTATAGATATATATATGTCTAGAATACACTTGTTACCAGACATCCAGTTACTATTTACAATGAATATAAATTGTACAGGGGGCGATTCAAAAGTCACAGTAAACCCTTTTGTTTCAAAAACTACAGGAAATGGGAAAACTGACTTAGATTCAAGATGGCCAATTTCAAGATGGCGCCCATGTTCGGTACATACCCTAAAAGATAGCCCACCTCACCCATACCTTACTGGAGTATTCAGTTTTCCCATTTCCTACACAGTTTTTGAAACAAAAGGGTGTACTGCGACTTTTGAATCACCCTGTATATTACCATAGAGTGGTAAAAAGAAGTTACCCTCTACTATGAAACACAAGGGTTTTATGAACTACGTATAGCGTTCATAAATTAGTGTATATGGCTAGTAGAGCTATAAGAATATTCACAATGTATATTAAAATTATTTTATGACCACTGTTAAATATGAATGGATAGTAATTCTACTCTCCAATTATAATTTAAAATATTGATGTCTATTTGTACAGGTTATACAGTATCACAACACAGAAATACTAATGCCTTTAATCGTACATGATCGTCTGAATGATTGGTCTAGGGGTGCTTTCCATCATTTGTGTGTAGTTTCAGGTAAGTACAAAGTACAGTATATGAACATTAGCTGAGGTTGAACATACAGATATGAGGGACTATACATATAATTTAACCCCTCACAGGTTTGATGCTGTTTTCTTTCTCTAAAAAAAATAAGGATACAAACTTCACCCTTAATTCCCTAGTAGGTGACATTACTTATTCAGATCATGTCAAGAAGGAACTTGACCTTTAAATTTTCATTGATTCAATTACCAACCAAAACCAGTTTATAATCTGAGAGGACTACAAGTGCTTCACTCAAGGTACTTTGACAGAACATGAGGTCAGGCTAAAGAGAGACAACAATGCTGAAATTGGTGACCCTGGTCCAGAAACTAGAGCTTGCTCACAGAAAAGACAAATGGCAGCTACAGGTACATGTGCATAATACACTTAACATGGCATATTTTGTAGAAGTTAAAATAACCCAGGCAAGGTGCATGGGCTGCTCTTCATTAACCACAGGTACAGGTTTATGTTACACACATCTTTACCCTGCAGGTTGTAAAACATAAGACTTTAGAGAAATCCTTCAGACTTTTAGTCCTAAATGGGTTGGGGCCGAGTGACCAGCGGTCGTGATCCCAGCGGTCAGCATACAGACGCCGGGATCCTGGCCTCCAGAATGCCAGCAGGGTGGCGAGCACAACGAAGCCCCTGCAAAAGTGGTACGGTAGATACATGACCAGTCTTGGCCACAAAAAACAGCCACCATCTGCTTGGCCAAACTGCACTCATGTCAGAACTTCTGTGGCAGCAAACCACCAAATGGGATCAAGTGGGCTGACTGTGTTTTGGTCTTGGGGTTGAAACTGTAGACCCATTCATCGTCACTATCTCCCATCAAACCTGGCCAGCATTTTGTGGCACCAAGTCACCTCCTGCTCTCGAGTCAGCTGATGGGGCACGCAGTGTGCAGAAACCTTGCTCAGGCCAAGCTTTTCGTGGAGTATCAAGCAGATGGATCCTGACGAGATGCCTATGTTCTTCTCTAACTGGGCCACCATCACCCTGGGGGCCACCTCAACTACGGCAGCAACATTGTCATCTGTGACATCAGACACAGGTCGGCCGCAGTGCTCCTTGGGGGTCATTCAGAGTTGATCGTTGCTGTGCTAAATTTAGCACAGCTACAATCTTCTTCCCTGACATGCGGGGGAAGCCCAGCACAGGGCTAGCCCGCCCCGCATGTCAGTCCGCCCCCCCCTCGCAGAAGTGCAAAGGCATCGCACAGCGGCGATGCCTTTGCACTGCAAGAGTAGCTCCCGGCCAGCGCAGATTTAGCGTTCTGGCCGGGAGCTACTCATCGCTCCCCGGTCCGCAGCGGCTGCGTGTGACGTCACGCAGCCAGCGCCGCCCGCCCCCCGTTCAGTCCGGCCACGCCTGCTTTGGCCGGACCAAACCCACGAAACGGCAGCCAAACGCCGCTGTTCCGCCCCCTCCCGCCCTGCGATCGCCTCTGACTATCAATCAGGCAGAGGCGATCGCATCATTGCTACGGCCGTCGGCCGTCTGGCATGCGCCGGCGCACTACGGCACCGGCGCATGCGCAGCAGGGACCCGTTCGCTCTGCTGCGTTAAAACGCAGCGAGCAAATGGGTCAGAATGACCCCCCTTGTCTTCCAGGGACTGTCTCCACGCCGAAATTCTGCAAACTTCTCAAACACAGTGGTTCAGGATGGTGCTTCCTCACCAAAAGCTGCACTCAGTCAAAATCTCCTGCTGTCGCATACCACTCTTGCAGTCGTAGAAGATCATGGCTCTCCAGTGGCCTCTGTTGAGCTCCATAATGAGTTTGTAAAGGTAGTGAACATGCGGACTTCTTTGCTGTGTGTAGTGCTGCTTATATACGGTTTTGTGCCTTGACATTTCACATGAACTTTAGTCAGTGATTACAGTTCACAACCAGACAGTAAGATTGTGTCTATTTTACCTATGCACTGCACATCCGGAAATTTATTGCACACCCCTCGTATATGATGAAGTGACCCTGCTTCAGGCTACTGTATTTCCTTCTCTTTCAGTCTGCCCTGTCCCTTATGCGCCGTAGCATGTGCACATAGGTCCAGCTAGCATAGACTGTGATTTCATGGCGGACTGCAGCTGAAGACAGGATTCGCAAGAAAGATAAGTATACCAGAATATCTACTTACCACCGCTATATATTGCATCGAAATGATCCAATATATAGTGAAAACTAACAATCGTCACCTGCACAAGTACATGAATAGCCCCCTGTGTGACATAATGCAAAGGAAATTCAAGAATCAATTACCTTGGGTTTATCCAGAATTGACTACTCAATTGTAAGTCAGTCACTTCTGCTTTGTCGGGACTGGACTGTGACTTGCATCTCTGTATCATCAAGACATTTCTACAGCATACTGAGCTGTGACCTGCATCTGTCTTTTAACAAGCCATATCCCCAGCATGTTGAACCGAAATTTGCATTTGTGCTAACACCGGACAGTGATTTAAATGGGATCTGGTCAGGATCCTGGCGGTTGGGATCCCCGGTAGTCGAAATAGGAATCGGCATTCCGAATGAGATCACAATACCAGCGCCGGCATCCCGACAGCCGGGATCCCAAACAAGTGACTGTCGGCCATCACAGAGGCAAGCCGCGGAGGGTGATTAGGTTTAGGCTGAGAGGGTGGGGGGAGAGGGAGGTTTAGGGTTAGGCTACGGGGTGGGAGGGTCAGGTTTAGGCTGCGGAGAGGGAGGGTTAGGTTTAGGCACCCCCAGACAGGGTTGGGTTAGGCCATCACCTGGGAGGATTAGGGTTCAGCTGCGTGAGTTAGGTTTAGGCTGCTGGAAGGGAAGGTTAGGGGGGAGGGTTACCATACTTTCCCGATGCCTGTCAAGGTTCTAAACATTGGGAAGCCACGATCAGTATTTTGACCGCCAGCATCCCCAACACCGGCATTTCAGCCCCAACCCATTTATACCTGTGATTCTCCAGCATTGTCAGTACATCTGGCTTCATTTACTCCTGTTATTCATCAGCTATCGTTACCTGTGTTACCAAATATAAAGAAAAAGGGTGCACCACTCAACAATAGACAGTACAATGTGCGGCCAATCTCCTTCAAAAGGGAAAAGCAGAATAAAAAAAGGAGCACTAGCATAAAGAGCTGGGCACAAAGCAATTGCCAAAACACCACTATTGATCAAAATATTTTTTTGATTCTGCATTGCCTGTGTTACTAGTCTATTTACCCACCACTTATACCTGTGTCCTATCAATATTTACTATCTGCATATCGAGCTCTGCGTCTTGCCTTTTTCTTTCTGTGGTTACCATTTTGTACCTGTGCCTAGGCATCCTCTGCAATTAAGCATGTTGTTTGCATTATTAGTCTCCTAGATAATTATACCAAGGATCTGAGAACGTGACGAGACAGATCTGTTACACCTGTAACTGCATGCTGGTCTGGATATTTACCAAACCTCAGAGGGGAATTTATCATTGTGCCCCCTTTATATAATTTAACATTAACTGTGACCTCCTGTGAGGCAACATGACCCTGCAAACAGCAAGTTACAATAAATTAGAATGTAAAAAAATCAGTCCCATAAATAGTAGGATGCCCAGTGGAAGGTGCAGTGCTTTGCGCATGATTGGAAAATGGCACAAGAAAGGAGAAGTAGCTTGCTTGATAAAATAAGAATTTACTTACCGATAATTCTATTTCTCATAGTCCGTAGTGGATGCTGGGACTCCGTCAGGACCATGGGGAATAGCGGGCTCCGCAGGAGACAGGGCACATCTAAATAAAGCTTTTAGGATCACATGGTGCGTACTGGCTCCTCCCCCTATGACCCTCCTCCAAGCCTCAGTTAGGTACTGTGCCCGGACGAGCGTACACAATAAGGAAGGATCTTGAATCCCGGGTAAGACTCATACCAGCCACACCAATCACACCGTACAACTTGTGATCTGAACCCAGTTAACAGTATGATAACAAAAAACGAAGTAGCCTCTGAAAAGATGGCTCACAACAATAGTAATAACCCGATCTTTGTAACAATAACTATGTACAAGTATTGCAGACAATCCGCACTTGGGATGGGCGCCCAGCATCCACTACGGACTATGAGAAATAGAATTATCGGTAAGTAAATTCTTATTTTCTCTAACGTCCTAGTGGATGCTGGGACTCCGTCAGGACCATGGGGATTATACCAAAGCTCCCAAACGGGCGGGAGAGTGCGGATGACTCTGCAGCACCGAATGAGAGAACTCCAGGTCCTCCTTAGCCAGAGTATCAAATTTGTAAAATTTTACAAACGTGTTCTCCCCTGACCACGTAGCTGCTCGGCAAAGTTGTAATGCCGAGACCCCTCGGGCAGCCGCCCAAGATGAGCCCACTTTCCTTGTGGAGTGGGCCTTTACAGATTTAGGCTGTGGCAGGCCTGCCACAGAATGTGCAAGTTGGATTGTGCTACAGATCCAACGTGCAATCGTCTGTTTAGACGCAGGAGCACCCATCTTGTTGGGTGCATACAATATAAACAACGAGTCAGATTTTCTGACTCCAGCTGTCCTTGAAATATATATTTTTAATGCTCTGACAACGTCCAGTAACTTGGAGTCCTCCAAGTCGCTAGTAGCCGCAGGCACCACAATAGGCTGGTTCAAGTGAAAAGCCGAAACCACCTTAGGGAGAAAATGAGGACGTGTCCGCAGTTCTGCCCTGTCCGAATGGAAAATCAGATATGGGCTTTTGTATGATAAAGCCGCCAACTCTGAAACTCTCCTGGCTGAAGCCAGGGCCAATAGCATGGTTACCTTCCATGTAAGGTATTTTAAATCTACCGATTTTAGAGGCTCAAACCAATGAGATTTGAGAAAATTCAAAACTACGTTCAAATCCCACGGTGCCACTGGAGGCACTATTGGGGGTTGTATATGTAGTACACCTTTGACAAAAGTTTGTACTTCAGGCACTGATGCCAATTCCTTCTGGAAGAAGATTGATAAGGCCGAAATTTGAACTTTAATGGACCCCAATTTTAGGCCCATAGACAATCCTGCTTGCAGGAAATGTAAGAATCGACCCAATTGAAATTCTTCCGTTGGAGCCTTCTTGGCCTCACACCACGCAACATATTTTCGCCAAATGCGGTGATAATGTTGTACAGTCACTTCCTTTCTAGCCTTAATCAAGGTAGGAATAACTTCCTCTGGAATGCCCTTTTCTTTTAGAATCCGGCGTTCAACCGCCATGCCGTCAAACGCAGACGCGGTAAGTCTTGGAACATACAAGGTCCCTGCTGAAGCAGATCCCTTCTTAGAGGTAGAGGCCATGGATCCTCCGTGAGCATCTCTTGAAGTTCCGGATACCAAGTTCTTCTTGGCCAGTCCGGAGCCACCAGTATTGTTCTTACTCCTCTTTTCCGTATAATTCTCAGTACCTTTGGTATGAGAGGCAGAGGAGGGAACACATACACTGACTGGTACACCCACGGTGTTACCAGAGCGTCCACAGCTATTGCCTGAGGGTCTCTTGACCTGGCGCAATATCTGTCCAATTTTTTGTTGAGGCGAGACGCCATCATGTCCACCTTTGGTCTTTCCCAACGGTTCACAATCATGTGGAAGACTTCTGGATGAAGTCCCCACTCTCCCGGGTGAAGGTCGTGTCTGCTGAGGAAGTCTGCTTCCCAGTTGTCCACTCCCGGGATGAACACTGCTGACAGTGCTATGACATGATTCTCCGCCCAGCGCAGAATCCTTGCAGCTTCTGTCATTGCTCTTCTGCTTCTCGTGCCGCCTTGTCGGTTTACGTGGGCGACTGCCGTGATGTTGTCCGACTGGATCAACACCGGCTGACCCTGAAGCAGCGATTTTGCCAGGCTTAGAGCATTGTAGATCGCTCTTAGCTCCAGTATATTTATGTGAAGGGACGTCTCCAGGTTTGACCACACGCCCTGGAAGTTTCTTCCCTGTGTGACTGCTCCCCAGCCTCGTAGGCTGGCATCCGTAGTCACCAGGACCCAGTCCTGTATGCCAAATCTGCGGCCCTCTAACAGATGGGCACTCTGCAACCACCACAGGAGAGACAACCTTGTTCTTGGTGACAGTGTTATCCGCTGATGCATGTGCAGATGCGATCCGGACCATTTGTCCAGCAGATCCCACTGAAATGTCCGTGCATGGAATCTGCCGAATGGAATCGCTTCGTAAGAAGCCACCATCTTTCCCAGGACTCTTGTGCATTGATGTACTGACACAGTTCCTGGTTTTAGGAGGTTCCTGACAAGTTCGGATAACTCCCTTGCTTTCTCCTCCGGGAGAAACACCTTTTTCTGAACCGTGTCCAGAATCATTCCCAGGAACAGCAGACGAGTTGTCGGGGTCAATTGAGATTTTGGAAGATTCAGAATCCACCCGTGTTGCTGAAGCACTACCTGGGTTAGTGCTACACCGACTTCCAGCTGTTCTCTGGACTTTGCCCTTATCAGGAGATCGTCCAAGTAAGGGATAATTAATACGCCTTTTCTTCGTAGAAGAACCATCATTTCGGTCATTACCTTGGTAAAGACCCGAGGGGCCGTGGACAAACCAAACGGCAGCGTTTGAAACTGATAATGACAGTCTTGTATCACGAACCTGAGATACCCTTGGTGTGAGGGGTAAATTGGGACATGCAGATAAGCATCCTTTATGTCCAGGGACACCATGAAGTCCCCTTCTTCCAGATTCGCTATCACTGCTCTGAGTGACTCCATCTTGAACTTGAATTTCTGTATGTACAGGTTCAAGGATTTCAGGTTTAGAATAGGTCTTACCGAACCGTCCGGCTTCGGTACCACAAATAGTGTGGAATAATACCCCTTTCCCTGTTGTAGGAGGGGTACCTTGACTATCACCTGCTGAGAATACAGCTTGTGAATGGCTTCCAAAACCGACGTCCTTTCTGAGGGAGACGTTGGTAAAGCAGACTTTAGGAACCGGCGAGGGGGAGACCTTTCGAACTCCAACATGTAACCCTGAGATATTATCTGCAGGATCCACGGGTCCACTTGTGAGCGAGCCCACTGATTGCTGAAAATCTTGAGTCGACCCCCCACCGCTCCTGAGTCCGCTTGTAAAGCCCCAGCGTCATGCTGATGGCTTTGTAGAACCCGGGGCGGGCTTCTGGTCCTGGGCAGGGGCTGCTTGCTGCCCTCTCTTACCCTTTCCTCTGCCTCGCGGCAGATAAGACTGTCCTTTTGGTCGCTTGTTTTTATAGGAGCGAAAGGACTGCGGCTGAAAAGACGGTGTCTTTTTCTGTTGGGAGGGGGTCTGAGGTAAAAAAGTGGATTTGCCGGCAGTTGCCGTGGCCACCAGGTCCGAAAGACCGACCCCAAATAATTCCTCTCCTTTATATGGCAATACTTCCATATGCCTTTTGGAATCCGCATCACCTGACCACTGTCGCGTCCATAAACTTCTTCTGGCAGATATGGACATCGCGCTTACTCTTGATGCTAGAGTACAAATATCCCTCTGAGCATCTCGCATATAAAGAAAAGCATCCTTTAATTGCTCTAGAGTCAATAAAATACTGTCCCTATCCAGGGTATCAATATTTTCAGTCAGAGAATCCAACCACACTACCCCAGCACTGCACATCCAGGCTGAGGCTACTGCCGGTCGCAGTATAACACCAGTATGTGTGTATATACTCTTCAGTGTAGTTTCCAGCCTCCTATCTGCTGGATCCTTGAGGGCGGCCGTATCAGGAGACGGCAACGCCACTTGCTTTGATAAACGTGTGAGCGCCTTATCCACCCTAGGGGGTGTTTCCCAGCGCGCCCTAACCTCTGGTGGGAAAGGGTATAATGCCAATAACTTCTTGGAAATTAGCAGTTTTCTATCTGGGTTAACCCACGCTTCGTCACACACGTCATTCAATTCCTCTGATTCTGGAAAAGCTACAGGTAGTTTTTTCACCCCCCACATAATACCCCTTTTTGAGGTACCAGCAGTATCAGAGATCTGCAAAGCCTCCTTCATTGCCGTGATCATATAACGTGTGGCCCTATTGGAAAATACGTTTGTTTCTTCACCGTCGACACTAGATTCATCTGTGTCGGTACCCGTGTCGACTGACTGAGGTAAGGGACGTTTTACAGCCCCTGACGGTGTCTGAGACGCCTGAGCCGGTACTAACTGGTTTTCCGGCCGTCTCATTTCGTCAACTGACTTTTGTAATGTGCTAACATTATCACGTAATTCCATAACTAAAGCCATCCATTCCGGTGTCGACTCCCTAGGGGGTGACATCACCATTACCGGCAATTGCTCTGCCTCCACACCAACATCGTCCTCATACATGTCGACACACACGTACCGACACACAGCAGCCACACAGGGAATGCTCTAATCGAAGACAGGACCCTCTTAGCCCTTTGGGGAGACAGAGGGAGAGTTTGCCAGCACACACCAAAAGCGCTATAAATGTATATAAACAACCCTAGAAGGTGTTGTTTTTGATATAAGCGCTTTTAATATATCAATATCGCCAAATTATGCCCCCCTTCTCTTTGTTACCCTGTTTCTGTAGTGCAGTGCAGGGGAGAGTCCTGGGAGCCTTCCTCACCAGCGGAGCTGAGCAGGAAAATGGCGCTGAGTGCTGAGGAGAATAAGCTCCGCCCCTTTTTCGGCGGGCTTTTCTCCCGGGTTTTAAGAAAACTGGCCTGGGTTAAATACATACATATAGCCTTAATGGCTATATGTGATGTATTTATTTTGCCACTAAAGGTATTTAATATTGCTGCCCAGGGCGCCCCCAGCAGCGCCCTGCACCCTCCGTGACTGAATCAGTGAGACGTGTAGCAACAATGGCGCACAGCTGCAGTGCTGTGCGCTACCTTCATGAAGACTGAGGAGTCTTCTGCCGCCTGCTTTCCGGACCTCCGTCTTCAGCGTCTGTAAGGGGGATCGGCGGCGCGGCTCCGGGACGAACCCCAGGAGGACCTGTGTTCCGACTCCCTCTGGAGCTAAGTGTCCAGTAGCCTAAGACTCCAATCCATCCTGCACGCAGGTGAGTTGGAAATCTCTCCCCTAAGTCCCTCGATGCAGTGATCCTGTTGCCAGCAGGATTCACTGAGATTTAAACCTAAAAAAACTTTTTCTAAGCAGCTCTTTAGGAGAGCCACCTAGATTGCACCCTTCTCGGACGGGCACAAAAACCTAACTGAGGCTTGGAGGAGGGTCATAGGGGGAGGAGCCAGTACGCACCATGTGATCCTAAAAGCTTTATTTAGATGTGCCCTGTCTCCTGCGGAGCCCGCTATTCCCATAAATAAATTTATTCCAAAATAAAAAATGAAATTATTTCTCAGATACAGTATTACAGTACCTTCTCTTCCTGGGCAGAATCTAACAAACTTCTCAAATCGAACTGACAAATTTCAGTAGGGTCATTGATTACATAAACGAGGCTGTAGAGCATGCTTAGCCAACCTGTGGCTCTCCAGCTGTTGTGAAACTAGACATCCCAGGGCATGCTGGGACTTGTAGGTTCACAACTGCCGTAGAGCCTCCTTTATCTAATACTCTACAGAAAAAGGAACAATTTCCTTTTTATTTATTGTGTATCCAGTTACATCTTTTTTTAACATCTTCCAAAAATCACTGAACCACTGCTCTTTCATTAGCATCTAATAATCTCAGGTACAGTGTCTTTAATTTATGAGTTTTGCTCTTGACTTCTTGCAGGTTCACGCTGCATCTTGAGATCCCGCATCCAGGATACTATGCAATGTCCATATTTGAACGAAGTAGATATATCTGAGGTAGAAGGAAGGTGTACCTATCTAACTATGAACAGAGTAATCTTGGAGAGGCACTGTCACTTTCCTTTGGATTCTATTCCTTATATGCTCACACATAACTATTTGTCTTTGTTACCATCTTTCATTTACAATCACTGGTTATGGGAACTAGATTTACCCCTAGTTTTGCAACACATGGGAGGGTTCAAGGACTAGTTCATCAGGAATGGCTCCTTTGAGGCAAACATCGTGCTCTATGGCCATATATTGATTAATTATTAGGAAGGGTATTCGCAATTAGCATAAGAATTTGTGGCAGATTTAAACACTAAGAATTTTAATTTGAAATTCACCCATTGTTATGACTATCACATTGTTAATGTCTTGGATCACACCCTCTAAGTAGACTGCAATAAAATAATCTTTACAAATTAGTTGGAAGTAACAGTTTTTGTTTACAATATGAGCGGAATTCATGAAGGCAAAACGGGCTGTCCAAAGGCTTGATCATTAATCTTTACTTAAACCACAGAAGGGAATGTTGTAAGTTTGTTTCTCAGAACTCCATTATTATTTAAACAGCGATAATGATGATATGCAGCACTGCACAGAAAACATGTAACCATTCACAGCTGTCCATACCCCAGAGATGTGCAAAATAACAAGTGAAATCATCTCCGTTTTTTCCAAAACTATACAGCTATTTATGATTTATAAATCTACTGTACTTTCATTATTTATGTTCTAAAATATTCCTGTGAGCCTCAATATGTAAGGAAAACCTTTAGGTCACTAAAACGTCTTTTCTGAGACAATGGGCAAACAATGCAGCTTAAAAATATGGGCAGACTCATAGGAATTCCCAAACAGCCTGCACCTCCCAGGCTATTAAATATTGGCCAATGTCTCTTTGTGGTGTTCAAGTTGTTTGTGCTGACGGCAGTAGTTCAGTCTGTACCATGGCTATCCATGGATCCTATTACGGAACACACATATATACCATAAGTGGTTTCATGTCCACACAGAGTTGAAATGGACTTGGGTCCATTTGGTGATGGTATTATTAATAATTTATTACCAGTTATTTATATAGGGCACACATATGCCGCATTGCTTTACAGAAAATATGATATTTATATCAGTCTCTTCCCCAGTGGAGTTTACAATCTATATTCCTTACCACTTGTCACGCACACACTGGAGTGTGGGAGGAAAGCAGAGTGCCCAAAGGAAACCCACAGAATCACTGGAAGAATATTCAAAGTTAACGCAGTTAGGGCTATGGTGGGAATTGAACCGAAGACCTCAGTGCTGTGAGGCAGTAATGCTAACCATTACACCATCCATGTTGCCCATAAGGTATGCACACTATTGCTTGTGAAGAGGGATTTCATGTGTGACATTATAACAGATTCAATGTTTTCTCCATTGATTAACATAGTGGATATTTTTTTTATTCAGTTATACATGATTTGTAGTGTTATTAATTATGGGGCTAATGTGGCGCTGAATTTACAACTGTTTGCGGAGCATATCTTGTGTGTTCTCACGCTGAGCATGTGCCACAAGGGGACATACACAAGAATAGAAGATGCAGAGTAATACTCATTTCATCTTCTATCTGAAGAGGTGGAACTGGTTGTAATGGGGTATACTCACAGAAGCAAATTAGCACTGAAGTAAAAATAAATTCAACCATTAATTTAAAGCGTAAGCCTGACACTCATTTTCCTTCTGCTCTCAACATGTTCAGATACGCAATGTGTTTAACACGTTACAAACAGAAGAATGAAAGAGTGACGGGACCAGCAGCAGGTAGATAAGAGGTCAGGAGAACTGTGGTTTCCAGAGAAGAGCCTTTTAAAATGAAATATACTTAGGGGTGGAATTCCCTAAGCTAAGTAATCGCACCACGCCGCTAATTCATCACACCAGGTGTTGAATAGCTATTCAATTAATTAGCCTTTTCCTCAGTTGGCAACACATCTGGAAACATGCAGAAATACACTGATTCTGTGTAAACTGATGAATCTAAATGGTTTCCCCGCAGGCTAAATGCAGAGGGGTGCATTTAATGCCGATTTTTCCTCACAGCTTCTGATGCTGCCTATTGGGATTACCACGCGTTGTAATTAAACCAGGCAGTGCAATTAAACAATTAGCTGAATTCCTCCCTTAGTATATGCCATTTAAAACTGAATTGTTTTACATATTGGGTGAGATTGTCCGTCAATTTCAGAGAACACTTGATCAAGCATTTTGACTTCTTTTACAGTATGAAAATAATGGGACACATGCTTAACGAGATTAAAATACAGGGATTATGGGGTCATCTAAATACACAGATTGTTTAAGAGCAAATGTCCCTCAGTAAACGAGCTCTGTGCTAGTGTTCACAGCCTTACTGAAAGACAAATGTTCAATCATTACATTAAAAACAACTTTTTACATTTTGCATTGATTATTACTCAAAAATCTGTAGGTTGATATAGCCATTTTCTGTTATACAGTATTAGACCATATCAGAGCATCCACTATGCTTAAAAGTTAGTTATATATTTACATATAAATAAATATTTTATATAGATAACAATACCTGCAATTGACAGGTGCACATTAAAATACACAAGTCATTAATAGCATAAGAAATAAAGTTGAGAAAACTCTCCCAATTGTATGCATTCACTAAGTCGACATTCATAATTCCGACACCATAATGTCGGATGTTATGTCATCGACATGTGGAAAAATAGGATTTTAATTACCTACCGGTAAATCCTTTTCTCGTAGTCCGTAGAGGATGCTGGGGTCCATATTAGTACCATGGGGTATAGACGGGTCCACCAGGAGCCATTGGCACTTTGAGAGTTTAATAGTGTGGGCTGGCTCCACCCTCTATGCCCCTCCTCCCAGACTCAGTCTAGAAACTGTACCCGAGGAGACGACATACTTCGAGAGAAGGACTTACACAGATAGTGGCGAGATTCATACCAGCTCACCCAACAGGCAAATCCGGCCAACATGCCGGAACAACACAGTAACAGCTGAACAGTACTGAAACAGTAAAGAATGCAGAACTTACCTAGGAACCAGGCAGTACTGAACTAGAAAACCAATGCAGCAAAACGCAGCGCTGGGCAGGCGCCCAGCATCCTCTACGGATTACGAGAAAAGGATTTAAAGGTAGGTCATTAAAATCCTATTTTCTCTTATGTCCTAGAGGATGCTGTGGTCCATATTAGTACCATGGGGATGTACCAAAGCTCCCAGTACGGGAGGGAGAGCGCGGAGGCTCCTGCAAGACTGCTTCACCAAACTGGAGGTCAGCAGAGGCCAAAGTATCGAACTTGTAAAACTTGGCAAACGTGTTCGACCCAGACCAAGTAGCCGCTCGGCAAAGTTGAAAAGCCGAGACACCCCGGGCAGCCGCCCAGGAAGCACCCACTTTACGAGTAGAGTGGGCCTTAGCAGACTACGGACACGGCAATCCTGCCGTAGAATAAGCATGCTGGATGGTGCACCTGATCCAGCGAGAAATCGACTGCTTAGAAGCAGGACACCCAATTTTCTTGGGATCATAGAGGACAAACAGAGAGTCCGATTTCATGTGACAAGCAGTCCTCGTCACGTAGACCTTCAAAGCCCGCACAACGTCCAAGGCCTTTGAAGAAATTGAGGAGTCAGTAGCCACTGGCACCACAATAGGTTGGTTGATATGAAAAGCCCATACAACCTTAGGCAGGAACTGTGGACGAGTTCTAAGTTCTGCCCTGTCCTCATGGAAGACCAGATAGGGACTTTTACAAGACAAAGCCCCCAATTCCGACACACGTCGCGCAGAAGCCAAGGCCAACAAAGTGACCGCCTTCCACGTGAGGAACTTGAATTCAGCTTCCTGTAGAGGCTCAAACCAAGTCGACTGCAGGAACCGCAACACCACATCAAGATCACAGGGAGCCGTAGGCGCCACAAAGGGAGGTTGGATATGCAGAACCTCTTTCAAAAAGGTGTGAACCTCAGGGAGGACAGCCAATTGTCTTTGGAAGAAGATGGACAAAGCAGAGATCTGGACCTTGAGGGAACCCAATCACAGTCCCATATCGTGCTTGCAGAAAAAGGAGAAAACGTCCGAGTTGAAACTCCCGCGCAGGAAATTTCTTTGACTCACACCAAGAAACATATCTTTTCCAAATGCGATGGTAATGCTTAGATGTTACCCCCTTCCTAGCCTGAATCACGGTAGGAATGACCTCACTCGGGATACATTTCCGAGCTAAGATCTGGCGCTCAACCGCCATGCCGTCAAACGTATCCGTGGGAAGTCTTGATAAGCGAACGGCCCCTGCAGCAGCAGAACCTCCCGAAGAGGTAGAGGCCTGGGATCTTCCAGCAGAAGATCAAGCAGATCCGCGTACCAAGCCCGCCTTGGCCAGTCCGGAGCAATGGCGATTGCCCGAACCCCTGTTCTTCTGACCAGCTGAAGAACCTTTGGAATCAGGGGAAGTGGAGGGAACACATACACTGACTGGAACACCCACGGTGTCACCAGAGCGTCCACAGCCACTGCCTGTGGGTCTCTCTACCTGGAACAATACCTCCGCAGCTTCTTGTTGAGGCGAGAGGCCATCATGTCGATGTGAGGAACCCCCCACCAACCTGTTACCTCCTCAAACACCTCCGGATGGAGGCCCCACTCTCCGGATGGAGATCGTGTCTGCTGAGGAAGTCTGCTTCCCAGTTGTCTACTCCTTGAATGAAGATTGCCGACATCGCCACTGCGTGTCTCTCTGCCCAGAGGAGTATCCGTGACACCTCTGACATGGCAGCCCTGCACTTCGTTCCGCCGTGTCGTTTTATGTAGGCCACTGTGGTCACGTTGTCCGACTGCACCTAAACAGCCCGATCCTGTAGAAGGTGCGATGCTCGCTGAAGGCCGTTGTACACGGCTCTTAGCTCCAGAATGTTTATCGGGAGGAGGGATTCTTGATCGGACCACCTTCCTTGGAAGGTCTCCCCCAGAGCGACCGCTCCCCAACCTCTTAGACTTGCATCCGTAGTCAGGAGGATCCAGTCCTGGTCCAACAGATCCAGCTGAAAGGACCGAGCGTGAAAACTTCCGTACTGGAGAGCCTCGTAGGAGGCAACCGTCTTTCCCAGAAGGCAGATGCAATGATGAACTGAGACCCGGGTAGGCTTCAAGACAGCCCGGACCATTGATTGATCACCAATGCTTTCTCCACTGGCAGAAACATCCTTTGGACCTCCGTGTCCAGGATCATCCCCAGGAAGGACAGACGCCTTGTCGGCTCCAGATGAGACTTTGGAAGGTTCAGTATCCAACCGTGCTCTCTGAGCAGATGCGTCGTGAGAGCTATGGATCGCAAAAACTCCTCCCTGGACGACGCCTTGATTAGGAGGTCGTCCAGATATGGAATTATGTTCACCCTCCGCTTGCGCAGGAGAACCATCATCTCCGCCATCACCTTGGTGAAGACTCGCGGAGCTGTGGAGAGGCCGAACAGTAGCGCTTGAAACTGATAGTGATCGTCTAGAAGCGCAAACCGGAGATAAGCCTGATGCGGAGACCAGACTGGAACGTGGAGGTACACATCCTTTATGTCCAGGGACACCAGGGACTCCTCCTGCGTCAGACCCGAGATGCCCGGTCTCAGGGATTCCATCTTAAATTTGAACTCCCGGAGATAGGAGTTCAAAGATTTTAGGGTCAGAATTGGCCGTACCGAACCATCCGGTTTCGGTACCAAGAAAAGGTTTGAATAGTAACCCTTGTTCCACTGATGAGGCGGAACCGGGAACAATGACCCTGGACACCACCAATTTTTTGGTAGCTTCTAGAAGAACCGTCCTGTCTGCCAGCAGAGCTGGTAAGCCTGACTTGAAGAAACGGTGAGGCGGGAAATCCTGAAACTCTAGCCTGTACCCCTGGACACTATATCCAGTACCCAGGGGTCCAGACCCGATGACACCCAGACTTGGCTGAAATGCCGGAGTCTCGCCCCCACTGGAACTTCCTCCAGGCTGAGCTGTCCACCGTCATGCGGAGGACTTTGGGGTGTCAGAAGCGGGCTTCTGGCCCTGGGAGCCCGCGGGAGCAGGCTTCTTGCCTTTAGCACGGCCACCTCTGAAGAAGGTGTTCGAAGTTTTGTTCTTTCTAGGCCTAGCGGGCGTGAAGGGCTTCTTCGTAGCCGGTGCAGCTGAGGGGAGAAAAGGAGACTTACCCGCCGTAGCCGTGGCAATCCACGCGTCCAGTGCCTCCCCAAAGAGAGCTTGGCCCTTATATGGCAAGCTCTCCAAACTCTTCCTGGATTCTGCGTCCGAAGACCAGTTGCGTAGCCAGAGACCCCTGCGAGCCAAGACAGACATGGAGTAGATCCCCGCAGCCATGGAGCCCAGGTCTTTCATGGAGTCCACCAGGAACCCTGCAGAATCCTGAATATTACGTAAAAATAAATCAACGTCACCTTTATCTAGCGTAGTCGATTCCTCCTGCAGAGCGATCGACCATCTGGCAATAGCCTTAGCAATCCAAGCACAGGCTTTAGTAGGCCCCAGTATAGCCCCTGAAGCTGTGTAAATGGATTTCAGCGTAGCATCCACCTTGCGGTCTGACGGGTCCTTCAATGCGGTAGCCCCCGGGACCGGTAATACCACCTGTTTTGACAGCCTGGAGACAGAGGCGTCCACAATCGGCGGAGACTCCCACCTTTTTCTATCCTTCTCCGGGAAGGGAAAAGCAACGAAGACCCTCTTAGGGATCTTGAACTTTTTCTACGGATTTTCCCAGGCTTTCTCAAAGATAGCGTTTAATTCTTTAGACGCTGGGAAAGTGAGGGGTGGCTTTTTACTGTCCGTGAAAAAGGCCTCCTCAACCTGTTCAGGCGGTGTGTCAGTAAAGTGCAATACCTCCTACACGGCCTCAATCATTAATTGCACCCCCTTAGCAAGTGATGCCGTTCCCCGTGACACATCCCCGTCACCGTCCGCAGTGTCAGAATCGGTGTCCGTGTCATCCTTCATAATTTTTGCAAGTGCACCTTTCTGAGAATGTACCACGGGGGACCCCGAGGAAGCAGTATCAGACCATACAACCATAGAAGATTGCAGCCCCTGAGTTCTAGCAACTCTGTCGAAAATCTGAGAAATAGTCACCCTGAGAGAGGCTAACCACTCCGGCTCTCTAACTGGAATCTGCGCTACAACAGTGCAATCCTAAATAGATGGGATGGGATCTTCCGGGGAAGATAAATCCTCTGCAGCATAGGAAACAGATCCCTAGACATGTTTTCAAATACACCACAACCACCACACATACACACAGGGTCCTGGGCAGACAGAGTTTCCCCCCAAGAATGGCAGAGAGACACAGAGATTGGAGCCAACCCACACACAGCGCTGTAACAGGTATAGGGAAACCCCACACCAGCGCTGACTGAGTCCCTTAATAGGTGACACAGCCCTTCACAGAACACCCTTCCCCCCTTCTACACCCCCCTGGTACCGTACAGATCGCTGGAGGTGCTCAGGAGGGACATGGACATTCGCTGGCAGGGAGCTGCAGGCAGGAAAAATAAGATTTTACTCTAATCTATTTCTCGTAGTCCGTAGTGGATGCTGGGGACTCCGTAAGGACCATGGGGATTAGCGGCTCCGCAGGAGACTGGGCACAACTAAAGAAAGCTTTAGGACTACCTGGTGTGCACTGGCTCCTCCCACTAAGACCCTCCTCCAGACCTCAGTTAGGATACTGTGCCAGGGAAGAGCTGACACAATAAGGAAGGATTTTGAATCCCGGGTAAGACTCATTCCAGCCACACCAATCACACCGTATAACTCGTGATACTATACCCAGTTAACAGTATGATAACAACTGAGCCTCTCACCAGATGGCTCAACAATAACCCTTTAGTTAGGCAATAACTATATACAAGTATTGCAGACAATCCGCACTTGGGATGGGCGCCCAGCATCCACTACGGACTACGAGAAAAAGATTTACCGGTGAGTAAAATCTTATTTTCTCTAACGTCCTAAGTGGATGCTGGGGACCATGGGGATTATACCAAAGCTCCCAAACGGGCGGGAGAGTGCGGATGACTCTGCAGCACCGAATGACCAAACTCTAGGTCCTCCTCAACCAGGGTATCAAACTTGTAGACTCTTGCAAGAGTGTTTGAACCCGACCAAGTAACAGCTCTGCAAATTTGTAAAGCCGAGACCCCTCGGGCAGCCGCCCAAGAAGAGCCCACTTTCCTCGTGGAATGGGCTTTCACAGATTTAGGGTGCGGCAGTCCAGCCGCAGAATGTGCAAGTTGAATCGTGCTACAGATCCAGCGAGCAATAGTCTGCTTAGAAGCAGGAGCACCCAGCTTGTTGGGTGCATACAGGATAAATAGCGAGTCAGTTTTCCTGACTCCAGCCGTCCTGGAAACATATACTTTTCAGGGCCCTGACTACGTCCAGAAACTTGGAATCCTCCAAGTCCCAAGTAGCCGCAGGCACCACAATAGGTTGGTTCACATGAAAAACTGCTACCACCTTAGGAAGGAATTGGGAACGAGTCCTCAATTCCGCCTTATCCATATAAAATACAGATAAGAGCTTTTGACAAAGCCGCCAATTCTGATACACGCCTGGCCGACGCCAAGGCCCACAGCATGACCACTTTCCACGTGAAGTATTGTAGCTCCACGGATTTAAGTGGCTCAACTCAATGCGACTTCAGGAAATCCAACACTACGTTGAGATCCCACGGTGCCACTGGAGGCACAAACGGGGGCTGACTATGCAGCACTCCCTTAACAAAAGTCTGAACTTCAGGCAGTGAAGCCAGTTCTATTTTGGAAGAAAATCGATAGAGCCGAAATCTGGACCTTAATGGAACCCAATTTTAGGCCCATAGTCACCTCTGACTTGTAGGAAGTGCAGAAATCGACCTAGCTGAAATTCCTCCTTTGGGGCCTTACTGGCCTCACAGCACGCAACATATTTCCGCCATATGCGGTGATAATGGTTTGCGTTCACTTCTTTCCTAGCTTTAAATAGCGTAGGGATAACTTCCTCCGGAATGCCTTTTTCCTTCAGGATCCGGCGTTCAACCGCCATGCCGTCAAACGCAGCCGCGGTACGTCTTGGAACAGACAGGCCCCCTGCTGCAGCAGGTCCTGTCTGAGCGGCAGAGGCCATGGGTCCTCTGAGATCATTTCTTGGAGTTCTGGGTACCAAACTCTTCTTGGCCACCCGGAACAATGAGTATAGTTCTTACTCCTCTCCTTCTTATTATTCTCATTACCCTGGGTATGAGAGGCAGAGAAGGGAACACATACACCGACTGGTACACCCACGGTGTTACCAGAGCGTCCACAGCTATCGCCTGAGGGTCCCTTGACCTGGCGCAATATCTTTGTAGCTTTTTGTTGAGGCGGGACGCCATCCTGTCCACCTGTGGCCTTTCCCCACGGTGTACAATCATTTGGAAGACTTCTGGATGAAGTCACCACTCTCCCGGGTGGAGGTCGTGTCTGCTGAGAAAGTCTGCTTCTCAGTTGTCCACTCCGGGAATGAACACTGCTGACAGTGCTAACACATGATTTTCCGCCCATCGGAGAATCCTTGTGGCTTCTGCCATCGCCATCCTGCTTCTTGTGCCGCCCTGTCTGTTTACATGAGCGACCGCCGTGATGTTGTCTGACTGGATCAGCACTGGCCGGTGTTGAAGCAGGGGTCTAGCCTGACTTAGGGCATTGTAAATGGCCCATAGTTCCAGAACATTTATGTGTAGGGAAGTCTCCTGACTTTTCCATAGGCCTTGGAAGTTTCTTCCCTGTGTGACTGCCCCCCCAGCCTTGAAGGCTGGCATCCGTGGCCACCAGGACCCAGTCCTGTATGCCGAATCTGCGGCCCCCTAGAAGATGAGCACTCTGCAGTCACCACCACAGCGACACCCTGGCCCTTGGAGACAGGGTTATCCGCCGATGCATCTGAGGATGCGACCCGGACCACTTGTCCAACAGATCCCACTGGAAGATCCTTGCATGGGACTTGGCGAATGGAAATTCTTCGTAAGAAGCTACCATCTTTCCCAAGGCTCGCGTGCATTGATGCACCGATACCTGTATTTGTATTAGGAGGTCTCCGTCTAGAGACGCCAACTCCTTGGACTTCTCCTCCGGGAGAAACCCTTTTTATCCTGTTCTGTGTCCAGAACCATACCCAGGAACAGTAGACGCGTCGTAGGAACCAGCTGCGACTTTGGAATATTCAGAATCCAGCCGTGCTGTTGTAGCACTTCCCGAGAGAGTGCTACTCCGACGAACAACTGCTCCCTGGACCTCGCCTTTATAAGGAGATCGTCCAAGTACGGGATAAGTACTTCGGCCATAACCTTGGTAAATACCCTCGGTGCCGGGGACAGACCAACGGCAACGTCTGGAATTGGTAATGACAATCCTGTACCACAATTTTGAGGTACACCTGGTGAAGAGGGTAAATAGGGACATGCAGGTAAGTATCCTTGATGTCCAGTGATACCCTGAAATTTCCCAGGCTTGCAATAATCGCCCTGAGCGATTCCATTTTGAACTTGAACCTTCGTATATAAGTGTTCAAGGATTTCAATTTTAGAATGGGTCTCACCGAACCGTCTGGTTTCGGTACCACAACATTTTGGAATAGTAACCCCGGCCTTGTTGAAGGAGGGGTACCTTGATTTCACCTGCTGGAAGTACAGCTTGTGAATTGCCACCAGTACTACCTTTCTCCGAGGGCAGCAGGCAAGGCTGATGTGAGGCAACGGCGAGGGGGAGTTGTCTCGAACTCCAGCCTGTATCCCTGTGATACTACTTGCAGAACCTAGGGATCCACCTGTGGGCAAGCCCCCTGGTCCCTGCAGTTCCCGAGACGCGCCCCCACCGCACCTGTCTCCACCTGTGGAGCCCCAGCGTCATGCGGTGGACTCAGAGGAAGCGAGGGAAGATATTTGATCCTGGGAACTGGCTGACTGGTGCAGCTTTTTCCTTCTTCCCTTGTCTCTGTGCAGAAAGGAAGCGCCTTTGACCCGCTTGCTTTTCTGAAGCCGAAAGGACTGTACCTGAAAATACGGTGCTTTCTTAGGCTTTTGTGAGGAAACCTGAGGTAAAAAATTTTCTTCCCAGCTGTTGCTGTGGATACGAGGTCCCAGAGACCATCCACAAACAATTCCTCACCCTTATAAGGCAGAATCTCCATGTGCCTTTTAAATGCAGCATCACCTGTCCACTGCCGGGTTTCTAATACCCTCCTGGCAGAATGGACATTGCATTAATTCTGGATGCCAGCCGGCAAATATCCCTCTGTGCATCCTTTATATATAAGACAACGTCTTAAATATGCTCAATGTTAGCAAAATATTATCCCTGTCTTAGCGTATTAATATTATCTGACAGGGTATCAGACCACGCTGCAGCAACACTATTTATGCTGAGGCAATTTGCAGGTTTCAGTATATAACCTGAGTGTGTAAATACAGACTTCAGGATCGCCTCCTGCTTTTTATCAGCAGGTTTCTTCAAGGTGGCCGTATCCTAAGACGGCAGTGCCACCTTTTGACAAACGTGTGAGCGCCTTATCCACCCTAAGGGATATCTCCCAACGTGACCTATCCTCTGGCGGGAAAGGGTACGCCATCAGTAACTTTTTAGAAATTACCAGTTTCTTATCGGGGGAAACCACGTTTCTTTACACACTTCATTCATTCATCTGATGGGGGAACAAAACACTGGCTGCTTTTTCTCCCCAAAAATAAAACCCCTTTTATGTGGTACTTGGGTTCATGTCAGAAAATGCGTAACACATTTTTCATTGCCGAGATCATGTAACGGATGTTCCTAGTGGATTGTGTATATGTCTCAACCTCGTCGACACTGGAGTCAGACTCTGTGTCGACATCTGTGTCTGCCATCTGAGGTAACGGGCGTTGTTTGAGCCCCTGATGGCCTTTGAGACGCCTGGGCAGGCGCGGGCTGAGAAGCCGGCTGTCCCACAGCTGTTACGTCATCCAGCCTTTTATGTAAGGAGTTGACACTGTCGGTTAATACCTTCCACCTATCCATCCACTCTGGTGTCGGCCCCACAGGGGGCGACATCCCATTTATCGGCCTCTGCTCCGCCTCCACGTAACCTTCCTCATCCAACATGTCGACACAGCCGTACCGACACACCGCACACACACAGGGAATGCTCTGATTGAGCACAGGACCCCACAAAGTCCTTTGGGGAGACCGAGAGAGAGTATGCCAGCACACACCAGAGCGCTATATAATGCAGGGATTAACACTATAACTGAGTGATTTTTCCCCAAATAGCTGCTTGTATACATATATTGCGCCTAAATTTAGTGCCCCCCCTCTCTTTTTAACCCTTTGAGCCTGAAAACTACAGGGGAGAGCCTGGGGAGCTGTCTTCCAGCTGCACTGTGAAGAGAAAATGGCGCCAGTGTGCTGAGGGAGAAGCCCCGCCCCCTTTTCGGCTGACTTTCTCCCGCTTTTTCTGTAATACTGGCAGGGGTAATTTTACATCTATATAGCCTCTAGGACTATATATGATGTATATTTGCCAGCCAAGGTGTTATTTATTGCCCTCAGAGCGCCCCCCCCAGCGCCCTGCACCCATCAGTGACCGAAGTGTGAGGTGTACATGAGGAGCAATGGCGCACAGCTGCAGTGCTGTGCGCTACCTTGGTGAAGACCGAAGTCTTCTGCCGCCGATTTTCCGGACCTCTTCGTGCTTCTGGCTCTGTAAGGGGGACGGCGGCGCGGCTCCGGGAACGAACACCAAGGTCGGGTCCTGCGGTCGATCCCTCTGGAGCTAATGGTATCCAGTAGCCTAAGAAGCCCAAACTACCACCTGTTAGGTAGGTTCGCTTCTTCTCCCCTTAGTCCCTCGCTGCAGTGAGTCTGTTGCCAGCAGATCTCACTGAAAATAAAAAACCTAAATATACTTTCTTTCTAGGTGCTCAGGAGAGCCCCTAGTGTGCATCCAGCTCAGCCGGGCACAAGAATCTAACTGAGGTCTGGAGGAGGGTCTTAGTGGGAGGAGCCAGTGCACACCAGGTAGTCCTAAAGCTTTCTTTAGTTGTGCCCAGTCTCCTGCGGAGCCGCTAATCCCCATGGTCCTTACGGAGTCCCCAGCATCCACTTAGGACGTTAGAGAAATGGCGCTGAACGCTGCTGGGTCCGCTCTGAGGAGAAGCTCCGCCTCTGCAATGGCGCCGGCTTCCCGCTCTTCTGAAGATTAGACTGGCCCGGAGGAATTTTCTGCTATCCGAGATCCGCGGACCCCGACAGGCTGGACAGGTCAGTATGGGTCTGGAGAAGGCTCAGGGCGCCCCTCCTAGCGCCGCACCGCAGCACCGCTGAGCCGTTCTGGAGCCGCCTCATCACACTGACCCCCGCTAGTGAGGGGGGACAGTGACTCACTCGCCAACTTCAGCTTCTGGAAGGGGGTGGCAGCTGGCTGCTGGGGCGAGCGGTCCCCTATGGCGGGTCGCGATCGGTCCCTCTGGAGCTCAGTGTCCAGTCAGCGGAGGCAGTGACTCAACCCCCGCAGGGTGGACACTGCCCCCCCCTCCCCCCCTATGTCCCTCGATGCAGGTAGGCTGTCGCCAGCAGCCACCTGTAAGAAAAAACTCTAAAAAAAACATTTTTCCAAGGAAGCTCAGGAGAGTTCCCCTAGCTGTGACCGGCTCCTCCGGGCACATTTTCTAAACGGAGTCTTGTAGGAGGGGCATAGAGGGAGGAGCCAGCCCACACTATTAAACTCTTAAAGTGCCAATGGCTCCTGGTGGACCCGCCTATACCCCATGGTACTAATATGGACCCCGGCATCCTCTAGGACGTAAGAGAAATAGTCAAAATGTTGACACGTGACATACAGACATATTGAACATGTCAACATGGGGTTAAGGGGTTACAGTTAGTTGTCAACATTAGGAAACGTAAAAATTATATCAGTGTTGATATACGACAAGTTGACATGATGAACATGTCAACATATATAGACGTACGGCACATGTTGACACACTGTAAGTGGATATTCTAACTGCCCACATAATGTATGTATATCCCCTCCCAGTGACATCAAACAAGGGAAATAAGTGCAAAAAAAGCAACCTACTTTCCTAAGGAAAAGGAAATCAGGAAACAGACGCTGGAATCTTGACAGCCGATGACATACCGACAAACAGAATCCCGACCACTGCAGCTTAGGCTCATTCGGTTGGTGGATCCACGCCACCACCCAAGTGAGAATATAACCTGTGGCACATGAAGTGAGCCACTGGGCCCGTAACGTGGTAAGCACAGCGAGCCAGAGAGGGGACTCGCTGCCGGGATTCAGACAGACGGAATGCTGCTGTCAGTATACTGACAGCCAGCATCCCGTCTGCCGGTAAAACATATGTATTCCATGTAGAAGGATATATAAAATACTCACATTTTTATTCATAGCTTCTTCTTTTTTTTGGGTTTAACAAAAGATTCAGAGCAGACAGCTCAGGGTTGCAAAAACCCAGTAAAGAGCGTGAGCTGGTTGTCCCTGATTTCTATATATGTACCATATAATGTTGTAGCTTCTGCATATTAACTCACTTGGCTAGAATACTGAAATATTAGATATGCAATCCAGGGTTGACAGCAAACATTTGAACCAATAACTTTAAAAGTAGGGAGCACATGTGGCAAAAATTTGGTCAAACCACAGAAAATGCAGTTTTTGGACGTTTGACTGCATTCCCCATATACACCAAGCTCTGAAAAGCCAAATTTTCCTGAGCTTGCACCCAATAAGCAATGTCATCTATAGATGGTGTTGCCAAATAGAAGCCAATGGGCTTCTCTCCACAAGAATACCTAAGAGGGATCCAATGGGATCCCTCCCAATGTCCCCCTCAGTGCATGCACAAAAGGGTTCTCGGGTCATAAACCCAGAAGACCCCACACCGCAAGGACAGCTCTTATCGGAAGACCTGTCCTTTGATTAAATCTATATGCATACGGCTTTATTAAACGCTCTATGAAATCAGTGGCGGGATGCATTGCATTCAAAATGTTATGTGCGATGCATGTCGCCCTAAATATGGAATATTTACACTACCAAACTACACAATATTCCACCTTCAAACAACACCCATCAAAGTAAATATAACAAACTTCAAGTGGGAAAATGTAGTTTATACATGAGCTCACTGGGGATAGTAGGCTTTGGTCATTTATGAACTTACAAGCAAAATATACATTTTTCAGCTGCTGGTTATACAGGTATCTGTAAATACACCAAGCAACCAAGACATAATGGGACCTTGAAGGGACTACTATCTTTCCTTCAACTAAAATTATATATTTTCCTGCTATAGCTCGGTAACCCCGTCCCTAACAATAAACAAATGAATCTAAAATCTGATCCTCCACAAATCTAACATTTGCCGTATACAGGTGTAGCATGTACGTATTTGACACTCCCATTTACCCTAAGGGGTATATGCAATTGCGGTCGAATTCCCGAAATTGTCGAAAAACGGGACTTTTTCGCCCAAAAAAAAAAATTCGACAATGCAATTCAGTACTTTCCGTTAAAAAAAAACGGACTTTCAAAATTCGACTTTTTGAAATTCGACATTTGTCAAATTCGACATTTCTGCAATGGTACAAATGCGGCAATTCGCCAAAAGTATATTCAATTGAAGTTTGGAAATTCGACAACAGTGCTTTTAGACAGTAAATTCGTCATTTTCAATCCGCCACACTTTGGTGGGTGAATCTAATAAAAAAAAATTAAAACATATTTTTTATTTGGTGTTTTTTTTATTGGTAATAGCATATCTATTTATATTAGAAGGGATTAGGTACTTGGTTTGTCTTTTTGGGAGGCACAAGTATTATTTATATATTTTTAAAAATATATATATTTTTTTATTTTATTTTTTTAGATGGAATGGTAAAATCCCGGAAGAAAATGGCGTGGGGTCCCCCCTCCAAAGCATAACCAGCCTCGGGCTCTTCGAGCCGGTCCTGGTTCTAAAAATCCGGGGGGAAAAATGACAGGGGATCCCCCGTATTTTTAAAACCAGCACCGGGCTCTGCGCCTGGTGCTGGTGCAAAAAATACGGGGGACAAAAAGAGTAGGGGTCCCCCGTATTTTTTACACCAGCATCGGGCTCCACTAGCTGGACAGATAATGCCACAGCCGGGGGTCACTTTTATACAGCGCCCTGCGGCCGTGGCCTTAAATATCCAACTAGTCACCCCTGGCCACAAGTACGAGGATTTATATCTGGACACTGGATTGAGGTGAGTATAATTTTATTCACAGGTACCCCGGATCGTCGGATCAGGAGACGTGGCAGTCGGCGGGTCAACATAGGTAAGTATGTGTGTGTCGGCAGGTGTGAAATAAAGTTTTACTCTCAAGGTGTGTGTCTCCTGTTTTTATTTGGGTATTTTTTTCCCCAGTAGTACTACAGGTACCAGCGGGCCCGTTTTTCTCCCGCATTCTGGTACTTGTGGTTCTCCAAGTACCAGCTTACGGGGGAGGCTTGCTGGGACTTGTAGTACTACAGGAAAAAAACAATATTCTTGTCATTTTCTCAAGGCTATCAGCCCCCCATCCGCTGCCCTTGGATGGGGGGGGACAGCCTCGGGCTTCACCCCTGGCCCTTGGGTGGCTGGGGGGGGGATCCCTTGATTGAAGGGGTCCCCACTCCCCCAGGGTACCCCGGCCAGGGGTGACTAGTTGGATATTTAATGCCACGGCCACAGGGCGCTGTATAAAAGTGACCCCCGGCTGTGGCATTATCTGTCCAGCTAGTGGAGCCCGATGCTGGTGTAAAAAATACGGGGGACCCCTACTCTTTTTGTCCCCCGTATTTTTTGCACCAGCACCAGGCGCAGAGCCCGGTGCTGGTTTTAAAAATACGGGGGATCCCCTGTCCATTTTTCCCCCGGATTTTTAGAACCAGGACCAGCTCGAAGAGCCCGAGGCTGGTTATGCTTTGGAGGGGGGACCCCACGCAATTTTTTTTTGTGTTTTTTCCCGGTTTTTAAAAATCGGAACAAAATCCGTCAAATCGGCCGTTTTTCGTCAGCGGGACTGTCGAATCCGTTTTTTATTGAATATGGTCAATTTCGGCACCCACTTGCCGAAATTAGACGGTCGAATTGTGTCGAATTAAAAAACGGCCGAAAAATTGCCGCGATTCGCCGCTAATTGCATATACCCCTAAATGAGCATATTTCATACAGATATAGTCAGCCATAGCCAGCCCCATCCATGCTGCAATTATTCGCACCCACCACTAGTTTGCCGCGGGTAGCGTATAGTCATGCCCGCAGCTCATAGACATCACACTGTATAGTCGCAGGTGCAAACAGTCGCAACCGGCGTACCTAGTCGCTGCCACAATGCGTGTGTAGACATTGCAGCAAAGAACAAGTTATTAAATACATACACAGTCCATGCTCCCATTCCCTATCAAACTGAACTCTTTAACTTGATAGTTGTAGAGATAATATACTGTAGCCTATTTTATGTTAGCAGACAGGGGCAAGTTAGAAAAATAAGAATTTACTCACCGGTAATTCTATTTCTCGTAGTCCGTAGTGGATGCTGGGAACTCCGTAAGGACCATGGGGAATAGCGGGCTCCGAAGGAGGCTGGGCACTCTAGAAAGATTTATGACTACCTGGTGTGCACTGGCTCCTCCCACCATGACCCTCCTCCAAGCCTCAGTTAGGACACTGTGCCCGGACGAGCTGACATAATAAGGAAGGATTTAGAATCCCGGGTAAGACTCTTACCAGCCACACCAATCACACCGTACAACTCGTGATACTATATCCAGTTTGACAGTATGAAAAACAACTGAGCCTCTCAACAGATGGCTCAACAATAACCCTTTAGTTAACAATAACTATTTACAAGTATTGCAGACAATCCGCACTTGGGATGGGCGCCCAGCATCCACTACGGACTACGAGAAATAGAATTACCGGTGAGTAAATTCTTATTTTCTCCGACGTCCTAGTGGATGCTGGGAACTCCGTAAGGACCATGGGGATTATACCAAAGCTCCCAAACGGGCGGGAGAGTGCGGATGACTCTGTAGCACCGAATGAGAGAACTCCAGGTCCTCCTCAGCCAGGGTATCAAATTTGTAGAATCTTGCAAACGTGTTTGCCCCTGACCAAGTAGCTGCTCGGCAAAGTTGTAAAGCCGAGACCCCTCGGGCAGCCGCCCAAGATGAGCCCACCTTCCTTGTGGAATGGGCATTTACAGATTTTGGCTGTGGTATGCCTGCCACAGAATGTGCAAGCTGAATTGTACTACAAATCCAGCGAGCAATAGACTGCTTAGAAGCAGGAGCACCCAGCTTGTTGGGTGCATACAGGATAAACAGCGAGTCAGATTTTCTGACTCCAGCCGTCCTGGAAACATATATTTTCAGGGCCATGACAACGTCTAGCAACTTGGAGTCCTCCAATTCACTAGTAGCCGCCGGCACCACAATAGGCTGGTTCAGGTGAAATGCTGACACCACCTTAGGGAGAAATTGGGGACGAGTCCTCAACTCTGCCCTATCCATATGGAAAATCAGATAAGGGCTTTTACATGATAAAGCCGCCAATTCTGACACTCGCCTGGCTGAAGCCAAGGCTAATAACATGACCACTTTCCAAGTGAGATATTTCAGATCCACGGTTTTTAGTGGCTCAAACCAATGTGATTTTAAGAAACTCAACATCACGTTGAGATCCCAAGGTGCCACAGTAGGCACAAATGGGGGCTGAATATGCAGCACTCCTTTCACAAATGTCTGAACTTCAGGTACTGAAGCTAGTTCTTTTTGAAAGAAAATCGACAGAGCCGAGATCTGTACTTTAATGGAGCCTAGTTTTAGGCCCATATTCACTCCTGCTTGCAGGAAATGCAGAAATCGACCTAGTTGAAATTCCTCTGTTGGGGCCTTATTGGCCTCGCACCATGCAACATATTTCCGCCATATGCGGTGATAATGCGTTGCCGTAACATCTTTCCTGGCCTTAATAAGCGTAGGAATGACTTCTTCCGGAATACCCTTATACTTTAGGATCCGGTGTTCAACCGCCATGCCGTCAAACGCAGCCGCGGTAAGTCTTGGAACAGACAGGGCCCCTGCTGTAACAGGTCCTGTCTGAGCGGTAGAGGCCACGGGTCCTCTGAGAGCATCTCTTGAAGTTCCGGGTACCACGCTCGTCTTGGCCAATCCGGCACCACGAGAATTGTGTTTACTCCTCGCTTTCTTATTATTCTCAATACCTTTGGAATGAGAGGCAGAGGAGGGAACACATAAACCGACTGGTACACCCACGGTGTCACTAGAGCGTCCACAGCTATCGCCTGAGGGTCCCTTGACCTGGCGCAATATCTTTTTAACTTTTTGTTGAGACGGGACGCCATCATGTCCACCTGTGGTTTTTCCCAACGGTTTACCAGCATCTGGAAGACTTCTGGGTGAAGTCCCCACTCTCCCGGGTGGAGGTCGTGTCTGCTGAGGAAGTCTGCTTCCCAGTTGTTCACTCCCGGAATGAACACTGCTGACAGTGCTAGTACATGATTCTCCGCCCATCGGAGAATTCTTGTGGCTTCTGCCATCGCCATCCTGCTTCTTGTGCCGCCCTGTCGATTTACATGGGCGACTGCCGTGATGTTGTCTGACTGGATCAGCACCGGCTGGTGTAGGAGCAGGGATCTTGCTTGACTTAGGGCATTGTAGATGGCCCTTAGTTCCAGAATATTTATGTGAAGGGAAGTCTCCTGACTCGACCATAGTCCTTGGAAGTTTCTTCCCTGTATGACTGCCCCCCAGCCTCGAAGGCTGGCATCCGTGGTCACCAGGACCCAGTCCTGTATGCCGAACCTGCGGCCCTCTAGAAGATGGGCACTCTGCAGCCACCACAGTAGAGACACCCTGGTTCTTGGAGACAGGGTTATTAAGCGATGCATCTGAAGATGCGATCCGGACCACTGGTCCAACAGGTCCCACTGAAAGATTCTGGCATGGAACCTGCCGAAGGGAATTGCTTCGTAAGAAGCCACCATCTTTCCCAGGACCCGTGTGCAGCGATGCACTGATACCTGTTTTGGTTTCAGGAGGTCTCTGACTAGAGATGACAACTCCCTGGCTTTCTCCTCCGGGAGAAACACTTTCTTCTGGACTGTATCCAGAATCATACCCAGGAACAGTAGCCGTGTCGTCGGAACCAGCTGTGACTTTGGGATATTCAGAATCCAGCCGTGCTGGTGCAGCACCTCCTGAGATAGTGCTACTCCCACCAACAACTGTTCCTTGGACCTCGCTTTTATTAGGAGATCGTCCAAGTACGGGATAATTAAAACTCCCTTTTTTCGAAGGAGTATCATCATTTCCGCCATAACCTTGGTAAATACCCTCGGTGCCGTGGACAGGCCAAACGGCAGCGTCTGGAATTGGTAATGGCAATCCTGTACCACAAATCTGAGGTACTCCTGGTGAGGATGGTAAATGGGGACATGCAAGTAAGCATCCTTGATGTCCAGGGATACCATGTAATCCCCCTCGTCCAGGCTTGCAATAACCGCCCTGAGCGATTCCATCTTGAACTTGAATTTTTTTATGTACGTGTTCAAGGATTTTAAATTTAAAATGGGTCTCACCGAACCGTCCGGTTTCGGTACCACAAATAGTGTGGAATAATAACCCCAGCCTTGTTGAAGTAGGGGTACCTTGATTATCACCTGCTGGGAATACAGCTTGTGAATTGCCGCTAGCACCGCCTCCCTGTCTGAGGGAGCAATCGGCAAGGCAGATTTTAGGAACCGGTGGGGTGGGGACGCCTCGAATTCCAGTTTGTACCCCTGAGATACTATTTGCAGGATCCAGGGATCCACCTGTGAGCGAGCCCACTGATCGCTGAAATTCTTGAGGCGACCCCCCACCGTACCTGGCTCCGCCTGTGGAGCCCCACCGTCATGCGGCGGACTTGGAAGAAGAAGCGGGGGAGGACTTGTGCTCCTGGGAACCAGCTGTTTGTTGCAGCCTTTTTCCCCTACCTCTGCCTCTGGACAGAAAGGACCCGCCTTTTCCACGCCTGTTTTTCTGGGTCCGAAAGGACTGAACCTGATAAAACGGCGCCTTCTTAGGCTGTGAGGGGACATGGGGTAAAAATGCTGACTTCCCAGACGTTGCTGTGGAAACTAGGTCCGAGAGACAATCCCCAAATAATTCCTCACCCTTATATGGCAACACTTCCATGTGCTTTTTAGAATCTGCATCTCCTGTCCACTGGCGAGTCCATAAGCCTCTCCTAGCAGAAATGGACAATGCACTTACTTTAGATGCCAGTCGGCAGATTTCCCTCTGTGCATCTCTCATATATAAGACTGAGTCTTTTATATGGTCTATGGTTAACAGGATCGTGTCTCTGTCTAATGTGTCAATATTTTCTGACAGTTTATCTGACCACGCAGCGGCAGCACTGCACATCCAAGCTGACGCAATAGCTGGCCTAAGTATAATGCCTGAGTGTGTATATACAGACTTCAGGATCGCCTCCTACTTTCTATCAGCAGGTTCCTTGAGGGCGCCGTATCCGGAGACGGTAGTGCCACCTTTTTAGACAAACGTGTGAGCGCTTTATCCACCCTGGGGGGTGTTTCCCAACGTGACCTATCCTCTGGCGGGAAAGGGAACGCCATTAGTACCTTCTTAGGAATTACCAATTTTTTATCAGGGAAAGCCCACGCTTCTTCACACACTTCATTTAATTCATCTGATGGGGGAAAAACTACGGGTAGTTTTTTCTCCCCAAACATAATACCCTTTTTAGTGGTACCTGTAGTTATATCAGAAATGTGTAACACCTCTTTCATTGCCTCAATCATGCAGTGAATGGCCTTAGTGGGCATCAGGTTAGACTCATCGTCGTCGACACTGGTGTCAGTATCAGTGTCGACATCTGGGTCTGCTTGCGGTAGCGGGCGTTTTAGAGCCCCTGACGACCCATGCGACGCCTGGGCAGGCACGAGCTGAGAAGTCGGCTGTCCCACATTTGGCATGTCGTCAATTTTCTTATGTAAGGAGTCTATACGTGCACTCATTACTTTCCATAAGCTCATCCACTCAGGTGTCTGCCCCGCAGGGGGTGACATCCCTTCTAAAGGCATCTGCTCCGCCTCCACATCATTATCCTCATCAAACATGTCGACACAGCCGTACCGACACACCGCACACACACAAGGAATGCTCCGAATGAGGACAGGACCCACAAAAGCCCTTTGGGGGGACAGAGTGAGAGTATGCCAGCACACACCAGAGCGCCATATAATGCAGGGACTAACTGAGTTATGTCCCCTATAGCTGCTTTTTCTATATATTATATACTGCGCCTAAATTTAGTGCCCCCCCTCTCTGTTTTTACCCTGTTCTGTAGTGTAGACTGCAGGGGAGAGCCAGGGAGCTTCCTTCCAGCGGATCTGTGAAGGAGAAATGGCGCCAGTGTGCTGTGAGAGATAGCTCCGCCCCTTTTCCGCGGACTATTCTCCCGCTTTTTTCCATATTCTGGCAGGAGTATTTTCCACATATATAGCCTCTGGGACTATATATTGTGGAATTTTTTGCCAGCCAAGGTGTTATTATTGCTTCTCAGGGCGCCCCCCCCCCAGCGCCCTGCACCCTCAGTGACCGGAGTATGAAGTGTGTATGAGGAGCAATGGCGCACAGCTGCAGTGCTGTGCGCTACCTTGGTGAAGACTGATGTCTTCTGCCGCCGTTTTTCCGGACCTCTTCTTGCTTCTGGCTCTGTAAGGGGGACGGCGGCGCGGCTCCGGGACCGAACACCAAGGACTGGGCCTGCGGTCGATCCCTCTGGAGCTAATGGTGTCCAGTAGCCTAAGAAGCCCAATCCGGCTGCAAGCAGGCGAGTTCGCTTCTTCTCCCCTTAGTCCCTCGCTGCAGTGAGCCTGTTGCCAGCAGGTCTCACTGAAAATAAAAAACCTAAATCTATACTTTCTTTCTAAGGGCTCAGGAGAGCCCCTAGTGTGCATCCAACCTCGGCCGGGCACAAAATCTAACTGAGGCTTGGAGGAGGGTCATGGTGGGAGGAGCCAGTGCACACCAGGTAGTCATAAATCTTTCTAGAGTGCCCAGCCTCCTTCGGAGCCCGCTATTCCCCATGGTCCTTACGGAGTTCCCAGCATCCAATAGGACGTCAGAGAAATAATAGTGGCCTCACATAGGTGGGAGTAAACCGTGATCAGGGCCAAAACAAAAGTAGGGTGAGCAAACTATTAGCCCTAGCCAAAAAGGTGATAAGCAAGCCCAATGTAAAATGGTAGGTGGAACCACAGCAACTTCAGAGAGCATCCCAGTGACCGCCTCACTATATAGAGCACATCCCAATGATCACCTCACAAAACAAGGAACATCCCAGTGATCATCACACAGTATAGAGAGCATCATAGTGAGCACAGCACCACACAAAGAGAACAAACATATATAATGCAAAGTATTTATGCAAGGACATCCATCTGGCACCACAGATAAAATAAGAATTTACTTACCGATAATTCTATTTCTCGTAGTCCGTAGTGGATGCTGGGGACTCCGTCAGGACCATGGGGAATAGCGGGCTCCGCAGGAGACAGGGCACATCTAAAAAGCTTTTTAGGTCACATGGTGTGTACTGGCTCCTCCCCCTATGACCCTCCTCCAAGCCTCAGTTAGGTACTGTGCCCGGACGAGCGTACACAATAAGGAAGGATCTTGAATCCCGGGTAAGACTCATACCAGCCACACCAATCACACCGTACAACTTGTGATCTGAACCCAGTTAACAGTATGATAACAAAACGAAGTAGCCTCCGAAAAGATGGCTCACAACAATAGTAATAACCCGATTTTTGTAACAATAACTATGTACAAGCATTGCAGACAATCCGCACTTGGGATGGGCGCCCAGCATCCACTACGGACTACGAGAAATAGAATTATCGGTAAGTAAATTCTTATTTTCTCTAACGTCCTAGTGGATGCTGGGGACTCCGTCAGGACCATGGGGATTATACCAAAGCTCCCAAACGGGCGGGAGAGTGCGGATGACTCTGCAGCACCGAATGAGAGAACTCCAGGTCCTCCTTAGCCAGAGTATCAAAATTTGTAAAATTTTACAAACGTGTTCTCCCCTGACCACGTAGCTGCTCGGCAAAGTTGTAATGCCGAGACTCCTCGGGCAGCCGCCCAGGATGAGCCCACCTTCCTAGTGGAATGGGCATCTACATATTTCGTCTGTGGCAGGCCTGCCACAGAATGTGCAAGCTGAATTGTACTACAAATCCAGCGTGCAATAGACTGCTTAGAAGCATGAGCACCCAGCTTGTTGGGTGTATACAGTATAAACAGCAAGTCAGACTTTCTGACTCCAGCCGTCCTAACTATATATATATATATATATATTTTTAGGGCCCTGACCACGTCTAGTAACTTGGAGTCCTCCAAGTCCCTAGTAGCCGCAGGCACCACAAGAGGTTGTTTCAGGTGAAAACGCTGACACCCCTTCATGAAGAAACTGGAGACGAGTCCCAGTTCTGTCCTGTTCAAATGGAAAATTTTAATATGGGCTTTTGTAAGACAAAGCCGCCCATTCTGACAATCGCCTGGCCGAGGCCAGGGCTAACAACATGGTCACTTCCCATGTGAGATATTTGTCAACAGCATGGTCACTTTCCATGTGAGATATTTCAAATCCACAGATTTGAGCGGTTCAAACCAATATGATTTTAAGAAATCCCAACACTATGTTGAGATCTCACGGTGCCCCTAGGGGCACAAAAAAGCTGTATATGCAATACATCCTTTACAATCTGGACTTCAGGAACTGAATTCAATTCTTTCTGGAAGAAAATCTACAGGGCCGAAATTTAAATGTTAATGAACCCCAATTTGAGGTCCAAAACACTCCTGTTTTCAGGAAGTGTAGAAATCGACCTAGTTGAATTGCCGTTGTGGAGCCTTCCTGGCCTCACCCACGCAACATATTTTCACCACATGTGGTGATGACGTTGTGCGGTCACCTCCTTCCTGGCTTTGACCAGGGTAGGTATGACCTCTTATGGAATGCCTTTTCCCCTCAGGATCCGGCATTCAACCGCCATGCCGTCAAACGCAGCCGCGGTAAGTCTTGGAATAGACATGGTACTTGCTGAATCAAGTCCCTTCTTAGCTCCCCAGGCCCTTAGTCCTCTGTGAGCATTTCTTGAAGTTCCGGGTACCAAGTCCCTCTTGGCCAATCCGGAGCCACTAGTATAGTTCATACTCCTCTATGTCTTATAATTCTCAATACCATGGTTATGAGAAACAGAGGAGGGAACACATACACAGACTGGTACACCCACGGTGTTACCAGAACATCCACAGCTATCGCCTGAAGGTCTCATGACCTGGCGGAATACCTGTCCCGTTTTTGTTCGGGCGGGACGCCATCATGTCCACCTTTGGTCTTTGCCAACGGTCCACAATCATGTTGAAAAACTTCCCTATGAAGTTTCCACTCTCCCGGGTGGAGGTCATGCCTGCTGAGGAAGTCTGCTTCCCAGTCGTCCACTCCCGGAAAGAACACTGCTGACAGTGCTATCACATGATTTTCCGCCTAGCGAAAAATCCTTGCAGTTTTCACTGCCCTCCTGCTTCTTGTGCCGCCCTTCTGTTTACGTGGGCGACTGCCGTGATGTTATCCCACTGGATCAATACCGGCTGACCTTGAAGCAGAGGTCTAGCTAAGTTTAGAGCATTATAAATTTGCTCTAAGCTTATTTATGCGGAGAGAATTCTCCAGACTTAATCACACTTCCCTGGAAATTTTTTCCCTGTGTGACTGTTCCCCAGCCTCTCAGGCTGGCCTCCGTGGTCACCGGCATCCAATCCTGAATGCCGAATCTGCGGCCCTCTAGAAGATGAGCACTCTGTAATCACCACAGGAGAGACACCCTTTTCCTTGGATATAGGGTTATCCGCTGATGCATCTGAGGATGCGATCCGGACCATTTGTCCAGCAGATCCCACTGAAGAGTTCTTGCGGGAAATCTGCCGAATGGAATTGCTTCGTAATAAGCCACCATTTTTACCAGGACTCTTGTGCAATGATGCACTGACACTTTTCCTGGTTTTAGGAGGATCCCGATTAGCTCGGATAACTCCCTGGTTTTCTCCACTGGGAGAAACACGTTTTTCTGGACTGTGTCCAGAATCTTCCCTAGGAACAGTAGACGTGTCGTCGGAAAAAGCTGCGATTTTGGAATATTTAGAATCCACTCGTGCTGTCGTAGAACTACTTAAGATAGTGCTACTCCGACCTCCAACTGTTCTCTGGACCTTGTCCTTATCAGGAAAGCGTCCATGTTTCTTTTAAGAAAAATCATCATTCCGGCCATTACCTTGGTAAAGACCCGGGGCGCCGTGGACCATCCAAACGGCAGCGTCTGAACTGATAGTGACAGTTCTGTACCAGGAACCTGAAGTACCCTTGGTGAGAAGGGCAAATTTGGACCTGTAGGTAAACGTCCCTGATATCCAGTGACATCATATCGTCCCCTTCTTCCTGGTTCGCTATCACTGCTCCGAGTGACTCCATCTTGATTTGAACGCTTGTATGTAAGTGTTCAAATATTTCAGATCTCACCGAGCCGGTTGGCTTCAGTACCACAATATAGTGTGGAATACTACCCCCTTCCTTGTTGTAAGAAGGGTACTTTGATTATCACCTGCTGGGAATACAGCCTGTGAATTGTGTGAGGGGGAGACGTCTCGAATTTCCAATGTACACCTGGGATATTACATGTAGGATCCCGGAGTTCCCTTGCGAGTGTTGCTGAAACTCTTGAGATGACCCCCTACCGCACCTGAGTCCGCTTGTACGGCCCCAGCGTTATGCTGCGGACTTGGCAGAAGCCGTGAGGAGCTTCTGTTCCTGGGAATGATCTGCTTGCTGCAGTCTTCTTCCCTTTCCTCTCCCCCTGGGCAGATATGACTGGCCTTCGCCCGCCTGCCCGTATGGGGACGAAAGGACTGAGACTGAAAAGACTGTGTCCTTTTCTGCCAATATGTGACTCGGGGTAACAAAAGGTGGATTTTTCAGCTGTTGCCATGGCCACCAGGTCCAATGGACCGCCCCTTTATACGGCAATACTTCCATATGCCGTCTGGAATCTGCCTCACCTGACCACTGTCGTGTCTTCGTCTGGCAGATATGTACATCACATTTACTCTTTGATGCCAGAATGCAAATATGCCTCTGCGCATCACACATATATAGAAATGCATCCCTAAAATGCTCTATAGACAATAAAATCCTGTCCCTGTCAAGGGTATCAAAATTTTCAGTCAGGAAATCCGACCAAGCCCCCTCAGCGCTGCACATCCAGGCTGAGGCGATTGCTGGTCGTAGTATAACACCAGTATGTGTGTATATACTGTTATGATATTTTTCAGCTTCCTATCAGCTGGCTCCTTGAGGGCGGCCGTATCTGGAAACGGTAACGCCATGTTTTTTATATGCGTGTGAGCGCCTTGTCCACCCTAAGGTGTGTTTTCCAACTCGCCCTTACTACTGGCGGGAAAAAAAGGGTATACCGCCCATAACTTTCTGTCGGAGGAACCCCACGTATCATCACACACTTCATTTAATTTATCTGATTCAGGCAAAACTACAGGTAGTTTATTCCCACCCTACAAAATACCCTTATTTGTGGTACTTGTGGTATCAGAAATACGTAACACCTCCTTCATTGCCCTTAACATGTAACTTGTGGCCCTAAAGGAAAAATACGTTTGTTTCTTCACCGTCGACACTGGGGTCAGTGTCCGTGTCAGTGTCTGTCGACCGACTGAGGTAAATGGGCGTTTTTACAAGCCCCTGACGGTGTCTGAGACGCCTGGACCGATACTAATTTGTCCGCCGGCTGTCTCATGTCGTCAACCGGCTTGCAGCGTGTTGACATTATCACGTAATTCCATAAGTAAGCCATCCATTCTGGTGTCGACTCCCTAGAGAGTGACATCACCATTACAGGCAATTTTCTCCGTCTCCTCACCAACATTTTCCTCATACATGTCGACACACACGTACCGACCTACAGCACACACATACAGGGAATGCTCTGATAGAGGACAGGACCCACTAGCCCTTTGGGGAGACAGAGGGAGAGTTTGCCAGCACACACCAAAAGCGCCATAATGTATATAACAACCCTAGAAGGTGTTGTTTCTATATATGGGCTCTTAATATATAATTATATCGCCAATTTATGCCCCCCTTCTCTTTAACCCTGTTTCTGTAGTGCAGGGGAGAGTGGGAGCCTTCCTCACCAGCGGAGCTGGTCAGGAAAATGGCGCTGAGTGCTGAGGAGAATAAGCTCCGCCCCTTTCACGGCGGGCTTTTCTCCCGGTTATTAGGAAAACTGGCCTGGGTTAAATACATACATATAGCCTTAATGGCTATCTGTGATGTATTTATTTGCCAAATAGGTATTTATATTGCTGCCCAGGGCGCCCCCAGCAGCGCCCTGCACCCTCCGTGACCGTGTCAGTGAGCCGTGTAGCAACAATGGCGCACAGCTGCAGTGCTGTGCGCTACCTCTCTGAAGACTGTGAAGTCTTCTGCCGCCTGTTTCCGGACCTCCGTTCCGCCGTCTTTCTTCAGCGTCTGTAAGGGGGATCGGCGGCGCGGCTCCGGGACGAACCCCAGGCTGACCTGTGTTCCGACTCCCTCTGGAGCTCAGTGTCCAGTAGCCTAAAACTTCAATCCTCCTGCACGCAGGTGAGTTGCAAGTCTCTCCCCTAAGTCCCTCGTTGCAGTGATCCTGTCGCCAGCAGGAATCACTGATTAGAAACCTAAAAAAAACTTTACTAAACAGCTCCTTAAGAGAGCCATCCAGTTTGCACCCTTCTCGGACGGGCACAAAAACCTAACTGAGGCTTGGAGGAGGGTCATAGGGGGAGGAGCCAGTACACACCATGTGACCTAAAAAGCTTTTTAGATGTGCCCTGTCTCCTGCGGAGCCCGCTATTCCCCATGGTCCTGACGGAGTCCCCAGCATCCACTAGGACGTTAGAGAAATTAAATTTCCCAGTGGAGTCTATGGTCAATCTGGCCACACATCTCAGACAGATATTTATTTACAAAAAAAATAAAAAATCCCAGTAACCTCTCCTGGTCAGGCAATAACCCATCCTAACCAACCCCTACAACCAAGTAGCATTACCTACACTTTACCCTCAGCCATGATGTCAGCCGTCACACTCTAAAGAAACATGAGGCCTTTTAAAAACTCTCTCACACACTACAATGGTCTTGAGAAGTCTTGTACTTCTAATGACTTCTTCACATATACTGTTATCTACCAAGCCTATGAAACTGCTCTGGACACTGCAAAACAAACATACTCTTGCATCTTTTCTCAAACTCCCCCTAACCCCTAACCCATCAATGCTCATGCTCTTGCTTACTACAAAGACAATCGGGGTAATTCAGACCTGATCGCTGCTGTGCGTTTTAGTACAGTGGGCAATCAGGCACAAACTGCGCATGCACCGCAATGCATGGGTACAAAGCGGATCGCTGCTCAGCGATGGGTTTGTGCAATGGATCAGTTCGCACGGGCGAGATTGACAGGAAGAGGGTGTTTGTGAGTGTCAACTGACCGGTTTTCAGGGAGTGCCTGGAAAAATGCAGGCGTGTCCGTGCGTTAGCAGGGAGGGTTCCTGATGTAAATTCCGGTCCTGGACAGGCTGATGTGATCGCAGTGGCTGAGTAAGTCCTGGGCTGCACACAGACTGCACAAAATCTATTTTGTGCGTTCACACACTTGCACAGATAAAATACACTCCCCCTGTAGGCGGCGACTATCTGATCGCAGCAGTGCAAAAATCGCTTGCTAGCGATCAGGTCTGAATTAGGCCCAATATTGCTAAGACATAACATTATTTCCTCTTCCTAGACCACCAACATGCTCAATTCCACCTGTATCCTCTAGCAAATTAGGGCCTTACTTCATTGTTATACGCAAATGCAATTATGATTTTCTACGCTACAGAAATGTTAATGTTAGCAAGTGAAGATGACGCCCAGAAATGAAAAGAGACACCCACCGGAGCCATCGCAAACTAATTCGCAATCGCATACATATTGGAAGCCTAAACGTAAAAAAGAGGAACTCTGAGGTTAAGAATAGGCCTATGGCTATGCAAACTGGACATTAGCGACGCAGGAGCTATGTTTTTCATGTATGAGCTTGCAGCTGACAGCAGATACACGCCCTGAAAAACGGCCATGACACATACGCCTGCATTTTTTCAACCACTCCTATTCACTCCCTGTTAACACCTCCAAATGGTCACTTCCTGTTACTTACTTTCCCATGAAATCCTCAGTGCAAGCGGGACAGCGGCGTTACATTGATGCATGCGCACATGCAGTCTGACGATAATCTCTCAACTACATGATAATCGGCCATGGCGTACAAACATGAACTCGGACCTAACTTTTTAGATTTCTTTTATTTTCCTACTCTACTACTTCTCCACATGACAATTTATCTTCCCAAATCCATTGATCTTGTCTCATTGTCTTGTGTACCTCATCCGAACCTTAATTAAAGGCTGCAGTTACACATTTAGCAGTATCACATCGTTAATGATATCTTCTGATTGACTGCGCTGCACGGCCAACCAAAAGATACCGTAAACAACCAGCGGGAGCGTTCAGTTGTGGGTACACACAGTGTGATCCACACTATGGGCCGGATGTATGGACGCCCAACATTTTGTTGTAAGTAATTGCCCCTTTAAAAAAAAGTCCAAGTTCGGCCGACACCCTGCACGGCGGCCGGAATCAGGCGTCATTACATCCAGCCCCATATGTAGTTCCGATTTGCCCGGAAACTGCATATCGTGATGATATCGCTCAAGTGTGTACCCAGCCTAACTCTATCTCATATTACCAACCTATTTTTCAGCTCTCTTGACCTTCCAAAATTCTGCTTATTTTTCCCCCACACATCATATTTGGACCTTCTACATCCAGCCTTTCACAGATATTTGGGGAGTGATTTGCTCATCCCTTCAATGATTTATATATGATGGGGAACAATTGAAATGTGACCTAAATACTTTGTACTGTTTGCACAGTGGTGTTTATTTTCTTCTGAGGAATGTCCAACCTGGGCCACATTAAGCCACTTTTTCAAGGTTAACATCACTGGGAATAGGCAGCATTAATTCCATTCAAGGTGAACGGACCATGGGGGTAATTCCAAGTTGATCGCATCAGGACATTTTTTAGCAGTTGGGCAAAACCATGTGCACTGCAGGGGAGGCAGATATAACATTTGCAGAGAGAGTTAGATTTGGGTGGGTTATTTTATTTCTGTGCAGGGTAAATACTGGCTGCTTTATTTTTACACTGCAATTTAGATTGCAGATTGAACTCACCACACCCAAATCTCTCTCTCTCTGCACATGTTATATCTGCCCCCCCCCCCCCCCCCCCCCCCCCTGAGTGCACATGGTTTTACCCAACTGCTAAAAAATATCCTGCTGCGATCAACTTGGAATTACCCCCCATGGTCACAATATGATACAGAAGGTCATGGCTCCTCAACAATTCATACTTACTGCATTATGCACTCCTACATAACAATAATAAGGGTGATTCTCCAGAAAGTGAACATAAAGTCCCGTGCATCACACGCTTTCAAAAAACGTTTTCCTTTTAAACTGGTCTGTTAAGAAATTGTTGTTATATGAAAACTTAATTGCTTAGTAGCACTGAATTACCCTATAACTTAAGACCCACTAAAATCTTGTATTTTGGAGAAGTATGTGGTTTGAATTTGTGTAGCTGTCCCGTGCATCACAGAGAATCGCCCATAAGTGATACCTATTCCCAATAGTGGAACACGCAAGTGGCTGACCAAGGTGCAAAAATTGCTTCCCCCTACTCCTATATATTTATTGAATTTGTGCCAAGGTCAGCCAAAAAAAACCCCACCCTGACCCCCATCGCCAGGACCTGAGACACCTGTTCACTACACATACACAATAATCAGATGCATTAAACAATGCAGTAGTGTTCATTCTAGCACCTGTCACAATCCATGCAGTTCCTTTCCTGCCTGGAGCGTCGCTATCTCCTCTGGTGCTTCTAGCACACTCTGGTCTGTATGGCCGCCTTGAGATACAGACCAGAGTGTGCTAGAAGCACACTTAGCAGAGATTAATGGGAACAAATGTGCTCAGTGCCCCCAAAACTCCACTCACTGACAAAGGCAGTGGGTATGCAAGCATCAACTCAGCCTAACACAAGGACAGTTACCAGATACAGCATTATGGGGCTAATTCAGACCTGATCGTAGATCTGCTAAATTTAGTCACACTGACATGCGGGGGGACGCCCAGCACAAAGCTAGCCCGCCCGGCATGTCAGTCCCTGCCCCGTCGCACAAGTACAAAAGCATCGCACAGCGGCGATGCTTTTGTACTTCAGGAGTAGCTCCCAGCCAGCGCAGCTCCTGTGCGCTGGCAGGGAGCTACTCGTCGCTGCCCGAGTTGCAGCAGCTGCTTTTGATGTCACGCAGCCGCCGCGGCCCGCCCCCCCCCCCCTCAACGGTCCGGGCACGCCTGCGTTGCCCAGACCACACCCCCTGAACAGCGGCAGCCCGCCCCCTCCCGCCCAGTGACCGCCTCTGCCTGTCAATCAGGCAGAGGCGATCACAGGGCTACGACAGCTGTCGGCTGTCTGCCAGGCGCCGGCGCATGCGCAGTTCATACCTGATCGCTGCTGTGCGAAAACACACAGCACCGATCAGGTCTGAAAACACACAGCACCGATCAGGTCTGAATCAGCCCCTATGTCTATTGCATCCACTCTACCTCCTTCCATGCACCCAAAATGAATACTAGCTCACTTACGGCTCTTTCACTCTGGGTACAGGCTTTGGGGGTAATTCAGACCTGATCGCTCGCTAGCGTTTTTTGCAGCGCTGTGATCAGGTCAGAACTGCGCATGCGTATGCACCGCAATGCGCAGGCGCGTCGCTCAGGTACAAAGCGGATCGTCACTTAGCAATGGGTTTGTGCGAAGAATCCATTCGCATGGGCGATCGCAAGGCAATTGACAGGAAGCAGCCATTTGTGGGTGGTAACTGACCGTTTTCTGGGAGTGGTTTGAAAAACGCAAGCGTGTCCGTGCGTTTGCAGAGAGGGTTCCCGACGTCAATTCCGGTCCCGGACAGGCTGAAGTGATTGCAGGGGCCGAGTAAGTCCTGGGCTACTCACAAACTGCACAAGATCTGTTTGTACAGCTCTGCTACACATGCGATCGCACACTTGCAAAGTGAAAATACACTCCCCTATGGGCGGCGACTATCTGTTCGCAGCAGTGCAAAAAACCTCTAGCGAGCGATCAGGTCTGAATTTGTTTTTTTTACCCCCTACTGAAACTGCGTAATTCTGGCCAATGTGCTTATCATTGTGGAAGAGCACAGGCACACACACTTTAGCATACAGATGCATTTACGCACATGTACCAAGGTCACTGGACTGAACTTCAAGAGATGGGAAGGGAGTGCAGTATCGGAAGGCATGGACAGTCACAGTATTGTACTGTGACACAGGGAGTAATTCAGAGTTGATCGTATATGTGCTAAATTTAGCATATCTACGATCATTTACTCTGACATGCGGGGGGGACACCCAGCACGGGGCTAGTCCGCCCTGCATGTCAAACCCTACCGTCCCCCAACACAAGTACAAAAGCTTTTGTTCTTGACAAGTAGCTCCCTACCTGCGCAGCTCCTGCGCTCTGGCAGGGAGCTACTTGTCGCATCCTGGGTCGCATCAGCTGCGTGTGAAGTTACACAGCCGCCGTGGCCCACCCCCACAACAGTCCGGACACACCACCGTTGTCCGGACTGCGCCCCGCCAACGGCGTTCTAACGCCGTTGGCACACCCCCTCCCGCCCTGCGACAGCCTCTGCATGTCAATCAGGCAGAGGCGATCGCACCAGTTAGATGCTGATAGCATCTTACTGGCTGCGCATAGTAATTCAGACTGCGATCGCTGCCCTTGCAGCGATCCAGTCTGAATTACCCCCACAGTCTTCTCTAAAGGGGTCAGCCAAATGAAATATAGTTCCACCCAACTGTAGGCCCTTGGCTCACCAGGGGCCCCGGCACCTGCTGCATAACCAGTAGTTCAGCCTCTGCCCATTCCATATGATGCTACAATGGTGCTACAGTGGTATTCACAAAGCAACTCAATGCTACTCTGGTTAGATGACCTATGTGCGTGTAGTGTTAGCACAGCATAAAAAGGAAAGATTTTGGACTCAAAATGAAGACATACACTGAAAATAAGATTTTACTCACCGGTAAATCTATTTCTCGTAGTCCGTAGTGGATGCTGGGAACTCCGAAAGGACCATGGGGAATAGCGGCTCCGCAGGAGACTGGGCACAACTAAAAGAAAGCTTTTAGACTACCTGGTGTGCACTGGCTCCTCCCACTATGACCCTCCTCCAAGCCTCAGTTAGGATACTGTGCCCGGAAGAGCTGACACAATAAGGAAGGATTTTGAAACCCGGGTAAGACTCATACCAGCCACACCAATCACACCGTATAACTCGTGATACCATATCCAGTTAACAGTATGAAACATAACTGAGCCTCTCAACAGATGGCTCATAACAATAACCCTTTAGTTAGCAATAACTATGTACAATTGGGATGGGCGCCCAGCATCCACTACGGACTACGAGAAATAGATTTACCGGTGAGTAAAATCTTATTTTCTCTAACGTCCTAGTGGATGCTGGGAACTCCGAAAGGACCATGGGGATTATACCAAAGCTCCCAAACGGGCGGGAGAGTGCGGATGACTCTGCAGCACCGAATGAGAGAACTCAAAGTCCTCCTCAGCCAGGGTATCAAATTTGTAGAATTTAGCAACGGAGTTTGCCCCTGACCAAGTTGCAGCTCGGCAAAGTTGTAAAGCCGAGACCCCTCGGGCAGCCGCCCAAGATGAGCCCACTTTCCTCGTGGAATGGGCTGTTACTGATTTAGGATGCGGCAATCCAGCCGCAGAATGCTCCAGCTGAATTGTGCTACAAATTCAGCGAGCAATAGTCTGCTTAGAAGCAGGAGCACCTATTTTGATGGGTGCCTACAGGATAAAAAGCGAGTCAGTTTTCCTGACTCCAGCCGTCCTGGAAATATAAATTTTTAAGGCCCTGACTACGTCCAGTAACTTGGAATCTTCCAAGTCCCTAGTAGCCGCAGGCACTACAATAGGTTGGTTCAAGTGAAAAGCTGATACCACCTTAGGGAGAAACTGGGGACGAGTCCTCAATTCTGCCCTATCCATATGGAAAATCAGATAAGGGCTTTTATATGACAAAGCCGCCAATTCTGACACACGCCTGGCCGAAGCCAAGGCCAATAACATGACCACTTTCCACGTGAGATATTTCAAATCCACAGTTTTAAGTGGCTCAAACCAATGTGATTTTAAGAAACTCAACACCACGTTGAGATCCCAAGGTGCCACAGGAGGCACAAAAGGGGGGCTGAATATGTAGCACTCCCTTTACAAATGTCTGAACTCCAGGCAGTGAAGCCAGTTCTTTCTGGAAGAAAATCGACAGAGCCGAAATCTGGACCTTAATGGAACCCAAGTTTTAGGCCCATAGTCACTCCTGACTGTAGGAAGTGCAGAAAACGACCCAGTTGAAATTCCTCTGTTGGGGCCTTCCTGGCCTCACACCACGCAACATATTTTCGCCAAATACGGTGATAATGGTTTGCGGTTACTTCTTTCCTGGCTTTTATCAGCGTAGGAATGACTTACTCCCGAATGCCCTTTTCCTTTAGGATCCAGAACTCAACCGCCATGCCGTCAAACGCAGCCGCGGTAAGTCTTGGAACAGACAGGGCCCCTGCTGTAGCAGATCCTGTCTGAGCGGTAGAGGCCATGGGTCCTCTGATATCATTTCTTGAAGTTCTGGGTACCAAGCTCTTCTTGGCCCATCCGGAACCACGAGTATCAGTCTTACTCCTCGTTTTTTTATTATTCTCAGTACCTTTGGTATGAGAGGCAGAGGAGGGAATACATAAACCGACTGGTACACCCACGGTGTCACTAGAGCGTCCACAGCTATTGCCTGAGGGTCCCTTGACCTGGCGCAATATCTAGTTTTTTGTTTAGGCGGGACGCCATCATGTCCACCTGTGGCCTTTCCCAACGGTTTACCAACATTTGGAAGACTTCTGGATGAAGTCCCCACTCTCCCGGGTGTAGGTCGCGTCTGCTGAGGAAGTCTGCTTCCCAGTTGTTCACTCCCGGAATGAACACTGCTGACAGTGCTAAGACGTGATTTTCCGCCCATCGGAGAATCCTTGTGGCTTCTGCCATCGCCATCCTGCTTCTTGTGCCGCCCTGTCGATTTACATGGGCGACTGCCGTGATGTTGTCTGATTGGATCAGTACCGGCTGGTTTTGAAGCAGAGGCCTTGCCAGACTTAGGGCATTGTAAATGGCCCTCAGTTCCAGAATATTTATGTGTAGGGACGACTCCTGACTTGACCAAAGTCCTTGGAAATTTCTTCCCTGTGTGACTGCCCCCCCAGCCTCGAAGGCTGGCATCCGTGGTTACCAGGACCCAGTCCTGTATGCCGAATCTGTGGCCCTCTTGAAGATGAGCACTCTGCAGCCACCACAGTAGAGATACCCTGGTCCTTGGAGTCAGGGTTATCAGCCGATGCATCTGAAGATGCGATCCCGACCACTTGTCCAAGAGGTCCCACTGAAAGGTTCTTGCATGGAACCTGCCGAATGGAATTTTGCTTCGTAAGAAGCTACCATTTTCCCAGGACTCGTGTGCAGTGATGCACACAGATACCTGTTTTGGTTTGAGGAGGTCTCTGACTAGAGATGACAGCTCCTTGGCTTTCTCCTGCGGGAGAACACTTTTTTCTGTTCTGTGTCCAGAACCATCCCCAGGAACAGTAGGCGTGTGGTAGGAACCAGCTGTGACTTTGGAATGTATAGAATCCATCCGTGCTGTTGTAGCACTTCCCGAGATAGTGCTACTCCGACCAACAACTGCTCCTTGGACCTCGCCTTCATAAGGAGATCGTCCAAGTACGGGATCATTAAAACTCCCTTTTTTCGAAGGAGTATCATCATTTCTGCCATTACCTTGGTAAAGACCCTCGGTGCCGTGGACAGTCCAAACGGCAGTGTTTGGAATTGGTAATGGCAAACCTGTACCCCAAATCTGAGGTACTCCTGGTGAGGATGGTAAATGGGGACATGTAGGTAAGCATCCTTGATGTCCAGGGATACCATGTAATCCCCCTCCTCCAGGCTTGCAATAACCGCCCTGAGCGATTCCATCTTGAACTTGAATTTTTTTATGTATGTGTTCAAGGATCTCAAATTTAAAATGGGTCTCACCGAACTGTCCGGTTTTGGTACCACAAACAGTGTGGAATAGTAATCCCGTCCTTGTTGAAGTAGGGGCATCTTGACTATCACCTGCTGGGAATACAGCTTGTGAATTGCCTCTAGCACAGCCTCCCTGCCCAAGGGAGTTGTCGGCAAGGCAGATTTGAGGAAACGGCGGGGGGGGAGACGCCTCGAATTCCAGCTTGTACCCCTGAGATACTACTTGAAGGATCCAGGGATCCACCTGTGAGCGAGCCCACTGATCGCTGAAATTTTTGAGGCGGCCCCCCACCGTACCTGGCTACGCCTGTGGAGCCCCCGCGTCATGCGGTGGACTCAGAGGAAGCGGGGGAAGAATTTTGATTCTGGGAACTGGCTGACTGGTGCAGCTTTTTCCCTCTTCCCCCGTCTCTGTGCAGAAAGGAAGCGCCTTTGACCCGCTTGCTTTTCTGAAGCCGAAAGGACTGTACCTGATAATACAGTGCTTTCTCAGGCTGTGAGGAAACCTGAGGTAAAAAATTTTCTTCCCAGCTGTTGCTGTGGATACGAGGTCCCAGAGACCATCCCCAAACAATTCCTCACCCTTATAAGGCTCTATGTGCTTTTTAAAGTCAGCATCACCTGTCCAGTGTTGGGTCTCTAATACCCTCCTGACAGAATGGACATTGCATTAATTCTGGATGCCAGCCGGCAAAATATCCCTCTGTGCATCCCTCATATATAAGACAACGTCTTATGTTCGCAAAATAGTATCCCTGTTTGACAGGGTTACAGACCACGCTGCAGCAGCACTATCTGCAGGTCTCAGTCTAGTACCTGAGTGTGTAAATACAGACTTCAGGATAGCCTCCTGCTTTTTATCAGCGGGTACCTACAAAGTGGCCGTATCCTAAGACGGCAGTGCCACCTTTTTTGACAAACGTGTGAGCGCCTTATCCACCCTAGGGGAAATCTCCCAGCGTAACTTATCCTCTGGCGGGAAAGGGTACGCCATCAGTAACTTTTTAGAAATTACCAGTTTCTTATCGTGGGAAACCACGCTTTTTCACACTTCATTCACTCATTTGATGGGGGAACAAAACACTGCCTGCTTTTTCTCCCCAAACATAAAACCCTTTTTTAGTGGTACTTGGGTTAATGTCAGAAATGTGTAACACATTTTTTATTGCCGGGATCATGTAACGGATGTTCCTAGTGGATTGTGTATATGTCTCAACCTCGTCGACACTGGAGTCAGACTCCGTGTCGACATCTGTGTCTGCCATCTGAGGGAGCGGCCGTTTTTGAGCCCCTGATGGCCTTTGAGACGCCTGGGCAGGCGCGGGCTGAGAAGCCGGCTGTCCCATAGCTGTTACGTCATCCAGCCTTTTATGTAAGGAGTTGACACTGTCGGTTTATACCTTCCACCTATCCATCCACTCTGGTGTCGGCCCCACAGGGGGCGACATCACATTTATCGGCATCTGCTCTGCCATCACATAAGCCTCCTCATCAAACGTGTCGACACAGCCGTACCGACACACCGCACACACACAGGGAATGCTCTGACTGAGGACAGGACCCCACACAGCCCTTTGGGGAGACAGAGAGAGAGTATGCCAGCACACACCAGAGCGCTATATAATTTAGGGATTAACACTATATTGAGTGAATTTTCCCCAATAGCTGCTTGTATATACAATATTGCGCCTAAATTTAGTGCCCCCCCTCTCTTTTTAACCCTTTGAGCCTACAAACTACAGGGGAGAGCCTGGGGAGCTGTCTTCCAGCTGCACTGCTGTGAAGAGAAAATGGCGCCAGTGTGCTGAAGAAGATAGCTCCGCCCCTTTTTCACTGACTTTTCTCCCGCTTTTTTATGGATTCTGGCAGGGGTATTTATCACATATATAGCCTCTGGGGCTATATATTGTGATATATTTGCCAGCCAAGGTGTTTTTATTGCTGCTCAGGGCGCCCCCCCCCAGCGCCCTGCACGCTCAGTGACCGGAGTGTGAAGTGTGCATGAGGAGCAATGGCGCACAGCTGCAGTGCTGTGCGCTACCTTGGTGAAGACCGATGTCTTCTGCCGCCGATTTTCCGGACCTCTTCTTGCTTCTGGCTCTGTAAGGGGGACGGCGGCGCGGCTCCGGGAACGAACACCAAGGCCAGTTCCATGCGGTCGATCCCTCTGGAGCTAATGGTGTCCAGTAGCCTAAGAAGCCCAAGCTAGCTGCAAGCAGGTAGGTTCGCTTCTTCTCCCCTTAGTCCCTCGATGCAGTGAGCCTGTTGCCAGCAGGTCTCACTGTAAAATAAAAAACCTAAAATAAACTTTCTTTCTAGGAGCTCAGGAGAGCCCCTAGTGTGCATCCAGCTCGGCCGGGCACAGAAATCTAACTGAGGCTTGGAGGAGGGTCATAGTGGGAGGAGCCAGTGCACACCAGGTAGTCTAAAAGCTTTCTTTTAGTTGTGCCCAGTCTCCTGCGGAGCCGCTATTCCCCATGGTCCTTTCGGAGTTCCCAGCATCCACTAGGACGTTAGAGAAATATGGATTACTACAGGGCTCAACAAATCTCAGGGCCAGGTCCCTGTGGCCCCTAGATTTTGCTGCCTGGCTACCAGATTTTGCAGGGATCTAGGAAGAGGGAAGCAACTCCTGGTCAGCCCCAGCAGCGATTTGTGGGTGTGCCTGTATTGCGGTGGCCATTTCATGCACAAGAGTGCAAGTGCTGAGTGTCCATCCTGGCCTGCGCCGACTCCTCCTGTCCATTCCAGGCTGTGCTGTCTGCTGTTTCTAAACTCTGGCTGCATTGAGCTCTCCGGTAAGAGGGGGACTATGGCCGGGGATTGCAGCTTCGTAAGGGGTAGTGATGTGGCCACAGGGGAGGGATTTGCCTACGGGGTACCCTCTTAGTTTGCGACCATGGGTGTTGGATTGCCCAGGGGATGGGGGAGTTGGCCAGTAATGTGGCTTCGGGAAGGCAGGACGACTCAGACTTTCGTTTTTATGGGACGGTGGTCTGGCTCCTACCTTTTCATTGTGGCTCCTAGATTTTAGAATTATTTATTAAGCTCTAGATTAATAATTAGTCACGTTGCATATACAGTTTAGCTTGGACACCATGGCCCTCATTCCGAGTTGTTCGCTCGCTAGCCGCTTTTCGCAGCAGTGCACACGCTAAGCCGCCGCCCTCTGGGAGTGAATCTTAGCTTAGCAGAATTGCGAACGAAATATTCGCAATATTGCGAAAAGATTTTTCTTTGCAGTTTCTGAGTAGCTCCAGACTTACTCTTCCAGTGCGATCAGTTCAGTGCTTGTCGTTCCTGGTTTGACGTCACAAACACACCCAGCGTTCGCCCAGACACTCCCCCGTTTCTCCAGCCACTCCCGCGTTTTTCCCAGAAACGGCAGCGTTTTTTCACACACTCCCATAAAACGTTCAGTTTCCGCCCAGAAACACCCACTTCCTGTCAATCACACTACGATCACCAGAACGAAGAAAAAACCTCGTAATGCCGTGAGTAAAATACCAAACTTCTTAGCAAATTTACTTGGCGCAGCCGCAGTGCGAACATTGCGCATGCGCAGTTAGCGGAAAATCGCACCGATGCGAAGGAAAAGAACGAGCGAACAACTCGGAATGAGGGCCCATAGTGTAATATTTGAAACTCAAAATGTTATTTAAAAGTATTAGTAAAGGTTCATTAACATCTTGGAGGAGTCTTGGTCAGTTTGACCTTCAAATTTAAAGAAGTGCTAATAGTAAGTGCAAAATACACTGGGATTTACTCTTAATATTAGTACTGATATAAACTGCAAAACAGCTTCTGCTTCTAAAATAAGATTTTACTCACCGGTAAATCTATTTCTCGTAGTCCGTAGTGGATGCTGGGAACTCCGAAAGGACCATGGGGAATAGCGGCTCCGCAGGAGTCTGGGCACAACTAAAAGAAAGCTTTTAGACTACCTGGTGTGCACTGGCTCCTCCCACTATGACCCTCCTCCAAGCCTCAGTTAGGATACTGTGCCCGGAAGAGCTGACACAATAAGGAAGGATTTTGAATCCCGGGTAAGACTCATACCAGCCACACCAATCACACCGTATAACTCGTGATACCATATCCAGTTAACAGTATGAAACATAACTGAGCCTCTCAACAGATGGCTCATAACAATAACCCTTTAGTGAACAATAACAATGTACAATTATTGCAGACAATCCGCACTTGGGATGGGCGCCCAGCATCCACTACGGACTACGAGAAATAGATTTACCGGTGAGTAAAATCTTATTTTCTCTAACGTCCTAGTGGATGCTGGGAACTCCGAAAGGACCATGGGGATTATACCAAAGCTCCCAAACGGGCGGGAGAGTGCGGATGACTCTGCAGCACCGAATGAGAGAACTCAAGGTTCTCCTCAGCCAGGGTATCAAATTTGTAGAATTTTGCAAACGTGTTTGCCCCTGACCAAGTAGCAGCTCGGCAAAGTTGTAAAGCCGAGACCCCTCGGGCAGCCGCCCAAGATGAGCCCACCTTCCTTGTAGAATGGGCTTTAACTGATTTAGGATGCGGCAGTCCAGCCGCAGAATGCGCCAGCTGAATTGTGCTACAAATCCAGCGAGCAATAGTCTGCTTTGAAGCAGGAGCACCCAGTTTGTTGGGTGCATACAGGATAAATAGCGAGTCAGTTTTCCTGACTCCAGCCGTCCTGGAAACATAAATTTTCAAGGCCCTGACTACGTCCAGTAACTTGGAATCCTCCAAGTCGCTAGTAGCCGCAGGCACCACAATAGGTTGGTTCAAGTGAAAAGCAGATACCACCTTAGGGAGAAACTGGGGACGAGTCCTCAATTCTGCCCTATCCATATGGAAAATCAGATAAGGGCTTTTATATGACAAAGCCGCCAAATCTGATACACGCCTGGCCGAAGCCAAGGCCAATAACATGACCACTTTCCACGTGAGATATTTTAGATCCACGGTCTTTAGTGGCTCAAACCAATGCGATTTTAGGAAACTCAACACCACGTTGAGATCCCAGGGTGCCACTGGAGGCACAAAAGGGGGCTGAATATGCAGCACTCCTTTTACAAATGTCTGAACTTCAGGTAGTGAAGCTAGTTCTTTTTGGAAGAAAATCGACAGAGCCGATATCTGTACCTTAATGGAGCCTAATTTTAGGCCCATAGTTACTCCTGCCTGTAGGAAGTGCAGAAATCGACCCAGCTGAAATTCCTCTGTTGGGGCCTTATTGGCCTCACACCAAGCAACATATTTCCGCCATATGCGGTGATAATGTTTTACAGTTACATCTTTCCTGGCTTTAATCAGCGTAGGAATGACATCCTCCGGAATGCCCTTTTCCTTTAGGATCCGGCGTTCAACCGCCATGCCGTCAAACGCAGCCGCGGTAAGTCTTGGAACAGACAGGGCCCCTGCTGCAGCAGGTCCTGTCTGAGCGGCAGAGGCCATGGGTCCTCTGAGATCATCTCTTGAAGTTCTGGGTACCAAGCTCTTCTTGGCCAATCCGGAACCACAAGTATTGTCCTTACTCCTCGTTTTCTTATTATTCTCAGTACCTTTGGTATGAGAGGCAGAGGAGGGAACACATAAACTGACTGGTACACCCACGGTGTCACTAGAGCGTCCACCGCTATCGCCTGAGGGTCCCTTGACCTGGCGCAATATCTTTTTAACTTTTTGTTGAGACGGGACGCCATCATGTCCACCTGTGGCCGTTCCCAACGATTTACAATCAGTGTGAAGACTTCTGGATGAAGTCCCCACTCTCCCGGGTGGAGGTCGTGCCTGCTGAGGAAGTCTGCTTCCCAGTTGTCCACTCCCGGAATGAACACTGCTGACAGTGCTAGTACGTGATTTTCCGCCCATCGGAGAATCCTTGTGGCTTCTGCCATTGCCGTCCTGCTTCTTGTGCCGCCCTGGCGGTTTACATGGGCGACCGCCGTGATGTTGTCTGATTGAATCAGCACTGGTTGGTTTTGAAGCAGGGGCTCTGCTTGACTCAGGGCGTTGTAAATGGCCCTTAGTTCCAGTATATTTATGTGTAGTGAAGTCTCCTGACTTGACCACTGTCCTTGGAAGTTCCTTCCCTGAGTGACTGCCCCCCATCCTCGGAGGCTTGCGTCCGTGGTCACCAGGACCCAGTCCTGTATGCCGAATCTGCGGCCCTCTAGAAGATGAGCACTCTGCAGCCACCACAGCAGAGACACCCTGGTTCTTGGAGACAGGGTTATTAGCCGATGCATCTGAAGATGCGATCCGGACCATTGGTCCAACAGGTCCCACTGAAAGATTCTGGCATGGAACCTGCCGAAAGGAATTGCTTCGTAAGAAGCCACCATCTTTCCCAGGACTCGCGTGCAGTGATGCACCGACACCTGTTTTGGTTTCAGGAGGTCTCTGACTAGAGATGACAACTCCTTGGCTTTCTCCTCCGGGAGAAACACTTTTTTCTGGACTGTGTCCAGAATCATTCCCAGGAACAGTAGACGTGTCGTCGGAACCAGCTGTGACTTTGGAATATTCAGAATCCAACTGTGCTGGTGTAGCACCTCCTGAGATAGTGCTACTCCTACCAACAACTGCTCCCTGGATCTCGCCTTTATTAGGAGATCGTCCAAGTACGGGATAATTAAAACTCCCTTTTTTCGAAGGAGTATCATAATTTCCGCCATTACCTTGGTAAACACCCTCGGTGCCGTGGACAGTCCAAACGGCAGCGTCTGGAATTGGTAATGGCAATTCTGTACCGCAAATCTGAGGTACTCCTGGTGAGGATGATAAATGGGGACATGCAGGTAAGCATCCTTGATGTCCAGGGATACCATGTAATCCCCCTCGTCCAGGCTTGCAATAACCGCCCTGAGCGATTCCATCTTGAACTTGAATTTTTTAATGTATGTGTTCAAGGATTTCAAATTTAAAATGGGTCTCACCGAACCGTCCGGTTTCGGTACCACAAACAGTGTGGAATAGCAACCCCGTCCTTGTTGAAGTAGGGGCACCTTGACTATCACCTGCTGGGAATACAGCTTGTGAATTGCCTCTAGCACAGCCTCCCTGCCCAAGGGAGTTGTTGGCAAGGCAGATTTGAGGAAACGGCGGGGGGGAGACGCCTCGAATTCCAACTTGTACCCCTGAGATACTACTTGAAAGATCCAGGGATCCACCTGTGAGCAAAACCACTGATCGCTGAAATTTTTGAGGCGGCCCCCCACCGTACCTGGCTCCGCCTGTGGAGCCCCACCGTCATGCGGCGGACTTGGAAGAAGCGGGGGAGGACTTTTGCTCCTGGGAACCTGCTGTTTGTTGCAGCCTTTTTCCCCTACCTCTGCCTCTGGACAGAAAAGACCCGCCTTTTCCTCGCCTGTTTTTCTGGGTCCGAAAGGACTGTACGTGATAAAACGGCGCTTTCTTAGGCTGTGAGGGAACATGGGGTTAAAATGCTGACTTCCCAGCTGTTGCTGTGGAAACTAGGTCCGAGAGACCATCCCCGAATAACTCCTCACCCTTATAAGGCAAAACTTCCATGTGCCTTTTGGAATCTGCATCCCCTGTCCACTGCCGAGTCCATAAGCCTCTCCTAGCAGAAATGGACAATGCACTTATTTTAGATGCCAGCCGGCAGATCTCCCTCTGTGCATCTCTCATGTAGGAGACTGAGTCTTTTATATGCTCTATGGTTAGCAGAATAGTGTCCCTGTCTAGGGTGTCAATATTTTCTGACAGGGAATCTGACCATGCAGCGGCAGCACTGCACATCCATGCTGACGCAATAGCTGGTCTAAGTATAATGCCTGAGTGTGTATATACAGACTTCAGGATCGCCTCCTGCTTTCTATCCGCAGGCTCCTTCAGGGCGGCCGTATCCGGAGACGGAAGTGCCACCTTTTTAGACAAACGTGTGAGCGCTTTATCCACCCTAGGAGGTGTTTCCCAACGTGCCCTATCCTCTGGCGTGAAAGGGAACGCCATTAGTAATTTTTTAGAGATTACCAATCTTTTATCGGGGAAAGCCCACGCTTCTTCACACACTTCATTTAATTCTTCAGATGGGGGAAAAACATTTAATTCTTCAGATGGGGGAAAAACTACGGGTAGTTTTATCTCCCCAAACATAATACCCTTTTAAGTGGTACCTGGGTTTATATCCGAAATGTGTAACACCTCTTTCATTGCCTCAGTCATGCAACGAATGGCCCTAGTGGACATTAGATTAGACTCATCGTCGTCGACACTGGTATCAGTATCCGTGTCGACATCTGCGTCTGCCATCTGAGGTAGCGGGCGTTTTAGAGCCCCTGATGGCCTTTGAGACACCTGGGCAGGCACGAGCTGAGAAGCCGGCTGTCCCACATTTGGCATGTCGTCAAATTTTTTGTGTAAGGAGTCGACACTTGCACGTAATTCCTTCCATAAAACCATCCACTCAGGTGTCTGCCCCGCAGGGGGTGACATCACTTCTATAGGCATCTGCTCCGCCTCCACATAATTTTCCTCATCAAACATGTCGACACAGCCGTACCGACACACCGCACACACACCGGGAATGCTCTAACAGAGGACAGGACCCCACAGAAGCCCTTTGGGGAGACAGAGAGAGAGTATGCCAGCACACACCAGAGCGCTATATAATGCAGGGAGTAACTGAATTATGTCCCCTATAGCTGCTATAATATTTACTGCGCCTAAATTTAGTGCCCCCCCTCTCTTTTTTACCCTTTCTGTAGTGTAGACTGCAGGGGAGAGCCAGGGAGCTTCCTTCCAGCGGAGCTGTGAGGGAGAAATGGCGCCAGTGTGCTGAGGGAGATAGCTCCGCCCCTTTTTCGCGGACTTTTCTCCCGCTTTTTTAAGGATTCTGGCAGGGGTAATTATCACATATATAGCCTCTGGGGCTATATATTGTGATTGTTTTGCCAGCCAAGGTGTTTTTATTGCTGCTCAGGGCGCCCCCCCCCCAGCGCCCTGCACCCTCAGTGACCGGAGTGTGAAGTGTGTATGAGGAGCAATGGCGCACAGCTGCAGTGCTGTGCGCTACCTTGGTGAAGACAGAAGTCTTCATGCCGCCGATTTTCCAGACTTCTTCTTGCTTCTGGCTCTGTAAGGGGGACGGCGGCGCGGCTCCGGGAACGAACACCAAGGCCAGTTCCATGCGGTCGATCCCTCTGGAGCTAATGGTGTCCAGTAGCCTAAGAAGCCCAAGCTAGCTGCAAGCAGGTAGGTTCGCTTCTTCTCCCCTTAGTCCCTCGTTGCAGTGAGCCTGTTGCCAGCAGGTCTCACTGTAAAATAAAAAACCTAAAATATACTTTCTTTCTAAGAGCTCAGGAGAGCCCCTAGTGTGCATCCAGCTCGGCCGGGCACAAAAATCTAACTGAGGCTTGGAGGAGGGTCATAGTGGGAGGAGCCAGTGCACACCAGGTAGTCTAAAAGCTTTCTTTTAGTTGTGCCCAGACTCCTGCGGAGCCGCTATTCCCCATGGTCCTTTCGGAGTTCCCAGCATCCACTAGGACGTTAGAGAAAATATATTCCTTAGCAATCACATGTGCATACACTTCCTGTTTGTGTTACAGCTTTAGTGTTCCCACCAGGAGCAGGGAAGTATGCCTGGTACGCTGCAAGTCGGAAAAGACGGAGTGGCCCCGGCAGCATCACCATTCGGGGTGGTATGGCGCCCTCTGCATGCTTACGGAGTGCTGGGCTTCCCTTAAACTCTCACTTTACTGTGTATAGATGACGTGCATATGTGCACTGCCTTTATTTATACAGCAGTGGCAGGCTGTTTTAGCCAGGCGACTCTAAAGGGGCAGGGCGCATTTTGCCCTTTAAAAATCCTAGAGTGAAGCGTCCGGATAAACAGCCTAACGTGAACATTATAGCTTGGAATGCATCAACTGGAAGTGCCGCTGTAGTATTCAGATAGACAATTCCTCAGTGTAAAACTCAATATAAAGTACTAACATACTAATTAGGCCAAATGGGCTCCTACTGTTAAAGTCATTTTTTTCAATTATATTAATAAAGCATTAAAATCAAGCTCACACAAAGAAATAACTATGTTGGGTATTCACTGCGATACTAACAAGCATGCACCTACACATTCCATCAGAAAGCATAGGCCTCTGATCACCAATGACACAGCTAGTATATATCATACCAATTTTTTGGGGGGGAGAAATGTTATTAAAAAAATAAATAAACATACATCAGAGTAATTTATAAGAAAATAAACTCTATCCATAGTAGATTATTGATATTCTTGTCTTTATACTGTATGTTCACACCACTAACATGAATATTGATTCCTTATTCACTTACACTTCAGTACTGTCAGCAATTGCATCAGTCTATGCACAGGACACCTTCATTTATTAACAGTAATGCAAAAGTGAATTAACTTCTAACCCATATACATTTGTTCTCAGCCTAAAGCATCCATTTATTGGGGATCTTTACCAAGCACCATTAGATATTCTTGTCTTCTTCAGAGCTTTCAAAACATCACCGGTATGATAGGACACTAACTCAAACAGATTTTACACCAAAAATGTACTTACAGTACTTAAACTTCGTTCATGGGCTTCATCCAAAACTATTGTGCTGAATTTGATAAGGTTGGGGTCAGTCAGAGTGTGTCTCAACAAGCAGCCATCAGTCAGGTATATCATTTCAGTTTTCTATTGGAAATTGTACATAAAATTTGTATACATTAGGTTGTAAACATACTTTTAATATATTTCTGTAAATTATCATCCAAGTGTGCCAATAACAATTTTTCTGTTGCCAAGCGTCAAACCGATATGTGGACATCGATATTCTGTCAGGGTATCAGCAAAACACTGCATGTAATCCCTGACTCACCAATCCTGATAATTTTTGGTCAGAATTGTTATGCTGAACTGCTCTGATTTCTCAACCCAGGAGGCAGCACCAGAATGGGGTATCTCCCCATCCCAATAGCTGCCTAAAGTATTGGAACCATTAATCAGATTCCAGTTTAGAGATAACAAATAACACATTTATTACACTAAGAACGAACAGCTACATATTTGTTTCTCTTCTATTTAACCATTGTTTTATTCAGGGAGACGGTGAGTGAATAACACTCAACCAAGCAAGAATAAATTCATATACATTGTAAAATGAACAGGTGCCTATTGATCATGTTCCAGGTCACTTCCATGGTGACATCACCTATGTGGTGTAAAGAGATTTCACTTTGCATGCTGGGGTATCCTTCATTTCTATACAAACAGTACACTCATCACAGGTCCAGCAAATCACCAGAAGACTTCCAGTCTAAAGTCTGCAGCCAGCCAGCTACTGACATAATTACACTGACTGTGGGCAGAAAGGCTTTAAGAATAGAGCGGTTAATGCAGACGCTTAAGAGTAAATCTTTCACATTTCTCCATTAACATCACAAAAAAAATCAAAATATAATAAGTAATATTTTGTTATTCATTTCAGACTGATAAATGTGTATTTAATCAATTGAAAAATACATAAATCTGCTACATATATAATTCATTTTTTGGGTTTACATTTCAACAACTTTACATTGTTAGAATTACAGAGGGAGAATTGGAATCAACCATCAAATCCCTTACAAATGGGAAATCCCCGGGGCCTGACGGTATGTCAGCGTCCTATTACAAATTACTTCTTCCACACTTAAGCGAACACCTTAGACCAGTGGTTCCCAAACTTTTTTAGTCCAAGGCACCCTTTGGGTCTTCCTGACTTTTTCAAGGCACCCTTAAGCCGAAATAATTACCGAACTGTCCCTTTTTTTACATGCCGCTGTCCGCCGAGGAGAGGAGCGCTGCGCCACGAGGGGGGAAGGTGGAGGAGGGAGCCGGAGCAGCGCACTGTAATTGGTGGAGGCGCTGCTGCTGCTGTCCCTTTCCTTCACCATAGGCTGCCCTCCACCGCTGTGAATGCTGGGAAGTAGAGGGGCAGCTGCAGCAGCGCCTCCACCAATTACAGTGCCCTGCTCCACTCCTGAGTCCCCTCCCTCCTCCTTCTTCTCCCCTGCCCGGGATCTGCGGCTGCCTGACAGTGACTGCCTGCATCGAGGAGCCTGACTGCCAGCGGAGACTGCAAGTATAATCTGTTCTATCTATCTCTCTATCTGTCTGTCTATATATATTCTGTCTGTCTGCCGTAATGTGCAAAAAAGGGGACGCTGTCTGCCGTAATGTGCAAAAAAGGGGACGTTGTCTGCCGTAATGTGTAAAAAAGGGGACGCTGTCTGCCGTAATGTGTAAAAAAGGGGACGCTCTCTGCCGTAATGTGTAAAAAGGGGAATCTGTCCGGCGTAACGTGTAAAAGGGGCTCTACCTGGTGTAATTGCATTGCCCCTGTTTTACATTGTATGGGGCTCCGATGCCGTTTCTTGCACACAGTGCTAAAATGTCTAGTTACAGCACTGTTGCTAGGTATCCATTTCCCTGGCCCTGAGCAAATTCCCCTCACCAGATCCTCTCCAGGGGTGAGGGGGTGGACTTGGATGGGATGGGGGGGTAAAGCATTTTGTCGCACCTGGGCCCACCGCTCGCTAGTTCCGCCACTGGTGCAGAGTGTGCGGGCCCCTGGGTCCAGAGGGGGGCCGCACCGCACACACACCACCCATTTTTCGATACTTACCTTTCCGGCGTCCATTGGTGTTCGTGTGTTCCCCTCCTCTCCCGTAGCCGCCACCGCTGCTGCTAGCGCACTGAGCACTACAGCGCATGCACAGGACTCCGAAAAAATGGCGCTGCGCCTATTTTTTCGGCGTCCTGCGCATGCACTGTAGAGTCTCTAGTGCTCAGAGGGAGGTATAAGTCACCCCCTCCTATAGATTTCCCTATGCAGCATCTCACATACAGAATCACATATTAATATTTTACTCACTTTCTCAGCCAGCTCCTCTGTCACAGCAGCCAGGACTTCAATCAGCCGTCAGGACCCTTGCCCAGCGCACTCCTCGGCCACTCCAGGGCACTCCTCGGCCACTCCAGGGCACTCCTCGGCCACTGCAACCTGCTTACACCTGCACCCCCTGCCGGCTGATTCCAGTCACAGGTTCCCCAAAGCACCCTGTCACAACCTGCACAATAACACCTTCCCTCCCCACAGGGTGACTCCCCCAGCATCTGAGCTGGCTAACTTTGGGCACAGCCACAGCACATCCCACACAAACACCCACCCCCCCTCCTCTCTGCGCTGGCTAACTCCACACTGGCCAGCCGCAGCTCTCCTCTTCCTCCCTCCCCCGCCGGCTAACTCCACACTGCCCAGCTGCAGCTGCCGCCTACACTCTCTCCCTGCCCCTGCGCCCTCCCCACCGGGCGCCTGCTCTGTGCACGCTGCGGTAATCAGCCTGCACTCTCTCCCTCCGGCTCGCCTTCCGACACCCCTCCCCCCTCCCCTAACTGTGCGCACTGTACTGCCAGCACCCACTAGCCCCGGCGTCGGCTAACAGAGCGGGCTGCACTGCCTCCTCCTGCTGCCCGTACTCCCCTCCCGTAGCCACATGCGGACACATTCCGCACACCACGTCCCGGCGCCGCCCACGACAGGCGAAAAAAAAAAAAAAGCGGACAAGCGGCTGCTAGGCTGCGGCACCCCTGTCACAGCGCCGCGGCACCCCAGGGAGCCGCGGCGCACAGTTTGGGAACTACTGCCTTAGACAATTGTATAACACGCTTTTAGAGGGACACCCCGCCCCAACAGATTTTAACACGGCCCGAGTCATAATCCTTCCTAAACCTAACAAGGATCACACTTTAGTGTCATCCTATCGCCCAATCTCGCTGCTGAACCAAGATTTCAAAATATTCACAAAGATTCTTGCCACACGCCTCCAAGCAGTTCTACCAAAACTACTACATCCTGCGCAAACAGGATTTATGAGACACAAACACTCAGTGCACAATGTTCGCTCATTACTGGCAGCTATGTACAAAACTCACGACTCATCAGAGCTAGACAATATGGTACTAAGCTGTGACGCAGACAAAGCCTTTGATCGAGTGTCATGGGCCCACATTGACAGAATACTCAAACTGCAAAACTTTGGCACTGCTTTTGTTAAAGTATTTCATAGTATCTATCAAACGCCACAAGCATTTCTGACGGTGAATGGCCACAATTCAAGACTATTCGCCTTACATCAAGGCACCAGACAAGGCTGCCCCTTGTCCCCCCTATTATTTAACTTAGCCTTAGACCCCCTCCTTCGCCACTTCTGCAGAGAAAATAGATGGCACGGCATAAAACTGGCCAATCACGAAATCAAATTCTCAGCATTTGCAGATGACATCCTACTTTATTTTAGCAACCCCCGAAAAGCCATGCCATACCTACTCAACATCCTATACTCATTTGAACTAGTTTCTGGCTTCAAAATTAATCCCTCCAAAACAGAAGCCTTAGCCTTCTTTCCCTCAATAAAGACAGGTTGGGGGGACACGTTCCCATTCCATTGGGCCACAAACAATTGCATTACATACCTAGGCATTAAATTTCCTGATCACCCATCCAAACTTTACTCGCTTAATTTTCCCCCATTATTGACCAGGACATATACAGACTTCGCCAGATGGTCCCATCTCCCCCTTACGTATACTGGCAGGAGCCACCTGTATAAAATGATTAGCTTCCCTCGCTTCCTTTATGTACTACAGATGCTCCCACTGATCCCGCCCAAACATGCGCTAGCTCAACTGGACAAAGCACTGTCCAAATTCATTTGGGCGGACAAACATCCTAGATTTTCATTATTCAAACTACGCCAACCCCGCTCTCTTGGAGGCCTTAATTTACCATGCCTTTATTCCTACGCCCTGGCTGCCAACTACAGGATAGTCTTGGACTGGATTGGCGGACGAGACGTATACGCCAACACACAGTTGGAGCAATCTTTTATCCCATCCCAGGCTCTGGCATCCTTACTACACACCACTCCCGCCTCCATTCCACACAGTGTGTCAAACAACATACTTATTTCCACCACCTGCCTTGCATGGAGACAGACCCGCTCACGATTGAAACTACCCCGACATACATCATTATTTCTACCTCTCTGGAATAACCCAGAATTCAAACCTCATAACACCTCCCCCATATTTCAGACTTGGCACGATGGTGGGCTGAAATTCATTCACCATTTCTTACATGCAGAAACTCTAACCTTACTTACACACTCCCAACTCATAACACGTTTCCCATCCTTACCAATTCCGTTTTTCCCTTTCCTTCAAGCATGCAGCTATGTACAAAAGGTTACATCCTCATTATCTATACAGGATAGATCCCATGCCCTGGACAACACACTACGACGCACCCGTGACGGTAACTTTCCCACAGCACTCATATATACATATTCCCGCACTCTACTAGATGTAGACACTGGCTCAACAGGCCTCCTGAAGTGGAAACTGGAATTCCCGGAACTCACAATGAAGCAAATCTTGGAGGCAAACACCTACTTAGACAAAACACTAGGCTCAGTCACATACTCAGAAATGCACCAAAAATTTTTACGCAGAGCGTATGTCACCCCCAAGCTACGACACCTTATCGGAGCAGCCCCATCCTCTCACTGCTTTAAATGCACTGCTCCGGAAGCTGACCTCGTACACTGCCTATGGTCATGCCCCAAGGTGTATACACTCTGGCAGGCACTCCAATCGTACATCACAACAGTCTTACAACTACAATTTACCATTACTAAGATGTGGGCGTTCTGGGGCATATTCCCGAAACAACATCCCCCTGACCTGTCCAAGGGACAACGTATTCTCTTAACTAAACTAGCAGCAGCCACAAAAAAAACGATCCTCTCACAATGGATATCCACTGACCCAACCCACATCTCCTTACTACATCCTAGAATCTCTCATCTATTCCATCTAGACTGGACCAACACCACTTTACAGAAAGACAAACTGACAGAGAAATGTTTCCAAACCTGGCTACCCTATGTCCAGGTCCTTCCCCAGGTTACAAGGGAAGCCCTGCGAAAATGTTTCAAAGATACGAAATGGTACCTGCAGGAGACATTAGACTCCACACCTCCTCCCTTCTGAACTTCTGAACCCCTGACTCTATACTAATGTACATCATATAAGGATATTACCTAACTCTCTCACACTTCAGTGGTGGACATACACCCTCTGCAGTTTAGATACCACTACTATCTTGGGCTAAAATGGCTTATACGGAGTATAATAACATGTACTGTTACTATTTGTTTATAATGTATTGTTTATATAATGCATACTGTTGATACAGCTGTACTGATATTTCACTGGTCAATAAAAACACTTTAAAAAAAAAAAGAATTACAGAGGGAATTTGTTCTTTAATTTTCAGTGTACTGTATTAAAAATAAAAACTGCATTTATTACAGACGTGTCATGTTTGCAGAGTTTTAACGGGTGTGGTATGGAAGGTAGATAGAAACTAGGTCGACAGTGTCTAGGTTGACCACTATTGGTCGACAGTAACTAGGTCGACAGGGTCTAGGTCGACAGGTCAAAAGGTCAAAATTAGTTTTTTATGGTGTCGTTTTGGTGTAGTTTTCTTTGTAGAGTGACCGGGAACCCCAATTAGTGCACCGTGTTCGCTCGCCATGCTTCGGGCAGATTACCGTTCCAATTGTAGTCCACGTGGATCGTTAAGTATTAAAAGGTTCAAAAAAAGACAAAAATCGTGAAAAACTAATGTCGACCTTTTGACCTGTCAACCTAGCATATGTCGACCTAGAGACCCTGTCGACCAATAGTGGTCGACCTAGACAATGTTGACCTAGTTACTGTCGACCTAGAGACCGGATCCCAGTGTTAACAATCATTTTATTTAACGTAATAAAATAATACAGGTACAAAAGTGGTACAACAGATACATTTTCAATGTATCATTTAGAATTGCAATTATAACACATTTTTACAACTTGCTAGAAGAAGATTGAGAGCTGAATAGTTTCCTACCTGCGATGTGCAGTCGTCAAATCGCACTTGGTAACCCACTGTACTCCCCAGTAAGCAATCCATTTCTTCTGCCACTCTCTGTGCCACTGAGATTGTGGCTACCCTACGAGGCTGGGTGACCCCAATCACGCCGTGTTTTGCAAACCCTTCAAATGAGATTTTAATCACCATTAGTTTATTTTGCTTGCTGCTTTTCCTACCAATAGCATTCAGTGGAATGACGGGAAAAGGGAATACGACGGGTAAAATGAATAATTCAGATATGAATATAACATCCAATAAGAGATAATTTGAGCATAAACTGAAGCAATATGCAAAGCTGAAATGCACGTACTCATCAATTACCCCGATTCAAAACCAAATCTCTTTTGGTTGCTACACTAAAGCTGGCCATGCACTTAACCACTTAACTGACGATTTATTTCGCCGAAAACCGCTCCGAAATTGTCATTTTTTTAAATGAGTGAACTAGGTGAAGAACATGAATTTAACCCTATCCCAAATGATTTTAGTAAAAAAAAAAAAAAAAAAAACAGGAAAAAAAAAAGTTTTATGGTAAGAACTTACCGTTGTTAAAACTCTTTCTGCGAGGTAAACTGGGCTCTTGATCCGAGGCACCAACAGGCTCAAAGCTTTGACTGTTCCCTGCACAGGAGCTCAGTTTTTAGTTAACCAGCCCAATGCAGTAGCAGGAAAAGAGATGACAACGATTAGTAGCCACGTACACCATACTCTCATGACAGGAGAAGTGTCAGCGGCTAATGCCATACCAACCCAAAGAAGATAAGTGCGTCAGGGTGGGCGCCTTGTGGAGCCCAGTGTACCTCGCAGAAAGAGTTTTAACAACGGTAAGTTCTTACCATAAAACTCGTTTTCTGCTGCGGGGTACACTGGGCTCCACAAGGATGGACAATGGGGATGTCCTAAAGCAGTTGCTTATGGGAGGGGACGCACTGTAGCAGGCACAAGAACCCGGCGTCCAAAGGAAGCATCCTGGGAAGCGGCAGTATCGAAGGCATAGAACCTCATGAACGTGTTCCCAGAGGACCACGTAGCCGCCTTGCACAATTGGTCAAGGGTCGCACCACATTGGGCCGCCCAAGAAGGTCCAACAGACTGAGTAGAATGGGCCGTAATGTGAGCAGGAGCTGACAGACCAGCCTTCACATAAGCATGCACAATCACCATTCTAATCCACCGAGCCAGGGTCTGCTTGTGAGCAGGCCAGCCACGTTTGTGAAATCCAAACAAAACAAAGAGAGAATCAGATTTTCGAATAGAAGCAGTTCTCTTCACATAGATACGGAGAGCCCGTACCACATCCGAAGACCGCTCTTTGGGAGACAAATCAGGAGAGACAAAGGCCGGAACCACAATCTCCTGATTAAGGTGGAACGAGGACACCACCTTCGGTAAATAACCGGGACGAGTCCGAAGTACCGCCCGGTCACGGAGAAAAATCAGATATGGGGAACTACAGGAAAGGGCACCCAAATCCGACACTTTTATAGTAGAGGCAATAGCCAGCAAGAACACCACCTTAAGGGAAAGCCACTTAAGGTCAGCTGAACCGAGGGGTTCAAACGGAGACTCCTGCAACACCTCCAAAACCACCGACAAGTCCCAAGGAACCACAGGCGGGACATAGGGAGGTTGGATATGCAACACACCCTGAGTGAAAGTATGAACATCAGGTAAAGTCGCAATTTTTCTCTGAAACCACACCGACAAGGCAGAAATATGAACCTTGAGGGAGGCCAGACGCAGGCCTAAATCCAGGCCCTGTTGCAGAAAAGCCAAAAGCTTGGCTGTACTAAACTTGGAAGCGTCATAATTGTTAGATGCACACCAAACAAAGTAGGAATGCCAGACCCTATGGTAAATCTGAGCAGAAGCCGGTTTCCGGGCCCGCAACATAGTTTTAATGACCTCTTCAGAAAAACCCTTAGCCCTCAAGACGAAAGCTTCCAAGAGCCACTTCGTCAAAGACAGCCGGGTTAGGTCCTGGTAGACACAGGGGCCCTGAACGAGGAGGTCTGGGCGTTGTGGAAGTAGAATTGGACGCTCTGACGATAGACCCTGCAGGTCTGAGAACCAGTGCCGTCTGGGTCACGCTGGAGCTATGAGAAGCAGAATTCCTTTTTCTTGCTTGAACTTCCGAATTACCCTGGGCAGGAGTGACACCGGAGGGAACGCGTACGGCAGCCGAAACCTCCACGGCACCGCCAGCGCATCCACGAATGCTGCTTGAGAATCCCTTGTCCTTGCTCCGAAGACCGGAACCTTGTGATTGTGTCGAGACGCCATCAGATCTACGTCTGGAAGACCCCACTTTTCCACTAGGAGTTGAAACACTTCTGGATGGAGGCCCCACTCGCCGGCATGCACGTCCTGACGACTGAGAAAGTCTGCTTCCCAATTCAGGACACCCGGAATGAAGATTGCCGATATGGCCGGTAGATGGCGTTCCGCCCAGTGTAGAATCCGTGAGACTTCCTTCATTGCCAAACAGCTTCGAGTGCCGCCTTGATGATTTATGTAAGCCACTGTGGTGGCGTTGTACGACTGCACTTGAACAGGACGGTTCTGAATTAAATGCTGGGCCAGGTTCAATGCATTGAAGACCGCCCGCAATTCCAGAATGTTGATCGAGAGGAGAGATTCCTCCTTGGTCCACCGACCCTGAAGGGAGTGTTGCTCCAGCACCGCGCCCCAACCTCTTAGACTGGCATCTGTCGTCAACAGGACCCAGTCGGATATCCAGAAGGGACGGCCCCTGCACAATTGTTGGTCCTGGAGCCACCAGTGTAGCGACAGACGGACCTCCAGAGTCAATGAGATCATTTGAGCCCTGATCCGGTGAGGCAGGCTGTCCCACTTGGCTAGAATCAGCCTCTGGAGGGGGCGAGAATGGAATTCAGCATACTCCACCATGTCGAATGCTGATACCATGAGACCCAGGACCTGCATCGCCGAATGTATCGACACTTGCGGACGAGAAAGGAAGCAACGAATACTGTCCTGAAGCTTCAGGACCTTCTCCTGACACAAGAACAACCTCTGGTTGTGAGTGTCCAATAGCGCTCCCAGATGTACCATGCTCTGAGCAGGGATCAGGGAGGATTTCTTCCAGTTGATGAGCCACCCGTGGGCTTGTAGAAACCGGACCGTCATATCCAGATGACGAACGAGAAGTTCTGGGGAATTTGCCAGGATTAACAAATCGTCCAGATACGGCAGTATCCTGACCCCTTGACGGCGGAGTACCACCGTCATCACCGCCATAACTTTGGTGAAGACTCGCGGAGCTGTTGTTAAACCAAAAGGTAACACCCAAAACTGGTCATGGAGGTTGCCAATAGCAAACCTCAGGTATTGCTGATGTGACGCTGCTATAGGAATATGCAGGTAAGCATCCTGTATGTCCAGGGATATCATGTAGTCCCCAGGTTCCAAGGCTAGAACTATAGAGCGAAGGGTTTTCATATGGAACTTGGAAACCTTCACAAACTTGTTCAATGCCTTGAGGTTGAGAATGGGCCGGGAGGACCCATTCGGTTTCGGGACTAGAAACAGCGGAGAATAGTAACCCCGGCCCCTCTGTGCAAGAGGCACCTGTACTACGACTCCTGTATCCAGGAGGGTCTGTACCACCAAAAGCAGAGTGTTTGCCTTTGTCTGGTCCAAAGGGACGTCTGTCTGGCAAAATCGATGAGGGGGTCGGTTTTTGAAGGCTATAGCGTAAACTCGAGTGATGACTTCCCGTACCCAGGCATCTGAAGTGGTTTTCAACCATTCCTGGGTATACCCTAGAAGCCGGCCCCCCACCCTGGGATCCCCCAGGGTGAGGCCCGCCCCGTCATGCGGCAGGCTTATCGGTCTTGGAAGCTGGCTGACGGGCCGCCCTGGCTCTTTTGGGCATCGGCTTACCATGTTTGGAAGTGCGGGCATGCTTGTTGTACGCCTGACCTTTTGCTTTACCTGAAGGACGAAAGGGGCGAAAGGAAGTAGCTTTAGCCTTCGACACAGAAGGAGCGGTACTTGGCAGACAGGCAGTTTTGGCAGTAGCCAAGTCAGCCACTATCTTATTTAAGTCCTCCCCAAACAGAATATCTCCCTTGAAAGGGAGTACCTCCAGGGTTTTTCTAGAGTCCAGATCCACAGACCAGGATCTCAGCCACAATATCCGGCGAGCCAGGACTGACGTAGTAGAGGCCTTGGCTGCTAGGATACCGGCATCAGAAGCCGCCTCTTTAATATAGCGAGAAGCTGTGACAATATATGACAAGCATTGTCTAGCATGGTCAGAGGAGATTTCATCTTCTAACTCCAAGGCCCATGCTTCAATAGCCTCTGCAGCCCATGTAGCTGCAATAATGGGCCTTTGTGCAGCACCCGTGAGGGTGTAAATCGCTTTAAGACAACCCTTCACACGTTTATCCGTAGGCTCTTTTATAGACGTGACGGTACTGACAGGCAGAGCTGAGGAAACCACCATCCTAGCCACATGTGAGTCTACTGGAGGAGGCGTTTCCCAATTCTTAGACAGCTCTGGCGCGAGGGGATAGCGAGCCAGCATCTTCTTTTGAGGCACAAACTTCGCACCCGGGTTTCCCCAGGGTTCCTGACTTATATCCACTAGGTGATCAGAGTGAGGTAAAACTTGTTTAACCACCTTCTGACGCTTGAACATATCAGATTTCCTAGGAGGGAAGGATGGCTCGGGATCATCCGTAATCTGTAGAATTAACTTAATAGCCTCCAAAAGATCAGGAACATCCACATGTGAACTACCCTCCCCATCATCCGTATCTGAGTCAGAACCTGTAGGGTCAGTGTAAGTGCCGTCTTCATCAGACGAGGTGTCAGTGACAGCAGTGGATTGTGAGGAGACAAGCGCTCGCTTAGAGGACCCCTTGGACTTAGGCGAGCGATGGGCAGACTTTTTAGTAGTCAGGGAATGGTTCAACTTCTTCAATTGAGCAGATAAATCATCTGCCCACGGCGGGTTAGATGCAGGGACCACATATGGTTGTACCGGCATTGGGGGTCCCATAGGGGGTGTTAGTTTATGAACTAGCGTATGCAGAAGCGTGGAAAAAGCGGCCCACGGTGGGTCATTATGTGCCTCCGTTGCCACAGTCCCACTGGGGGGCAAGGAGCCCCCAGAACCAGAGCCCACAGCTGCTATATTCCCCTCATAGGGATCTGTGGCTTCAGCAACACTGGCAGTGTGTTCAGCCCCAGAACCGTTACCCTCAGAAGCAGACATGATATAACTTGCAGTATCAGGTAACACAGTACGATTGTCAGCAGCACAATACCTTTGCAAAGTGTAGTCAGCACTAGCATAGATAAAGGAGAGATATGGTGACTAAATCACAGAGAAAAATATGTATTAGAGTATATCTTTGTGAAAAAATAAGAATTTACTTACCGATAATTCTATTTCTCGTAGTCCGTAGTGGATGCTGGGGACTCCGTCAGGACCATGGGGAATAGCGGCTCCGCAGGAGACAGGGCACAAAATTAAAAGTTTGACCACTAGGTGGTGTGCACTGGCTCCTCCCCCTATGACCCTCCTCCAAGCCTCAGTTAGGATACTGTGCCCGGACGAGCGTACACAATAAGGAAGGATTTTGAATCCCGGGTAAGACTCATACCAGCCACACCAATCACACTGTACAACTTGAGATCTGAACCCAGTTAACAGCATGATAACAGAGGAGCCTCTGAAAAGATGGCTTCCAACAATAATAACCCGATTTTTGTAACAATAACTATGTACAAGTATTGCAGACAATCCGCACTTGGGATGGGCGCCCAGCATCCACTACGGACTACGAGAAATAGAATTATCGGTAAGTAAATTCTTATTTTCTCTGACGTCCTAAGTGGATGCTGGGGACTCCGTCAGGACCATGGGGATTATACCAAAGCTCCCAAACGGGCGGGAGAGTGCGGATGACTCTGCAGCACCGAATGAGAGAACTCCAGGTCCTCCTTAGCCAGGGTATCAAATTTGTAGAATTTTACAAACGTGTTCTCCCCTGACCACTTAGCTGCTCGGCAGCGTTGTAATGCCGAGACCCCTCGGGCAGCCGCCCAAGGTGAGCCCACCTTCCTTGTGGAGTGGGCATTTACAGATTTTGGCTGTGGCAGGCCTGCCACAGAATGCGCAAGTTCAATTGTGCTACAAATCCAACGAGCAATCGTCTGCTTAGACGCAGGAACACCCAGCTTGTTGGGTGCATACAGTATAAACAGCGAGTCAGCCTTTCTGACTCCAGCCGTCCTTTAAATATATATATATATTTTTAAGGCTCTGACAACATCGAACAACTTGGAGTCCTCCAAGTCGCTAGAAGCCGCAGGCACCACAATAGGTTGGTTCAGGTGAAACGCTGATACCACCTTAGGGAGAAACTGAGGACGCGTCCGCAGTTCTGCCCTGTCCCAATGGAAAATCAGATATGGGCTTTTGTACGATAAAGCCGCCAATTCTTACACTCTCCTGGCCGAAGCCAGGGCCAGTAGCATGGTCACTTTCCATGTAAGATATTTCAAATCCACCGATTTGAGAGGCTCAAACCAATGGGATTTGAGAAATCCAAAAACTACATTGAGATCCCACGGTGCCACTGGAGGCACAACCGGGCTGTATATGTAGTACTCCTTTGTCAAAAGCTTGGACTTCAGGAACTGAAGCCAATTCTTTCTGGAAGAAAATCGACAGGGCCGAAATTTGAACCTTAATGGACCCCAATTTGAGGCCCATAGACAATCCTGTTTGCAGGAAATGTAGGAATCGACCCAGTTGAAATTCCTCCGTCGGAGCCCTCTCCTTCAGGATCCGGCGTTCAACCGCCATGCCGTCAAACGCAGCCGCGGTAAGTCTAGAGGTAGAGTGCACGGATCCTCCGTGCGCATCTCTTGAAGTTCCGGGTACCAAGTCCTTCTTGGCCAATCCGGAGCCACGAGTATCGTTCTTACTCCCCTTCGCCTTATAATTCTCAGTACCTTGGGTATGAGAGGCAGAGGGGGGAACACATACATTGACTGGTACACCCATGGTGTTACCAATGCGTCCCCAGCTATTGCCTGAGGGTCTCTTGACCCGGCGCAATACCTGTCCAGTTTTTTGTTGAGGCGGGACGCCATCATGTCCACCTTTGGTTTTTCCCAACGGTTCACAATCATGTGGAAGACTTCTGGGTGAAGTCCCCACTCTCCCGGGTGGTGATCGTGTCTGCTGAGGAAGTCTGCTTCCCAGTTGTCCACTCCCGGAATGAACACTGCTGACAGTGCTATCACATGATTTTCTGCCCAGTGAAAAATCCTTGCAGCTTCTGCCATTGCCCTCCTGCTTCTTGTGTCGCCCTGTCTGTTTACGTGGGCGACTGCCGTGGTGTTGTCCTACTGGATCAACACCGGCTGACCCTGAAGCAGAGGTCTTGCCAGGCTTAGAGCATTGTAAATTGCCCTTAGCTCCAGTATATTTATGTGAAGTGAAGTCTCCAGGCTTGACCACACTCCCTGGAAATTTCTTCCCTGTGTGACTGCTCCCCAGCCTCTCAGGCTGGCATTCGTGGTCACCAGGACCCAGTCCTGAATGCCGAATCTGCGGCCCTCCAAAAAGGTGAGCACTCTGCAACCACCACAGAAGAGACACCCTTGTCCTTGGAGACGGGCTATCCGCTGATGCATCTGAAGATGCGATCCGGACCATTTGTCCAGCAGATCCCACTGAAAGGTTCTTGCGTGGAATCTGCCGAATGGAATCGCTTCGTAAGAAGCCATCATTTACCCAGGACTCTTGTGCATTGATGCACTGACACTTTTCTTGGTTTTAGGAGGTTCCTGACTAGCTCGGATAACTCCCTGGCTTTCTCCTCCGGGAGAAAAACCTTTTTCTGAACTGTGTCCAGAATCATCCCTAGGAACAGCAGACGTGTTGTCGGGATCAGCTGGGATTTTGGAATATTTAGAATCCACCCGTGCTGTTGTAGCACTACTTGGTATAGTGCTACTGCGACCTCTAACTGTTCTCTGGATCTTGCCCTTATCAGGAGAACGTTCAAGTAAGGGATAATTAATACGCCTTTTCTTTGAAGTAGAATCATCATTTCAGCCTTTACCTTGGTAAAGACCCGGGGTGCCGTGGACAATCCAAACGGCAACGTCTGAAACTGATAGTGACAGTTTTGTACCACGAACCTGAGGTACCCTTGGTGTGAAGGGCAAATTGGGACATGGAGGTAAGCATCCTTGATGTCCCAGGACACCATAAAGTCCCCTTCTTCCAGATTCGCTATCACTGCTCTGAGTGATTTCATCTTGAACTTGAACCTTTGTATGTAAGTGTTCAAAAGATTTCAGACTTAGAATAGGTCTCACGAGCCGTCCGGCTTCGGTACCACAAACAGCGTGGAATAATACCCCTTTCCTTGTTGTAGTAGGGGTACCTTGACTATTACTTGCTGGGAATACAGCTTGTGAATAGCTTCCAACACCGTCTCCCTGTCGGAGGGAGATATTGGTAAAGCAGACTTCAGGAATCTGCGAGGAAGAGACGTCTCGAATTCCAATCTGTACCCCTGTGATACTACCTGCAGGATCCAGGGGTCGACTTGCGAGTGAGCCCACTGCGCGCTGAAATTCTTGAGACGACCCCCCCACCGGACCTGAGTCCGCTTGTAGGGCCCCAGCGACATGCTGAGGACTTTTCAGAAGCGGGGGAAGGCTTCTGCTCCTGGGAAGGAGCTGCTTGCTGCAGTCTCTTACCCTTTCCTTTGCCTCGGGCAGATATGAATGGCCTTTTGCCCGCTTGTTCTTATGAGAACGAAAGGACTGAGGCTGAAAAGACGGTGACCTGAGGTAGGAGGTGACCTGAGGTAGGAGGTGACCTGAGGTAAAAAAGGTGGATTTTCCGGCTGTTGCCGTGGCCACCAAGTCCGATAGACCGACCCCAAATAATTCCTCCCCTTTATACGGCAAACTTCCATATGCCGCTTGGAATCCGCATCACCTGACCACTGTCGCGTCCATAAACTTCTTCTGGCAGAAATGGACAGCGCACTTACCCTTGATGCCAGAGTGCCAATATCCCTCTGTGCATCTCGCATATAAAGAAAATGCATCCTTTAAATGCTCTATAGTCAATAAAATATTGTCGCTATTCAGGGTATCAATATTTCCAGTCAGAGATTCCGACCAAACCCCCCCAGCACTGCACATCCATGCTGGGGCGATTGCTGGTCGCAGTATAACATCAGTATGTGTGTATATACTTTTTAGAGTATTTTCCAGCCTCCTATCAGCTGGATCTTTGAGGGCGGCCGTATCAGGAGACGGTAACGCCACTTGTTTTGATAAGCGTGTGAGCGCCTTATCTACCCTAGGGGGTGTTTCCCAGCGCGCCCTAACCTCTGGCGGGAAAGGGTATAATGCCAATAACTTCTTTGAAATTAGCAACTTCCTATCGGGGGTAACCCACGCTTCATCACACACTTCAATCAATTTATCTGATTCAGGAAAAACTACAGGTAGTTTTTTTTTTTTTTTTCACACCCCACATAATACCCATTTTTGTGGTACTTGTAGTATCAGAAATATGTAACGCCTCCTTCATTGCCGTGATTATGTAACGTGTGGCCCTACTGGAAAATACGTTTGTTTCTTCACCGTCGACACTGGAGTCAGTGTCCGTGTCTGTGTCTATGTCGACCGACTGAGGTAATGGGCGTTTTAAAGCCCCTGACGGTGTTTGAGACGCCTGGACAGGTACTAATTGGTTTGCCGGCCGTCTCATATCGTCAACCGACCTTGTAGCGTGTTGACACTATCACGTAATTCCATAAATAAAGCCATCCATTCCGGTGTCGACTCCCTAGGGGGTGACATCCCATTACAGGCAATTGCTCCGCCTCCACTAACATCGTCCTCATACCTGTCGACACACACGTACCGACACACAGCACACACACAGGGAATGCTCTGATAGAGGACAGGACCCCACTAGCCCTTTGGGGAGACAGAGGGAGAGTTTGCCAGCACACACCAAGGCGCTATAATTATACAGGGACAACCTTATAGTAAGTGTTTTCCCTTATAGCAGCTTAATATATATTAATATCGCCAAAATATGCCCCCCCTCTCTGTTTTAACCCTGTTTCTGTAGTGCAGTGCAGGGGAGAGCCTGGGAGCCTTCCCACCAGCGGATCTGTGTGGGAAAAATGGCGCTGTGTGCTGAGGAGATAGGCCCCGCCCCCTTCACGGCGGGCTCTTCTCCCGGTTTTTTCTGTAATCCTGGCAGGGGTTAAATACATCCATATAGCCCAGGGGCTATATGTGATGTATTTTTAGCCAGTAAAGGTAATTACATTGCTGCCCAGGGCGCCCCCCCCCAGCGCCCTGCACCCTCAGTGACCGCGGTGTGAAGTGTGCTGAGAGCAATGGCGCACAGCTGCAGTGCTGTGCGCTACCTTAAGAAGACTGGGACGTCTTCAGCCGCCGATTTCTGGACCTCTTCTCTCTTCAGCATCTGTAAGGGGGCCGGCGGCGCGGCTCCGGTGACCCATCCAGGCTGTACCTGTGATCGTCCCTCTGGAGCTAGTGTCCAGTAGCCTAAGAAGCCAATCCATCCTGCACGCAGGTGAGTTCGCTTCTTCTCCCCTTAGTCCCGCGTTGCAGTGAGCCTGTTGCCAGCAGGACTCACTGAAAATAAAAAACCTAACAAACTTTTATTCTAAGCAGCTCTTTAGGAGAGCCACCTAGATTGCACCCTTCTCGGCCGGGCACAAAAACCTAACTGAGGCTTGGAGGAGGGTCATAGGGGGAGGAGCCAGTGCACACCACCTAGTGGTCAAACTTTTAATTTTGTGCCCTGTCTCCTGCGGAGCCGCTATTCCCCATGGTCCTGACGGAGTCCCCAGCATCCACTTAGGACGTCAGAGAAACCTGTATCAATATAAAACCTGATGCACCAAGCCCCCTCAGGTTATAGAATATAGGGATAGCAGGTTGAGTGAAAGACACGAAATGGACACCACTCAGCTATCAAATGCACACACAGATAGTCACAGTTTGTACAATGCAGAGGTTATTACTAACAATAATACTGCACTGGACTAGCTTATATATATAGCTATATAGTCAATAGATATATCACTACACAGTAAGAACTGGATGTATATCACAGGGTAATTGTACTAGAAAACCCTGACTAAATGCACTCTTTCTTAACAAGAACTGACTAAAAAGGCAGGTAGAATACTTAAGTGTCATGTAAAGTCACAGCACTGACAACCAGGCGGCTTTACACAGGAGGATTTGCCCAAGCAGTCCCAGGAACAGTGAAGCTGAGGGATAATGGCGCCCAGACACTGACAGGGAGTGAGGGAGAGACAGAAATGCAGCTCCAGGGCGGGAACATTTGCGGGAAATGGCGCCCTGGGGCTGGGGCTTCAGGTCTAAGCCTTATCCCCCTGCTGGCAAAACCACCAGGTACTGTGGGCTCTTATTAAACTGGTTTAGAGAGAAAACCTGACCTGCGCCCATGCCCTGGTGATCTAGTGGGATCGCCTGTTCTGCCACAGTGTCCACCGCCAGCGCGCGCGGCCCGCCTCCCACTGACCGCGCCGGATCGCGATAAAGACTGGGTCCCGCAAGCGGGACCCACTCACCACCTCCCGAAGTGCGGCCACGCGATCCCGGAGAGCCCCCGTCGTGTGTGCCTAACGTGAAGAAAACCGGAGCCTCCTGCTGTAGTTACCCGGCAAACAGGGCTCGGGAGTGTACAGCGTAGCTGGGGAGAGCTGGAGCTGCAGCAGTGAATGTCTTCTGACATTTACCACCGCTGCTGCCCTTGAAGTCTTCACTTTTTCTTCATAAAAAAGCTCTTCTTAGGGCTGCCTGGAGCAGCCCCTCTGTTAAGTGCCTGCTTTCTGCAGCACCAACTACAAAACTGAGCTCCTGTGCAGGGAGGCAGGGTTATAGAGGAGGCGGCGCTGTGCATTCTGGGAACAGTCAAAGCTTTGAGCCTGTTGGTGCCTCGGATCAAGATCCTACTCTACACCCCATTGTCCATCCTTGTGGAGCCCAGTGTACCCCCCAGTAGAAAAATACATATTTCCCCCCAATCATCGAAACATCGATCGGGAACATCGCGGCCATCGGGAACATCACGGCTTTCATTTTGAAAGCCGGGACAGCCTGCAGGTATACAGGGGGGGTCTGGGGGTGGCTTGGGAGGGTTCACTTACACTCCCCAGCGGCTGCCATTGTCTGCAGCCGCTAGAGGGGGGAGATCCTGCCGTGATGACCGATAAGCAGTGATCGGCAGCACGGCAGACACAGGGGGAGAGTGCGGGGAGGCAACAGCAGCAGCGGAGGGAAGTTTATCTTGCCTGCCGCTGCTAACACTCTCTATCTGACTGGTCGCATCCTGTGCGACCAGGTCAGATAGAGCACTTGCAGGCATGGTCGCATCTGATGCGGCCATGCCAGGCAAGTGGTTAAAGATTATCAGTCCAATCTGGCTAGTTGGAACGCAAATCTAGTAATGTATGGGAACAAATGACAATCAACCACTTGCGCCCAAATGCCCAAAAAAGAGACAAAAATGATGGTAGGTACAAATTGGTTAAATAAAAGGGATTTGCCCCACTGTTTGTTTTGGTCACCTGGTGTTGAAGAGTGCAGAAAGATTCCTCAAATTGTGCTTTTAAGAGTGAGTACATTTTGACATTTGTTTTTATTATTTATGTTTAGTAACCCTACTTTTTCACACTCTGCATAGTAATAAAGCTCTTTTTAGGACTGTTATTCAAAAGGTGCACTTTTATGCACAGTGGGAAAATAAAGCAATTACAAATCATTTTGTGTAAAAGAAAAAAGAAAAACAGCTAATTTCAGATGACAGCACAAGTTTGTCTGACATATTCATATACGGTGTATCCTTGGCAACAGTATTAAAAAGCATTGTTACAGTTCTTCTAGATAAAAAGGAAAATGCATTTATAGTAAAGTGCTAACTGTTACAATCTTAAACTATTAAACTGATCAAAGCAGATAAATACCACAATTAAAAGCATATGACCTTATTTCACGCCTACTAACTCAACATAACACAATGTAGCCGCCAACTTATCGCTTTTATGGTAAACAAAAGCTAACCACAAACACAGAATTTTTAGGTATAAAAAAAAAATCTAATTAGTTGATTACATTTTCATCATAACTTCGAAAAAAAAATTATTTTTTCTAAAGCACACATCCGATATTCATGATGTTTCCCAAGAATGATTTCCAAACATCCTGTGACAGCAACAGAATAGTGAAAGAAGTAGAAACTGTCAATGTGAAGTATTATGATTATTGTTGATGCCCTCCCAGGAAAACCTCCTGAATACTTGTGCTAAAATTACAAATTCCCTTCTTACACCACCCCCAACCTAACTTTGAATGCACCATTACAGTGCTTGAAGTGGGAATTTAGAAGTGGGTCCGCTTCAGCCCCCCAGTAGATTTTATCATTTTGATTTTAGGGCCCAATTCAGATCTGATCGCTGCAGCAAACTTGTTAGCTAATAGGCAAAATCATGTGCACTGCAGGGGGGGGGGGGGGGGCAGATATAACATGTGCAGAGAGAGGTATAGGCTTTACACACTGGGCGATCTGACTGCAAGATTTGAACGATCTCGTTGAACGAGATACCGTTCATATCGTGCAATGTGGAGGCAACAGCGATGAACGATGCGTGGCCCCGCGCTCGTTCATCGCTGGTGCCCCATCGGCTGTGCATGCAGGCCAATATGGACAATCTCGTCCATATTTGCCTGCACTTGTATTGAGCTGGGTGACGGGGGGGAGTGAAGAAACTTCACTCCCCCAGTCACTGCCCCCCCGCCGCCGGGTCGCCCGTCTGCCATATCGGCGGTCGGGCAGCTCGGCGGCGCATCGCCGTGTCTGTAGGGCCCTTTAGATTTGGGAGGGGTGTGTTCAATCTGAATTGCAGTGTAAAAATAAGAATTTACTTACCGATAATTCTATTTCTCATAGTCCGTAGTGGATGCTGGGGACTCCGTCAGGACCATGGGGAATAGCGGGCTCCGCAGGAGACAGGGCACATCTAAAAAAGCTTTTAGGTCACATGGTGCGTACTGGCTCCTCCCCCTATGACCCTCCTCCAAGCCTCAGTTAGGTACTGTGCCCGGACGAGCGTACACAATAAGGAAGGATCTTGAATCCCGGGTAAGACTCATACCAGCCACACCAATCACACCGTACAACTTGTGATCTGAACCCAGTTAACAGTATGATAACAAAACGAAGTAGCCTCTGAAAAGATGGCTCACAACAACAGTAAAAACCCGATTTTGTAACAATAACTATGTACAAGCATTGCAGACAATCCGCACTTGGGATGGGCGCCCAGCATCCACTACGGACTATGAGAAATAGAATTATCGGTAAGTAAATTCTTATTTTCTCTAACGTCCTAGTGGATGCTGGGGACTCCGTCAGGACCATGGGGATTATACCAAAGCTCCCAAACGGGCGGGAGAGTGCGGATGACTCTGCAGCACCGAATGAGAAAACTCCAGGTCCTCTGTAGCCAGAGTATCAAATTTGTAAAATTTTACAAACGTGTTCTCCCCTGACCACGTAGCTGCTCGGCAAAGTTGTAATGCCGAGACCCCTCGGGCAGCCGCCCAAGATGAGCCCACCTTCCTTGTGGAGTGGGCCTTTACCGATTTAGACTGTGGCACGCCTGCCACAGAATGTGCAAGTTGGATTGTGCTACAGATCCAACGTGCAATCGTCTGTTTAGACGCAGGAGCACCCATCTTGTTGGGTGCATACAATGTAAACAACGAGTCAGTTTTTCTGACTCCAGCTGTCCTTGAAATATATATTTTTTAATGCTCTGACAACGTCCAGTAACTTGGAGTCCTCCAAGTCGCTAGTAGCCGCAGGCACCACAATAGGCTGGTTTAAGTGAAATGCCGAAACCACCTTAGGGAGAAATTGAGGACGTGTCCTCAATTCTGCCCTGTCCGAATGGAATATCAGATATGGGCTCTTGTATGACAAAGCTGCCAACTCTGAAACTCTCCTGGCAGAAGCCAGGGCCAACAGCATGGTTACCTTCCATGTAAGGTATTTTAATTCTACCGATTTTAACGGCTCAAACCAATGAGATTTGAGAAAATTTAGAACCACGTTCAAATCCCACGGTGCCACTGGAGGCACTATTGGGGGTTGTATATGTAGTACACCTTTTACAAAAGTTTGTACTTCAGGCACTGACGCCAATTCCTTCTGGAAGAAAATTGATAAGGCCGAAATTTGAACTTTAATGGACCCCAATTTTAGGCCCATAGACAATCCTGCTTGCAGGAAATGTAAGAATCGACCCAATTGAAATTCTTCCGTTGGAGCCTTCTTGGCCTCACACCACGCAACATATTTTCGCCAAATGCGGTGATAATGTTGTACAGTCACTTCCTTTCTAGCCTTAATCAAGGTAGGAATAACTTCCTCTGGAATGCCCTTTTCTTTTAGAATCCGGCGTTCAACCGCCATGCCGTCAAACGCAGACGCGGTAAGTCTTGGAACATACAAGGTCCCTGCTGAAGCAGATCCCGTCTTAGAGGTAGAGGCCACGGATCCTCCGTGAGCATCTCTTGAAGTTCCGGATACCAAGTTCTTCTTGGCCAGTCCGGAGCCACCAGTATCGTTCTTACTCCTCTTTTCCGTATAATTCTCAGTACCTTTGGTATGAGAGGCAGAGGAGGGAACACATACACTGACTGGTACACCCACGGTGTTACCAGAGCGTCCACAGCTATTGCCTGAGGGTCTCTTGACCTGGCGCAATACCTGTCCAATTTTTTGTTGAGGCGAGACGCCATCATGTCCACCTTTGGTTTTTCCCAACGGTTCACAATCATGTGGAAACTTCTGGATGAAGTCCCCACTCTCCCGGGTGAAGGTCGTGTCTGCTGAGGAAATCTGCTTCCCAGTTGTCCACTCCCGGGATGAACACTGCTGACAGTGCTATGACATGATTCTCCGCCCAGCGCAGAATCCTTGCAGCTTCTGCCATTGCACTCCTGCTTCTCGTGCCGCCTTGTCGGTTTACGTGGGCTACTGCCGTGATGTTGTCGGACTGGATCAACACCGGCTGACCCTGAAGCAGCGGTTTTGCCAGACTTAGAGCATTGTAGATCGCTCTTAGCTCCAGTATATTTATGTGAAGAGACGTCTCCAGGTTTGACCACACGCCCTGGAAGTTTCTTCCCTTTGTGACTGCTCCCCAACCTCGTAGGCTGGCATCCGTAGTCACCAGGACCCAGTCCTGTATGCCGAATCTGCGGCCCACTAACAGATGGGCAGTCTGCAACCACCACAGGAGAGACAACCTTGTTCTCGGTGACAGTGTTATCCGCTGATGCATGTGCAGATGCGATCCGGACCATTTGTCCAGCAGATCCAACTGAAATGTCCGTGCATGGAATCTGCCGAAAGGAATCGCTTCGTACGAAGCCACCATCTTTCCCAGGACTCTTGTGCATTGATGTACTGACACAGTTCCTGGTTTTAGGAGGTTCCTGACAAGTTCGGATAACTCCCTTGCTTTCTCCTCCGGGAGAAACACCTTTTTCTGAACCGTGTCCAGAATCATTCCTAGGAACAGCAGACGAGTTGTCGGGGACAATTGAGATTTTGGAAGATTCAGAATCCACCCGTGTTGCTGAAGCACTACCTGGGTTAGTGCTACACCGACTTCCAGCTGTTCTCTGGACTTTGCCCTTATCAGGAGATCGTCCAAGTAAGGGATAATTAATACGCCTTTTCTTCGTAGAAGAACCATCATTTCGGTCATTACCTTGGTAAAGACCCGAGGGGCCGTGGACAAACCAAACGGCAGCGTTTGAAACTGATAATGACAGTCTTGTATCACGAACCTGAGATACCCTTGGTGTGAGGGGTAAATTGGGACATGCAGATAAGCATCTTTTATGTCCAGGGACACCATGAAGTCCCCTTCTTCCAGATTCGCTATCACTGCTCTGAGTGACTCCATCTTGAACTTGAATTTCTGTATGTACAGGTTCAAGGATTTCAGGTTTAGAATAGGTCTTACCGAACCGTCCGGCTTCGGTACCACAAATAGTGTGGAATAATACCCCTTTCCCTGTTGTAGGAGGGGTACCTTGACTATCACCTGCTGAGAATACAGCTTGTGAATGGCTTCCAAAACCGACGTCCTTTCTGAGGGAGACGTTGGTAAAGCAGACTTTAGGAACCGGCGAGGGGGAAACCTTTCGAACTCCAGCATGTAACCCTGAGATATTATCTGCAGGACCCACGGGTCCACTTGTGAGTGAGCCCATTGATTGCTGAAAATCTTGAGTCGACCCCCCACCGTTCCTGGGTCCGCTTGTAAAGCCCCAGCGTCATGCTGCTGGCTTTGTAGAAGCCGGGGCGGGCTTCTGTTCCTGGGCAGGGGCTGCGTGCTGCCCTTTCTTACCCTTTCCTCTGCCTCTCGGCAGATAAGACTGTCCTTTTGGTCGCTTTTTATGAGCGAAAGGACTGCGGCTGAAAAGACGGTGTCCTTTTCTGTTGTGAAGGGGTCTGAGGTAAAAAGGTGGACTTGCCGGCAGTTGCCGTGGTCACCAGGTCCGAAAGACCGACCCCAAACAATTCCTCTCCTTTATATGGCAATACTTCCATATGCCTCTTGGAATCCGCATCACCTGACCACTGTCGCGTCCATAAACTTCTTCTGGCAGATATGGACATCGCGCTTACTCTTGATGCTAGAGTACAAACATCCCTCTGAGCATCTCGCATATAAAGAAAAGCATCCTTTAATTGCTCTAGAGTCAATAAAATACTGTCCCTATCCAGGGTCTCAATATTTTCAGTCAGAGAATCCAACCACACTACCCCAGCACTGCACATCCAGGCTGAGGCTATTGCCGGTCGCAGTATAACACCAGTATGTGTGTATATACTCTTCAGTGTAGTTTCCAGCCTCCTATCTGCTGGATCCTTGAGGGCGGCCGTATCAGGAGACGGCAACGCCACTTGCTTTGATAAACGTGTGAGCGCCTTATCCACCTTAGGGGGTGTTTCCCAGCGCGCCCTAACCTCTGGTGGGAAAGGGTATAATGCCAACAACTTCTTTGAAATTAGCAATTTTCTATCGGGGGTAACCCACGCTTCATCACACACATCATTCAATTCCTCTGATTCTGGGAAAAATACAGGTAGTTTTTTCACCCCCCACATAATACCCCTTTTTGAGGTACCAGCAGTATCAGAGATCTGTAACGCCTCCTTCATTGCCGTGATCATATAACGTGTGGCCCTATTGGAAAATACGTTTGTTTCTTCACCGTCGACACTAGATTCATCTGTGTCGGTACCCGTGTCGACTGACTGAGGTAAAGGACGTTTTACAGCTCCTGACGGTGTCTGAGACGCCTGAACCGGTACTAACTGGTTTGCCGGGCGTCTCATTTCGTCAACTGACTTTTGTAGTGTGCTGACATTATCACGTAATTCCATAACTAAAGCCATCCATTCCGGTGTCGACTCCCTAGGGGGTGACATTACCATCATCGGCAATTGCTCTGCCTCCACACCAACATCGTCCTCATACATGTCGACACACCCGTACCGACACACAGCAGCCACACAGGGAATGCTCTAATCGAAGACAGGACCCCTTAGCCCTTTGGGGAGACAGAGGGAGAGTTTGCCAGCACACACCAAAAGCGCTATAAATGTATATAAACAACCCTAGAAGGTGTTGTTTACTATATATGCGCTCTCAATATATAAATATCGCCAATTTATGCCCCCCTTCTCTTTGTTACCCTGTTTCTGTAGTGCAGTGCAGGGGAGAGTCCTGGGAGCCTTCCTCACCAGCGGAGCTGAGCAGGAAAATGGCGCTGAGTGCTGAGGAGAATAAGCTCCGCCCCTTTTTCGGCGGGATTTTTCTCCCGGTTTTTAAGAAACTGGCCTGGGTCAAAATACATACATATAGCCTTAATGGGTATATGTGATGTATTTCTTTTGCCACTAAAGGTAATTATATTGCTGCCCAGGGCGCCCCCAGCAGCGCCCTGCACCCTCCGTGACTGAGTCAGTGAGCCGTGTGACAACAATGGCGCACAGCTGCAGTGCTGTGCGCTACCTTCATGAAGACTGTGGAGTCTTCTGCCGCCTGTTTTCCGGACCTCCGTTCTGCCGTCTCTTCAGCGTCTGTAAGGGGGATCGGCGGCGCGGCTCCGGGACGAACCCCAGGCTGACCTGTGTTCCGACTCCCTCTGGAGCTAAGTGTCCAGTAGCCTAAGACTCCAATCCATCCTGCACGCAGGTGAGTTGGAAATCTCTCCCCTAAGTCCCTCGATGCAGTGATCCTGTTGCCAGCAGGAATCACTGAGATTGAAACCTAAAAAAAAACTTTTCTAAACAGCTCTTTAAGAGAGCCACCTAGATTGCACCCTCTCGGACGGGCACAAAAACCTAACTGAGGCTTGGAGGAGGGTCATAGGGGGAGGAGCCAGTACGCACCATGTGACCTAAAAGCTTTTTTAGATGTGCCCTGTCTCCTGCGGAGCCCGCTATTCCCCATGGTCCTGACGGAGTCCCCAGCATCCACTAGGACGTTAGAGAAAATAAAGCAGCCAGTATTTACCCTGCACAGAAACAAAATAACCCACCCAAATGTAACTCTCTGTGCACATCTTATAGCTGCCCACCCTGCAGTGCACATGGTTTTGCCCATTGGCTAACAAATTTGCTGCTGCAAACAGATCTGAATTAGGCCCTTAGTACCATGTAGTATTTCCTATTTAATAGCCCAGATCTGTGACTCTGTACCTGGGCCTCTAACGCTGGGCCGAGTCACAGGCATACAGTCACAGATCTGCTAAAAAATATAGGAGAGCTGGCTGGATGCAGGCCATGATGATTTGACTGTCTGGTGAGTAGTTGATGCAGCGCCTATGGACCCCATCCCCCATCCGTGGTACCCCCGCACCCCACTTGCGTCAACCCCGCTCCTCCTCCACCCACTGCGCCTCCCAACCCTCGCACCCACCCCTTCTCCGGTGGTGTCTCCGTCCGGACTCCCGGTCTGGCAGTGCAGTGAGCAGCCAGTGACACGCAGGAGCGGTGAGGCCAGCAGAGCGCGGCACAGCGGAGTCTCCGGCCCCCGGTCTGCCAGCGCTGTGCGCGGCCAGTGACACGCTGGAGTGGCAGCGCAGCAGAGTCTCCGGCCCCCGGGCTGCCAGCGCTGTGAGTAACCGGTGACACGCTGGAGCGGCAGGGCAGCAGATCTCGGATTTCTCCAGGGACTCCCGGGAGAAGCTGCTGTAGCAGAGGGGAATGATGTTCTCCAAGCTGACGCCCAGCCTGCAGCGGTATCCGTTTACATGGTCGACCATGTTATGGTCGACAGTCATTAGGTCGACCACTATTGGTCGACATTGACATGGTCGACATGGACACATGGTCGACACATGAAAGGTCGACACATGAAAAGGTCGACATGAGTTTTTTAACTTTTTTTTCTTTTGGGGAACTTTTCCATACTTTACGATCCACATGGACTACGATTGGAACGGTAAAGTGTGCCGAGCGAAGCAGTAGCGGAGCGAAGGCACCATGCCCGAAGCATGGCGAGCGAAGCGAGCCATGCGAGGGGACGCGGTGCACTAATTGGGGTTCCCAGTCACTTTACGCAAAAAACAACACCAAAAAAAGTTAAAAAATTCATGTCGACCTTTTCATATGTCGACCTTTCATGTGTCGACCATTTTCATGTGTCGACCATGTGTCCATGTCGACCATGTGTCCATGTCGACCAATAGTGGTCGACCTAATGACTGTCGACCATAACATGGTCGACCATTCATACCGGAACCGCCTGCAGCAGGCGGTTGAAGCGGTATTATATACATATACATTATATACAGTACTAAACACCACACACACACACCCCTATATACTACACACCACACACATATACACCCCTATGTACTACACACCTCGCATATACACCCCTATATACTACACACCACACACATATACACCCCTATATACTACACACCACACAGATATACACCCCTATGTACTACACACCACACACATATACACCCCTATATACTACACACCACACACATATACACCCCTATATACTACACACCACACACATATACACCCCTATATACTACACACCACACACATATACACCCCTATATACTACACACCACACACATATACACCCCTATATACTACACACCACATACATATACACCCCTATATACTACACACCACACATTTATACACCCCAATATACCACACACATACACCCCAATATACTACACACCACACACATACACCCCAATATACTACACACCACACAAATATACACCCCTATATACTACACACCTCGCATATACACCCCTATATACTACACACCACACACATATACACCCCTATATAATACACACCACACACATATACACCCCTATATACTACACACCACACACATATACACCCCTATCTACTACACACCACACACATACACCCCTATATACTACACACCAAACACACATACACCCCTGTATACTACACCCCACACACATATACACCACTATATACTACACACCACACATATATACACTCCTATATACTACACAGCGCACAAATATATACACCATTATATACAGTACTACACACCACACACATACATCCCTATACACTACACACCACACACATATACACCCCTATCTACTACACACCACACACACATATATACACCCTTATATACTACACACCACACACATACACCCCTATATATACTACACACCACACACATAGAGTATACACCCCAATATATTATACACGACACACATATACACCCATATATACTACACAGCACACAAATATATACACCATTATATACAGTACTACACACCACACACATATATCCCTATATACTACACACCACACATATACACCCCTATATACTATACAGCACACACATATACACCCCTATATACTACACACCACACACATACACCCCTATATACTACACACCACACACATATACACCCTATATACTACACAACACACACACACACACACACACATACACCCTTATATACTACACAGCACACACACATACACCCCTATATACTACACACCACACACATACACCCCTGTATACTACATACCACACACATATACACCCCTATATACTACACAGCACACACACATATACACCCCTATATACTACACACCACACACATACACCCCTTTATACTACACAGTGCTCACATATACACCCCTATATACTACACACCACACACATATAGACCCCTATATACTACACACCACACACACACACCTAAATATACTACACACCACACACATATACTGTACACCCCTATACTACACACCACACACACATACACCCCTATATACTACACACCACACGCATACACCCCTATATATACTACAGACCACACACATACAGTATACACCCCTATATACTACACACCTATACTGTACACCCCTATACTACACACCACACACATACACCCCTATATACTACACAGCGCACACATATACACCGCACAGACATATACTGTACACCCCTATATACTACACACCGCACACATATACACCCCTATATACTACACAACACACACATATACACACCACACACATATACACCCCTATATACTACACAGCGCACACACATACATATTATATACCACTGTATACTACACCTGTACAGCACCTGTATACTACACTATATAGTATCAATATACACGCACTGTACACATAACCCTGTATACTACACAGTGCCTAGATATACACACTATAGTACAACACAGCCCCTGTATATACACACTGTACAGATAACCCTGTATACTACACAGTGCCCACATATACTATATATGCTATACACACTATACACAGCACCTACATACACTATACACGCTGTACACACAACCCTTATACACACTATACACAGCACCTACATATACTATACATGCTATACACACAGCCTTTATGCACACTATGCACAGTATACACAGCGCTCACATATACTATACACACTGTACACACAGCCCTTATACAGACTATGCACAGCACCTACACGCTGTACACGTATCCCTTATATATACACTATACACAGCACCTACATATACTATACATGCTGTACATGTATCCCTTATATATACACTATACACAGCGCCCAAACTATACATGCTGTACACATAGCCCTTATACACAGCACCTACATATACTATACACGCGGTACACACAGCCCTTATACACACTATACACAGCGCTCACATATACTATACATGATGTACACGTATATATACCCCCCACAGCATCCCCATCCCCATTATATATACCCCCCCACGGCGTACCCATCCCCATTATATATACCCCCCCAGTGTATCCCGCCCCATTATATATACCTCGCACAGTGTACCCCACCCCATTATATATACCCCACCACAGTGTACCCCACCCCATTATATATTCCTCAATATACCCGCCCATGCACCACCCGCTGCACCCTAGCACCCGGCCCTTCCCCCACCCGCAGCGCCCCCGGACCCCCTCCCCTCTCTGCGGCAACCCTGCACCCGCCCCTCACCCACCCGCGGCACCCCTACCCCTCCCCCACCCGCAGTGCCTCCAGACCCCTACCCCACCCACGGCACTACCGCATCCGCCCCTCCCCCATCCGCGACAGCCCCTCACCTGATCCTCCCCCAACCGCAGCGCCTCCAGACCCCCTCCCCCTTCTGTGGCCCCCACTCCCCCGCCCCCTCCCCGTCGCAAAGGACTTCACCATCGCAAGCCCTTTCGTCGTGCAATGGTAATACTCCATATAATACAAATATTGAATGCCAGAAAGGCATGCAGGGGTTAAGGGGCGTAGTCCCTTGCGGCGGTGTGAAGAGCACCCGTAGGGCGTGATGAATCACCTAGTTATATAAATATATCCCTGCTCCCCGCTCTCCTCTTTGCACCGGTCACTTACTGCTTCCCTCTCATTTTCTCCACCCCAGAGTCACTGCACTCCCGCCCTCTTCTGTCTGTCCAGCACCACAGTGTCTCTCCAGCTCCAGTCCTCTACATCCTCTGGTTGCAGCCCCTTACACTTACCTTATTCTGCGTCTTTTGGTTCTGGCTGCACTTAGCCGCACTGCAGCTCCTCTGTGTCTCAGTGGTGCGGCATGACATCAGGACGTCGATGGTCTGCATACAGCTTCAAAGGTTTTTGATCTGTGCATGCGTAGGATCAGCAAGCTTATGTGCTGGTCACGGTCAGGGATGGGCGACAGCGAATGTTTCACAAAAATGGGGTCATCGTGACCCCATTTTATAGCTGTGCAGAGTCCAGAGTCATTGCAGATTTCCTGACCTTTGCTACCTGCGTCTTTTGAGCAGATCACAGAAGCATGCAGGAGGCATCTATTTAGAGAAGACGCATCGCCACCTGCAGCATTAGCATATAATCGCAGGGTAGCTGCGCCCAAATCTCTGAATCTGGCCCATTGTGAAGGGGAGGAGAAAAGTGCTAGGTGGACATGTAGGAATACTTGCACAAACAATCAGCACTGTGAGAACACCCTTTATATGGTTTGTTAATAACATCCTCAGAAAGGTCTTTGATCTAAGAAAATATATATTTTCACATTTATTTTCCTGTGCACAACACACACACACAAAAAAAAGGAGACTTATGGTAAGAACTTACCTTTGTTAAATCTCTTTCTGCGAGGTACACTGGATTCCACAGGGAATAACAATGGGGTGTCAGTGATCGCGCTGAGCCCAAAAAAAAGTGGGTCCCAGGGACCCCTCACTTTTGAAAATTGGGGTCCTACCGGTCCTTTTCTGGGTCCCATCGAAATGAAGGTTCTTTTTAAACTTAATCTTGTTTGGACACTACAAAAGTGTTGCAAGGTGGGGGGATGGGGTGACAATGCTGCTGGGCTGTGTAGCATGCAGGACACCCTGCACCAGAGGTGTAACTAGACATTTTGGTGCCCTTAGGCAGAAAGTGAATTGGTGTCCCACCTCCCAGACCGCAAAGTATAGGCAATGCGCGCCGAAGGCGCTCCACAAAATTTTAGGGGCATGGCTTCATGGGGAAGGGGCGTGACCACATAATAGTGCCAATTCACATTACACCACACAGTAGTGCCGCTTATACACATTGCACCAGGTAGAACCTCCTATGCACACTGCACCAGGTAGAGCACTTTATACATATTGCGCCAGGTACAGCACGTTAAACACTTTGCTCCAGGTACAGCACGTTATACACTTTGCTCCAGGTACAGCACGTTATACACTTTGCTCCAGGTACAGCACGTTATACACTTTGCTCCAGGTACAGCACGTTATACACTTTGCACCAGGTACAGCACGTTATACACTTTGCACCATGTACAGCACGTTATACACTTTGCACCAGGTACAGCACATTATACAATTTGCACCAGGTACAGCACGTTATACACTTTGCACCAGGTTGAGGACTTATACAAATTTCGCCAGTTAGAGCACGTTATACACATTTCGCCAGTTAGAGCGCGTTATACACATTTTGCCAGTTAGAGCACGTTATACACACTGCGCCAGTTAGAGCACGTTATACACACTGCGCCAGTTAGAGCGCGTTATACACACTGCGCCAGTTAGAGCGCGTTATACACACTGCGCCAGTTAGAGCGCATTATACACACTGCGCCAGTTAGAGCGCGTTATACACACTGCGCCCGGTAGAGCAAGTTATACACAATGCGCCCGGTAGAGCAAGTTATACACAATGCGCCCGGTAGAGTACGTTATACACAATGCGCTCGGTAGAGCACTGAGGCACATTGCACCAGGTAAGAGCACTGAGGCACATTGCACCAGGTAAGAGCACTGAGGCACACTGCACCAGGTACGAGCACTGAGGCACACTGCACCAGGTACGAGCACTGAGGCACCACTGCACCAGGTAAGAGCACTGAGGCACACTACACCAGGTACGAGCACTGAGGCACACTGCACCAGGTACGAGCACTGAGGCACACTGCACCAGGTACGAGCACTGAGGTACACTACACCAGGTAAGAGCACTGAGGCACACTGCACCAGGTACGAGCACTGAGGCACACTGCACCAGGTACGAGCACTGAGGCACCACTGCACCAGGTAAGAGCACTGAGGCACACTACACCAGGTACGAGCACTGAGGCACACTACACCAGGTAAGAGCACTGAGGCACACTACACCAGGTAAGAGTACTGAGGCACACTGCAGTAATCACCTTGTCCGTCGTCCTCCAGGTCTTAAAAAATGGGAAAAAAACGCGCCATATCGCGTTTTTGCGATCACTGCACATACATATTTCATTATTAAAGTTTCTGGCTGGCTATCAGGGGGAGATCAGTTGTGGTGTGAATGGATGGGCCCCAAGTGGCTGCTTGAAGCTAAAAAAAAAAAAAAAATTTTTTTCCCCTGTCTCTATTTTAAAGGGAGGGGGGGCATGGAGCTGCAGCTCCATCAGCCCCATTGTTAATCCGGCCTTGCCCACTCCGTGTCCCCTCCTCTTACCACTGGCTTGCAGGCTGCAGCTGACGGCGGCTCGGGGAGCGGAGAGCAGACTGCTAGACAAGTCACCCCTCTTCCTTCGTGGTGCGTGACATCACTGATGTGGCGCGCGCACCTATTCTCAGCTAGGCAGCGCGGGCCTCTTCTTGCGATAGTGGCCGCGCTAGTACTAGCTGTAAAAGGGAGGGGCTACCGATGACAGGTGGCCCCACACACTAGTCAGCCCCCCCGGGGAACTCCCCGGTAACTGTAATGGCCAATCCGGCCCTGCACAGGATCCCCGCCACCAGAATGCCGGCTAACAGGGGCTATTCCTACTCGTGGGTGTCCACGACACCCATAGAGTGGGAATAGAACTCGTGGTGAGCTCAGCAAGCCCACAAGGGGCGAAGAAAACAAAGAATTATGCCAAAAGCATTTGGTTGGTATTTAAATATTCTTTTTTTTTAGTTTACAACTAAAATCTAACTTGAACATTTAGGCAATGACCAAAAGGACATAACACTGCTACTGCACTGTGTTATATAGCTATTTAGCATAAACAAATTTCAGCAACAAATAAATACATATATGTTAACAGGGCACTTGCAGTAATTGCAGCTGATGGAGGTTAGTGCAGATTAGCTATCCTATCTGTATTTTCTAGTGTGATGGGTAAGCTGTATTAATATAGATGTTGAAGTGACAGTTATTATACAGACCTCTATGCATATTTACTTGCTCTGTTCAACTCACCACTGAATGAACGGCTGCCTGCTTCTGAGATACTCCCTAGGCTCCTCCCCTACTCCGTGCTGATTGGTCAATGGTGAAAGCTCTCCCTGCCCGGCCAGCCTCTGTATGTCATCTGGATCATCTGCCCCATGCATGCACTATGCCGTTTACACTGAGGTTCTGCAGGTAGATCCAGCGCTCTCTCTGTCTTCACCTTAACATTAAACACCTCTCCCCCCCCCCCCCCCCCCCCCATCCCTCCCTGCCAGTTAAGTTGTGGGTGGCCAGAGCGATAATTGTAAACTTCTTTGTTAGGCACCACAGACCCCTTTATATGCCCCTGGACCTTGGAGTGCCTCTATACCCGCCCTGCTGCTGTGCCTTCTTACCATGCAAGGGGCACAGTCTATAGGTGAGACATGCCGACCAGGACAGTGCAAGGGCACAGAGTATTATGCTGTCTCTCATCATGGACACGGCACAGCATGGAGCAGTGACTGACTCGAGCGGCACTCACCGTTGCATAGGAGGAGGGCCCTGGTGACACTGCTGGGTGAGCGGGGCCAGTCTCTGCCAGTGCTGCGGCACAGATACATACCAGGGGGGTCATTCCGAGTTGTTCGCTCGCAAGCCGTTTTTAGCAGCTTTGCACACGCTAAGCCTACGCCTACTGGGAGTGAATCTTAGCATAGTAAAATTGCGAACGATGTATTCGCAATATTGCGATTACACACCTCGTAGCAGTTTCTGAGTAGCTTCAGACTTACTCGGCATCTGCGATCAGTTCAGTGCTTGTCGTTCCTGGTTTGACGTCACAAACACTCCCAGCGTTCGCCCAGACACTCCTCCGTTTCTCCGGCCACTCCTGCGTTTTTTCCGGAAACGGTAGCGTTTTTCCCCACACGCCCATAAAACGGCCTGTTTCCGCCCAGAAACACCCATTTCCTGTCAATCACATTACGATCGCCAGACCGATGAAAAAGCCGTGAGTAAAATTACTAAGTGCATAGCAAATTTACTTGGCGCAGTCGCAGTGCGGACATTGCGCATGCGCATTAAGCGGAAAATCGCTGCGATGCGAAGATTTTTACCGAGCGAACAACTCGGAATGAGGGCCCAGGTACGTGCTGGCAGCGGAGCCTAGGATCAGCGCGCAGCGGGAGGAGGATTCAAAGCCGCAGCGTGCCGGACTGGCGGGCAATGAGAGGGAGACACAGCAGGCTATGATTCGCTGGAGACTACAGGAGGTGACTGGTTGGGGAAGCAGCCAGTCACCTCTTGTGTGCCGCTGATTGGTTAGGGCGCTGACACACAGATCTAGAATGAGCGCGTCCTGTGGGACCCGCTCATCTTCTAAAAGTGGGTCCCAGGTGACAGTTACAGGGTAAAATACGCGCTATAGCGCGTTTTTGCGATCACTGTGTAGAGTAGGATCTTGATCCGAGGAACCAACAGGCTAAAGATTTGACTGTTCCCAGGATGCCTTGCACTGCCTGCTCTATAACCCCGCCTCCAGGCACTGGAGCTCAGTTTTGTTAACCAGTCCAATGCAGTAGCAGGTAAAAGAGACGATAACAGTTAGTAGCCACAGCGAACTACATTCTCACGACAGGAGAAGGTACCAGCGGCTAATGCCATACAAATCCAAAGAAGCTAAGTGCGTCAGGGTGGGTGCCCTGTGAAATCCAGTGTACCTCGCAGAAAGAGATTTAACAAAGGTAAGTTCTTACAATAAATGTCCTTTTCTGCAGCGGGGTACACTGGTATTCCACAGGGGATAACATCGGGGATGTCCTAAAGCAGTTCCTCATGGGAGGGGACGCACTGTAGTGGGCACAAGAACCCGGCATCCAAAGGAAGCATCCTGGAAGGCGGAAGTATCAAAGGCATAGAACTAATGAACGTGTTCACTGAGGACCATGTAGCCGCCTTGCACAATTGTTCTTGGGACGCGCCACGGCGGGCCCCCCAAGAAGGTCCACCAGACTGAACAGAATAGGCCGTGATAGTAGCAGGAGCTGGAAGTCCAGCCTGTACATAAGCTTGTGCAATCACCATTCTAATCCATCTGGCCAAAGTCTGCTTATAAGCAAACCAGCCACGTTTGTGAAAACCAAAAAGGACCGAGAGAATCAGATCTCCTAAGGGAGGCGGTACTCTTCCCATAGATACGGAGAGCCTGTACCACAGCCAAAGATCGTTCTTTGGAGGACAAATCAGGACAGATAAAAGCAGGAACCACAATCTCTTGGGTAAGGTGGAAAGATGACACCACCTTAGGTAGATAACCAGTGCGAGTTCTAAAAAGCGCACGGTCACTGTGAAAAATCAGAAAGGGAGACCTAAAGGACAAGGCACCCAGATCTGAAACCCGTCTAGCAGAGGCAATAGCCAGCAAAAATAAGACCTTAAGCATAAGCCATTTAAGGTCAACAGACTCAAGAGGTTCAAACAGAGACTCTTGTAGGGCGTCCAGACAAATCCCAAGGAGCCACAGGAGGAACATAGGGAGGTTGAATCCGTAAAACACCCTGGGTGAAGGTATGAACGACAGGCAGAGTTGCAATTTTTCTCTGAAACCACCCCAACAAGGCTGAAACATGAACCTTGAGGGAGGCCAGACGAATGCCTGAGACCAGGCCCTGTTGCCGAAACACCAGGAGTTTGGCAGCACTGAACTTGCATGCATCAAAATTCTTAGCCGCACACCAGGTGAAGTAAGAATTCAAGACCCTATAATAAATCCGAGCCGAAGCCAGTTTACGAGCTTTCAACATCGTTTGAATGACCGCCTCAGAAAAACCTTTGGCCCTCAGAACTGAAGCTTCAAGAGCCACGCCGTCAAAGCCAGTCGGGCCAAATCCTGGTAAACACAGGGGCCCTGAACGAGGAGGTCTGGGCATTGAGGAAGTAGAAAAGGACGCTCTATCGAGAGACCCCGTAGGTCTGAGAACCAATGTCGTCTGGGCCACGCTGGAGCGATCAGAAGTAGGAATCCTCCTTCTTGCTTGAACTTCCTTATTACCCTGGGCAGGAGTGACACCGGAGGGAACACGTACGGCAGCCGAAAGTTCCATGGAATTGCCAGGGCATCATCGAACGCTGCTTGAGGATCCCTTGTCCTTGCTCCGAAGACTGGAACCTTGCGATTGTGTCGAGACACCATCAGGTCTACATCTAGTAGGCCCCACTTGTCCACTAGGAGTTGAAATACTTCTGGATGAAGGCTCCACTCTCCGGCGTGTACGTCCTGACGATTGAGGAAGTCCGCTTCCCAGTTGAGGACCCCCGGAAAGAACACTGCCGATATGGCTGGTAGAAGGCACTGTACCACCAAATGGAGAGTTTTTGCTTTTACCGGATCCGAAGAGATAAAACTGGCGAGGGGGACGTTTCTTGAAAGAGATTACATATCTGTGAGTGATGACTTCCCTTACCCAAGCGTCCGAAGTGGTCTGTAACCACACCTGAGCAAACCGTAGAAGTCGGCCTCCTACCCTGGGGTCCCCCAAAGGGAGGCCCGCCCAGTCATGCAGCAGGCTTGTCTGGTTCGGAAGCAGGCTGACGGGCAGCCCAGGAATGTTTAGGTTTGGGCTTAGAGGTTTTGTAATTGCGAGCCTGTTTCGGGTACGCCTGACCCTGTGCTTTACTTGGAGGTCGAAATGAGCAAAAGGTGGTACTCTTAGCCTTCTGAACCAAAGGATTAGTACTCGGCAAACATGCAGTTTTAGCAGACACTAAGTCAGCAACAATTTTGTTCTGACCTTCCCTAAACAAGATCTCTCCCTTAAAGGGGATAACCTCTAAGGTCTTTTTAGAGTCCAGATCCACAGACCAGGATCGCAACCACAGAATCCGGCGGGCCAAAATGGACGTAGTAGACGCTTTGGCCGCCAGGACATCGGCATCAGAGGCCGCCTCCTTTATATAATGAGAGGCTGTGATAATATATGAAAGACACTGTCTGGCATTGTCAGAAAAATTAGAAGGTAGCTCCACTTCAACTTCTTGAACCCAGGCTTCAATAGCCTTCACAGCCCAAGAGGCCGCTATAGTGGGTCTATGCACAGCACCTGCAAAGGTGTAAATAGACTTCAAGCAACCCTCCACACACTTATCCGTCGGTTCCTTCATTGAAGTGACGGTAGTGACAGGCAGAGTAGAGGACACCACTAGACGTGCGACATGTGTGTCCACCGGCGGCGGTGTTTCCCAATTTTTACTTAACTCTGCAGCGAGGGGATAACGAGCAAGCATCTTCTTAAACAGGGAGAATTTCCTTTCTGGATACTCCCAGGATTCCTGACGTATGTCAACTAAATGGTTAAAATGGGGCAAAACCAATTTAGTGACCTTCTGACGTTTGAACTTATCGGGTTTCTTAGACATATCCGGAAGGTTCAGATTCAATATCAATCTGAAGAATCAGTTTGATAGCCTCCAAGAGGTCAGGAACATCCACCTGTGAAATAGATTCCCCATCAGAAGCATCTCCATCAGTGTCTGAGGGATCAGTGTATACGCCATCTTCATCGGATGAAGTATCTGTAACATGAGTAGATTGTGAGGAAGTAATGACCCGCTTAGATGACCCTTTGGTCTTAGGAGGGCGAGGGTTAGGTTTTTGTTTAACCAAAGACTGATTTAATTGCTGTAACTGAGTTGACAGATTATCTGCCCATGCCGGATGAACTGCAGGGACAATATGTGGCTGTAATGGCACAGGAGGTCCCACAGGCGGCATAAATCTCGTTACTAGCGTAGTCAGCAAGTTAGAAAAAAACAGCCCAGGGTGGGTTTTGGTGTGCTGACTGGACCCTCATTTGGAATATTTTCCTCGGGTGCATCCGCGGCGTCAGCACTGCATGACGCAGGATCAGCCACGGATCTCCCGCCCTGTGTAGCAGACAGTATGTGTGAATGTAGCCTTAGGGCGTAACAGTACAATATAGCCAGACACAGTGCCTGACAAAAAAACCCTGTGTTATGTGACCGCAAATGCAGAGCACAAACAGAGGATTTAAGTGGTATATGGTGACTGAAATACACAGAGAAAAATATCACGGTAGTATATATTGTGTGAAACTCTCTATCTCTCTCTCTCTCTCTCTCTATATATATATATATATAAATAAATATATACATATATATATATACAGATGAAACCATCCGGCACTCGATGCAACAGAGGATAATGCCTGGGTGCCCTCCTGGAGATAATGCAGTAATATTTCCTTCCCCACCTGTGGCTCAGGTGTATGCGGCAAAGGAACAGAGGCGGCACTCCAAGGTCTTAGCAAACGTTTGTATTCAAATCATGGTGCAAACAAGGCAATCGTGTTCATAAAAAACAAAACATGGCAGGCTTACAACGTTTCAAGGCATTAAGCCTTTTCCTCAGGTAAGTATACCCATGTGCGGTGAGAATATACAGTATATACTATATACTGTATATTCTCACCGCACATGGGTATACTTACCTGAGGAAAAGGCTTAATGCCTTGAAACGTCGTAAGCCTGCCATGTTTTGTTTTTTATGAACACGATTGCCTTGTTTGCACCATGATTTGAATACAAACGTTTGCTAAGACCTTGGAGTGCCGCCTCTGTTCCTTTGCCGCATACACCTGAGCCACAGGTGGGGAAGGAAATATTACTACATATATATATATATATATATATATATAAAATAAGATTTTAAACCTACCGGTAAATCTTTTTCTCGTAGTCCGTAGAGGATGCTGGGGACTCCGTAAGGACCATGGGGATAGACGGGCTCCGCAGGAGACATGGGCACTTTAAGAAAGACTTTAGATCTGGTGTGCACTGGCTCCTCCCTCTATGCCCCTCCTCCAGACCTCAGTTAGAGAAACTGTGCCCAGAGGAGACGGACAGTACGAGGAAAGGATTTTTGTTAATCCAAGGGCAAGATTCATACCAGCCACACCAATCACACCGTATAACTTGTGATATACTATCCAGTTAACCGTATGAAAACGACATAGCATCAATCCAAGACCGATGAGACTATAACATAACCCTTATTTAAGCAATAACTATATACAAGTCTTGCAGAAGTAGTCCGCACTTGGGACGGGCGCCCAGCATCCTCTACGGACTACGAGAAAAAGATTTACCGGTAAATCTTTTTCTCGTAGTCCGTAGAGGATGCTGGGGACTCCGTAAGGACCATGGGGATTATACCAAAGCTCCCAAACGGGCGGGAGAGTGCGGATGACTCTGCAGCACCGATTGAGCAAACAGGAGGTCCTCCTCAGCCAGGGTATCAAACTTATAGAACTTTGCAAAGGAGTTTGAACCCGACCAAGTAGTAGCTCGGCACAGCTGTAGCGCCGAGACCCCTCTGGCAGCCGCCCAAGAAGAGCACACCTTCCTAGTGGAATGGGAATTGACCGATTTAGGTAACGGCAATCCCGCCGTAGAATGCGCCTGCTGAATCGTGTTACAGATCCAGCGAGCAACAGTCTACTTTGAAGCAGGGGCACCAATCTTGTTGGTTGCATACATGACAAACAGTGCTTCTGTTTTTCTGACTGTAGCCGATCTGGCCACGTAAATTTTCAAAGCCCTGACCACATCAAGGGACTCGGGATCCTCCAAGTCACGCGTAGCCACAGGCACCACAATAGTTCATATGAAAGGATGAAACCACTTTTGGCAGAAATTGAGGACGGGTCCGCAATTCCGCTCTATCCATATGGAAAACCAGATAGGTGCTTTTATGTGATAAAGCCGCTAATTCCGACACTCGCCTAGCCGAAGCCAAGGCTAATAACATGACCACCTTCCAAGTCAGATTTTTCAACTCCACCGTTTTAAGTGGTTCAAACCAGTGTGACTTAATGAAACTTAACACCACGTTAAGGTCCCAAGGCGTCACCGGAGGTACAAAAATAAGATTTTACTTACCGATAAATCTATTTCTCGGAGTCCGTAGTGGATGCTGGGGTTCCTGAAAGGACCATGGGGAATAGCGGCTCCGCAGGAGACAGGGCACAAAAAGTAAAGCTTTTCCGATCAGGTGGTGTGCACTGGCTCCTCCCCCTATGACCCTCCTCCAGACTCCAGTTAGGTACTGTGCCCGGACGAGCGTACACAATAAGGGAGGATTTTGAATCCCGGGTAAGACTCATACCAGCCACACCAATCACACCGTACAACTTGTGATCTAAACCCAGTTAACAGTATGATAACAGCGGAGCCTCTGAAAGATGGCTTCCTTCAACAATAACCCGAATTAGTTAACAATAACTATGTACAACTTATGCAGATAATCCGCACTTGGGATGGGCGCCCAGCATCCACTACGGACTCCGAGAAATAGATTTATCGGTAAGTAAAATCTTATTTTCTCTATCGTCCTAGTGGATGCTGGGGTTCCTGAAAGGACCATGGGGATTATACCAAAGCTCCCAAACGGGCGGGAGAGTGCGGATGACTCTGCAGCACCGAATGAGAGAACTCCAGGTCCTCCTTAGCCAGAGTATCAAATTTGTAAAATTTTACAAACGTGTTCTCCCCTGACCACGTAGCTGCTCGGCAAAGTTGTAATGCCGAGACCCCTCGGGCAGCCGCCCAAGATGAGCCCACCTTCCTTGTGGAGTGGGCCTTTACAGATTTAGGCTGTGGCAAGCCTGCCACAGAATGTGCAAGTTGGATTGTGCTACAGATCCAACGAGCAATCGTCTGCTTAGACGCAGGAGCACCCATCTTGTTGGGTGCATACAATATAAACAACGAGTCAGATTTTCTGACTCCAGCTGTCCTTGCAATATATATTTTTAATGCTCTGACAACGTCCAGTAACTTGGAGTCCTCCAAGTCACTTGTAGCCGCAGGCACTACAATAGGCTGGTTCAGATGAAATGCTGACACCACCTTAGGGAGAAAATGCGGACGAGTCCGCAGTTCTGCCCTGTCCGAATGGAAAATCAGATATGGGCTTTTGTAAGATAAAGCTGCCAATTCTGACACTCTCCTGGCAGAAGCCAGGGCTAGAAGCATGGTCACTTTCCATGTGAGATATTTCAAATCCACCTTTTTTAGTGGTTCAAACCAATGAGATTTTAGGAAGTCCAAAACCACATTTAGATCCCACGGTGCCACTGGAGGCACCACAGGAGGCTGTATATGCAGCACTCCCTTAACAAAGGTCTGGACTTCAGGGACTGAAGCCAATTCTTTTTGAAAGAAAATCGACAGGGCCGAAATTTGAACCTTAATAGATCCCAATTTGAGACCCATTGACAATCCTGATTGCAGGAAATGTAGGAATCGACCCAGTTGAAATTCCTCCGTCGGAGCACTCCGATCTTCGCACCACGCAACATATTTTCGCCAAATTCGGTGATAATGTTGCACGGTTACTTCCTTCCTTGCTTTAATCAAAGTAGGAATGACTTCTTCCGGCATGCCTCTTTCCTTTAGGATCCGGCGTTCAACCGCCATGCCGTCAAACGCAGCCGCGGTAAGTCTTGAAACAGACAGGGACCCTGCTGAAGCAAGTCCCTCCTTAGAGGTAGAGGCCACGGATCTTCCGTGATCATCTCTTGAAGTTCCGGGTACCAAGTCCTCCTTGGCCAATCCGGAACCACTAGTATCGTTCTTACGCCTCTTTGCCGTATAATTCTCAATACTTTTGGTATGAGAGGCAGAGGAGGAAACACATACACCGACTGGTACACCCAAGGCGTTACCAGCGCGTCCACAGCTATTGCCTGCGGATCTCTTGACCTGGCGCAATACCTGTCCAGTTTTTTGTTGAGGCGAGACGCCATCATGTCCACCATTGGTCTTTCCCAACGGGTTACCAGCATGTGGAAGACTTCTGGATGAAGTCCCCACTCTCCCGGGTGAAGATCGTGTCTGCTGAGGAAGTCTGCTTCCCAGTTGTCCACTCCCGGGATGAACACTGCTGACAGTGCTATCACATGATTCTCTGCCCAGCGAAGAATCCTTGCAGCTTCTGCCATTGCCCTCCTGCTTCTTGTGCCGCCCTGTCTGTTCACATGGGCGACTGCCGTGATGTTGTCCGACTGGATCAATACCGGTTTTCCCTGAAGCAGAGGTTCTGCCTGGTTTAGAGCATTGTATATTGCTCTTAGTTCCAGAATGTTTATGTGAAGAGACGTTTCCAGGCTCGTCCATACTCCCTGGAAGTTTCTTCCTTGTGTGACTGCTCCCCAGCCTCTCAGGCTGGCGTCCGTGGTCACCAGGATCCAATCCTGTATGCCGAATCTGCGGCCCTCCAATAGATGAGCACTCTGCAACCACCACAGAAGAGACACCCTTGTCCTTGGAGACAGGGTTATCCGTAGGTGCATCTGAAGATGCGACCCTGACCATTTGTCCAACAGATCCCTTTGGAAAATTCTTGCGTGGAATCTGCCGAATGGAATCGCTTCGTAAGAAGCCACCATTTTTCCCAGGACTCTTGTGCATTGATGTACAGACACCTTTCCTGGTTTTAGGAGGTTCCTGACAAGCTCGGATAACTCCTTGGCTTTTTCCTCCGGGAGAAAAACCTTTTTCTGAACCGTGTCCAGAATCATCCCTAGGAACAGCAGACGAGTTGTCGGCATTAACTGGGATTTTGGAATATTCAGAATCCACCCGTGCTGTTTTAGCACTTCTTGAGACAGTGCTAATCCCATCTCTAGCTGTTCTCTGGACCTCGCCCTTATTAGGAGATCGTCCAAGTATGGGATAATTAATACGCCTTTTCTTCGAAGAAGAATCATCATCTCGGCCATTACCTTTGTAAAGATCCGAGGTGCCGTGGACAATCCGAACGGCAGCGTCTGAAACTGATAGTGACAGTTTTGTACAACGAACCTGAGGTACCCCTGGTGTGAGGGGTAAATTGGAACGTGGAGATACGCATCCTTGATGTCCAAGGATACCATAAAGTCCCCCTCTTCCAGGTTCGCTATCACTGCTCTGAGTGACTCCATTTTGAACTTGAACTTCTTTATGTACAGGTTCAAGGACTTCAGATTTAGAATAGGCCTTACCGAGCCATCCGGCTTCGGTACCACAAAAAGAGTGGAATAATACCCCTTCCCTTGTTGCAGAAGAGGTACCTTGACTATCACCTGCTGAGAGTACAGCTTGTGAATGGCTTCCAACACCGTCTCCCTTTCGGAGGGGGACGTTGGTAAAGCAGACCTCAGGAAACGGCGAGGTGGATCTGTCTCTAATTCCAACCTGTATCCCTGAGATATTATCTGCAGGATCCAGGGATCTACTTGCGAGTGAGCCCACTGCGCGCTGTAATTTTTGAGACGACCGCCCACCGTCCCCGAGTCCGCTTGAGAAGCCCCAGCGTCATGCTGAGGCTTTTGTAGAAGCCGGGGAGGGCTTCTGATCCTGGGAAGGAGCTGCGTGTTGCTGTCTCTTCCCTCGACCTTTGCCTCGTGGCAAATATGAATAGCCCTTTGCTCTCTTATTTTTAAAGGAACGAAAGGGCTGCGGTTGAAAAGTCGGTGCCTTTTTCTGTTGGGGAGTGACTTGAGGTAGAAAGGTGGATTTCCCGGCTGTAGCCGTGGCCACCAAATCTGATAGACCGACTCCAAATAACTCCTCCCCCTTATACGGCAAAACTTCCATATGCCGTTTTGAATCCGCATCGCCTGTCCACTGTCGCGTCCATAAAGCTCTTCTGGCCGAAATGGACATAGCACTTACCCGTGATGCCAGTGTGCATATATCCCTCTGTGCATCACGCATATAAAGAAATGCATCCTTTATTTGTTCTAACGACAGTAAAATATTGTCCCTGTCCAGGGTATCAATATTTTCAATCAGGGATTCTGACCAAACTACCCCCGCACTGCCCATCCAGGCAGTTGCTACAGCTGGTCGTAGTATAACACCTGCATGTGTGTATATACTTTTTTGGATATTTTCCATCCTCCTATCTGATGGATCTTTAAGTGCGGCCGTCTCAGGAGAGGGTAACGCCACTTGTTTAGATAAGCGTGTTAGCGCCTTGTCCACCCTAGGAGGTGTTTCCCAGCGCTCCCTAACCTCTGGCGGGAAAGGGTATAATGCCAATAATTTCTTTGAAATTATCAGCTTTTTATCAGGGGCAACCCACGCTTCATTACACACGTCATTTAGTTCTTCTGATTCAGGAAAAACTATAGGTAGTTTTTTCATACCCCACATAATACCCTGTTTAGTGGTACCTGTAGTATCAGCTAAATGTAACGCCTCCTTCATTGCCAAAATCATATAACGTGTGGCCCTACTGGAAAATACGGTTGATTCGTCACCGTCACCACTGGAGTCATCGCCTGTGTCTGGGTCTGTGTCGACCGACTGAGGCAAAGGGCGTTTCACAGCCCCTGACGGTGTTTGAGTCGCCTGGACAGGCACTAATTGATTGTCCGGCCGTCTCATGTCGTCAAACGACTGCTTTAGCGTGTTGACACTATCCCGTAGTTCCATAAATAAAGGCATCCATTCTGGTGTCGACCCCCTAGGAGGTGACATCCCCATATTTGGCAATTGCTCCGCCTCCACACCAATATCGTCCTCATACATGTCGACACACACGTACCGACACACAGCAGACACACAGGGAATGCTCCTAATGAAGACAGGACCCACTAGCCCTTTGGGGAGACAGAGGGAGAGTTTGCCAGCACACACCAAAAGCGCTATATATATATCAGGGATAGCCTTATAATAAGTGCTCCCCTATAGCTGCTTTGTTATATAAAAATATCGCCATAAATTTGCCCCCCCTCTCTGTTTTACCCTGTTTCTGTAGTGCAGTGCAGGGGAGAGACCTGGGAGCCGTCCTGACCAGCGGAGCTGTGAGAGGAAATGGCGCCGTGTGCTGAGGAGATAGGCCCCGCCCCTTTTCCGGCGGGCTCGTCTCCCGCTATTTTGAGAAATCAGGCAGGGGTTAAATATCTCCATATAGCCTCTAGGGCTATATGTGAGGTATTTTTAGCCTTTATAGGTACTCATTTTGCCTCCCAGGGCGCCCCCCTCCCAGCGCCCTGCACCCTCAGTGACTGCCGTGTGAAGTGTGCTGAGAGGAAAATGGCGCACAGCTGCAGTGCTGTGCGCTACCTTTAGAAGACTGCAGGAGTCTTCAGCCGCCGATTCTGGACCTCTTCTGTCTTCAGCATCTGCAAGGGGGCCGGCGGCGCGGCTCCGGTGACCATCCAGGCTGTACCTGTGATCGTCCCTCTGGAGCTTGATGTCCAGTAGCCAAGAAGCCAATCCATCCTGCACGCAGGTGAGTTGACTCCTTCTCCCCTCAGTCCCTCGCTGCAGTGATCCTGTTGCCAGCAGGAATCACTGTAACATAAAAAACCTAGCTAAACTTTCTCTAAGCAGCTCTTTAGGAGAGCCACCTAGATTGCACCCTTCTCGGCCGGGCACAAAAATCTAACTGGAGTCTGGAGGAGGGTCATAGGGGGAGGAGCCAGTGCACACCACCTGATCGGAAAAGCTTTACTTTTTGTGCCCTGTCTCCTGCGGAGCCGCTATTCCCCATGGTCCTTTCAGGAACCCCAGCATCCACTAGGACGATAGAGAAAGGAGGCTGAATATGCAGTACTCCCTTCACAAAAGTTTGTACTTCAGGGAGAGAGGCCAATTCCTTTTGAAAGAAAATGGATAAGGCCGAAATCTGAACATTAATAGATCCTAATTTTAGGCCGAAATTCACTCCAGTTTGCAGGAAGTGAAGAAAACGGCCCAGATGGAATTCTTCCGTAGGAGCATTCCTGGCCTCACACCAAGAAACATATTTTCGCCATATACGGTGATAATGTTTAGATGTCATGTCCGTCCTAGCCTTTATTAGCGTAGGAATGACCTCATCCGGAATACCCTTATCCGCTAGGATCCGGCGTTCAACCGCCATGCCGTCCCACGCAGCCGCGGTAAGTCTTGTAATAGACATGGCCCCTGTTGCAACCGGTCCTGTCTTAGAGGAAGAGGCCACGGATCTTCTGTGAGCATTTCCTGCAGATCCGGATACCAGGTCCTTCGTGGCCAATCTGGAACAATGAGGATTGTTCTCATTCCTCTCCCTCCTACCATTCTCAACACCTTGGGTATGAGAGGAATAGGGGGAAATACATAGACCGACTGGAACACCCACGGTGTCTCTAGGGCATCTACAGCTACTGCCTGAGGGTCTCTTGACCTGGTGCAATACCTCTGTAGCTTCTTGTTGAGGCGGGACGCCATCATGTCTATCTGTAGCAGTTCCCACTGACTTGCAATCTGTGCGAAGGCTTCCTAAAGAAGTCCTCTCTTGGATGCAGGTCGTGTTTGCTGAGGAAGTCTGCTTCTCAGTTGTCCACTCCCGGAATGAACTGCTGAAAATGCGCTTACATGATTTTCCGTCCAGCGGAAAATCCTGGTGGCTTCTGCCATTTCCACTCTGCTCTTTGCGCCGCCTTGGCGGTTTACATGAGCCACTGCGGTGATGTTGTCTGACTGGATCAGAACCGGTAGGTCGCGAAGCAATGTTTCCGCTTGCCGAAGGGCGTTGTATATGGCCCTCAGCTCCAGGATGTTGATATGAATACAAGTTTTTTGACTTGACCCAAAGACCTTGGAAGTTTCTCCCCTGTGTGACTGCTCCCCCACCTCGGAGGCTCGCGTCCGTGGCTACCAGAATCCAGTCCTGGATGGCGAACCTGCGACCCTGCAGAAGGTGAGCACTCTGCAGCCACCATAGGAGAGACACCCTGGCCCTAGGGGACAGGGTGATTAACTGATGCATCTGTAGATGTGATCCGGACCATTTGTTCCGCAGATCCCATTGGAAAGTCCTCGCATGGAACCTGCCGAAGGGAATGGCCCCGTAAGATGCCACCATCTTTCCCAGGACCCGAGTGCAGAGATGCATTGACACCTGTTTTGGCTTTAATAGGTTTTTTACCAGAGTCATTAGTTCCTGGGCCTTCTCTATCGGAAGATGAACCCATTTCTGGTCCGTATTCAGAATCATACCCAAGAAGAGCAGACGAGTCATAGGAACCAACTGTGACTTCGGGATATTGAGAATCCAGCCGAGTTGCTGTGACACCTTCAGCGAGAGTGACACGCTGTTCAACAACTGCTCTTTTGATCTCGCCCTTATTAGGAGATCGTCCAAGTATGGGATAATTGTGACTCCTTGCTTGCGTAGGAGCACCATCATTTCCGCCAATTACCCTGAAATTGGTAATGACAATACTGTACCGTAATTCTCACGTACACCTGATGGGGTGGATAAATGGGAACATGAAGGTATGCAGCCTTTATGTCTAGATACACCATAAAATCCCCCCTTCCAGGCTGGCGATGATCGCTCTGAGCAATTCCACCTTGAATTTGAACCTTTTCAAGTATAGGTTCAGAGATTTTAATTTTAAAATAGGTCTGACCGAACCGTCCGGTTTCGGGACTACAGCCAAGGTTGAGTAATATCCCCTTCCTTGTTGAAGGAGGGGAACCTTGAGCACCACCTGTTGGAGATACAATGTGTGAATTGTATTTAATATTATCTCCCTTTCTGGGGGAGAAGCCGGTAGGGCCGATAAGGAAAACCGGCGAGGAGGCACCTCTTCGAATTCCAGCTTGTAACCCTGAGAAACAATTTCTATTGCCCAGGGATCCACGTGTGAGTGAACTCAGATGTGGCTGAAGAGTCGAAGACGTGCTCCCACTGGGGCGGACTCCCTTAGCGGAGCCCCAGCGTCATGCGGTGGATTTAGTAGAGGCCAGGGAGGACTTCTGTTCCTGGGAACTAGCTGTGCCCTGCGCCCTTACCTCTGGTAAGAAAGGACGCTCCTCGTACTTTCTTGTTTTTCTGCGACCGAAAGGACTGCATTTGATAATGTCGTGCTTTCTTAGGCTGTGAGGGAATATAAGGCAAAAGATCAGATTTACCAGCTAAAGCTGTGGAGACCAGGTCCGAGAGCCCTTCTCCACACAATTCCTCACCCATGTAAGGTAAAACCTCCATATGCCTCTTTTAGTCGGCATCACCTGTCCATTGCATGTTCCAGAGGACACGTCTAGCAGAAATCGACATAGCGTTGACTCTAGAACCCAGTAGACCAATGTCTCTTTGAGCATGTCTTATATATAAGACAGCATCTTTTATATATCCTAGGTCAATAATAAGAATTTACTTACCGATAATTCTATTTCTCATAGTCCGTAGTGGATGCTGGGAACTCCGTAAGGACCATGGGGAATAGCGGCTCCGCAGGAGACAGGGCACAAAAGTAAAGCTTTAGGACTATCTGGTGTGCACTGGCTCCTCCCCCTATGACCCTCCTCCAAGCCTCAGTTAGGATACTGTGCCCGGACGAGCGTACACAATAAGGAAGGATTTATGAATCCCGGGTAAGACTCATACCAGCCACACCGATCACACCGTACAACCTGTGATCTGAATCCAGTTAACAGCATGATAACAGAGGAGCCTCTGGAAAGATGGCTCACAACCACAATAACCCGATTTTTGTAACAATAACTATGTACAAGTATTGCAGACAATCCGCACTTGGGATGGGCGCCCAGCATCCACTACGGACTATGAGAAATAGAATTATCGGTAAGTAAATTCTTATTTTCTCTGACGTCCTAGTGGATGCTGGGAACTCCGTAAGGACCATGGGGATTATACCAAAGCTCCCAAACGGGCGGGAGAGTGCGGATGACTCTGCAGCACCGAATGAGAGAACTCCAGGTCCTCCTCAGCCAGGGTATCAAATTTGTAGAATTTAGCAAACGTGTTTGCCCCTGACCAAGTAGCTGCTCGGCAAAGTTGTAAAGCCGAGACCCCTCGGGCAGTCGCCCAAGATGAGCCCACTTTCCGTGTGGAATGGGCTTTTACAGATTTTGGTGGTGGCAGGCCTGCCACAGAATGTGCAAGCTGAATTGTGCTACAAATCCAACGAGCAATAGTCTGCTTAGAAGCAGGAGCACCCAGCTTGTTGGGTGCATACAGGATAAACAGCGAGTCAGATTTTCTGACTCCAGCCGTCCTGGAAACATATATTTTCAGGGCCCTGACTACGTCCAGCAACTTGGAGTCCTCCAAGTCCCTAGTAGCCGCAGGTACCACAATAGGCTGGTTCACGTGAAACGCTGAAAACAGCTTAGGGAGAAATTGAGGATGAGTCCTCAATTCCGCCCTGTCTGGAAGATCAGATAAGGGCCTTTACAGGATAAAGCCCCCAATTCTAACACGCGCCTGGCCGAGGCCAGGGCCAACAACATGACCACTTTCCATGTGAGATATTTTAACTCCACAGATTCAAGTGGTTCAAACCAATGTGACTTTAGGAACCCCAAAACTACATTGAGATCCCAAGGTGCCACTGGAGGCACAAAAGGAGGCTGTATATGCAGTACCCCTTTTACAAAACGTCTGAACTTCAGGAACTGAAGTTAGTTCTTTCTGGAAGAAAATTGACAGGACCGAAATTTGAACCTTAATGGACCCCAATTTTAGGCACATAGACACTCCTGTTTACAGGAAATGCAGGAATCGACCTAGTTGAAAATTCCTCCATCGGGGCCTTACTGGCCTCGCACCCCGCAACATATTTTCGCCAAATGCGGTGATAATGCTTTGCGGTTACATCCTTCCTGGCTTGATCAGGGTAGGGATGACTTCATCCGGAATGCCTTTTTCCTTCAGGATCCGGCGTTCAACCGCCCTGCCGTTAAACGCAGCCGCGGTAAGTCTTGGAATAGACAGGGTCCTTGCTGGAGCGGGTCCCTTCTTAGAGGTAGAGGCCACGGGTCCTCCGTGAGCATCTCTTGAAGTTCCGGGTACCAAGTCCTTCTTGGCCAATCCGGAGCCACGAGTATAGTTCTTACTCCCCTCCGTCTTATAATTCTCAGTACTTTTGGTATGAGAGGAAGAGGAGGGAACACATACACTGACTGGTACACCCACGGTGTTACCAGAGCGTCCACAGCTATTGCCTGAGGTTCCCTTGACCTGGCGCAATACCTGTCCAATTTTTTGTTTAGGCGGGACGCCATCATGTCCACCTTTGGTTTTTCCCAATGGTTTACAATCATGTGGAAGACTTCTGGGTGAAGTCCCCACTCTCCCGGGTGGAGGCCGTGCCTGCTGAGGAAGTCTGCTTCCCAGTTGTCCACTCCCGGAATGAATACTGCTGACAGTGCTATCCCATGATTTTCCGCCCAGCGAAGAATCCTTGCAGCTTCTGCCATTGACTGCTTCTTGTGCCACCCTGTCTGTTTACATGGGTGACTGCCGTGATGTTGTCCGACTGGATCAACACCGGCTGACCTTGAAGCAGAGGTCTTGCTAAGCTGAGAGCATTGTAAATGGCCCTTAGCTCCAGGATATTTATGTGAAATGATGTCTCCAGGCTTGACCATAAGCCCTGGAAATTTTTTCCCTGTGTGACTGCTCCCCAGCCTCGCAGGCTGGCATCCGTGGTCACCAGGACCCAGTCCTGAATGCCGACTCTGCGGCCCTCTAGAAGATGAGCACTCTGCAACCACCACAGGAGGGACACCCTTGTCCTTGATGACCGGGTTATCCGCTGATGCATCTTAAGATGCGACCCGGACCATTTGTCCAGCAGGTCCCACTGGAAAGTTCTTGCGTGGAATCTGCCGAATGGCTTTTCTTCGTAGGAAGCTACCATTTTTCCCAGAACCCTTGTGCATTGATGCACTGAGACTTGGCTCGGTTTTAGGAGGTTCCTGACTAGCTCGGATAACTCCCTGGCTCTCTCCTCCGGGAGAAACACCTTTTTCTGAACTGTGTCCAGAATCATCCCTAGGAACAGAAGACGAGTCGTCGGAACCAGCTGCGATTTTGGAATATTGAGAATCCAATCGTGCTGTCGCAACACTACCTGAGATAGTGCTACACCGACCTCCAACTGTTCCCAGGATCTTACCCTTATCAGGAGATCATCCAAGTAAGGGATAACTAAAACTCCCTTCCTTCGAAGGAGTATCATCATTTCGGCCATTACCTTGGTAAAGACCCGGGGTGCCGTGGACCATCCAAACGGCAGCGTCTGAAACTGATAGTGACAGTTCTGTACCACAAACCTGAGGTACCCTTGGTGAGAAGGGTAAATTTGGACATGAAGGTAAGCATCCTTGATGTCCAGAGACACCATGTAGTCCCCTTCTCTTGAATTTGAACCTCTGTATGTAAGTGTTCAAAGATTTTAGATTTAAAATCGGTCTCACCGAGCCGTCCGGCTTCGGTACCACAACAGTGTGGAGTAATACCCCTTTCCCTGTTGCAGGAGGGGTACCTTAATTATCACCTGCTGGGAATACAGCTTGTGAATGGCTTCCAACACTGCCTCCCTGTCTGCTTGTAAAGCCCCAGCGTCATGCTGAGGGCTTCTGTTCCTGGGAACTGGCTGATTTCTGCAGCCGTTTCCCTCTCTGTCACGGGGCAGAAATGAGGAACCTTTTGCCCACGTGCCCTTATGGGAACGAAAGGACTGCGCCTGATAATACGGCGTCTTCTTATGTTGAGAGGCGACCTGGGGTAAAAACGTGGATTTCCCAGCTGTTGCCGTGGCCACCAGGTCTGAAAGACCGACCCCAAATAACTCCTCCCCTTTATAAGGCAATACTTCCATATGCCATTTGGAATCCGCATCACCTGACCACTGTCGTGTCCATAACCCTCTTCTGGTAGAAATGGACAGCGCACTTACTCTTGATGCCAGTCGGCAAATATCCCGCTGTGCATCACACATATATAGAAATGCATCTTTTAAATGCTCTACAGGCAATAATATACTGTCCCTATCTAGGGTATCAATATTTTCAGTCAGGGAATCCGACCACGCCAACCCAGCACTGCACATCCAGGCAGAGGCGATTGCTGGTCGCAGTATAACACCAGTATGTGTGTAAATACATTTTAGGATACCCTCCTGCTTTCTATCAGCAGGATCCTTAAGGGCGGCCATCTCAGGAGAGGGTAGAGCCCTTGTTTTGACAAGCGTGTGAGCGCTTTATCCCCCCTAGGGGGTGTTTCCCAACGCACCCTAACCTCTGGCGGGAAAGGATATATGCCAATAACTTTTTAGAAATTATCAGTTTTTTATCGGCGGAAACCCACGCTTCATCACACACCTCATTTAATTTCTCAGATTCAGGAAAACTACAGGTAGTTTTTCCTCACTGAACATAATACCCCTATTGGTGGTACTCGTATTATCAGAAATGTGTAAAACATTTTCCATTGCCTCAATCATGTAACGTGTGGCCCTACTGGAAGTCATATTTGTCTCTTCCCCGTCGACACTGGAGTCAGTATCCGTGTCGGCGTCTGTATTTGCCATCTGAGGTAACGGGCGCTTTAGAGCCCCTGACGGCCTATGAGACGTCTGGACAGGCACAAGCTGAGTAGCCGGCTGTCTCATGTCAATCACAGTCTTTTGTAAAGAGCTGACACTGTCATGTAATTCCTTCCAGCAGTTTATCCACTCAGGTGTCGACCCCCTAGGGGGTGACATCCCTATTACAGGCAATTTGCTCCGCCTCCACATCATTTTCCTCCTCATACATGTCGACACAAACGTACCGACACACAGCACACACACAGGGAATGCTCTGATAGAGGACAGGACCCCACTAGCCCTTTGGGGAGACAGAGGGAGAGTTTGCCAGCACACACCAGAGCGCTATATATATATACAGGGATAACCTTATATAAGTGTTTTTCCCCTTATAGCTGCTGTATTGTTTATACTGCGCCTAATTAGTGCCCCCCTCTCTTTTTTAACCCTTTCTGTAGTGTAGTGACTGCAGGGGAGAGCCAGGGAGCTTCCCTCCAACGGAGCTGTGAGGGAAAATGGCGCCAGTGTGCTGAGGAGATAGGCTCCGCCCCTTTCTCGGCGGCCTTTTCTCCCGTCTTTCAGTGTAATCTGGCAGGGGTTAAAATTCATCCATATAGCCCTGGGGGCTATATGTGATGTATTTTCGCCAGCCAAGGTGTTTTTATTGCTGCTCAGGGCGCCCCCCCCTAGCGCCCTGCACCCTCAGTGACCGAAGTGTGAAGTGTGCTGAGGAGCAATGGCGCACAGCTGCAGTGCTGTGCGCTACCTTGGTGAAGACAGGATGTCTTCTGCCGCCGATTTTCCGGACCTCTTCTTGCTTCTGGCTCTGTAAGGGGGCCGGCGGCGCGGCTCTGGGACCGGACTCCATGGCTGGGCCTGTGTTCGATCCCTCTGGAGCTAATGGTGTCCAGTAGCCTAAGAAGCCCAATCCACTCTGCACGCAGGTGAGTTCGCTTCTTCTCCCCTTAGTCCCTCGATGCAGTGAGCCTGTTGCCAGCAGGTCTCACTGAAAATAAAAAACCTAAAACTAAACTTTTCACTAAGCAGCTCAGGAGAGCCCCTAGTGTGCACCCTTCTCGTTCGGGCACAAAAATCTAACTGAGGCTTGGAGGAGGGTCATAGGGGGAGGAGCCAGTGCACACCAGGTAGTCCTAAAGCTTTACTTTTGTGCCCAGTCTCCTGCGGAGCCGCTATTCCCCATGGTGCTTACAGAGTTCCCAGCATCCACTAGGACGTCAGAGAAAACATGGTATCCTTATCTAGGGTTTCAATCTCCGCTGATAAGGTATCTGTCCACGCTGCTACAGCGCTATAAACCACTGCCGACACAATCGCCGGTCTGAGTAGTGTACCAGAATGTGTGTAAATGGACTTCAAAGTACTTTTCTGCATGCTATCTGCAGGATCCCTGAGGGTAGCTGTATCTTGGTATGTCAGAGCTACCTATTGGGTAAACGTGTCAACCCTAGGGGAGGATTCCCATCGTATCCTGGCCCTAGCAGGGAAAGGATACGCCATGAGAATTCTTTTGGGAAACTGCAGTTTCTTGTCTGGAGATTCCCGCTCTTTTTCACACAATTCATTTGGTTCATGAGAGGGGGGAAATGTTATCTCAGCTTTCTTCCCCTTAAACATGTGTACCCTCTTGTCAGGGACAGATGGGTCATCAGTGATATGCAAAACATCTTTTATTACAATAATCATATATTGAATACTTTTCTGCCAGTTTTGGCTGTAACTTTTCATCATCGTAGTCGACACTGGAGTCAGACTCCGTGTCGGTATCAGTGTCTATTATTTTGGATAGTGGGCGTTTTGAGACTCTGAAGGTCCCTGCGACATAGGGACAGACATGGGTAGATTCCCTGTCTGTTCTCTAATCTTTTGTGCAATAAATTTACCTCAGCACTTAATTCCACATATCCAGTCAGGTGTCGGCGTTGTCGACGGAGACACCACACACACAAACACATTTGCTCCATCTCCTCCTTAGAAGAGCCTTTTACCTCAGACATGTCGACACACACGTACCGACACACCACACACTCGGGGAATCCTCTTATCTGAAGACAGTTCCCCCACAAGGCCCTTTGGAGAGACAGAGAGTATGCCAGCACACACCCAGCGCTAATACCCCAGGAAAAACACACAATGTGTTTACCCAGTAGCGCTGTAATACTATTATTTCCTGCCAATTATGTGCCCCCCCCCCTCTTCTCTGAAACCCCCTTTCACCGTGGATAAGCAGGGGAGTGTCCGGGGAGCTTCCTCTCAGCTGTGCTGTGGAGAAAATGGCGCTGGTGAGTGCTGAGGGAGAAGCCCCGCCCCCCTCGGCGGCGGGCTTCTGTCCCGCTTAAATATAATAAAAACTGGCGGGGGCTCTTTATATATACAGTGCCTAGCTGTATATATATATATCTCTTTTGCCAAAAATGAGGTTTATATTGCTGCCCAGGGCGCCCCCCCTGCGCCCTGCACCCTTACAGTGACTGCCGTGTGTGAGGTGTGTGGGAGCAATGGCGCACAGCTGCACTGCTGTGCATTACCTCAGTGAAGATCATGAAGTCTTCTGCCGCCTCTGAAGTCTTCTTTTCTTCTCATACTCACCCGGCTTCTATCTTCCGGCTCTGTGAGGAGGACGGCGGCGCGGCTCCGGGACGAACTCCAGGGTGAGACCTGTGTTCTGACTCCCTCTGGAGCTAATGGTGTCCAGTAGCCTAAGAAGCAGAGCCTTGAAACTCACAGAAGTAGGTCTGCTTCTCTCCCCTCAGTCCCTCGATGCAGGGAGTCTGTTGCCAGCAGGCTCCCTGAAAATAAAAAACCTAACAAATATACTTTCCGTCAGAAAGCTCAGGAGAGCTCTCTGAAAAGCACCCAGTCTCCACTGGGCACAGTATCAAACTGAGGTCTGGAGGAGGGGCATAGAGGGAGGAGCCAGTGCACACCAGATCTAAAGTCTTTCTTAAAGTGCCCATGTCTCCTGCGGAGCCCGTCTATCCCCATGGTCCTTACGGAGTCCCCAGCATCCTCTAGGACGTAAGAGAAATATATATATATATATATATATAACCCTGACGCACTTAACCCCCCCTCAGGGTACAGAATATAGGGATAGCAATATGTGTGAGATACACGGAATAGGAACCACACGGCAGCTATTGGCACACACAGTCACATGTACAATGCAGAAATTATTACAACAACAATAAAACTGCACTGGACTAGCTATACTAAGTAAAGCTATATATGTATACAGATATAACAATGCACAGTAAATATTGGATGTATATCACAGGGTACTTGTACTGAAATATTCCTGTAGTTATGCACTTGTTCTTAACTACTGTAACACTGTCTAAACGACATGTAGAATACTTAAGAGTCCTGTAAATGTACAGCGCTGATGAGACAGGCGGCTTTACAGTAGAGACAATGCCCAGCAGTCCCAGATCAGCGCAGCTATGTGTAATGGCGCCCAAACGCTGATAGGGAGTGAGGGAGAGAGAGAGATGCAGCTCCAGGGCGGGAACATTTGCAGTAAATAGCGCCTGGGGCTGGGGGAGGGGCTACAGGACAGAGCCTTATCCCCTCTGCTGGACTTCACCACCGGGTACTGCGGGGCATATATCAAACGGATTTTAGTAAATACGACCTGTGCCCCTTGCCCTGGCGGATCTAGTGGGGTCCCTGCACGGCCACAGTGTCCACGGAAGCGGCGCGGTCCGTCTCCGGAGGCAGCGTCGGATCGCGATTTCCGCGGGTCTCGCCTGGGGTACCCTCTTACCTCCTCCCTGAACTTGCGGCCACGCGATCCCGGAGAGCAGCGGCGGGTGTGTGCCTGATGAAGCCGGAGCACCTCCGCTGTAAGTACCTGGCAACCAGTGCACAGGAGTATACAGCGCCGCTGGGGGAGGTCAGGGAGCCGCAGCACGATATGTCAGACTAAGTGCCTGTGTTGCGACCCTTGAAGTCTTCTTTCTTCGGAAAAGCTCTTTCCAGGGCTGCCTAGCGCAGCCCTCCCTGTTAGCTGCCTTACAAACTGAGCTCCAGTGCCTGGAGGCGGGGTTATAGAGGAGGTGGTGCAAGGAATCCTGGGAACAGTCAAAGCTTTAGCCTGTTGGTGCCTCGGATCAAGATCCAACTCTACACCCCAATGTTATTCCCTGTGGAATACCAGTGTACCCCGCTACAGAAAATAGAAATAAAAAAACATTTAAGTGGTTAGTGTATAAGTAAGGCATGCAACACAGTTTTCCCTGTGGACACGATTCACAGACCAGGCTTAACAAGAGGCGAGACACTAATGCAGACACCATGATTAGCAATGATAAAAAAGGAGACAGGTAACATACTCCGCTGCAAGAACTAAACTGGGAATGTCATTCATATTAGGCTGGAAGCCAAGCTATATTTAATGTGGTGTCAACTTTGTACTTACATAAAAAGCATACAAAACCTAGATGGCTAGAAAGGCAAATAGTGATTAGGGCTATGTAGGTGAAATGAGTCTGAACCCTATTCATATGGAACAAGAAGCTCAGATATGGAGTGATGAGAGAAGAAAATGAGGTGGGAAGAGGTGTTGAGGACACACTGAAGAGTGATGAGACAGAAGTTTGGTTGTCTGGTGAGGAGTAGACAACAGTAATTAAGGAAGAAGTGGGAGAAGACGGTGAGCCAGTTGTTTGGAGGCATAGGAGAGAAGGGAGTTCTTAAAACATGTTTACAGGAGGAGGAGAAGATACCAGGGGAAAGGGGCATGATAAACAGTGGAGCAATATGGGAACAGGCATCGTGATGTAAGGACTGGAGGTGATGAGAAAAGAAAGGGGCAGTTGTAGGGAGGAGAGAATGATGCAGACTTCAAGAAGCGGTGGGTACAAAAAAAAATGGAGGAAATAGATTTCATAGCGATTATAAATAGGATTTTAATTACCTACTGGTAAATCCTTTTCTCGTAGTCCGTAGAGGATGCTGGAGTCCATTTAGTACCATGGGTTATAGACGGGTCCTTTGGGAGCCACTGGCACTTTAAGAGTTTAATAGTGTGGGCTGTCCCCTCCCTCTATGCTACCCCAACCAGACGCAGTCTAGAAACTGTGCCCGAGGAGACGGACATACTTCGAGAGAAGGAAATACACAGATAGTGATGAGATTCACACCAGCTCACACATAACAAAAAGGAAAGCCAAGCTAACCAACTTGGAACAATTCAGCAACGGCTGAAACAACAATACTGAACCAAGTAACAATGCAGGAATACGAAGCACTGGGCGGGCGCCCAGCATCCTCTATGGACGATGAGAAAAGGAGTTACCGGTAGGTAATTAAAATCCTATTTTCTCTTACGTCCTAGAGCAGTGATGGCTAACCTTGACACTCCAGCTGTTGTTGAACTACACATCCCAGCATGCCCTGCTACAGTTTTGTTATTTGGCCATGCTAAAACTGATGCAGGGCATGCTGGGATGTGTAGTTCAACAACAGCTGGAGTGTCAAGGTTAGCCGTCACTGTCCTAGAGGATGCTGGGGTCCATTTAGTACCATGGGGATGTAGCAAGGCTCCCAGTACGGGAGGGAGAGTGCTGAGGTTCCTGCAGAACCGATTGACCAAACTTCAGGTCCTCAGAGGCCAAAGTATCGAACTTGTAGAACTTAGCAAACGTGTTCGATCCAGACCAAGTAGCTGCTCGGCAAAGCTGTAAAGCCGAGACACCCCGGGCAGCCGCCCAGGAAGAACCCACTTTACGAGTAGAGTGGGACTTAACAGATGTTGGACACGGCAAGCCTGCCGTCGAATAAGCATGCTGGATAGTAAACCTGATCCAGCGAGAAATCGTCTGCTTAGAAGCAGGACACCCAACTTTGTTGGGATCATAAAGGACAAATAAAGCATCCGACTTCCTGTGACGAGAAGTTCTCATTACATAAATTTTCAAAGCCCTCACCACATCCAAGGACTTTGAGGTAATTGAGGAGTCAGTAGCCACTGGCACCACAATAAGTTGGTTGATATGAAAAGCCGACCTAACCTTTGGAAGAAACTGTTGACGCGTTCTGAGTTCAGCTCTATCTTCATGGAAAATCAAGTAGGGGCTCTTGCATGACAATGCCCCCAATTCTGGCACACGTCTAGCAGATGCCAATGCCAACAGTGTGACCGCCTTCCAAGTAAGAAACTTGAGGTCCACCTCCTGCAAAGGTTCGAACCAATCCGATTGCAGGAACTGCAGCACCACATTAAGATCCCAAGGTGCCGTAGGAGGCACAAAGGGTGGTTGGATGTGCAGAACCCCTTTCAAGAATGTCTGAACCTCAGGGAGGGCAGCGAATTGTTTCTGGAAGAAAATGGACAAGGCCGGAATCTGAACCTTTACGGAGGCCAAGCATAGGCCCACATCCACACCTGCTTGCAGAAAGAGGAGAAACCGTCCCAGTTGAAACTACACTGTTGAAAACTTCTTATATACACACCAAGGCACACACTTTTTCCAAATCCGATGGTAATGTTTAGACGTAACCCCCTTCCTAGCTTGTATCAGCGTAGGAATGACCTTTTTTGGAATACCCTTCAGAGCTAAGATCTGGCGCTCAACCTCCATGCTGTCAAACGTAGCCGCGGTAAGTCTTGATAGGCGATCGGCCCCTGTTGCAGAAGGTCCTCGCGAAGAGGAAGAGGCCTCGGATCCTCCAGCAGTAATTCAAGAAGATCCGCGTACCAAGCCCTTCTTGGCCAGTCCGGAGCAATGAGGATCACCTGAACTCTTCCTTGGGATGAGTGGAAGTGGAACACATACACTGACTGGAACACCCACGGAGTTACCAGTGCGTCCACCGCCACTGCCTGTGGGTCTCGTGACCTGGAACAGAACCTGCGAAGCTTCTTGTTGAGGCGAGAGGCCATCATCTCTACATGAGGTACGCCCCATTGGCTTGTCACCTCTGCGAACACCTCCGGGTGGAGGCCCCATTCTCGTGTCTACTGAGGAAGTCCGCTTCGCAGTTGTTCACTCCTGGAATGAAGATTGCTGATAGCGCCACCACGTGCTTTTCTGCCAAGAGGAGGATTCTTGTTACCTGACATTGCCGCTCTGCTCTTCGTTCCGCCCTGTCAGTTTATGTAGGACACCGCCGTTACATTGTCCGACTGAACCTGAATGGCCTGATCTTGCAGAAGATGTGCCGCTTGTAGAAGGCCGTTGTATATGGCCCTTAGTTCCAGAATGTTTATTGGAAGGATGGATTCCAGACTTGACCACTTTCCTTGGAAGTTTTCCCCTTGGGTGACCGCTCCCCAACCTCTGAGACTTGCATCCGTGGTTAGAAGAATCCAATTCTGAATCCCGAACCTGCGGCCCTCGAGTAGGTGAGAAGTTTGCAGCCACCAGAGGAGTGAAATTCTGGCTTTTGGCGACAGGCGTATCTGCTGGTGCATGTGAAGATGTGATCTCGACCATTTGTCTAGGAGATCCAGTTGGAAGGACCTCGCATGGAATCTTCCGTACGGAAGAGCCTCGTAGGAGGCAACCATCTTCCCCAGAAGGCGAATGCACTGATGAACCGATACCTGGGCTGGCTTCAGGACATCCCGTACCATTGATTGGATCACCATCGCTTTGTCTACCGGTAGAAACACCCTCTGCACTTCCGTGTCGAGTATCATCCCCAGGAAGGGTAGTCTCCTTGTCGGCTCCAAATGTGTCTTTTGAAGGTTCAGGATCCACCCATGATCCTGGAGTAGTCGAGTTGAGAGAGCAATTCTCTGCAACAACCTCTCCCTGGAAGATGATTTTATCAGGAGATCGTCCAGATATGGAATTATGTTCATTCCTTGCCTGTGGAGGAGTAGCATCATCTCTGCCATGACCCTGGTGAACACTCTCGGTGCTGTGGAGAGGCCAAAAGGCAGTGCCTGGAGCTGATAGTGACAATCCAGCAGCGCAAATTTGAGATAAGCCTGGTGAGGCGGCCAGATCAGAATGTGAAGGTATGCATCCTTGATATCCAGGGATACCAGGAATTCCCCCTCCATCAGACCTGAGCTCATCGCTCTCAGAGACTCCATCTTGAATTTGAATTCCCTCAAGTAGGGGTTCAATGACTTTAGGTTTAATATCGGCCTTACCGAACCGTCCGGTTTCGGTACCACAAACAGGTTTGAGTAATAACCCTTGTGTTTTAGGTGAGGTGGAACTGGAACAATAACATTTGTTTAGACCAATTTTTCGAATGGCTTCCTGCAGGCTAGCACTTTCTGTGAGGTGGGAGTTCCTGAAATTCCAGTCTGTAGCCCTGGGTAACAATGTCTGTCACCCAGGGGTCTAGGCATGATGACGCCCAGATGCGACTGAAATCTTTTAGTCTCGCTCCCACCTGCCCGATCTCCAGGCTGGGAGGTCCACCGTCATGCTGAAGATTTTGTGGAAGCAGAAACTGGTTTCTGTTCCTGTTGGTGCAGGTTTTCTGGATTTTCCGCGACCACCCCTAAAGAAGGTGGAAAGGGATTTGGATTTTTTAAATTTTGCGGTCCGAAAGGACTGCAGTGTAGACGTAGGATAAGATTTCCTAGTTGGTGGTACTGCTGAGGGAAGAAAGGATGACTTACCCGCAGCTGCCGTGGAGATCCACGCATCCAATGCGTCCCCAAACAGAGCCTGACCTGTGAATGGTAGGTTCTCCACACTTTTCTTGGATTCTGCAACCGCAGTCCATTGGCGTAGCCAGAGTCCTCTGCATGCCGAGACCGCCATGGAAGTTGCCCTTGCATTCAGCATGCCAAGATCTTTCATGGCCTCCACCATGAAGCTAACAGAATCATGTATGTGATGTAAAAACAAGTCAATGTCACTCCCATCCATAGTATCTAAGTACTCAAGTAATGTGCCTGCCCATTTTACTATGGCTTTAGAAATTCACGCACAAGCAATAGTGGGCCTTAAAGCCACGCTTGTAGCAGTGTATAGTGATTTGAGTGTAGTCTCAATCTTGCGGTCAGCCGTCTCTTTTAAGGCGGTTGAACCAGGGACAGGTAAAACCACCTTTTAAGACAACCTAGATACAGAAGCGTCTACTATAGGTGGGTTTTCCCACTTCTTTCTATCCTCTTCAGGTAATGGCAAAGCAATGAGAATTCTTTTAGGGATCTGGAATTCTCTCTCTGGGTTTTCCCAGGATTTTTCAAATAAAGAGTTTAATTCCTTAGAAGCAGGGAAGGTAAGCGAGGATTTCCTATTTTCTGTAAAATAAGATTCCTCTACTTGTTCAGGTACCTTCTCAGAAATATGTAAAACATCCTTAATGGCTTCAATCATTAGCTGCACCCCTTTAGCAAGGGATGCATCACCCCCCTGCATATCCCCATCACCGTCCCCTGTATCAGAGTCGGTATCAGTGTCAACTTGCATTATCTGGGCAAGTGTACATTTTTTCGGGTATGTAGGTTGGGTATTTGAGGAAGTAGTGGGAGCTGAATACTTCAAACCCTCTACAGATTTTCTCAAAAAACTGCGTCTCTTTCTCATTATGTGACTGTGGACCGAGGAGGTAACAGATTTGGATATGGAAGGCTGAAAGTACTGAAGGAAGCATCTAGGCCAGGTGTTCCCAACCACGGTCCTCAAGGCACAATAACAGTCCAGGTTTTAAGGATTGCAATACTTGAGCACAGGTGACTTAATTAGTACCTCAGTTGTTTTGATTTAACCATCTGTTCTGAAGCCTGGATATCACTAAAACCTGTACTGTTAGTGTGCCTTCAGGACCGAGGTGGAGAAAGCCTGACCTAGACTGTTACTGTGCCTTGAGTACTAAGGTTGGGAATCATGATCTAGGCCAAAGAATTGGCCCTGATTAAATGCATGATGGAAATTAAATTGTAACGATTTTAGATCAACAACAGAACATAAAATAATAATAATAAATAAATTAACCGAGCAGTGTATGAACAAGTCAATCAGCCCGCACACCGCTCCGCATAAAAATCAGTTGCATAAAGAAATTTAAATAGGCACTGTGAGTAGATCACTGAACTATGGCATCAGAAAACCCCCCAAAAGAGTAGTATTAGACTCCATGTAGATAACTATTGGAATTCAATTATTACATAATTTTCTTAATTTACAGTAGTCATTGTAAGGTTCACGTAGTATTGCTTTTTCAAACATACAATGTTTGAATAGAAGATAGGGATTACGCTTAGGCATTCGAAGAACAGGAATATGGAGAATTAAGGCTGATAATCAAAAAGAAATGGTCCACTAATGTCATTTGCAACAGAGAAACAGGAAAAAAAAAATCCAATTAACCAATTACGACAACTTGCAATGATTGACAGACTGAAAAACCAATGAGATACTCAACACAGACAACGAATGAAAGCTGTTCCCACCAATAATGCTTTTAAACTCCATTCAATCAGGACAAGTGTAATCACAGACTCCCAGAGGAAGGACGAACAGGCTGAAACACGTTGGAGGGACATAAAGATACACACAAAAACCGGACAAGCGGTACTAAGTAACGCAGTAACAACTTCAAAGCCCCAGTGCCGGGTGTGCAGCAATGTGACCAGAATCGGAGAGGGAGAAGGTTGGACGGGCAGCGGAATGGAGACTGCACGTGACTATCTGTTAGTGGAGAGGCGTGTCTGGTAACGGGCTCTCTGGAGCCCGCATCAGTGCATTCCCTCCCCAGACAAACGGCCAGCACAGCGGACAAAGGGGGCATCCGGGAAGTCCCGTGCCAGGAAAAACCGAGGTAGCCTACATGTCCCCTGAGGCTGAACCAGTCCGGAGCCCCTGTGGAATCCAGACGTCTGCCCGCACACGGACCTCTCATCCACACGGCCGCAATAGTAAGCGCATGGACTTCATTTGCTAAAAAGACACCACAGAGTTACGGGACGCCGTTCTTTGTTTCATTAACTGTCACCTATCATCATTTAAGGAGTGAAAGCATATCACCTATTTTAGACTTTTTATAAAACAAAAGGATTTACAAGGACGTGTTCATTAATGTACAGAAAGTACATCTTTCATATATATAGCACTTGTATCAGACTGACAGTATTAACAGAGGAGGACTCAGGGAATATCCTCCTCTAGTTGAACTATCATTGATTTGTGCATGCACACTTGTTACTAATTCATCCTGGTATTGAAATATACGGAACTATCTTGCCATATTAATATGGCAGCAGCAGAACGGGGAACTGCCTCAATCTCTGCCTTTTACCAGTGTTGTCCACACTGTCCTCATTAACCCCAGTAGCAGGATTCACTGTCCTGTTTGGTCATTCTCTTTCTTGTAATCCATTCTAGACTACAGAGGTTTTGTAGCTGTGGTCGAGGGTTCACTACGATATGCCGGCGGTCGGGCTCCCGGCGACCAGCATACCGGCGCCGGGAGCCCGACCGCCGGCTTACCGACAGTGTGGTGAGCGCAAATGAGCCGCTCGCCACGCTACGGGCACGGTGGCGCGGCTATTTTATTCTCCCTCCAGGAGGGTCGTGGACCCCCACGAGGGAGAATAAGTGTCGGTATGCCGGCTGTCGGGATCCCGGCGCCGGTATACTGTGCGCCGGGATCCCGTCGGTCGGCATACTGAAGACCACCCGTGGTCGAAGTTCAGCTCTGTCTGGCTTCAATCACCTCTTTACAGCCATCAGTGAAAAAAGTGAGCCGAGTTGTGTTCAGATACAAATCACAGCAGCGTAACACATGTAAAGCTTGAACTTTTGATTGGCACATGATTCTGTTATACTGGCAGAATGAGCGAGCCTGCTAAGGAATTCTTGGGGGTTTTATTAAACCTCTTTGGCATGTGTGCATGTTGGGACTACCTAATTTCTATCAGCACTTGATTTTATTATGTAGATGAAATCCTTGGAATAGTACATCCTAAACTTTATATTCCATTAACAAAACACTTGCTATGTATCTTAAACATGCTTCCAAGGTCTCAAAGTTCTCCAGCTGATATTATACCAAGTTTGTAAAGAGTGAACTATTTATTTTATATGAATCATTTTTAAGAGACATCCTTGCTGTACATTCTACCATCATGAGCACAAGTGCAGGGCTATAACTAAGGTGGTGCGTAGGGGGGCGCTGTTGGCAGCACTTGGCAATTATCTGTTTTAATTACTTTGCAGCTTCCCACTTTCTGAAGCCCAGCATCTCCTGACCACCCCTGTATACTTCCCCCACCCCTTCCATTGCAAATACCTATAACTTAAGAACTCTCTGAAATTCAGTTTTATTACATTTCAAGATGCTGACATAACTGGGTTTCGAACCCCCTGCCTGTGGCATTGCAGTCAGACACTCTATTCATTGAGCTATCTGCACTTGCATAGAAAGCTAGAGGATTCCACCTATTTAAAGCTTACCTTGTACTTTGTGAAAAAAATTATAAGCATTGCAGCTGAGCAGATGGCTGCACACTACATAGATCTGCTCAATTGCAATGCTGATTATTTTCTTTTACAAAATACAAGTAGCTTCATATAGTTAGAAATCTCAAGGATTTTATGCAGGATTAAATAGCTCAATGAGTACGATGTTTGATTGGAATGCAAAAGATTATGGGTTTGAATTTTTGGTATGGCAGTATATTGACATGTGTTATTTAATAACGGTTACTGTAAATCAATAACAACGAGCTCTCAAATTAAGTGCATGATGAATTTAGAATAAAGAGGATTTGTGTCAAAATCCATTTTCTTGTAGTGTTGTATAAATGTGTGTGTACAACAGGATAGATAGACAGACAGACAGACAGAGAGGGAAGGGGCATAGTAGCATCTTTCTAATTTTGTCGTGCACCTTATGGGGTAATTCCAAGTTGATCGCAGCAGGATATTTTTTAGCAGTTGGGCAAAACCATGTGCACTGCAGGGGGGCAGATATAACATTTGCAGAGAGAGTTAGATTTGGGTAGGTTATTTTGTTTCTGTGCAGGGTAAATACTGGCTGCTTTATTTTTACACTGCAATTTAGATTGCAGATTGAACTCACCACACCCAAATTTATCTCTCTCTGCACATGTTATATCTGCCTCCCCTGCAGTGCACATGGGGGGTCATTCCGAGTTGTTCGCTCTGTAAATTTCTTTGCATCGCAGCGATTTTCCGCTTAGTGCGCATGCGCAATGTTCGCACTGCGACTGCGCCAAGTAAATTTGCTATGCAGTTAGGAATTTTACTCACGGTTTTTTCTTCGTTCTGGTGATCGTAAAGTGATTGACAGGAAGTGGGTGTTTCTGGGCGGAAACTGGCCGTTTTATGGGTGTGTGTGAAAAAACGCTACCGTTTCTGGGAAAAACGCGGGAGTGGCTGGAGAAACGGAGGAGTGTCTGGGCGAACGCTGGGTGTGTTTGTGACGTCAAACCAGGAACGACAAGCACTGAACTGATCGCAGATGCCGAGTAAGTCTGGAGCTACTCAGAAACTGCTAACAGAGGTCTAATCGCAATATTGCGAATACGTCGTTCGCAATTTTAAGAAGCTAAGATTCACTCCCAGTAGGCGGCGACTTAGCGTGAGCAAATCTGCTAAAAGCTTGTTGCGAGCGAACAACTCGGAATGACCCCCATGGTTTTGCCCAACTGCTAAAAAATTTCCTGCTGCGATCAACTTGGAATTACCCCCTATGTCCCTATTGGAAAAAATGGGGACAGGGGGGAGGTCTGGGGGCACCAAAGTCTAGTTATGGCTCTGCTCAAGTGTAACATGTATCGAATTAACCTTTTCAATATGATATTAAATTCACATGGGGGAAGTAATAACAAGTACAATAAGAAATGTTAATTTTAAAAAGCAATTCACCTGCTTTGTAGAGATACTGTGGCAGCTGCGTAGTCTTCCCACTACCCGTGTCTCCGGTAACAATAAGGAAGGAGTGCTCCCTGGCAGCCTGAACAAGCTGATCCTTACATTTGTAAATAGGGAGTATAGGCAGGTCAGACTTCCCTGCATTCTTGCTTTTACAGCCTCTATATTTAGGGTCCATTTCACTGGTTTACGTTCTGTAATGCAAAAAGCAGCATTTCATCAGCACAAGTGTAGACAGTACAACAATCGCCCACGCGTAATTTGTCAGATTCTAGCTAAATACAAAGTACTTTCCAAAACAGGTTGTATGTAACACTCTATAGGACGCCAGTCCTTTCCCATGGCTTCAGTACAATGCAGTTTGTCCACAGGAATAGAGTACGCAGTTGTTAAACAATCCTTCATCTCATGAGCCATATTACTAGAAATAAAATCATCATAGCAATGACATTAAATTGCCTGCCCACTGGCAAATGCACTGAAATAAGCGACAGCTGGCAGATGTGTTATTTTACTTCACTCTACTATGCACAGCTTCTGTCATTTCCAATTTTAAAGGGAAAGACCATTCATCTAGTAGCTGATACTAAATATGCAAAACGTCTATAGAAAATGTGCTTAATGCTCTCATACATTATCCCCTTGCCTACAGATTTGCTTCTTACTGCTTATATTGCAATGTATGGGCTTAAAAAATAAGGAAAAAAGTGGATTAGAGAAAAGATCTAATATGATAGAGCACTCTGTGTCCTGTATCGTCAAATGCATCTACACGTAAACTGCAACCTTTATTAATATACGTAAAAAAAATATCAAAACCTGTTATAACGGCAGATAACAATGGGCTGTAAACCATGAAGTTCCTCAAACCAACTTCATCAGAAAAGTGCAGTGTACAGGGAGCGTGGCAGAAGGAGAGATTGTTTTTAACACTATCCTAATTACGCAGATAAATGTGATTTTATGTGGCCGGGCACAAATTACTACAATAAGCCGTGCACATTAAAATAAGATTTTAAACCTACCGGTAAATCTTTTTCTCCTAGTCCGTAAAGGATGCTGGGGACTCCGTAAGGACCATGGGGAATAGACGGCCCGCAGGAGACATGGGCACTATAAAGAAACTTTAGAATGGGTGTGCACTGGCTCCTCCCTCTATGCCCCTCCTCCAGACCTCAGTTAGAGAAACTGTGCCCAGAGGAGACGGACAGTACGAGGAAAGATTTTGTTAATCCAAGGGCAAGATTCACACCAGCCCACACCATCCACACCGTATAACCTGGAATATACGAACCAGTCAACAGTATGAAACAGAACAGCATCAGTCAAAGACTGAACAAACCTGTAACATAACCCTTATGCAAGCAATAATAAGAATTTACTCACCGGTAATTCTATTTCTCATAGTCCGTAGTGGATGCTGGGGACTCCGTAAGGACCATGGGGATTAGCGGCTCCGCAGGAGACTGGGCACAACTATAAAGAAAGCTTTTAGACTACTGGTGTGCACTGGCTCCTCCCACTAAGACCCTCCTCCAGACTTCAGTTAGGATACTGTGCCCGGAAGAGCTGACACAATAAGGAAGGATTTTGAATCCCGGGTAAGACTCATACCAGCCACACCAATCACACCGTATAACTCGTGATACAATACCCAGTTAACAGTATGATAACAACTGAGCCTCTCAACAGATGGCTCAACAATAACCCTTAAGTTAAGCAATAACTATATACAAGTATTGCAGACAATCCGCACTTGGGATGGGCGCCCAGCATCCACTACGGACTATAAGAAATAGAATTACCGGTGAGTAAATTCTTATTTTCTCTAACGTCCTAAGTGGATGCTGGGGACTCCGTAAGGACCATGGGGATTATACCAAAGCTCCCAAACGGGCGGGAGAGTGCGGATGACTCTGCAGCACCGAATGAGAGAACTCAAGGTCCTCCTCAGCCAAGGTGTCAAATTTGTAGAATTTAGTGTTTGACCCCGACCAAGTAGCTGCTCGGCAAAGTTGAAGAGCCGAGACCCCTCGGGCAGCCGCCCAAGAAGAGCCCACCTTCCTCGTGGAATGGGCTTTTACGGATTTAGGATGCGGCAGTCCAGCCGCAGAATGTGCAAGCTGAATCGTACTACAGATCCAGCGAGCAATAGTCTGCTTTGAAGCAGGTGCACCCAACTTGTTGGGCGCATACAGGATAAAGAGCGAGTCAGTCTTTCTGACTCCAGCTGTCCTGGAAACATAAATTTTTAGGGCCCTGACTACATCCAACAACTTGGAAGCCTCCAAGTCATTTGTAGCCGCAGGCACCACGATAGGTTGGTTCAGATGAAAAGCTGATACCACTTTGGGGAGAAACTGGGGACGAGTCCTCAATTCTGCCCTATCCATATGGAAAATCAGATAAGGGCTTTTACATGACAAAGCCACCAATTCTGAAACACGCCTGGCCAAAGCCAAGGCCAACAACATGACCACTTTCCACGTGAGATATTTCAAATCCACGGTTTTCAGTGGCTCAAACCAATGTGACTTTAGGAAATCCAACACCACGTTGAGATCCCAAGGTGCCACTGGAGGCACAAAAGGGGGCTGAATATGCAGCACTCCCTTAACAAAAGTCTGAACTTCAGGTAGTGAAGCCAATTCTCTCTGGAAGAAAATCGATAGAGCCGAAATCTGGACCTTAATGGAACCCAATTTAAGGCCCATAGTCACCCCTGACTGTAGGAAGTGCAGGAACCAGCCCAGCTGAAATTCTTCCGTTGGGGCCTTCCTGGCCTCACACCACGCAACATATTTTCGCCATATGCGGTGATAATGGTTTGCGGTTACTTCTTTCCTAGCTTTAATCAGCGTAGGAATGACTTCCTCCGGAATGCCCTTTTCCTTCAGGATCCGGTGTTCAACCGCCATGCCGTCAAACGCAGCCGCGGTAAGTCTTGGAACAGACAAGGCCCCTGCTGCAGCAGGTCTTGTCTGAGCGGTAGAGGCCATGGGTCCTCTGACATCATTTCTTGAAGTTCCGGATACCACGCTCTTCTTGGCCAATCCGGAACAATGAGTATGGTTCTTACTCCTCTTCTCCTTATTATCCTCAGTACCTTTGGTATGAGAGGAAGAGGAGGGAACACATAAACCGATCGGTACACCCACGGTGTTACCAGAGCGTCCACAGCTATCGCCTGCGGGACTCTCGACCTGGCGCAATATTTTTCTAGCTTTTTGTTCAGGCGGGACGCCATCATGTCCACCTGTGGCTTTTCCCACTGGTTTACAATCATTTGAAAGACTTCTGGATGAAGTCCCCACTCTCCCGGGTGGAGGTCGTGCCTGCTGAGGAAGTCTGCTTCCCAGTTGTCCACTCCCGGAATGAACACTGCTGACAGTGCTAACACGTGATTTTCCGCCCATCGGAGAATCCTTGTGGCTTCTGCCATCGCCGTCCTGCTTCTCGTGCCGCCCTGTCGATTTACATGGGCGACCGCCGTGATGTTGTCTAACTGGATCAGTACCGGCTGGTTTTGAAGCAGGGGTTTTGCCTGACTTAGGGCATTGTAAATGGCCCTTAGTTCCAGAATATTTATGTGCAGGGAAGTCTCCTGACTTGACCATAGTCCTTGGAAGTTTCTTCCCTGTGTGACTGCTCCCCAGCCTCGAAGGCTGGCATCCGTGGTCACCAGGACCCAGTCCTGTATGCCGTATCTGCGGCCCTCTAGAAGATGAGCACTCTGCAGCCACCACAGCAGAGACACCCTTGTCCTCGGAGACAGGGTTATCAGACGATGCATCTGAAGATGCGATCCGGACCACTTGTCCAACAGGTCCCACTGAAAGTTTCTTGCATGAAACCTGCCGAATGGAATCGCTTCGTAGGAAGCTACCATTTTTCCCAGGATCCGCGTGCAGTGATGCACAGACACCTGTTTTGGTTTTAGGAGGCCTCTGACTAGAGATGACAGCTCCTTGGCCTTTTCCTCCGGTAGAAACACTTTTCTCTGTTCTGTGTCCAGAACCATCCCTAGGAACAGCAGGCGTGTTGTAGGGACCAGCTGTGACTTTAGAATGTTTAGAATCCAGCCGTGCTGTTGTAGCACTTCCCGAGATAGTGCTACCCCTACCAACAACTGCTCTCTGGACCTCGCCTTTATCAGGAGATCGTCCAAGTACGGGATAATTAAAACTCCCTTCTTTCGAAGGAGTATCATAATTTCCGCCATTACCTTGGTAAAGACCCTCGGAGCCGTGGAGAGACCGAACGGCAACGTCTGGAATTGGTAATGACAATCTTGTACCACAAACCTGAGGTACTCCTGGTGAGGATGGTAAATGGGGACATGCAAGTAAGCATCCTTGATGTCCAGCGATACCATGTAATCCCCCTCGTCCAGGCTTGCAATAACCGCCCTGAGCGATTACATCTTGAACTTGAACTTTTTTATATATGTGTTCAAGGATTTTAAATTTAAAATGGGTCTCACCGAACCGTCCGGTTTCGGTACCACAAACATTGTGGAATAGTAACCCCTTCCTTGTTGAAGTAGGGGCACCTTTACTATCACTTGTTGTGAATACAGCTTTTGAATTGCCTGTAACACTGCCTCCCTGCCTGAGGGAGTGGTTGGCAAGGCAGATTTGAGGAGACGGGTGGGGGGGAGACGTCTCGAATTCCAGCTTGTACCACTGAGATACTACTTATAGGGTCCAGGGATCCACCCGTGAGCGAGCCCACTGATTGCTGAAATTTTTGAGACGGGCCCCCACCGTACCTGGCTCCGCCTGTGAAGCCCCAGCGTCATGCTGTGGACTTAGAGGAAGCGGGGGAGGACTTTTGCTCCTGGGAACTGGCTATATGCTGCAGCTTCTTTCCTCTACCTCTGCCTCTGGGCAGAAAGGACGCGCCTTTAACCCGCTTGCCCCTATTGGGCCGAAAGGACTGTACCTGATAATACGGTGCTTTTATTGGTTGTGAGGGAACATGGGGTAAAAATGTAGACTTCCCAGCTGTTGCTGTGGAAACGAGGTCCGAGAGACCATCCCCGAACAATTCCTCACCCTTATAAGGCAGAACTTCCATGTGTCGTTTGGAATCTGCATCACCTGTCCACTGCCGAGTCCATAACCCTCTCCTGGCAGAAATGGACATTGCACTAATTTTGGATGCCAGACGGTAAATATCCCTCTGTGCATCCCTCATGTATAAAAGTGCGTCTTTTATATGCTCTACGTTTAGCAAAATAGTGTCCCTGTCTAGGGTATCTATATTTTCTGACAGGGAATCTGACCACGCAGCAGCAGCACTGCACATCCAGGCTGAAGCTATAGCCGGTCTCAATATAACACCTGTGTGTGTATATATAGATTTCAGGATAGCCTCCTGCTTTCTATCAGCAGATTCCTTCAGGGCGGCCGTATCCGGAGACGGTAGTGCCACCTTCTTTGACAAGCGTGTGAGCGCTTTATCCACCCTAGGGGATGTTTCCCAGCGAGACCTATCCTCTGGCGGGAAAGGGTACGCCATTAGTAACCTCTTAGAAATTACCAGCTTTTTATCAGGGGAAGCCCACGCTTCTTCACACACTTCATTTAACTCTTCAGATGGAGGAAAAGCTACTGGTAGTTTTTTCTCTCCAAACATTATACCCTTTTTTGTGGTACCGGGGGTAACATCAGAAATGTGCAACACATTTTTCATTGCCTCAATCATGTAACGTGTGGCCCTACTGGAAGTTACATTAGTCTCCTCGTCGTCGACACTGGAGTCAGTATCCGTGTCGACATCTGTGTCAACCATCTGAGGTAGCGGGCGTTTTAGAGCCCCTGATGGCTTTTGAGACGCCTGGGCAGACACAGGCTGAGAAGCCGGCTGTCCCACATTTGGTATGTCGTCAAACCTTTTATGTAAGGAGTCGACACTATCACGTAATTCCTTCCACAGCACCATCCACTCAGGTGTCGACCCCGCAGGGGGTGACATCACATTTACAGGCATCTGCTCCGCCTCCACATAAGCCTCCTCATCAAACATGTCGACACAGCCGTACCGACACACCGCAAACACACAGGGAATGCTCTGACAGAGGACAGGACCCCACAAAGCCCTTTGGGGAGACAGAGAGAGAGTATGCCAGCACACACCAGAGCGCTATATAACACTGGGATCCCACTATCAATGAGTGTTTTCCCTTATAGCTGCTTTTTTATATATCTTATATATATATATATATATATATATATTATCTATACTGCGCCTAAATTTAGTGCCCCCCCTTTTTTTTTTACCCTTCTGTAGCGTTCAGACTGCAGGGGAGAGCCAGGGAGCTTCCTTCCAGCGGAGCTGTAAGGGAAAAATGGCGCCAGTGTGCTGAGGGAGAAGCCCCGCCCCCTTTTCGGCGGACTTTCTCCCGCTTTTTCTGGAATACTGGCAGGGGTAATTTTACATCTATATAGCCTCTAGGACTATATATGATGTATATTTGCCAGCCAAGGTGTCATATATTGCCCTCAGGGCGCCCACCCCCCAGCGCCCTGCACCCATCAGTGACCGAAGTGTGAGGTGTACATGAGGAGCAATGGCGCACAGCTGCAGTGCTGTGCGCTACCTTGGTGAAGACCGAAGTCTTCTGCCGCCGATTTTCCGGACCTCTTCTTGCTTCTGGCTCTGTAAGGGGGACGGCGGCGTGGCTCCGGGAACGAACACCAAGGTCGGGTCCTGCGGTCGATCCCTCTGGAGCTAATGGTGTCCAGTAGCCTAAGAAGCCCAAACTACCACCTGTTAGGTAGGTTCGCTTCTTCTCCCCTTAGTCCCTCGCTGCAGTGAGTCTGTTGCCAGCAGATCTCACTGTAAAATAAAAAACCTAAATATACTTTCTTTCTAGGTGCTCAGGAGAGCCCCTAGTGTGCATCCAGCTCAGCCGGGCACAAGAATCTAACTGAAGTCTGGAGGAGGGTCTTAGTGGGAGGAGCCAGTGCACACCAGTAGTCTAAAAGCTTTCTTTATAGTTGTGCCCAGTCTCCTGCGGAGCCGCTAATCCCCATGGTCCTTACGGAGTCCCCAGCATCCACTTAGGACGTTAGAGAAAACTATATACAAGTCTTGCAGAATGTCGTCCGCACTGGGACGGGCGCCCAGCATCCTCTACGGACTAGGAGAAAAAGATTTACCGGTAGGTTTCAAATATTATTTTCTCTTACGTCCTAGAGCAGGCATTCCCAACCACGGTCCTCAAGGCACACCAACAGTGCAGGTTTTAGTGATATCCAGGCTGCAGCACAGATGGTTAAATCAAAATTACTGAGGTGCTGATTAAGTCACCTGTGCTGAAGGCTGGATATCACTAAAACCTGGACTGCTAGTGTGTCTCCAGGACCGTGGTTGGGAATGCCTGTCCTAGAGGATGCTGGGGACTCCCAGCTGGGGACTCCGTAAGGACCATGGGGATTATACCAAAGCTCCAAAACGGGCGGGAGAGTGCGGATGACTCTGCAGCACCAATTGAGCAAACATTAGGTCCTCATCAGCCAGGGTATCAAACTTGTAGAATTTAGCAAAAGTGTTTGAACCCGACCAAGTCGCCGCTCGGCAAAGCTGTAATGCCGAGACGCCTCGGGCAGCCGCCCAAGAAGAGCCCACCTTCCTAGTGGAATGGGCCTTTACCGAATTAGGTAACGGCAATCCAGCCGTAGAATAAGCCTGCTGAATCGTGTTACAGATCCAGCGAGCAATAGTCTGCTTAGAAGCAGGAGCGCCAACCTTGTTGGCTGCATACAGGACAAACAGGGCCTCTGTTTTCCTAACCCTAGCCGTTCTGGCTACATAAATTTTCAAAGCCCTGACCACATCAAGGGATTCGGAATCCACCAGGTCCCTTGTAGCCACAGGCACCACAATAGGTTGGTTCATATGAAAAGAGGAAACCACCTTAGGCAAAAATTGAGGACGAGTCCGCAACTCAGCTCTATCCACATAGAAAATCAGATAGGGGCTTTTGTGAGACAAAGCCGCCAACTCAGACACTCGCCTTGCAGATGCCAAGGCCAACAACATAACCACTTTCCAAGTGAGATACTTTAATTCCACGGTTTTAAGAGGCTCAAACCAGTGACACTGAAGGAACTGTAACACCCCTTTAAGGTCCCATGGTGCCACTGGGGGCACAAAAGGAGGCTGGATATGAAGCAAAAGTCTGGACTTCTGGGAGAGAAGCCAATTCCACCTGAAAGAAAATGGACAGGGCCAAAATCTGTACCTTAATGGAGCCTAATTTTAGGCCCAAATTCACTCCAGTCTGTAGTAAGTGGAGAAAACGGCCCAGACGGAATTCTTCCGGAGGAGCATTCTTGGTCTCACACCAAGACACATACTTCCTCCAGATACGGTGATAATGTTTCGCTGTCACCTCCTTCCTAGCCATTATCATAGTAGGAATGACCTCATCCGGAATGCCCTTTACAGCTAGGATCCGGCGTTCAACCGCCATGCCGTCAAACGCAGCCTCGGTAAGTCTTGGAACAGACAGGGCCCCTGTTGCAACAGGTCTTCTCTGAGAGGAAGAGGCCACGGATCTTCTGTGAGCATTTCCTGCAGATCCGGATACCAGGCCCTTCGAGGCCAATCTGGAACAATGAGAATTGTATGTACTCCTTTTCGTCTTATGATTCTCAATATTTTTGAGATGAGAGGAAGAGGAGGGAACACATAGACCGACTGAAACACCCACGGTGTCACCAGGGCGTCCACAGCTACCGCCTGAGGGTCCCTTGACCTTGCACAATACCTCGGAAGCTTCTTGTTGAGGCGTGACGCCATCATGTCTATTTGAGGCAGTCCCCACTGACTTGCAATCTCTGTAAAGACTTCCTGATGAAGTCCCTACTCTCCTGGATGGAGATCGTGTCTGCTGAGGAAGTCTGCTTCCCAGTTGTCCATTCCCGGAATGAAGACTGCTGTCAGAGCGCTTACATGATTTTCCGCCCAGCGAAGAATTCTGGTGGCTTCTGCCATTGCCACTCTGCTCTTTGTTCCGCCTTGGCGGTTTACATGAGCCACTGCTGTGATGTTGTCTGACTGAATCAGAACCGGTAGGTCGCGAAGAACATTCTCCGCATGACGCAGGCCGTTGTATATGGCCCTCAATTGCAGTACGTTGATGTGTAGACAAGCCTCCTGGCTTGACCACAGTCCCTGGAAGTTTCTTCCCTGTGTGACTGCTCCCCATCCTCGGAGGCTCGCGTCCGTGGTCACCAGAACCCAGTCTTGAATGCCGGACTTGCGACCCTCTAGAAGGTGAGCACTCTGCAGCCACCACAAGAGAGATACCCTGGCCCTGGGGGACAGGCTGATCATCTGATGAATATGTAGATGTGACCCGGACCACTTGTCCAGAAGGTCCCACTGAAAGGTCCTCGCATGGAACCTGCCGTAGGGAATGGCCTCGTAAGACGCCACCATCTTTCCCAGAACTCGAGTGCATTGATGGACCGACACCCTTTTTGGCTTTAACAGGTCCCTGACCAAGTTCTGGAGTTCCTGGGCCTTTTCCAACGGGAGAAAAACCCTTTTTTGTTCCGTGTCCAGAATCATGCCTAAGAAAGGCAATCGGGTCGTTGGAACCAACTGTGACTTTGGTAGATTGAGAATCCAGTCGTGCTGCTGCAACTCCCTCAGGGAGAGTGATACGCTGTTCAGCAACTGTTCTCTCGATCTCGCTTTTATCAGGAGATCATCCAAGTACGGGATAATTGTGACTCCCTGCTTGCGCAGGAGCACCATCATCTCTGCCATTATCTTGGTGAAAATCCTCGGAGCCGTGGAAAGCCCAAACGGCAACGTCTGAAATTGGTAATGACAGTCCTGTACAGCAAATCTCAGGAACGCCTGATGAGGAGGATATATGGGGACATGAAGGTATGCATCTTTTATGTCCAGGGACACCATATAATCCCCCCCTTCCAGGCTGGCGATGACCGCTCTGAGCGATTCCATCTTGAATTTGAACCTTTTCAAGTATAGGTTTAAGGATTTTAAATTCAGAATGGGTTTGACCGAACCGTCCGGTTTCGGGACCACAAACAGGGTTGAGTAGTACCATGTCCCCTGTTGAAGCAGGGGAACTTTGACCACCACTTGTTGAAGACACAGTTTTTGAATTGCATTTAAAACTACCTCCCTCTCTGGGGAAGAAGCTGGTAGGGCCGATTTGAAAAACCAGCGAGGAGGCACCTCTTCGAATTCCAGCTTGTAACCCTGGGAAACAATGTCTATTGCCCAGGGATCCACCTGTGATTGAACCCAGACGTGGCTGAAAAGTCGAAGACGTGCCCCCACTGGGGAGGACTCCCTCAGCGGAGCCCCAGCGTCATGCGGTGGATTTTGTAGAAGCCGGGGAGGACTTCTGCTCCTGGGAACTAGCTGTAGTTGGCAGCTTTTTCCCTCTGCCCTTACCTCTGGCGAAAAAGGAAGATCCCCGTACTCTTTTGGATTTATGCGACCGAAAGGACTGCATCTGATAATGTGGCGTTTTCTTTGGCTGTGAGGAAAATAAGATTTTACTTACCGGTAAATCTATTTCTCGTAGTCCGTAGTGGATGCTGGGGACTCCGTTAGGACCATGGGGAATAGACGGGCTCCGCAGGAGACAGGGCACTTTAAGAAAGAATTTGGATACTGGTGTGCTCTGGCGCCTCCCTCTATGTCCCTCCTCCAGACCTCAGTTAAAGAAACTGTGCCCGGAAGAGCTGACAGTACAAGGAAAGGATTTTGGAATCCAGGGCAAGACTCATAACAGCCACACCAATCACACCGTATTACTTGTGATAAACTTACCCAGTTAACAGTATGAACAACAATAGAGCATCAGATCAACCCTGATGCAACTATAACATAACCCTTATGTAAGCAATAACTATATACAAGCATTGCAGAAAAAGTCCGCACTTGGGACGGGCGCCCAGCATCCACTACGGACTACGAGAAATAGATTTACCGGTAAGTAAAAATAAGAATTTACTTACCGATAATTCTATTTCTCGGAGTCCGTAGTGGATGCTGGGGTTCCTGAAAGGACCATGGGGAATAGCGGCTCCGCAGGAGACAGGGCACAAAAAGTAAAGCTTTAGGATCAGGTGGTGTGCACTGGCTCCTCCCCCCATGACCCTCCTCCAAGCCAGTTAGGTACTGTGCCCGGACGAGCGTACACAATAAGGGAGGAATTTTGAATCCCGGGTAAGACTCATACCAGCCACACCAATCACACCGTACAACTTGTGATCTAAACCCAGTTAACAGTATGATAACAGCGGAGCCTCTGAAAAGATGGCTCACAACAATAATAACCCGATTTTTGTAACTATGTACAAGTATTGCAGATAATCCGCACTTGGGATGGGCGCCCAGCATCCACTACGGACTCCGAGAAATAGAATTATCGGTAAGTAAATTCTTATTTTCTCTATCGTCCTAGTGGATGCTGGGGTTCCTGAAAGGACCATGGGGATTATACCAAAGCTCCCAAACGGGCGGGAGAGTGCGGATGACTCTGCAGCACCGAATGAGAGAACTCCAGGTCCTCTTTTGCCAGGATATCAAATTTGTAGAATTTTACAAACGTGTTCTCCCCTGACCACGTAGCTGCTCGGCAGAGTTGTAATGCCGAGACCTCTCGGGCAGCCGCCCAAGATGAGCCCACCTTCCTTGTGGAATGGGCCTTAACCGATTTAGACTGTGGCAGGCCTGCCTCAGAATGTGCAAGTTGAATTGTGTTACAAATCCAACGAGCAATCGACTGCTTAGAAGCAGGCGCACCCAACTTGTTGGGTGCATACAGTATAAACAGCGAGTCAGATTTTCTGACTCCAGCTGTCCTGGAATATATTTTCAGGGCCCTGACAACTTCTAGCAACTTGGAGTCCTCCAAGTCCCTAGTAGGTGCAAGGCACCACAATAAGCTGGTTCAGGTGAAACACTGACACCACCTTAGGGAGAGAACTGGGGACGAGTCCGCAGCTCTGCCCTGTCCGAATGGACAAACAGATATGGGCTTTTTTGAGAAAAAACCACCAATTTGACACTCGCCTGGTCCAGGCCAGGGCCAAGAGCATGGTCACTTTTTATGTGAGATGCTGCAAATCCACATATTTGACTGGTTTTAAACCAATGTGATTTGAGAAATCCCAGAACTACGTTGAGATCCCACAGTGCCACTGGAGGCACAAAAAAGGGGTTTGTATATGCAATACTCCCTTGACAAACTTCTGGACTTCAGGAACTGAAGCCAATTCTTTCTGGAAGAAAATTTACAGGGCCGAATTTGAACCTTAATGGACCCCAATTTGAGGCCCATAGACACTCCTGTTTGAAGGAAATGCAGGAAACGACCGAGTTGAAATTTCTTTGTGGGGCCTTCCTGGCCTCACACCACGCAACAAATTTTCGCCACACGTGGTGATAATGTTGTGCGGTCACCTCCTTTCTGGCTTTGACCAGGGTAGGAATGACCTCTTCCGGAATGCCTTTTTTCCCTTAGGATCCGGCTTTCCATCGCCATGCCGACAAACGCAGCTGCGGTAAGTCTTGGAACAGACATGGTACTTGCTGAAGCAAGTCCCTTCTTAGCGGCAGAGGCCATAAGACCTCTGTAAGCATCTCTTGAAGTTCCGGGTACCAAGTCCTTCTTGGCCAATCCGGAGCCATGAGTATAGTTCTTACTCCTCTACGTCTTATAATTCTCAGCACCTTAGGTATGAGAAGCAGAGGAGGGAACACATACACCGACTGGTACACCCACGGTGTTACCAGAACGTCCACATCTATTGCCTGAGGGTCCCTTGACCTGGCGCAATACCTGTCCCGTTTTTTGTTCAGACGGGACGCCATCATGTCCACCTTTGGTATTTCCCAACGGTTTACAATCATGTGGAAAAAACTTCTCAATGAAGTTTCCACTCTCCCGGGTGGAGGTCGTGCTGAGGAAGTCTGCTTCCCAGTTTCCATTCCCGGGATGAAAAACTGCTGACAGTGTTATCACATGATTTTCCGCCCAGCGAAAAGTCCTTGCAGTTTCTGCCATTGCCCTCCTGCTTCTTGTGTCGCCCTGTCTGTTTACGTGGGCGACTGCCGTGATGTTTTTCCCACTGGATCAATACCGGCTGACCTTGAAGCAGAGGTCTTGCTAAGCTTAGAGCATTATAAATTTACCCTTAGCTCCAGTATATTTATGTGGAGAAAAGTCTCCATACTTGATCACACTCCCTGGAAATTTTTCCCTTGTGTGACTGCTCCCCAGCCTCTCAGGCTGGGCTCCGTGGTTACCAGCATCCAATCCTGAATGCCGAATCTGCGGCCCTCTAGAAGATGAGCACTCTATAACCACCACAGGAGAGACACCCTTGTCCTTGGATATTGGGTTATCCGCTGATGCATCTGAAGATGCGATCCGGACCATTTGTCCAGCAGATCCCACTGAAAAGTTCTTACGTGAAATCTGCCGAATGGAATTGCTTCGTAGGAAGCCACCATTTTTACCAGGACCCTTGTGCAATGATGCACTGTTTTTAGGAGGTTCCTGACTTGCTCGGATAACTCCCTGGCTTTCTCTTCCGGGAGAAACACCTTTTTCTGGACTGTGTCCAGAATCATCCCTAGGCACAGCAGACGTGTCGTCGGGATCAGCTGCGATTTTGGAATATTTAGAATCCACCCGTGCTGATTGTAGCAGTATCCGAGATAGTGCTACTCCGACCTCCAACTGTTCCCTGGACTATGCCCCTATCAGGAGATCGTCCAAGTAAGGGATAATTAAGACGCCTTTTCTTCGAAGAAGAATCATCAATTCGGCCATTACCTTGGTAAAGACCCCGGGGTGCCGTGGACAATCCAAACGGCAGCGTCTGAAACTGATAGTGACAGTTCTGCACCACGAACCTGAGGTACCCTTAGTGAGAAGGGCAAATTTGGGACATAGAGGTAAGCATCCCTGATGTCCCGGGACACTATATAGTCCCCTTCTTCCTGGTTCGTTATCACTGCTCTGAGTGACTTCATCTTAATTTGAACCTTTGTAAGTGTTCAAAAAAAATTTTTTAGAATAAGTCTCACCTAGCCTTCTGGCTTCAGTACCACAATATAGTGTGGAATAATACCCCTTTTCTGTAGTAGGAGGGGTAATTTAATTGTCACCTGCTGGGAACACAGCTTGTGAATTTTTTTCCATACTACCTCCTTGTCGGAGGGAGACTTGGTAAAGCAGACTTCAGGAGCCTGCGAAGGGGAAACGTCTCGACATTCCCATCTGTACCCCCGGGATACTACTTGTAGGATCCAGGGGTCCTGTACGGTCTCAGCGCCATGCTGAGAACTTGTCAGACGCGGTGGAACGCTTCTGTTCCTGGGAATAGGCTGCCTGTTGCAGTCTTCTTCCCTTTCCTCTATCCCTGGGCAGATATGATCTTATAGGGACGAGAGGACTGAGGCTGAAAAGACGGTGTCTTTTTCTGCAGAGATGTGACTTAGGGTAAAAAACGGTGGATTTTCCAGCAGTTGCCGTGACCACCAGGTCCGATGGACCGACCCCAAACAAGTCCTCTTCCTTTATACGGCCATACTGTGCCGTTTGGAATCTGCATCACCTGACCACTGTCGTGTCCATAACATCTTCTGGCAGTTATGGACATCGCGTTTATTCATGATGCCAGAGTGCAAATATCCCTCTGTGCATCTCGCATATATAGAAATGCTCTATAGTCAATAAAATACTGTCCCTGTCAAGGGTATCAATATTTTTAGTCAGGGAATCCGACCAAGCCACCCTAGCTCTGCACATCCAGGCTGAGGCGATCGCTGGCCGCAGTATAACACCAGTATGTGTGTATATACTTTTTATTATATTTTCCAGCCTTGTCAGCTGGTCCTTGAGGACGGCCCTATCTATAGACGGTACCGCCACTTGTTTTGATAAGCGTGTGAGCGCCTTATCCACCTTAAGGGGTGTTTCCCAACGCGCCCTAACTTCTGGCGGGAAAGGGTATACCGCCCATAATTTTCTATCGGGGGGAACCCACGCATCATCACACACTTTATTTAATTTATCTGATTCAGGAAAAACTATGGTAGTTTTTTCACATCCCACATAATACCCTCTTTTGTGGTACTTGTAGTATCAGAAATACGTAACACCTCCTTCATTGCCTTTAACGTGTGGCCCTAATAAGGAATACGTTTGTTTATTCACCGTCGACACTGGATTCAGTGTCCCTGTCTGTGTCTGTGTCGACCGACTAAAGTAAACGGGCGTTTTAAAACCCTTGACGGTGTTTTTGAGACGTCTGGACCGTACTAATTGTTTGTCGGCCGTCTCATGTCGTCAACCGACCTTGCAGCGTGTTGACATTATCACGTAATTTCCTAAATAAGCCATCCATTCCGGTGTCGACTCCCTAGAGAGTGACATCACCATTACAGGCAATTGCTCCGCCTCCTCACCAACATCGTCCTCCTACCTGTCGACACACACGTACCGACACACAGCACACACACAGGGAATGCTCTGATAGAGGACAGGACCCACTAGCCCTTTGGAGAGACAGAGGGAGAGTTTGCCAGCACACACCAAAAACGCTATAATTATATAGGGACAACCTTATATAAGTGTTTTCCCTTATAGCATCTTAATATATATATAAGCATATCGCCAAATTAGTGCCCCCCCTCTCTGTTTTAACCCTGTTTCTGTAGTGCAGTGCAGGGGAGAGCCTGGGAGCCTTCCCTCCAGCCTTTCTGTGAGGGAAAATGGCGCTGTGTGCTGAGGAGATAGGCCCCGCCCCTTTTTCGGCGGCCTCGTCTCCCGCTCTTAACGGATTCTGGCAGGGGTTAAATATCTCCATATAGCCTCCGGAGGCTATATGTGAGGTATTTTTAGCCAAAATAGGTATTCATTTGCCTCCCAGGGCGCCCCCCTCCCAGCGCCCTGCACCCTCAGTGACTGCCGTGTGAAGTGTGCTGAGAGGAAAATGGCGCACAGCTGCAGTGCTGTGCGCTACCTTTAGAAGACTGAGGAGTCTTCTGCCGCCGATTCTGGACCTCGTTGCAGTGATCCTGTTGCCAGCAGGACTCACTGTAAAATAAAAAACCTAAGCTAAACTTTCCTAAGCAGCTCTTTAGGAGAGCCACCTAGATTGCACCCTTCTCGGCCGGGCACAAAATCTAACTGGCTTGGAGGAGGGTCATGGGGGGAGGAGCCAGTGCACACCACCTGATCCTAAAGCTTTACTTTTTGTGCCCTGTCTCCTGCGGAGCCGCTATTCCCCATGGTCCTTTCAGGAACCCCAGCATCCACTAGGACGATAGAGAAATCTTATTTTCTCTAACGTCCTAGTGGATGCTGGGGACTCCGTAAGGACCATGGGGATTATACCAAAGCTCCCAAACGGGCGGGAGAGTGCGGATGACTCTGCAGCACCGAATGAGCAAACACAAGGTCCTCCTCAGCCAGGGTATCAAACTTGTAGAACCTTGCAAAAGTGTTCGAACCCGACCAAGTAGCTGCTCGGCAAAGCTGTAATGCCGAGACCCCTCGGGCAGCCGCCCAAGAAGAGCCCACCTTCCTTGTGGAATGGGCTTTTACTGATTTTGGCAGCGGCAATCCCGCCGCAGAATGAGCCTGCTGAATCGTGTTACAGATCCAGTGAGCAATAGTTTGCTTTGAAGCAGGAGCACCCAGCTTGTTGGGTGCATACAGGATAAACAGTGACTCAGTTTTCCTGACTCTAGCCGTTCTGGCTACATAAACCTTCAAAGCCCTGACCACATCTAGTAACTCGGAATCCTCCAAGTCACAAGTAGCCACAGGCACCACAATAGGTTGGTTCATATGAAAGATGACACCACTTTGGCAGAAATTGCGGACGGGTCCGCAATTCCGCCCTGTCCATATGGAAAACCAGATAGGGGCTTTTATGTGACAAAGCCGCTAATTCTGACACACGCCTAGCTGAAGCCAAGGCTAATAGCATGACCACCTTACACGTGAGAAATTTTAACTCCACGGTTTTAAGTGGCTCAAACCAGTGTGACTTCAGGAAACTCAACACCACGTTAAGATCCCAAGGTGCCACTGGAGGCACAAAAGGGGGCTGAATATGCGGCACTCCCTTTACAAACGTCTGAACTTCAGGAAGAGAAGCCAGTTCTTTTTGAAAGAAAATGGATAGGGCCGAAATCTGGACCTTAATGGAACCCAATTTTAGGCCCAAAGTCACTCCCGACTGTAGGAAGTGAAGGAAACGGCCCAGCTGGAATTCCTCCGTAGGGGCATTCCTGGCCTCACACCAAGCAACATATTTTCGCCATATACGGTGATAATGTTTAGCCGTCACGTCCTTCCTAGCCTTTATCAGCGTATGAATAACCTCATCCGGAATGCCTTTTTCTGCTAGGATCCGGCGTTGAACCGCCATGCCGTCAAACGCAGCCGCGGTAAGTCTTGGAACAGACAGGGCCCCTGTTGCAACAAGTCCTGTCTTAGAGGCAGAGGCCATGGGTCCTCTGTGAGCATTTCTTGCAGCTCTGGATACCAAGTCCTTCTTGGCCAATCCGGAACAATGAGTATTGTTCTCACTCCTCTTCTTCTTATGATTCTCAGCACCTTGGGTATGAGAGGAAGAGGAGGAAATACATAGACCGACTGGAACACCCACGGTGTCACTAGAGCGTCTACAGCTATCGCCTGAGGGTCTCTTGACCTGGCGCAATACCTCTGTAGCTTTTTGTTGAGGCGGGATGCCATCATGTCTACTTGTGGCAGTTCCCACCGACTTGCAATCTGCGTGAAGACTTCTTGATGAAGTCCCCACTCTCCCGGGTGGAGGTCGTGCCTGCTGAGGAAGTCTGCTTCCCAGTTGTCCACTCCCGGAATGAACACTGCTGACAGTGCACTTACGTGATTCTCCGCCCAGCGAAGAATTCTGGTGGCTTCCGCCATCGCCACCCTGCTCCTTGTGCCGCCTTGGCGGTTTACATGAGCCACTGCAGTGATGTTGTCTGACTGAATCAGCACCGGTCGGTCGCGAAGCAGGGTCTCCGCTTGACGTAGGGCGTTGTATATTGCCCTTAGTTCCAGGATGTTGATGTGAAGACTAGTCTCCTGACTTGACCACAGACCTTGGAAATTTCTTCCCTGTGTGACTGCTCCCCACCCTCGGAGGCTTGCGTCCGTGGTCACCAGGACCCAGTCCTGAATGCCGAATCTGCGGCCCTCGAGAAGGTGAGCACTCCTCAGCCACCACAGGAGAGACACCCTGGCCCTGGGGGATAGGGTGATCAGCCGATGCATCTGTAGATGTGATCCGGACCACTTGTCCAACAGATCCCATTGAAAGGTCCTCGCATGGAATCTGCCGAAGGGAATGGCCTCGTATGATGCCACCATCTTTCCCAGGACTCGCGTGCAGTGATGCACTGACACCTGTTTTGGTTTTAATAGGTCTCTGACCAGAGTCATGAGCTCCTGAGCCTTCTCCATCGGGAGATAAACCCTCTTCTGGTCTGTGTCCAGAATCAAGCCCAGGAAGGGCAGACGAGTCGTAGGAATCAACTGCGACTTTGGAATATTTAGAATCCAGCCGTGCTGTTGTAACACTTCCCGAGAGCGTGCTACGCTGATCAGCAACTGCTCTCTGGACCTCGCCTTTATGAGATCGTCCAAGTATGGGATAATTGTGACCCCTTGCTTTCGCAGGAGCACCATCATTTCCGCCATCACCTTGGTAAATATTCTCGGTGCCGTAGAGAGACCAAACGGCAACGTCTGGAATTGGTAATGACAATCCTGTACCACAAATCTGAGGTACGCCTGATGAGGTGGATAAATGGGGACATGAAGGTAAGCATCCTTTATGTCCAGAGACACCATAAAATCCCCCCCTTCTAGGCTTGCGATGACCACTCTGAGCGATTCCATCTTGAACTTGAACCTTTTCAGGTATATGTTCAGGGATTTTAAATTCAATATGGGTCTGACCGAACCGTCCGGTTTCGGTACCACAAACATGGTCGAATAGTAACCCCTTCCCTGTTGAAGGAGGGGAACCTTTACCACCACCTGCTGAAGATACAATTTGTGAATTGCAGCTAACACAATTTCCCTCTCTAAGGGGGAAGCTGGCAGGGCCGATTTGAGGTAACGGTGAGGGGGCATCTCTTCGAATTCCAGCTTGTATCCCTGAGACACAATCTCTATAGCCCAGGGATCCACCTGGGAGTGAACCCACTTGTGGCTGAAATTTCGGAGACGCGCCCCCACCGGGCCTAGCTCCGCCTGTGGAGCCCCAGCGTCATGCGGTGGATTTAGTGGAAGCCGGGGAGGACTTCTGTTCCTGGGAACTAGCTGTATTGTGCAGCTTCTTTCCTCTACCCCTGCCTCTGGCAAGAAATGACGCACCTCGGACTTTCTTGCCTTTTTGTGATCGAAAGGACTGCATTTGGTAATACGGTGCTTTCTTAGGTTGTGAGGGAACATATGGCAAAAAAATTTGACTTTCCAGCCGTAGCTGTGGAGACCAGGTCCGAGAGACCGTCCCCAAACAATTCCTCACCCTTGTAAGGTAAAACCTCCATGTGCCTTTTTGAGTCGGCATCGCCTGTCCATTGCAGAGTCCACAGGACCCTTCTGGCAGAAATCGACATTGCATTTATTCTAGAGCCCAGTAGGCTAATGTCTCTTTGGGCATCTCTCCTATATAGGACAGCGTCTTTTATATGCCCCAGGGTCAGTACTATAGTATGCTTGTCCAAGGTATCAAGTTCCTCAGATAAGGTATCTGTCCATGCTGCTACAGCACTACACATCCAGGCCGACGCAATCACCGGCCTTAGTAAGGTACCTGAATGTGTATAAATGGACTTCAGGATACCCTCCTGCTTTCTATCCGCAGCATCTTTTAGGGTGGCCGTATCCTGTGACGGTAAGGCTACCCTCTTGGATAAGCGTGTTAAAGCTTTGTCTACCCTCGGGGAGGATTCCCAGCGTAACCTGTCCGTTGGCGGGAAAGGATACACCATAAGCATCCGTTTGGAAATCTGCAGTTTTCTATCTGGAGATTCCCAAACCTTTTCACATAACTCATTTAACTTATGTGAAGGGGGAAAGGTCACCTCTTGCCTTTTTTCCCCATACATATAAACCCTCTTGTCAGGGACTGGGGTTTCCTCTGTGATGTGCAACACATCTTTCATTGCTATAATCATGTAACGGATGGCTTTAGCCATTTTAGGCTGTAACTTTGCATCATCGCCATCGACACTGGAGTCAGAATCCGTGTCGACATCTGTGTCAACAATTTGGGATAGTGGGCGCTTCTGAGACCCTGACGGCCTCTGCGACATAGGATCAGGCATGGGCTGAGACCCCGGCTGTCCCAAGGCTTCAGCTTTATCCAACCTTTTATGCAAAGAAGTAACATTATCATTAAAAACCTTCCACATATCCATCCAATCGGGTGTCGGCGCCGTCGTCGGCGACCCCACATTCATTTGTTCCCGCTCTGTTTCCACATAGCCTTCCTCGTCAAACATGCCGACACAAGCGTACCGACACACCACACACACAAGGCCTTTTGGAGAGACAGAGAGAGAGTATGCCAGCACACACCCCAGCGCTATATGTCCCAGGAGTCACACAGTAACTTAGTGTTAACCCAGTAGCTGCTGTATATACTGTTTTTGCGCCAAATTTATGTGCCCCCCCCTCTCTTTTTACCCTCTTCTACCGTGATTCTGCAGGGGAGAGCCTGGGGAGCTTCCTCTCAGCGGAGCTGTGGAGAGAAAATAGCACTGGTGAGTGCTGAGGAAGAAGCCCCGCCCCCTCAGCGGCGGGCTTCTGTCCCGCGTTTCTGTGTAAAAATATGGCGGGGGTCCATGCATATATACAGTGCCCAACTGTATATATGCCCACTTATGCCAAGAGGTCTCTAATTGCTGCCCAGGGCGCCCCCCCCTGCGCCCTGCACCCTACAGTGACCGGAGTATGTGGGCTTAGTGTGGGAGCAATGGCGCACAGCTGCAGTGCTGTGCGCTACCTCATATGAAGACTGGAGTCTTCTGCCGCCGATTTCGAAGTCTTCTTGCTTCTGTCACCGGCTTCTGTCTTCTGGCTCTGCGAGGGGGACGGCGGCGCGGCTCCGGGATCGGACGACCAAGGGTGCGATCCTGTGTACGATCCCTCTGGAGCTAATGGTGTCCAGTAGCCTAAGAAGCAGGACCTATCTTCAGTGAGTAGGGCTGCTTCTCTCCCCTCAGTCCCACGTAGCAGAGAGTCTGTTGCCAGCAGATCTCTCTGAAAATAAAAAAACCTAACAAAATACTTTCTTTTTAGCAAGCTCAGGAGAGCTCACTAAGTAGCACCCAGCTCGTCCGGGCACAGATTCAAACTGAGGTCTGGAGGAGGGACATAGAGGGAGGAGCCAGAGCACACCAGTATCCAAATTCTTTCTTAAAGTGCCTTGTCTCCTGCGGAGCCCGTCTATTCCCCATGGTCCTTACGGAGTCCCCAGCATCCACTAGGACGTTAGAGAAACATAAGGTAAAAAGGTGGATTTACCTGCAGTAGCTGTAGAAACCAGGTCCGTGAGACCTTTCCCAAATAAGTCCTCACCCTTGTAAGGCAAAACCTCCATATGCCTCTTTGAGTCGGCATCACCCATCCATTGGCGGGTCCACAGGGCTCGCCTAGCAGAAATCGCCATGGCGTTGGCTCTGGAACCCAGTAGGCCAACGTCTCTCTGAGCATCTCTCATATATAGGACAGCATCCTTAATATGACCCAAGGTCAATAAAATGGTATCCTTATCCAGTGTCTCAATCTCAGCAGACAAGGTATCTGTCCACGCTGCTACAGCGCTACATACCCAAGCCGACGCTATCGCCGGTCTGAGTAATGTACCAGTATGCGTGTAAATCGACTTCAAGGTAGTCTCCTGCCTGCGATCAGCAGGATCCTTGAGGGTTGCGGTATCTTGAGACGGCAGCGCCACCTTTTTGGATAAGCGCGTCAACGCTTTGTCCACCCTGGGGGAGGATTCCCACCGTATCCTGTCCTTAGCCGGGAAAGGATACGCCATAAGAATCCTTTTGGCAATCTGCAGTTTCTTGTCTGGAGTTTCCCAAGCCCTTTCAAACAACTCATTTAGCTCATGTGAAGGAGGGAAAGTAACCTCAGGTTTCTTTTCTTTAAACATGTGGACCCCCGTGTCAGGTACAGAGGGGTCGTCTGTGATATGCAACACATCTTTTATTGCAATAATCATATAATGAATACTTTTCGCCAATTTTGGCTGCAACCTCGCATCATCGTAGTCGACACTGGAGTCAGAATCCGTGTCGGTATCAGTGTCTACTACTTGGAATAGTGGGCGCTTCTGAGACCCAGAAGGGCCCTGTGACATAGTGAAAGGCAGGGATTGACTCCCTGTACTTTCCCTGGACTCCGCTTTGTCCAACCTTTTGTGTAATAAATTCACATTTGCATTTAAAACATTCCACATATCCACCCAATCAGGTGTCGGCGTTGCCGACGGAGACACCACACTCATTTGCTCCACCTCCTCCCTAGAAGAGCCTTCCGCTTCAGACATGCCGACACACACATACCGACACCCCACACACTCAGGGAAATCTCTAATCTGGAGACAGGTCCCCAACAAGGCACTTTGGAGAGACAGAGAGAGAGTATGCCAGCACACACCCAGCACCAATGACCCTGGAAACACAATTCCCAGATATATATATAGCGCTTTTTTTATATACTGACTGCGCCAAAATTATGTGCCCCCCCCTCCTTCAAAGCCCTCTGTCACCGTGTTCAGCAGGGGAGAGTCCGGGGAGCCAGCTTCTCAGCAGCGTGCTGTGGAGAAAATGGCGCTGGTTAGTGCTGTGGGATCAAGCTCCGCCCCCTCAGTGGCGGGCTTCGGTCCCGCTCAAAATACAAAAAACCTGGCGGGGGATTGTATATAATGATGCCACAGCTTAATATACAATTATTTATGCCAGCCAAGAGGATTATTGCTGCCCAGGGCGCCCCCCCCTGCGCCCTGCACCCATCCATGCCTGTATCGTGTGTGTGTGTGTGTGTGTGTGTGTGTGTGTGTGTGTGTGTGTGTGTGTGTGTGTGTGTAGCAATGGCGCTGCGCGTTACCGCTGCGCGTTACCTCAGTGAAGATCCAAAGTCTTCTGCCACCTGTGAAGTCTTCTTTCTTCGTATACTCACCCGGCTTCTATCTTCCGGCTCTGCAAGGAGGACGGCGGCGCGGCTCTGGGACGAACGGCTAGGTGAGACCTGCGTTCCGATCCCTCTGGAGCTAATGGTGTCCAGTAGCCTAAGAAGCAGAGCCTATCACTGAAGTAGGTCTGCTTCTCTCTCCTCAGTCCCACGACGCAGGGAGCCTGTTGCCAGCAGGACTCCCTGAAAATAAAAAGCCTAACAAAATTATTTTTTACAGAGAAGCTCAAGAGAGCTCCCCTGAAAGCACCCAGTCTCCTCTGGGCACAGGATCTAACTGAGGTCTGGAGGAGGGGCATAGAGGGAGGAGCCAGTGCACACCCATTCTAATGTTTCTTTATAGTGCCCATGTCTCCTGCGGAGCCCGTCTATTCCCCATGGTCCTTACGGAGTCCCCAGCATCCTCTAGGACGTAAGAGAAAAGTCCTATTCTGATCTGGGTAGGGATGGCCATCGACCATTGATGGTTACAAACCATCAATGGTTTAATGCCAGTATTAGATAGTTTTGCCATCGATGGTGGAAAACCAGCAGTCCTCTACCATTAATGGTACAAAGCCTCCCAATGGTTTTTCCTCCCCCCACTAGTTGGCGCACGGACATGGAGCTTAGCTCTGCCCACAACACACCCGTGTAGCTCAGCCCTCAGGTTCTGATTGGCACACAGGTCAGTCAGTGAAAGAGCAGTCAGTGAAGACCATCGGTAGGTGAAACCCTTCGATCGTCCTCCATTACAACCATCAATGGTCACACTCGGTTCCACCATCGCTGGTGAGCACACCGATGGCCATTCCTAGATTTGGGAACAGAGTAAGAACTAGCAAGTAACTGTGTACCTGGGCAAATCATGTTACAATTCAAAGGGTGCAAATTGTATTGCATTCAGGGTAAAAACACTGGCTGCTTTTGCATGTAATCCACCAATACTGGGCAGCTGCACTTTTACACTGCAGTTTAGATTTGAATTTGAACACACCTTTCTCAAATCTAAATCTCTCTTCACATTTTATATCTGACCCACCTGCGGTGCAACATGGTTTAGCCCAGGTGCTCAGTTACTTGCTCTTACTGACTTTGGGGCAGATGTATTAACCTGGAGAAGGCATAAGGAAGTGATAAACCAGTGATATGTATAAGGTGATAAAGGCACCAGCCAATCAGATCCTAACTGTTAATTTACATATTGGAGCTGATTGGCTGGTGTGTTTATCACCTTGCACATATCACTGGTTTATCACTTCATTATGCCTTCTCCAGGTTAATACATCTGCCCCTTTATTCCCAAATCACGATCAGCCCCAAAGTCACATTACCACTCCACAGTAACTAACACAGCTTTATGTTTGCAGACCCATAGCAGGTGAAAAGTTGGGAAAAATCCCTATTTTAAAGGTAAAAATATTGGAAAATGGTTCAGAACTGCTGGGACACCCCCTAATTATTAATTAGACGCTTGCAATTATTATTTACCATAATTTGGACAAAAATGACATCATTTGAGGTGATATTCTGCAAAATGCAGAGTCGTGTTAAAATGATGTGGGACAGGTATATAAAGGGACAGGTTCAGTCTCCAATATCCTAAATGCTTGGGACCAGAAGTATTTTGGATTTAGTTTTCTTCGTATTTTAGTATATTTGCATACCATAATGCAGGCATTCCCAACCACGGTCCTCAAGGCACACCAACAGTGCAGGTTTTAGTGATATCCAGGCTTCAGCACAGATGGTTAAATCAAAATAGTTAAGGTACTAATTAAGTCACCTGTGTTCAAGCCTGGATATCACTAAAACCTGCACTGTTGGTGTGCCTTGAGGACCGCGGTTGGAAATGCCTGCCATAATGACATATCTTAGAGAAGGGACTCAAGGGTTTAGACCAGGGCTGGCCAAACCGGTCCTCGAGATCTACCAACAGTTCATGTTTTCCAGGCCTCCTTGAGATCTGTAGAATTTTCAGTTAGGAATGAATGCAGCACATCTAGATTAGTAATGACTACACCTGTGCACCAGCTAGGTGGTCTGGAAAATGTGAACTGTTGGTAGATCTCGAGGACTGGTTTGGCCAGCTCTGGTTTAGACAATACTAATATATATCAAATACAATGTAGTAAAAAATGTATTTTATAACATGAAGCAAATATTGGAATGACTACTAATGCTGGTCATACACTATACAATTATCTGTTTGATTACCCAGATAAGAATAAGGGTGTGTGCACACAGTGAGATATTTTCTTTCGATTTTGACTATTGTCAAAGTCGAAAAATATTGCAGTACACACATCATGTACAAACTACACACAGATGGCCTCCGTGCACGTACTTGCTCTGCTGTGCGTGCGCATATTCGTAATTTGCGTATGGTCGCTCCCGCGGTCCTGCGCATTAGCGCGTGGTATGAGTATTTACGGTAGAGTTTGTGAACGCATGGAAGGCTATCAAAACACATTACATATTTAATCCAAATAGTGCACAATGTATACATAGTCTCCCTGCACCACACCAGAAAGTAACAGCAGTTTAAATGGTAACAGAACAAAGGGATTCACCTTTACAGGATAGGAGGGGACAGAACAAGGTTACAAGGTGGTGTTTGGTATCCAGCTGAAGGGTATTTTAAGGGTAACATTCCGATGTTGGTTTGAGAAAGATTGCATGTTCCTGCGGATAGTTATGTGCAGGAGCAGAATATAGATATAAACTGTATTTACTGTACATTATGTATGCGGCGGGAATCCAGAGGAGACCACACACAAGAGCAGTTGGAACAGACATCGCCCACCTATTCAAACCGACCTATGAACTCTCCTGTACTGTAAATGACCATCCCTGTGTCCAATGGACAAAGAGATTACAGTATCCATTGTGTTAAGTTTTGGATGAATTGTATAAAGAGAGCCTGCTGCAGGCCTGGTCAGAGACAAGACTCACAACGTTATCTATCAGATGACGGAGGACCAGACTGGGTAGCGCGGCGAATCCACTCACGTATGTAACATTGAATGTAGCCATTTACTCTGTTATATATTGTATTGATTGTATTGTAACCCCCTTTCAGCAATAATACGCTGTGGTGTCGGAACCCAACGGTAAATTACAAACCGGTGTTGTGTCTTCCTTTCCCTGCTAAGGTTTAAAGGTGAATTGCTATTGCATTGCATTGCTGTATAAGGTTTAAAGTGTATTAGTAACGCATCACATTGCTGTATAAGGTTTAAAGTGCGTTCATTGGGTGTGTACGCGCTGTGTGTACTTTGTACCGTCAGCGCGGCGTTTGTACGCTAAGTCCGTACACAGCACGGGCTTTGTACGCTAATAGCGTACAAAGTACGTAGAGTGTGTATTAAGTACAGCGGCCGCAGCAGCTCCATGGTAAAGTGTATTTGAGGTGTGTTTAAGGTATAGCTTTCATTCCTAAGGATAAATCAGCATTATCACTATATAGTCAAAATCGCAAAAAAAGTTTGTACAGATCGCAAGGTGAAAGTCACCTTGCGATCCCGATTCGCGGGTCCGCATCACAAGAAAAGATAGACTGTGCAGGCAAGTCAATCCTTGCTAGATCAGTGTATTATCTAGTTCATCTCACATGTCAATGACATCTCACTTAAGCCAAAATCGTAAGCACACATAAGTCCATATCTCAAGAAAAGTTAGTCAAAATCGGTGGTGCTGGGCTCCGGGGAGTTCAAGGGAAATCACAAGTGAAAATCAGGCATAGCAAGAATCTCACCGTGTGTACACACCCTAAGACATCGTAGCACACAATATCAATGATCAATAATCAACACTAACAAATCACAACCCAAAACACAATCACTGTTAGTAGAACGGTAATTTAAGGTTTCATGATAAGCAGATTGGACCAAAATGTAAAGAATATTCCCAGCTTACTCACAAGGCAGTGGTGCACTAGTCAGTCCATAATTACAGCTGATTTATATCATGTACTGGATCGTTTCTATGGTTTCATAATATGCCAATGTGTTGAGAAACTAGTCTCAAACCCAACTAGCATGTGTAATTTACTGGAGAATATGTTAAAGACTACAAGGAGTAAGTTGATTGTGGGACAGACGATCACTGCAAGATAAAAACAGACAAACATAATGATAACAATAGGTGAAAACATCAGTCATTTTTCTACTAGCAAGAAACAGACAAAAAAAAACAAAAACAATTTGTTTTCATGATGTCATTAAATATGCAGAGAGGAATCCTTCGGATACTACACAAAAGGCATCTGGAACTGTTGCGCTCTGGTCCCCACATGGGGAAAGGTTTGCAGCATCCCGAAAATTATTACTATTTCAATATGGAGCTACTGTGGGGCTACCCATGCTGCTTTCAACCATTACCAGGACAAATAATTCTGGGTCCTGCCAGATCTACATACACAGATAGGGACCCTATACTACCAATGTGCTCCAGTGAATGAACTGGCGTGGTGGCACCTTGATCCCCAATGGCTTACTGGGGTGAGTTTACATATATTTTTTTAAATTTAAAAACATTTGCTTATTACAATAATATGTACTGTAAGTGAACCTCCCTGAAATGTTATCTTACAATGTAACCATTATGGCTCCGTAGTGATGATCTTTACATAAAACCATGTCCCACAACAAATTTTGTATGTGGGCCGAGAAGGACACACTTTTTCTTGGGAGGAGGTTAAAAAAAAAAGAAAGAAAAAAAAAAGTAGCACAGTCCAATGGTAAGGCATTTCTTACTAAGGGGTTGATCCATTTAGTCGCAAATGGTGCGATGTGCTGTTGCCGCGGCATTTCAAAGCTGGCAACAGCACCCGCTCTCACACCCTTTGTAGGCTTAAATCAGCCTCAATTTGCATAAAATTACTCAGAACTCTATGGGGTTGCAAACACTTTTGTGCAAATTTGGCCCGCCATAAAGTGCGGCCACTGCCACAATGACTCACACCCACGAGATCATCGCGGCTAATTGGATTGACCACTAGGAGGGAGATGTATCAACCTTGGAGTGCGATAAACTGGAGATGTTGTCCAAATCAATCAATCAGCTTCTAACTCCTTTCACTAGCACAGTCTATGAAATTACAGCTGATTGGTTGCTTTGAGCAACTTCAACTTCTTCATGGCTTGATACATCTCCCTCATATGAGACCACCTTTGGAAGGGTGCACTAGGGTGCCGTCTCTGGTTGGCATCCTATACTTTCAATGCACCTTCCAGTTGTCATTTTGAGGGGGGGAAAAAACTTCTAAAACACACAAGTGATGAATGTATAGTATGAGGCCCTTTGACAGGGAGAATAAAACAGGTCATCTACCCAAAAAGAATAAAAGTACACTACTATGCCGCCCATGTCACCTACATTACCTAATGTACTTAATGTTCTCCAGCAAAATAAGATGTTGTTTGTGCGTATGTGCGCATTTAATCTGTATACAACAAGAAGCCTGCTGAGTACACATCAAATCCCCTCCAGTCAGTGAAAACCTTTATAAAGCCATGTGTCTGCACACAAAAAAAGACACACAAAACTGTATCTGCACTGCACTTGTAGGAATTGTTTTGTTTTTTCCCTGTTCTTTTTTATTGGGGAGGGCTGGGTTGTTTACTCCTGAGCTTTATTGTTACTGAATATAGGACGCAAAAATATATTGATATATCATCTATATGATATAAACACATGGAGAGAAAAAAACAATTACATGAAAAGGAACAGGTATTTCCTTTTCAACAAAAGATGGTGAAAGTTAACAAGTGGCAGATACGCTATTTTAAGTGCTTACCATATAATTCATATTGAATAAAGAAAATAAAACACAAATAGCTGGGAACTACTAAAAAAACAAAACCTGTCACAGTACAATAACACAGCTTGTTTACGTTTTAAAAATGGTGTGCCACAGCTATCTATTAATTAAACAAGTTGCTGTACTTATTTTATTACAGCGTACACGTGGTAAATTGAAGTCAGACCCTGTACATGTACTAGAAACAGTAGGCTGATATCCCGGAGACCCTGACACGCACCTCCCTACAAGTCCCTGTGCATTATAATTCCGCATTTAGCAGTAACTTTTCCTACCTTTAATTACCAGGACTGGGAGGCGCCATCTTGCCTCTCACGAGTTCGACTTGCAATGAATAAAACCTCCTGTCAGTAACTCCATACAATGTAATGGTAAAATATATTGGTGACACTACTTTTTCATTGATATATTTACAATATATTTCTACATTGACTATCTTTCATTCTGGTTTAATAACATGTACAGGGACTTCCTGTGACCGAAGCTTTTTTGGCCAAAACAAGGACCCGTAGCACAATAAAGCAAGAGGCTCTCCCTGGCAGTTGTAATCGTCCACTGTGCAGGGTGCTTGTATCGGAGACCAAGTGGAGAGCGCCACCTGGTGGAGTTTTGGGTTATGCTGATATACTCCCACAGTAATCTAAATATCAAGTATGTGTATCTGGTTTACCAACAGTGACAAATAAACAAATGATAAGCAAATCAAATTGTGAGTGTGTTTTTTCATATATATATATATATATATACTAGCTGGAGTACCCGGCGTTGCCCGCGATTTTAAGAATGTTTGTTAACAAAAATTAATTTAAATATTAAACACAGTATAAATAACACAGCATAAAGAAGCATGAAAAATGTTATACACATCAATAAAATGAAAACCCAATGTGCTGCTGGGGGACCGTGCTACTTCCACTATATAACTCTCAGTGTGTGGGTTCGTGCTATCTCCATTCCCCTCCTCACATCATGTCACTGCCCCTGTCCCATGCAGCCCTGTCATCACTGACATATCATGCATATCCTGATATACTCTGTGCTGCTGGTCCACCCCTAGGTGTGCTAGTGGTGTGTTACCCCCACAGTGTTTGTTCCCAGAGTGTAAGTAATATGTGTAGCAAGTTTGGTGTAAATTGCTCCAGGCATTCTAGAGTTATGCTGTCTGCTGAAAAGCTCTGGGCTGCTGCCTCAACCCTAGGGGTGTCTTACCCCACAGTGTTTGTTCCCAACTTGTAAGTCATATGTGTAGCAAGTTTATTGTAAATTGGTCTAGGCATTCTGGAGTTATGCTGTCTCCTGAAATTCTCTGTGCTGCTGTCCCACCCCTAGGGGGAAGGGGGTAGGGGGGGGGGGGGGGGGGGGTAGGGTTGTATAACCCCCAGATTGTAAGTCAGATGTGTACCAAATTTGGTGTAAATTGCTGCAGGCCTTCTACAGTAATGCTGTCTGGTGATGTACTCTGTGCTGCTTTCCCACCCCTCAGGGTTCTACGGGTGTCTGATCCCCACATTGTTTGTTTCCAGAGTATAAGTCATATGTGTAACCAGTTTGTTGCAAATTGGTCTAGCCATTCGGGAGTTATGCTATCTTCTTAAATACTCTGTGCCGCTGTCCCACCCCTAGGGATGGTAGGGGTGTTTTCGAGATTGTAAGTCAAATGTGTACCAAGTTTGGTGTAAATTGCTCCAGGCCTTCCACAGTTATGCTGACTGCTGACATACTCTGTGCTGCTGTCCTACCCCTAGGGGTGCTAGCGGTGTTTGACCCCCACTTTTTTTTCCCCCTAGTGCAAGTCATATGTGTACCCAGTTTGTTGTAAATTGGTCTACCCATTCAGGATTTATGCTGTCTCCTGAAATACTCTGTGCCACCCCTAGGGGTGCTAGGGTTGTCTAACAGAGTCCACAGAGTTTGTTCCCAGATTGTAAGTGAGATGTGTACCAAGTTTGGTGTAAACTGCTCCAGGCCTTCCATAGTTTTGCTGTCTACTGAAATACTCTGTGCTGCTGTCCCACCCCTAGGGGTGATAGGAGTGTTTAACCCCCACAGAGTTTGTTCCAAGATTTTAAGTCAGAAGTGTACCAAGTTTGGTGTAAATTACTCCAGGCCTTCCACAGTTTTGCTGGCTGCTTACATACTCTGTGCTGCTGCCCCACCCCTAGGGGTGCTCGGGGGTGTCTGACCCCATAGTGTTTGTTTCCAGAGTGTAAGTCATATGTGTACCAAGTTTGTTGTAAATTGCTGCAGGCATTCCAGAGTTATACTGCCTGCTGAAATACTCAGTGCTGCTGGCTCACCCCTAAGGGTGCTAGGGGTGTCTTCCTCCCACAGTGTTTGCTGGCAGATTGGAAGGCATATGTGTACCAATTTTTTAGTACATGGGTCCATTCCGGAGTTATGCTGTCTCCTGATATACTCTGTGCTGCTGTCTGCCCGCCTAGGGGTGCTAGGGATTTCAAATTGTTTTAGTTGCGTCCGCCATGTTTTAATACGCTTGTATGTGAAATTGCACGTTCTTCACTTGTAAACTGTGGATTTGTATACAAAAATGGACAGAAGAACAGATTTTCATTCTTATATAGTAGATATATATATATATATATGTACAGTATATGTATGTACATATATATATATATATATATATATATATATACGGAAAGTCCACACTCACTGCTACAATTCACAACATGGGCTGTGCTCCGTAAAGGGCTCTCAAGAAGTCCAAAACATATCCGAAAAGAGTACAGGCACTCACCACTTCCTTGATGATGAAAAATTTATTACAACTCACAGGTGTATCTCACATAGAGACAGTCAACAGCATGTCAGCAAAAGATGTCGATGTTTCGGCTCCATCTGAGCCTTTTTCAAGACAGATAAAATCACATCAGGTTCACATGGGCTGCTGGGTGTGGGTGCTATGGGTGGAGGAGGGGGTGGGAGTGCACCCCCTGCCCCCTCCCCCACCTGTGGCACAAGCCCCTCCCCCACCCTCCCCAACCCGATGCACCCACACCTGCATCACCCCCCCTCCCACCCGTGGCACATGCCCCGCACCCACACCGGCAGCACCCTCGCCCCTCCCCCACCTGCGGCACTCCCGTCCCCTCCCCCACCCATAGCACCCACATCTGCAGCACCCCTCCCCCTCCCGCGGCACCCCTGCCCCTCCCCCACCCGTGGCACTCCCGCCCCCTCCCCCACCCATAGCACCCACATCTGTAGCACCCCCAACCCCTCCCCCACCTGCGGCACTCCCACCCCTCCCCCACCAACGGCACTCCTGGCCCCTCCCCCACCCATAGCACCCACATCTGCAGCCCACCCGCGGCACTCCCACCCCTCCCCCCACCTGCGGCACACTCCCCTCCCCCCACCTACGGCACACTCCCCTCCCCCAACCACGACACTCCCGCCCCTCCCCCACCCATTGCACCCAGACCTGCAGCACCCCCCGCACATCCCCTACCTGCAACACTCTCGCCCCACCCGCAGCACACGCCCCTCCCCCACCCACGGCACTCCCACCCCCTCCTCCACCCATAGCACCCACACCTGCTGCACCCCCTGCCCCCTCCCCCACCCACGGCACAAGCCCCTCCCCCACCCTCCCCAACTGTATGCACCCACACCTGCATCAACCTCCGCACCTCCCCCACCCGCGACACTCCCGCCCCTTCCCCACCCGCAGCACACGCCCCTCCCCCACCCATGGCACTCCCTCCCCCACCCATAGCACCCACACCTGCAGCACCCCCGGCACCCACAGTATCCACCACATCCGCCCCCCACCCACGGCATCCACCACATCCGCTTTACGCCCCCTACCCCACCCGTATCGCCCACACCCGCTGCACCCCCCGCCCCTCCCCCACCCACGGCACTCCCGCCCCCACCTGTAGCACCCCTCACCCACCCGCAGGACCCACTACATCCGTTCCCCACCCCGGCACACACCCCTCCCCCACCCGCGGCACTCCCGCCCCTTCCCCCACCCGTATCACCCACAACCCGCAAAACCCCCCACACCTCCCCCACCTCCATACCCACCTCTCTCCCCGCTACACCCCTACACCCTCCACCCCAGCCTCCCCCACCCCCATACCCACCTCTCCCCCTCCCCACCTGCACCTCCCCCACCCGCGGCACCCACAGCATCCACCACATCTGCCCCTCACCCGCTGCTTTTAGCAGCAGTGCAAACGCTAAGCCGCCACCCTCTGGGAGTGTATCTTAGCTTAGCAGAAGTGCGAACGAAAGGATCGCAGCGCTGCTACAAAATAAAATTGTGCAGTTTCAGAGTAGCTCGAGACCTACTCCTACCTTGCGATCACTTCAGACTATTTAGTTCCTGTCTTGACGTCACAAACACGCCCTGCGTTCGGCCAGCCACTCCCCCGTTTCCCCAGTCACTCCTGCGTTTTTATCTGGCACGCCTGCGTTTTTCAGCACACTCCCCGAAAACGGTCAGTTACCACCCAGAAACACCCACTTCCTGTTAATCACTCAACGATCAGCAGTGCGACTGAAAAGCGTCGCTAGACCTTGGGTAAAACTGCATCGGCTTTTGTGAAAGTACATCGCGCGTGCGCACTGCGCATCATACGCATGCGTAGAAGTGCAGATTTTTTTGCCTGATCGCTGCGCTGCGAACGAAAGCAGCTAGCGATCAACTCGGAATGACCCCCGATGAGTCATATAAAGAGGGCAGCAGAGCTCCGGCATGTGCTGGCTTGTCAGTGTCTCCTGCTGCTGCCACTGGCCTGCCCTGTTCCCTACCTAGTCTCCGAGTCCGAGTTAGTGTGCACCCTTCTGCTTTTCCTTATCTGCACCTGCCTGTACAGCGGCCCGCGGTATAGTGGACGAAGGGAGGGGGAAGGCGGCTGCGCGCCCTCTAACTTTTCCAGCACCCAGAACTCGCGCTCCACCGGAGCCACCCTTGCTACACCCGTGCCATGGAGTATAGGAACCCCAATTCATTTAATAGTGAGAGCGACTTTAATATATTGGACTTGGATGATATCTCAATCCCAGGTAAGGCCCCTTTAGGGGTAACCTCAAGAAGGAAACAAGTGTGCCGAAATTCCACCAAATCAGATAAGGAGGTCAAAATTAAATGGATTTTCCGCCTGGACTGTGTGGCCCCCAAGGGCCTAAATGAATCACTCATTCTAAGTCATTTTTTGTAAGTCATTTGTTGTGAGGTATTTGATGTCCCCAGTAAATGGGTGGCATAAACCAGATGAGCAAGGCCCTTTGGGTGTAAATTTGTATGTTTCCATGATGATATAGCTGATAGTGATTTTTAATGACCTTGGCCCTTAAACATATTTCTATACAGATATCCTGTTGCAGTTTATATTTGGGCCACTAGATGGCAGCGGTATACTAGTAAACAGTATCTGTTTGAGTCAGACAGTGTTGTATGAATTCCTGGTGTGAAGGGATCTCCTGTTTGGGAGAGTATCCTTATCTTCAAAAAGCACTTCTTTTTTAATATTGCTGGGCACTTTGGCTATATTAGGCTATCACTAGTTCACAATTTAAAATTAGTTTTTAATTGTCGGTATTGACACAAGCAGCGTCGATTAAAGTCGTGCATGTGTTTATTATGTCACGATTATATGTTTTAGAAATTGTAAATATTGTTGTGTTCACTTAATGCAGGGCTGATAGGTCCTGCTCTTATGATCTGGTTTTGTGCATAGTGAGGACGTTTACACTAGAGATGAGCGGGTTCGGTTTCTCTGAATCCGAACCCGCCAGAACTTCATGTTTTTTTTCACGGGTCCGAGCGACTCGGATCTTCCCGCCTTGCTCGGTTAACCCGAGCGCGCCCGAACGTCATCATGACGCTGTCGGATTCTCGCGAGGCTCGGATTCTATCGCGAGACTCGGATTCTATATAAGGAGCCCGCGTCGCCGCCATTTTCACACGTGCATTGAGATTGATAGGGAGAGTACGTGGCTGGCGTCCTCTCCGTTTAGAATTAGAATAGATTAGAGAGACACTTGATTTACTAATTTTGGGGAGCATTAGGAGTACTACTCAGTAGTGTACAGTGCAGAGTTTTGCTGATAGTGACCAGTGACCACCACTTTTATTTATAATCCGTTCTCTGCCTGAAAAAAGCGATACACAGCACACAGTGACTCAGTCACATACCATATCTGTGTGCACTGCTCAGGCTCAGGCCAGTGTGCTGCATCATCTATTATCTATATATAATATTATATATATCTGTCTGACTGCTCAGCTCACACAGCTTATAATTGTGGGGGAGACTGGGGAGCACTACTGCAGTGCCAGTTATAGGTTATAGCAGGAGCCAGGAGTACATAATATATTATATAGTGAGTGACCACCAGACACACAGTGCAGTTTATTTAATATATCCGTTCTCTGCCTGAAAAAAGCGATACACACAGTGACTCAGTCAGTCACATACCATATCTGTGTGCACTGCTCAGGCTCAGGCCAGTGTGCTGCATCATCTATATATATATTATATATCTGTCTGACTGCTCAGCTCACACAGCTTATAATTGTGGGGGAGACTGGGGAGCACTACTGCAGTGCCAGTTATAGGTTATAGCAGGAGCCAGGAGTACATAATATTATATTAAAATTAAACAGTGCACACTTTTGCTGCAGGAGTGCCACTGCCAGTGTGACTAGTGACCAGTGACCTGACCACCAGTATATAATATTAGTAGTATACTATCTCTTTATCAACCAGTCTATATTAGCAGCAGACACAGTACAGTGCGGTAGTTCACGGCTGTGGCTACCTCTGTGTCGGCACTCGGCAGCCCGTCCATAATTGTATATACCACCTAACCGTGGTTTTTTTTTCTTTCTTTATACATACATACTAGTTACGAGTATACTATCTCTTTATCAACCAGTCTATATATTAGCAGCAGACACAGTACAGTGCGGTAGTTCACGGCTGTGGCTACCTCTGTGTCGGCACTCGGCAGCCCGTCCATAATTGTATATACCACCTAACCGTGGTTTTTTTTTCTTTCTTTATACATACATACTAGTTACGAGTATACTATCTCTTTATCAACCAGTCTATATATTAGCAGCAGACACAGTACAGTGCGGTAGTTCACGGCTGTGGCTACCTCTGTGTCGGCACTCGGCAGCCCGTCCATAATTGTATATACCACCTAACCGTGGTTTTTTTTTCTTTCTTTATACATACATACTAGTTACGAGTATACTATCTCTTTATCAACCAGTCTATATATTAGCAGCAGACACAGTACAGTGCGGTAGTTCACGGCTGTGGCTACCTCTGTGTCGGCACTCGGCAGCCCGTCCATAATTGTATACTAGTATCCAATCCATCCATCTCCATTGTTTACCTGAGGTGCCTTTTAGTTGTGCCTATTAAAATATGGAGAACAAAAATGTTGAGGTTCCAAAATTAGGGAAAGATCAAGATCCACTTCCACCTCGCGCTGAAGCTGCTGCCACTAGTCATGGCCGAGACGATGAAATGCCAGCAACGTCGTCTGCCAAGGCCGATGCCCAATGGCATAGTACAGAGCATGTCAAAACCAAAACACCAAATATCAGTAAAAAAAGGACTCCAAAACCTAAAATAAAATTGTCGGAGGAGAAGCGTAAACTTGCCAATATGCCATTTACCACACGGAGTGGCAAGGAACGGCTGAGGCCCTGGCCTATGTTCATGGCTAGTGGTTCAGCTTCACATGAGGATGGAAGCACTCAGCCTCTCGCTAGAAAACTGAAAAGACTCAAGCTGGCAAAAGCACCGCAAAGAACTGTGCGTTCTTTGAAATCCCAAATCCACAAGGAGAGTCCAATTGTGTCGGTTGCGATGCCTGACCTTCCCAACACTGGACGTGAAGAGCATGCGCCTTCCACCATTTGCACGCCCCCTGCAAGTGCTGGAAGGAGCACCCGCAGTCCAGTTCCTGATAGTCAGATTGAAGATGTCAGTGTTGAAGTACACCAAGATGAGGAGGATATGGGTGTTGCTGGCGCTGGGGAGGAAATTGACCAGGAGGATTCTGATGGTGAGGTGGTTTGTTTAAGTCAGGCACCCGGGGAGACACCTGTTGTCCGTGGGAGGAATATGGCCGTTGACATGCCAGGTGAAAATACCAAAAAAATCAGCTCTTCGGTGTGGAGGTATTTCACCAGAAATGCGGACAACAGGTGTCAAGCCGTGTGTTCCCTTTGTCAAGCTGTAATAAGTAGGGGTAAGGACGTTAACCACCTCGGAACATCCTCCCTTATACGTCACCTGCAGCGCATTCATAATAAGTCAGTGACAAGTTCAAAAACTTTGGGTGACAGCGGAAGCAGTCCACTGACCAGTAAATCCCTTCCTCTTGTAACCAAGCTCACGCAAACCACCCCACCAACTCCCTCAGTGTCAATTTCCTCCTTCCCCAGGAATGCCAATAGTCCTGCAGGCCATGTCACTGGCAAGTCTGACGAGTCCTCTCCTGCCTGGGATTCCTCCGATGCATCCTTGCGTGTAACGCCTACTGCTGCTGGCGCTGCTGTTGTTGCCGCTGGGAGTCGATGGTCATCCCAGAGGGGAAGTCGTAAGCCCACTTGTACTACTTCCAGTAAGCAATTGACTGTTCAACAGTCCTTTGCGAGGAAGATGAAATATCACAGCAGTCATCCTACTGCAAAGTGGATAACTGAGTCCTTGACAACTATGTTGGTGTTAGACGTGCGTCCGGTATCCGCCGTTAGTTCACAGGGAACTAGACAATTTATTGAGGCAGTGTGCCCCCGTTACCAAATACCATCTAGGTTCCACTTCTCTAGGCAGGCGATACCGAGAATGTACACGGATGTCAGAAAAAGACTCACCAGTCTCCTAAAAAATGCAGTTGTACCCAATGTCCACTTAACCACGGACATGTGGACAAGTGGAGCAGGGCAGGGTCAGGACTATATGACTGTGACAGCCCACTGGGTAGATGTATGGACTCCCGCCGCAAGAACAGCAGCGGCGGCACCAGTAGCAGCATCTCGCAAACGCCAACTCTTTCCTAGGCAGGCTACGCTTTGTATCACCGCTTTCCAGAATACGCACACAGCTGAAAACCTCTTACGGCAACTGAGGAAGATCATCGCGGAATGGCTTACCCCAATTGGACTCTCCTGTGGATTTGTGGCATCGGACAACGCCAGCAATATTGTGTGTGCATTAAATATGGGCAAATTCCAGCACGTCCCATGTTTTGCACATACCTTGAATTTGGTGGTGCAGAATTTTTTAAAAAACGACAGGGGCGTGCAAGAGATGCTGTCGGTGGCCAGAAAAATTGCGGGACACTTTCGGCGTACAGGCACCACGTACAGAAGACTGGAGCACCACCAAAAACTACTGAACCTGCCCTGCCATCATCTGAAGCAAGAAGTGGTAACGAGGTGGAATTCAACCCTCTATATGCTTCAGAGGTTGGAGGAGCAGCAAAAGGCCATTCAAGCCTATACAATTGAGCACGATATAGGAGATGGAATGCACCTGTCTCAAGTGCAGTGGAGAATGATTTCAACGTTGTGCAAGGTTCTGATGCCCTTTGAACTTGCCACACGTGAAGTCAGTTCAGACACTGCCAGCCTGAGTCAGGTCATTCCCCTCATCAGGCTTTTGCAGAAGAAGCTGGAGGCATTGAAGAAGGAGCTAAAAGGGAGCGATTCCGCTAGGCATGTGGGACTTGTGGATGCAGCCCTTAATTCGCTTAACAAGGATTCACGGGTGGTCAATCTGTTGAAATCAGAGCACTACATTTTGGCCACCGTGCTCGATCCTAGATTTAAAGCCTACCTTGGATCTCTCTTTCCGGCAGACACAGGTCTGCTGGGGTTGAAAGACCTGCTGGTGACAAAATTGTCAAGTCAAGCGGAACGCGACCTGTCAACATCTCCTCCTTCACATTCTCCCGCAACTGGGGGTGCGAGGAAAAGGCTCAGAATTCCGAGCCCACCCGCTGGCGGTGATGCAGGGCAGTCTGGAGCGACTGCTGATGCTGACATCTGGTCCGGACTGAAGGACCTGACAACGATTACGGACATGTCGTCTACTGTCACTGCATATGATTCTCTCAACATTGATAGAATGGTGGAGGATTATATGAGTGACCGCATCCAAGTAGGCACGTCACACAGTCCGTACTTATACTGGCAGGAAAAAGAGGCAATTTGGAGGCCCTTGCACAAACTGGCTTTATTCTACCTAAGTTGCCCTCCCACAAGTGTGTACTCCGAAAGAGTGTTTAGTGCCGCCGCTCACCTTGTCAGCAATCGGCGTACGAGGTTACATCCAGAAAATGTGGAGAAGATGATGTTCATTAAAATGAATTATAATCAATTCCTCCGCGGAGACATTGACCAGCAGCAATTGCCTCCACAAAGTACACAGGGAGCTGAGATGGTGGATTCCAGTGGGGACGAATTGATAATCTGTGAGGAGGGGGATGTACACGGTGATATATCGGAGGGTGAAGATGAGGTGGACATCTTGCCTCTGTAGAGCCAGTTTGTGCAAGGAGAGATTAATTGCTTCTTTTTTGGGGGGGGTCCAAACCAACCCGTCATATCAGTCACAGTCGTGTGGCAGACCCTGTCACTGAAATGATGGGTTGGTTAAAGTGTGCATGTCCTGTTTTGTTTATACAACATAAGGGTGGGTGGGAGGGCCCAAGGACAATTCCATCTTGCACCTCTTTTTTCTTTTCTTTTTCTTTGCATCATGTGCTGATTGGGGAGGGTTTTTTTGGAAGGGACATCCTGCGTGACACTGCAGTGCCACTCCTAGATGGGCCCGGTGTTTGTGTCGGCCACTAGGGTCGCTAATCTTACTCACACAGTCAGCTACCTCATTGCGCCTCTTTTTTTCTTTGCGTCATGTGCTGTTTGGGGAGGGTTTTTTGGAAGGGACATCCTGCGTGACACTGCAGTGCCACTCCTAGATGGGCCCGGTGTTTGTGTCGGCCACTAGGGTCGCTAATCTTACTCACACAGCTACCTCATTGCGCCTCTTTTTTTCTTTGCGTCATGTGCTGTTTGGGGAGGGTTTTTTGGAAGGGACATCCTGCGTGACACTGCAGTGCCACTCCTAGATGGGCCCGGTGTTTGTGTCGGCCACTAGGGTCGCTAATCTTACTCACACAGCTACCTCATTGCGCCTCTTTTTTTCTTTGCGTCATGTGCTGTTTGGGGAGGGTTTTTTGGAAGGGCCATCCTGCGTGACACTGCAGTGCCACTCCTAGATGGGCCCGGTGTTTGTGTCGGCCACTAGGGTCGCTAATCTTACTCACACAGCTACCTCATTGCGCCTCTTTTTTTCTTTGCGTCATGTGCTGTTTGGGGAGGGTTTTTTGGAAGGGCCATCCTGCGTGACACTGCAGTGCCACTCCTAGATGGGCCCGGTGTTTGTGTCGGCCACTAGGGTCGCTAATCTTACTCACACAGCTACCTCATTGCGCCTCTTTTTTTCTTTGCGTCATGTGCTGTTTGGGGAGGGTTTTTTGGAAGGGACATCCTGCGTGACACTGCAGTGCCACTCCTAGATGGGCCCGGTGTTTGTGTCGGCCACTAGGGTCGCTTATCTTACTCACACAGCGACCTCGGTGCAAATTTTAGGACTAAAAATAATATTGTGAGGTGTGAGGTATTCAGAATAGACTGAAAATGAGTGTAAATTATGGTTTTTGAGGTTAATAATACTTTGGGATCAAAATGACCCCCAAATTCTATGATTTAAGCTGTTTTTTAGTGTTTTTTGAAAAAAACACCCGAATCCAAAACACACCCGAATCCGACAAAAAAAATTCGGTGAGGTTTTGCCAAAACGCGGTCGAACCCAAAACACGGCCGCGGAACCCAAAACCAAAACACAAAACCCGAAAAATTTCAGGCGCTCATCTCTAGTTTACACTATCCCTTAAATTGTTTATAGCTAGTTGCCATGGCCCCGGGCGCCGGACGGGTGATGTCACTTCCGGCACGACGAGTCCAGCCGCATCCGGAAGTGCCCACTGCAGGAAGGCGGCCGTAGGGACCGGGAGCCCACTGTGACAAACAGGGAGGGGGTAAGTCCTTTAAGGTATTTAAGATCACTGTTGTCACTTAAGCTTTGTCTGAGGAAGGGGAAGTTATCCCCGAAACATCACCAATAAAGCACGCGCCACGGGGCTTTTGCGCACGTCATTTACATTGTTTAATGAGTCTCTGAGTGCCGCCAACCATTTGGATATTCTGCATACATATATAGAGATATATATATACTGTATATATATATATACACACACACACACACACACACATATATATATTGTCAAAGTCGAAAAATATTGCAGAACACACAGCACGTATAAACTGCACACACATGCCCACTGCGCGTGCACTTGTTCTGCAGTGCATGCACATGTACGCACTTTGCGTATGGTCGCTCCCGCGGTCTTGCGCATCGGCGCGTGGTATGAGTATTTACCGCAGAGTTTGTGTACGCATGGAGGGCCATCAGAACACATTACATATTTAATCCAAATAGTGCACAAGGTACACATAGTCTCCTTGCACCACATCAGAAAGTTATAGCTGTTTAAATGGTTGCAGAACAAAGGGATTCACCTTTACAGGATAAGAGGGGACATACTAAGGTTATAAGGTGGTATTTGGTATCCAGCTGTAAGGTATTTTAAGGGAAACATTCCGGTGTTGGTCTGCGGAAGATTGCATGTTCCTGCGGATAGTTATGTGCAGAAGCAGAATATAGATATAAACTGTATTTACTGTATATTATGTATGCGGCGGGAATCCAGAGGAGACCACCCACAAGAGCAGTTGAAAAAGACATCGCCTACCTTTTCAAATCAACCTATGACCTCTCCTGTACTGTAAAGGTGCATCCCTGTGTCTAATGGACACAGGGATGCACAGTATCCATTGTATTGCTTTTGGAAGACTTGTATAACTAAAGCCTGCTGCAGAGCGGCCAGTCACAAGACTCACAACGTTATCTATTTGATTACGGAGGACTGGACCAGGAAGCGCACGCGAATATTCTCACGTATGTACATTGACTGTAGCCATTATTCTGTTATATATATTGTCTGTATTGTAGTATAATTTGTATTGTAACCCCCTTTCAGAAATAATCCACTGTGGTGTCGGAACCCAGCGGTTAATCACAATTGGTGTCGTGTGCTCATTGCCCTGCTAAGGTTTAAAGTGTATTATTATTGTTATTATTGCATTGCTGTAGAAGGTTTTAAGTGTATCTCGGGGTGTGTACGCACTGAGAGTACTTTGTACCGTCAGCGCGGCGTGTGTACGCAAAGTCCGTACACTGTACGGGACTCTGTCCGCAAATAGCGTAAAAGGTGCATAGAGTGTGAACTAAGAATAGCGGCCGCAGCGGCTAAAGGTTTAAAGTGTATTGATGGTGTGTTTAAGGTATAGCTTTTATTCCTGTAAAGATAATCGACATTATCAATTGGGGGCATCGTCCGATTTTCCACATTTTTACTGCTTAACAGGTCACAAGCAGACATAATCTATCAGCATAAGGGTGGACGGGGGATCCTACGTATCCTTTTCTTGGTCGGTGGATATACTGAAAACCCTACTTAATTGCTTATTAGATGGTGTCTGCTCTGTATGGTTTGTAGGGATGCTGGTAAGAACTCGTAAGGTAAGCAGAAAAAAAAAGCTATTTAAAATCTGTGAATTTATTTGTGTCGCCAAATGCGTACACAACAAAAGCGTACACCCATACCCTGTGCATACTCTCCCACATTGTTGCCATAACATTTAGATTACTAGATTCGTAATATAAACAAAGGAAGTAAGTGTAAAACACAAACGCAGTCTGGCCTAGTTATAAAGGTTTATACAGAAAAGAAACTGTGTGGCTTGTTAAGTGAGCAATTATAGTTAATATTGCTCACATTTATAGAAATTGTATGATTTGTGCTATTGCGGACGTACGGTTTTGTACACGTGTCTCGGACAAGGTACGGAACTGCACACGTGGCGTAAGCACGGTCGCGTGTTTACGCAAATTGCGTAAGAATACGGTCGCTAAGTACAAATTACACAATAGTTCGTTTAGTTTAAAGGTGAGACAGTAGCCACGCTACAATAACACAAGATTGCCCAGCTTCCAAAGTTTAGTATAAAACCCTTATTTACTGTATTGCCTCTGGGACTAAAGCTGCTTGTCTGAATGATAGTTTTCTGTACAGAAAAATAAAGTACATTTGAGTGAGCGAGTGCAGGAGTGAGTGGATACTGAACCCAAGAACTAAGTGAACAAGGTGGACTAAAGTGGTCTAAGTGTGCACACTGGGTTAGTAGCAGAGGCGTAACTAGGGGTTTTGGAGCCCAGGGCAAGATTAAAAATGCCCCCCCCCCAAATAAATAAATAAATAAATAAATAAAATACAAAAGGAAAGTATGTGCGCACGCTAATGGCGATGTGCCAACATGACACGCCAGCTGTTTCAGGTCATACTGGGAACATTCTTTTCAATTCCACATGCACCTTACCATCATCATCTCCTACACAAATAGGTGTCACTGTGTATAAAGATGTCAGGGTGTGTATGTATAGATGTAGGTGCAGTGGTCAAAGTTTAATTTTTGAAGGGGGGTATGAAAAGGGGGGGTGGCCACTCAGAAGGGGGCGTGGCCTTCAGTGTAGTAGGACCCATTATACTATCTAGTACTCATGCCCCTTTCATATTATAACACACGGTAGGAGCCGAAATTCACATAGAGTGAGGGGATCCAACCCCCTTAATAAACAAGGCCTGTGGGGCACTGTGGTGAGGGGAGCCTACCCCCTTAATCGACTAATTGCAGAGTTTAGCAGCGGAAGGGTTGCAGCGGTTTCTCACCCCAAGCTGCGGCGCTTCTGCCACCTCCGACACTCCACATCTTCGGCGCCACCCGGGATGCAGAGCACCGCACCGGGGATGCCCCCTTTTCAGTGTGGTCTGCTGCGCTCCGAAAGGGAATCTTCTCTCCTGCTGCAGGATCCCAATCTGCGCCATCCTCCCCGCTGTTCCGTGCCGTCTTCTTTAAGCCAGCCAGGGTCTTCTGCCAGTGCTCCCATCACTGGTCAGTCTCCTCCCTTGCTGCAGTGTCCTGGTCCACCGAAGGTTGGATGTCCTTCCCCGGTCCTGCGTCTGGCTGGACTCCTCTTCTGAGGCATCTTCTCCACTCAGCGCGGACGGCTCTGGTTGCTCCGGTGACAGGTGCAGGCGTGAATCCTCCAGGGCCTCCTTCCTACGTGCTGCTGCTGTCTGCTAATTAAAAAATAAGTTAGTTACGCCTCTGGTCGTCTCTCACTCAGCACACCATCACCTCCCCCTGCATCGTCACTCAGCACACCATCACCTCCCCCTGCATCGTCACTCAGCACACCATCACCTCCCCCTGCGTCGTCATTCAGCACACCATCACCTCCCCCTGCGTCGTGACTCAGCACACCATCACCTCCCCCTGAGTCGTCACTCAGCACACCATCACCTCCCCCTGCGTCGTCACTCAGCACACCATCCCCTCCCCTGCGTCGTCACTCTGCACACCATAACCTACCTCTGCGTCGTCACTCAGCACACCATCACCTCCCCCTGCGTCGTCACTCAGCACACCATCACCTCCTCCTGCGTCGTCACTCAGCACACCATCACCTCTCCTGCGTCGTCACTCACTCAGCACACCATCACCTCCCCCTGCGTCGTCACTCAGCACACCATCAGTTGGGAAATCCTAGTGTTAGTAACTGACTTTTGGAAATTCTTGTTATAGTTCAAAGACCGGCTACCACAAAATGGACGACACTTCTCAGGTCTAATCCACTGTCAATCTTCCATTAGTTCTAAATTATCACTAACAGGAAAATAGAAGAATAAATCTCATTGTGTGTGTGTGTGTGTGTGTGTGTGTGTGTGTGTGTGTGTGTGTGTGTGTGTGTGTGTGTGTGTGTGTGGACAGTGTGAGTGTGTGTCAATTTTTGCAGTCCAGTGTGTGTGGGGGAGGGGAAAGTATAAGAATGTGTGTGTAGTCTGAGTGGGTGGGTGTAGAGTTTGGGGGTGGCCAGTCTGTGTGTGTGTGTGTCATCTACAGATTACACCCACACAGACTGGCCACCCCCCAAACCCCACACACACCCACTCAGACTACACACACATTCTCATACTTTCCCCTCCCCCCCACACACAGGACTACAAATATTCACTTACACTCACACTGTCCCACACACACACTTAACACACATGCACACTGTACCGCACCCCCCACCCCTCCCGACAGTAAACTACTGCTGCCGCCTGTATGCTCACCTGCCGCCTCCGAGGCCGCGCGCCCGCACTTCCGAGGCAGCGCGCCCGCACTTCCGAGGCCGCGCACGCGCGCACCTCCGAGGTGGCGCACGCGCGTACGCGCACCTCCGCAATTACACACTGCTTGGGGGGGAGTAGGGGGAGGCTCCGTCCTAGCTGCTGCTGCATGTACAGTGTGACAGGCACAGCAGCCGGGGCTGGGGAGCCAGGGAGAGTCCGCCGGCGGAAACCCTGTCGCATGGGGCGACCGGGTCGTGCAGGTGGTGGTGGCGCCCCCCTCTGCTGGGGCTGCCCTGGCACCCAGGGCACGTGCCCTGCTCGCCCCATGCTAGTTACGCCTCTGGTTAGTAGAGATCCGGTGGCGTAGGGTTCGCAACCCTGCGTTATTAAGAGTGGACTAAAGTGGTCTTAGTGGACTGAGTGGTATCCCATACAACTCTGAGGTGGTCTACTAAGTGGTCTACAATAATCGTAGGGCATATAGATAACTAGTATCTATAGGCTGTGCTATTGCATCACCATCTGCACATGTTCTGCACAGAGCAACGTGATATTATTGTATCATCTGTGGAAGAGCATACGCAGACGTGATTGTATAGACAAAGGGGTTTTTCTTTGATAACTTCGGGAAATCTCCCTGGTGGGCTTCACTGGAAAGGGTGAAAAATAGTTATCTAATTTCTCTGTTTTTCACCCTACAAACAATTCCAGTGAAAGAAACCGAAAAGGAAATTTTCACTGCCTCTCTTTGAAAATATTCCAAACAGAACTTCCACCGAAAGAAATTACGGTGTAAGGTCTGATAGGAGCCCTAAGCTGGGTACATTGCCTTCGCTATCAACAGTGTATGGCCAGCGTGGGCGCGAGCGAGTGGAAGGCGCTCAGGTATACCTCCACCATCTACTTATATTGAGTATTTTGGTGTTTGTGGGAATTTTTTAAAAGGTATTAGAAGAGACCCACAAATATGGGAGCCAGTTGTTCAAGTAAGAGACGTTTAGACAGGGTTCAGGCAGAATCGTGGCCAAAAGGCTCCGCAAGGTTAATCATGTGTGAAAAATATGGTTCACACACAGAAGGTTTATGCAATGAGTGGATATGTATGACTAACAATGATAGGGAACCATTCCCTAGGGTGGGCAGCTTTGAACCAGAGGTATTGCAGAATGTAAGCAGTAGAATATGTCTTCTTAAATCCAGAAAACAAAGGATTAGACATAATGATTGTTTAAAATTATGGCAACAGGAGAGGGATATGCAAAGAGAACAAATTCGCAAAACAGGTTCAAGACCTAGCGGGAATGAGAACACAAACACACCAGTGTCGACACAGGTCGAAGGGGAAGAGATGGCTACAGTCAATGGTATATCCGTAAATGATAGTAGTATGCATAAACAATGTATTAACCCTAATTTTTGCAAGATGTATCCTGTTTTGAAGTCTTTTCAAGGTTATAGGTCACAAGAAGATGAAGGATCCAGCCAAATTCCAGCTCTCCTCCAAGCAGTCATTTTGCAGGAAACTCAGGTGGGACCTGTCCAACCAGGTAGAGCAGTAACAGTATTCCCCAAAGAAAGAACTGGTGAGGTCACAGATTAGGAACGTAACGGTAGGATTACACCCTGTCTTGGAAATAGTAACTCCAATGGGGGAACCGATAGTCAGGAAGTAGTCCTCACCAGGAATAATGCAATGTATTGCCCGTGGCCCAGAGATGAGCTGCGATCAATCATTTCAGAATTCCCCGACCCTCGGAAGCATTTAGCCAGATGTCAGAAATGTATCAGAGATCTGGGTAATGCGTATGAACCGACAAAAACACACTGGCAGATAGTTTTGAAAGCTTGCCTACCCCCTAATATTGACACACAAAAATTTACCATAGATTGTAGGCTAGAGTCGGATAGTCCTATGACTGACAGAAACAATCAGGAAAATATAGAACGAATTAATAGGCAACTAGAGTTGTGTTTCCCCACTGAGTGGAGAAGAATTTTCTCCATAAAACAGAGGGAAAATGAAATGACATCTGAATATTTCCATCGGGCCCTGCAAATAATGGATAGATACATGGGGGTATCAGATACAGGGAACGATACGAATTACAGGAAGGTAGCTGTCTCTGTGCTAATGGACGGACTCAATAAGACAGTGAGGGACAGAGTAGAAACATCTTTGCCTAGTTGGAAAAAGGTCACAGTAGCTTGTCTTAGAGAATGTGCAATTGAACACCATAAGAATATTGCTAGGCGTAGAGAACTGGAGGAGAGGCTGAGGATTGAAAGAATACAGGCCCTTACACCAAAGTCTCATCAACCTAAACCCCAAAACACGGATAGTAAGAAAGGACCTAGGATATGCTACACTTGTAGGAAGGAAGGGCATTTTGCCAGGGATTGTAGGAGTAGTAGAACACATAGCCAATATAGATCCCTAGACAGAGAAAACAAGCCACGTTATTAAACACATAGACGGGATCAAGGGACATATAGTAAGGAATCACGATACAGTATAGAAAAACACAGATTCGGTTAATGGGAAGAACAGAATAAATGCAACTTTACCCTTTTGACAGAACTTACTGAAGTTAGGAGGAGGTCTCTAAACTTCTGCTTCTCTCTCTAGCAGAAGTGACCTCTAAATAACTTAACAGGAGTTTTGTTAGAGATGGTAAACATATTGAGCGCTCCCACCCAGGAAGCACAAAATATATTAGATACCCACGAAGACTAATGTTGCATTTCACTGTTTTAGATGCATGTCCATCACAGGTAGAGGAAATTATCTCAAAGATACCGGGTTCCCTATGAACTTAGAATGGACAAGACACTGGATTGATGGCTGGGATAGTCCCAGTAGAGATATAACACACACAGAATTTTTTTAAGGGGAACAGACCGATTAGGGAATCATTCCCCGTAGTGCTCAATCCAGATGTCAAACTTTGTAAAATCTTCTTTGCCTTTACAAACTTACCTGTTACTAAACCCTGTGATTTGTCTTCAAAGTTTCCTCTTCATTTCTTACGTTCACTGACAGGATTACAGTTCAAACGTCACATGCCTACTCGGTCTTTTCAGAGTTCTGCCCAAACACAGTATATCTCACCAGCATAGGGACACCAGTATCAGTGTGCCTGGCCATGCACAAAGGGTGGAGAATGAGAATACTGGTGAAGGGAGACTGTGCATAGATACCGATATACATGATGGTGTGACAGCCTGATGGTGAACGCAAATCTGACAAATTTTCTTTTTATTAATTCCCCTCTCTTTTCACTTTCCAAAGATGGTTCACTTCACACAACAGTTAAACACATTGAAATGCAAGATTTATGTTCCCTACAGAAAGGTTGCTGACCCGGAAAGAACCCGTGACAAAGAGCAATGTAGAGAACATCGTATCACTGGAGTGTCTGTTCCCGGAAGGTTGAGAGACAGTACTGTTGAGACGGCACCTGAGCGCGGAGAACAACAAGACCAGAGGCGGTTGTCACACCAGTTTTTTTATTTTCTCCATCCCCCACTACCCTCCTTCTCTCCTTCTCTTTCTCCCCCTTCTTGTTTCCCTTCTCTTCCCTTAACAAGATGGACTTACCCCAAGAGACTGCGTTCCGGGTTTTCCTGTTAATCCTGATGTTGACCAGGACAGTCTGTTTCGGTGAGGGTCCCAGAGAGGTCGAGAAAGGACCTGGAATGGGTTCTGATGGCGGGGATGGATTTGTAGAATCTCAAGAGCAACACATCACTCGACCAAAGGCGCGTATCAGAAAGCGATCTGGTAGTCAGGGAGCTCAGAGGCACTGTGAAGGATTATCGGCTGAGGAAAATTGCATTTGTAAGAATTGTGAGAACATAGTCGAGGATGGGTGCATCCAGAGATGTCAGTCCAGCCTTAATATCAACAAGGACCGTCATCCATTAAGTGATTAGCACTCACTAATGGGTAAGGTCTTAAACCAGACAGAATGCTGGGTGTGCTCACAAGTACCTCAAGGTCAGAGCAAGTCAGGATTAGTACCGTACCCTTTAGCAATAGATGAGGTACTCGAATGACGGGGTGGGAGACCGGTGGACAAGAAATTCAATATTTCTAGGCCCCCTAGTTTGAAGCTCCACCAGTATCATGTAGATAGATCCTTATTATGTTTCAATATTTCCAATTACCGAAAACCGGGAAATTGGGAAGTGACGTGGAATAACCAGACAATGGCCTTTTCGCACAGAGCTGATAGGATACCCATAGACTCTGAACTTGTATGCCAAATAGCCAACAGTGGAAGGTATTTTCGGTATAGGTATACTCGAGGAAGCAAGACCATGTGGGTTGGAGAAGTATCACCAGGGTACTGTGCTCATATCATCCAGCCTGATACTTGTACTGAGCAGATGGGAGAACTAGGGATGGGGTTTTTCACTTGGAAAGTTTGTAATATGGTAATGTCATATTCTGTCCCCTATGTTCTCCCCGATGATGCCTATTTCATATGTGGGAGGAAGGCGTATAAGTGGCTTGCCCCGAACTCAGAGGGATTGTCTTATGTTTGAAGAGTCAGCCAGAGGTCATTACCATAACCCATGACAAGATGAAAGATGTTCACCGCAGTGCTCAGGCTCCTTAAACCACCACCACCACCACCACCACCACCACCACCACGTGTAACTCAGTGCGAAGACTGACAATGCCATCAGCCAGTACCAGCTAACGGGCTATTTCCACTCATGGGTGTCCACGACACCCATAGAGCAGTAATAGAACCTGTGGCCAGCGCAGCGAAGCCCACAAGAGGCTTTTTTTACACTCACCCCCTGAAGGCATTCTGGCGTCCGGGATCCTGGCGTCGGTATGCTGACCGTGCACCGGCCACGTAACCCCAACCCATATATACTCCATGAGAGCAAAGGGCTGGTAGCTGCTATATAGCTTCTTTTCTAGACATTTAGCTGGACTCAGGGGGTCATTCCGACACGTTCGCACGCTGCGGTTCATTGCAGCGGTGAGAACGGGTCGGAACTGCGCGTGTGCGGCGGCCGCATTGTGCAGGTGCGTCATTGCCCGGCGACGACAGTCTCCGGGCAGCGACGCCACATACGAAGAAAGTGGTCACAGCGGCAACTGCAAGAAGATTGCCAGGAGGAAGGCGTTCCAGGGTGTCAACTCTCCGTTTTCCGGACGTGGAGATCCAAACGCAGGTGTGTCCAGGCGTTTGAAGGGCGGATGTCTGATGTCAATTCCGGGACCTTCATCGCTAGATCCATCACACAGGGTAAGTAACTGCAGGGCTGGTCTTGTTTTACATAAAACTTTTTTAGCATAGCAGGGCTGCACAAGCGATCGCAGCCTTGCTATGCTAAAATACACTCCCCCATAGGTGGCGTCTAGTTGATCGCACGAGCAGCAAAAAGTTGCTACGTGCGGTCAACTCGGAATGACCACCTTAGTTAGACATTTGGGCTACAGATGAAGTTAAAAAGGAAATAATACCCCATACATTGATACATATGTAAAATCACACACATACATACTGTCACACATCTAAACACATACATGCACGCATTCAGTCACTCACATACATAGTCACACACCTGTATACATACATACATACATACAGTGACACACAAGCACGCATACAGATATGTAGTGACACATCTATTCACATACAGTCACACACATGCACAACACATTCATACACACACATATAGTAGTTGCACACACATACAGTGCCCCTTCACTGTGTCACACTCACTATTAGGCTGTGCTGTGCTGCTGCTCTTCTCCCCTCCTCTCTTCGATTGTGCTGGCTGGCCTGTCACTGTGAGTATAGTGCCGTGTAGCTCCGCCCCTTTTTCGGACCTCCGGCTGCAGTCATTCATTTTTCCCGCTCAGCAGTGCAATAGTGCACTGCTGCGGTGATCAAAGGCAGCAGGGGTGGCTGGGGTAACTTGTTCCCTGTGCCCCCTCTTAGGGCACAACAGGTAGCACATGCCTGCCCACATAGAAGAAACTGAAAGTAAACTACAGCTCCCGCAGCAAGGCCTTCTGGGAGTTGTAGTTTATTTCAGTTTCATCATACGGCAGCCTTGTGCTGCTCCGACGAAGGGACCTGTGCGCATCGGGACTCGGAGGGGGTGTAAGCATTGCGGCGCCCCCTCCAATCCAGCGCCAGGTCACATGCCCCCCTAGCCCCCCCTTAGTTACGGCTCTGACCTCATAGAGAGGACAGAGCACGTAGCCTCTGATTTGATCCACGAATCCACCGAGATTCAATTCCTTCTTGCATTAGACATCACCCGTACTGCCAGAGGAATTATAAATTATAGGTATATCCAAGCGCTAGCGAACTTGATAGATAATATCACTGAGATGTATGACGACACCTTCAGGTATACGGGAAGGGAGTTACAAGCTTACAAGACGGAACTGATCCAGCACAGGATGGTCCTAAATTATATCACAGCCGTGATGGGTGGGTACTGTGTCACTTTGGCAACTCAGTATTGTGTGAAGTGCTGTACGTATATTACAAACAGCACTGACGACCCCACAGAGATTATCGGTCAAAAGATGGATGATATATTGCAGTTGAAGTGGGAGTTCCGGAGGAGACACAACCTTACCCTGACCGCTGTGGGTAATGAGCTGACCGGCTGGGTTTCATGGTTGAACCCACGAAATTGGTTCTCAGGATTAGGAGAGTGGGCTCAAAATGTTATTATGAGTGTAGGGAAGTTTCTCCTTTGTATCCTGGGAGTCGTCATAATTATTGGCTTGATATTTAGGTGTGTTCGAATTCTGACGCGGCGCAAGCACGGCACAAATTTGAGCGAGGGCATTGTTATAGCAGCAGATTTAATTTACAACCCATCCATAGAGACAGTGTTATGATAAGGATTGCAAATGAATTCCATGGCCTGTTTCTTTCACCCGTTTTTCCTTTGTCTCCCCCTCTGCACAGATACACCCATCCGGAAAAGACATCAGCCCTACCCAAGAATGTTTATGAAAATGTTATGTGAATGTATTTTAGATATGTGTCTTATCTTCATCTCTACAACCTTCAGTTAATGACACACATAGTCGACAGATGATATCCACATATATTAGCACTCACATATGTTCCCCCTCCATGTATCATCAACTAAATGTGCACCCCATTTGTTGGAACAAGAAGCAGAAAAGAGCTCGGTAGTGTTTGTCGGCCCACTTACAGACCCTTAATACGGGATAAGAAGGATTTAATGTATACTTCGCAATACCTCGAAGCTTATTTAGAACTTATACGGCACGATGATACATGCCCCTCAGACATGGATTCATACATGGGAAGAAATGGGTGCAGATGCACTATACAATCATTACTATAAATTACAGTATATAATATACTAAGAGGTTGTTAGCATATAATTGGCCAATGATACGGGCTTGCTCACCGCGTCGAGGTCACCTCTATCGAGCAAGTCCCTAACACTTTTGGGGTTCACACTGGGACGCAGGGCACCCCCAAACCAGCCCAGCCATGAACTGGCTGGGCTGGTTTGGGGGTGCCCTGCGTCCCAGTGTGAACCCCAAAAGTGTTAGGGACTTGCTCGATAGAGGTGACCTCGACGCGGTGAGCAAGCCCGTATCATTGGCCAATTATATGCTAACAACCTCTTAGTATATTATATACTGTAATTTATAGTAATGATTGTATAGTGCATCTGCACCCATTTCTTCCCCTGTATTACCATAAAATCTCAGCAGATAGCACCTTTCATTACAACCACTAGGGTGTGCAGTCTAGACCCATTTCCTCTGTATAGTCTATACTATGTGTATAAATACACACCTGAAGTCTGAGATTACTTCATTCTGACTAGCACCCCTCCCCCATCTACCAAACTGATTTTAAGCAGGGACCTACATCTGACTGCACATCAATGATTCAGGCGTAATACAAAGTAAGTCCTATTATTTTCATACAGTGTCAGTCTATTTGGGGGTAAGCATTGGGACGTGGGGTCCCCTGAACTGTTCTGTCTGGGCCACTCCAGGGCATCACACCCTAACACTTATAGTCACTATTTTTTCACTACCTCCTAAGTGTGTCATTTTGTCCATGTATTTTTTTCACCCACTTTATATCTAATTTTAAAACACTTTCTACACTCCGTAACTACCTATGCTTCTCTTATACTTTATTACACCTCACAATTTCCCACTAGTGTGATGCCTTGGGGGGGTTCATGGCTGGGCTGGTTTTGGGGTGCCCTGCGTCCCAGTGTGAACCCCAAAAGTGTTAGGGACTTGCTCGATAGAGGTGACCTCGACGCGGTGAGCAAGCCCGTATCATTGGCCAATTATATGCTAACAACCTCTTAGTATATTATATACTGTAATTTATAGTAATGATTGTATAGTGCATCTGCACCCATTTCTTCCCCTGTATTACCATAAAATCTCAGCAGATAGCACCTTTCATTACAACCACTAGGGTGTGCAGTCTAGACCCATTTCCTATGGATTCATACATACATGCTTTTTACTATCCCACTAGGTCCTACATTTCCCGCCTACAACTCTCCTCCGACCATCCAATCGTCTGTAGATATTATATTGATATTTTTATGTTTAGTGATTAGATATTGGCAGTTATTGGTGACTGCCAAAGGGTGGAGTGTCAAAGTCGAAAAATATTGCAGAACACACAGCACGTATAAACTGCACACACATGCCCACTGCGCGTGCACTTGTTCTGCAGTGCGTGCACATGTACGCACTTTGCGTATGGCCGCTCCCGCGGTCTTGCGCATCGGCACGTGGTATGGGTATTTACGGCAGAGTTTGTGTACGCATGGAGGGCCATGCAAAGCTTCAAACGGGCATTGAAAACCCACCTATTCATCAAAGCGTACCCCTCCAATGCATAACCTAGTCCTTAGGTTGCTCCTCCATCCCCCTGCCCCATGCCTTGGACATCTCTGCTTTGCTCGCATACCACCATCAGGCTTACCTGCTTGCACCTCATGTCATCTGTCTGTTGCCCCTCCCCACTATATTGTTAGCTCTTCAGAGCAGGGCCCTCTTTCCTCTTGTCTAAACCCTCTTCTTGACACATTTCACTCAGCGACCATCTTTACCTGCTTTCTCTCCTGCTGGTAAAGGCTCATCTCTATCTATGGCCGCCAGCCCCAAGTAGTACAATGATTACTCCTTCGCTACTTACATCTAAGCTGTATTATGTTTTGAGAATTGTGTTGCTCTTTGTTACCTGCACTCCATTTTTGTTATTTATTGTTATGCTAAGTTTTGTCTCCCTGTACTGTCCTTTGTACGGCGCTGCGAAACACTTGTGGCGCCCTATAAATAAAATGTAATAATAATAATAATCAGAACACATTACATATTTAATCCAAATAGTGCACAAGGTACACAGTCTCCTTGCACCACATCAGAAAGTTATAGCTGTTTAAATGGTTGCAGAACAAAGGGATTCACCTTTACAGGATAAGAGGGGACAGACTAAGGTTATAAGGTGGTATTTGGTATCCAGCTGTAGGGTATTTTAAGGGAAACATTCCGGTGTTGGTCTGCGGAAGATCGCATGTTCCTGCGGATAGTTATGTGCAGAAGCAGAATATAGATATAAACTGTATTTACTGTATATTATGTATGCGGCGGGAATCCAGAGGAGACCACCCACAAGAGCAGTTGAAAAAGACATTGCCTACCTTTTCGAATCAACCTATGACCTCTCCTGTACTGTAAAGGTGCATCCCTGTGTCCAATGGACAAAGGGATTACAGTATCCATTGTATTGCTTTTGGAAGACTTGTATAACTAAATACCAAATTACCTAGCTGACAGCGCCTAAATAAATAAATAAATAAATACCGATATGCAATCGCACCTAAGCGCTGCCGGGAATAGGCACTGTGCGTGTGCCTATGAATGCAATGTTAAAAAAGGAAAAAAAAAAGGGTCGGCTGCGCTTATGGTGTTTTACAAATAGGTATAAATCATGGAGAGTTGACAGATTTATATATAAAACAGGTTTATTATGATATAAATTACATCAACAAATCATGTGTAACCTAATAGATGAATAACTGTACTCTGAGACACCGTTATGTAAACACACAGTATCAATCAAGCTCTATGTATAATGTTCCCCTGATTCAGGGTTTCGGATTGTTACTTGTTATCAATTGTAACCAAGATGAAACTTAAATAGTAACACTTAAACTCTGCAATAAATTGTGACTAAGAGATGGATAAAGACAAAAAAAGTTTTTTTCCCTCCAATGATCGGAAGCAGAAAAGCAAGGGCCCAGCGAAAAAATAAAAATAAAAATGTATTATACAATATACAGTTTTTACCTCTCCTGTGGGCTGGTGCTACCGAGCGTCCTCGGTGCAGTCCTATATTGAGCCCACCGTATGCTGTTTAGGGAGAGAGATTTGGTGAAGAGGTGTTTATCCCAGTTTGCTGTTGGATAAGTGAGTCCCGGATGCAGGATGATTACTTGTGTTTTACCTAGGGCTGGTGGAAATCCTTTAGGTGCCCTGAGCATCGGTATTAGCACATCTTCCAGAGCATCAAAGGAACACACGCTGCTGCCGCTAGTTGCGGTGGAGACTCACAGGTGAAATGCCGGTCGGATCTGCCGCACCGACATGCACAAGGATGAAGCGCTATCCCGCGTCCAAGGAGCTGTTTAAATAATGCTGGCTGGCGTTACCAGATGTAGCTGTATGGCGGTGATGCGGGCTGTAGTTTTCCCACTGCCGGGGAACAGCTATCGGAGCTCGCAATGTCCCGCGGCTCGTATCAGCCGTCAGACGCCGTTCAGAAGTGGCAGTATAGCCGCCGTGCAGGCTGAATAGCTCTCCGTGGAGGGCAGAGTTTCTTGGAGCTGTGGAGCTGTGGTACAGGTGAATCAGAGACAGAAAAAGGGGAGGAGCCTAACGCGTTTCGTCACGATTAAAAAAGTCACGTTAATCGTGACGAAACGCGTTAGGCTCCTCCCCTTTTTCTGTCTCTGATTCACCTGTACCACAGCTCCACAGCTCCAAGAAACTCTGCCCTCCACGGAGAGCTATTCAGCCTGCACGGCGGCTATACTGCCACTTCTGAACGGCGTCTGACGGCTGATACGAGCCGCGGGACATTGCGAGCTCCGATAGCTGTTCCCCGGCAGTGGGAAAACTACAGCCCGCATCACCGCCATACAGCTACATCTGGTAACGCCAGCCAGCATTATTTAAACAGCTCCTTGGACGCGGGATAGCGCTTCATCCTTGTGCATGTCGGTGCGGCAGATCCGACCGGCATTTCACCTGTGAGTCTCCACCGCAACTAGCGGCAGCAGCGTGTGTTCCTTTGATGCTCTGGAAGATGTGCTAATACCGATGCTCAGGGCACCTAAAGGATTTCCACCAGCCCTAGGTAAAACACAAGTAATCATCCTGCATCCGGGACTCACTTATCCAACAGCAAACTGGGATAAACACCTCTTCACCAAATCTCTCTCCCTAAACAGCATACGGTGGGCTCAATATAGGACTGCACCGAGGACGCTCGGTAGCACCAGCCCACAGGAGAGGTAAAAACTGTATATTGTATAATACATTTTTATTTTTGTTTTTTCGCTGGGCCCTTGCTTTTCTGCTTCCGATCATTGGAGGGGAAAAAACTTTTTTTGTCTTTATCCATCTCTTAGTCACAATTTATTGCAGAGTTTAAGTGTTACTATTTAAGTTTCATCTTGGTTACAATTGATAACAAGTAACAATCCGAAACCCTGAATCAGGGGAACATTATACATAGAGCTTGATTGATACTGTGTGTTTACATAACGGTGTCTCAGAGTACAGTTATTCATTTATTAGGTTACACATGATTTGTTGATGTAATTTATATCATAATAAACCTGTTTTATATATAAATCTGTCAACTCTCCATGATTTATACCTATTTGTAAAACACCATAAGCGCAGCCGACCCTTTTTTTTTTCCTTGTATAACTAAAGCCTGCTGCAGAGCGGCCAGTCACAAGACTCACAACGTTATCTATTTGATTACGGAGGACTGGACCAGGAAGCGCACGCGAATATTCTCACGTATGTACATTGACTGTAGCCATTATTCTGTTATATATATATTGGCCCTCATTCCGAGTTGATCGCTCGCAAGGCGAATTTAGCAGAGTTGCTCACGCTAAGCCTACGCCTACTGGGAGTGTATCTTAGCTTCTTAAAATTGCGACCGATGTATTCGCAATATTGCGATTACAAACTACTTAGCAGTTTCAGAGTAGCTTCAGACTTACTCGGCATCTGCGTTCAGTTCAGTGCTTGTCGTTCCTGGTTTGACGTCATAAACACACCCAGTGTTCGCCCAGACACTCCCCCGTTTCTCCGGCCACTCCTGCGTTTTTTCCGGAAACGGTAGCGTTTTTATCCACACGCCCCGAAAACGCTGTGTTTCCGCCCAGTAACACCCATTTCCTGTCAATCACACTACGTTCGCCAGAGCGAAGAAAAAGCCGTGAGTAAAAATACTATCTTCATTGTAAAATTACTTGGCGCAGTCGCAGTGCGAATATTGCGCATGCGTACTAAGCGGAATTTCACTGCGATGCGAAGAAAATTACCGAGCGATCAACTCGGAATGAGGGCCATTGTCTGTATTGTAGTGTATAATTTGAATTGTAATCCCCTTTCAGAAATAATCCACTGTGGTGTCGGAACCCAGCGGTTAATCACAATTGGTGTCGTGTGCTCATTGCCCTGCTAAGGTTTAAAGTGTATTATTATTGTTATTATTGCATTGCATTGCTGTAGAAGGTTTTAAGTGTATCTCGGGGTGTGTACGCGCTGAGAGTACTTTGTACCATCAGCGCGGCGTGTGTACGCAAAGTCCGTACACTGTACGGGACTCTGTCCGCAAATAGCGTAAAAGGTGCATAGAGTGTGAACTGAGTATACACTTTAGCAGCGGCTAAAGGTGTGTTTAAGGTATAGCTTTTATTCCTGTAAAGATAATCAACACATTATCAATATATATATATATATATATATATATATATTAGAGATGTGCACCGGAAATTTTTCATGTTTTGTGTTTTGGTTTTGGATTCGGACGCGATTTGGCAAAACCTCCCTTCAAATTTTTTGTCGGATTCGGGTGTTTTTTTTCAAAAACCCTTCAAAAACAGCTTAAATCATAGAATTTGGGGGTCATTTTGATCCCATAGTATTAATTTCCACTCATTTCCAGTTTATTCTGAACACCTCACACCTCACAATATTATTTTTAGTCCTAAATTTTGCACCAAGGTCGCTGGATGACTAAGCTAAGCGACCCAAGTGGCCAGCACAAACACCTGGCCCATCTAGGAGTGGCACTGCAGTGTCAGACAGGATGGCACTTAAAAAAAATTGGCCCCAAACATCACATGATGCAAAGATAAATAAATAAAAAAAAGGAGGTCAGACTGCTGGCGAGGAAGTTGAGGGGCAGGAAAGCTAAAGAAAAAATTTATATTGTTCATTCGGATAGGGGCAGGAGAGTCTATGATCCTGACGAAATTGCAAATGTCTTTGCATCTTATTACTCTAAACTATACAACTTGAAGGAGGATTTCTCCACTTTTCAACCCACAGGCATGGATGTTCAAAATTTTCTGGGCAATTTTCCTCTCCCTTCGCTGTCGCCGGAGTCTTGTAGCTCCCTTAGTGTGCCTTGGACTTTAGCGGAAGTCGAAAAGGCTATTGACTCCCTTCCAGCAGATAAGGCCCCGGGACCCGACGGTTATCCTTCTGGTTTCTATAAATCATTTAAGGAGAGTTTGGCCCCGGTGCTCCTATCAGTGTTTAATGAAGCCTTAGAAGCTGGGCGCTTCCCCAGGGAGATGCTGGAAGCTCAAATCATCACTATCCCCAAACCGGGAAAAACTCCCACCTCTGTCCAAAATTTTAGACCAATTGCTTTATTAAATACAGATATGAAACTTTATGCCAAATTAATTGCCAACCGTATTAGTCCCCTTCTCCCTTCTCTTATCAACCCTGATCAAGTGGGCTTCGTGTTAAACAGACAGGCCCCAGATAATACGCAAAGAGTGATTAATGTTATTGAACATTCTGCCTGTAGAAAAGAACCCCTCCTATTTTTGTCTCTGGATGCCGAAAAGGCGTTCAATAGATTGAACTGGGACTTTATGAGATTAACTCTAGACAAATTTGGCTTCTCTGGAAGGATCATGGACTTTATCCTGGCTCTCTATTCCACGCCCTGTGCGAGGGTCTTTGTTAACGGATGTCTTTCTTCACCCTTTGACATCTCTAATGGAACTCGTCAGGGCTGCCCGTTATCTCCTATTATTTTTGCGTTGGCGATAGAACCTTTGGCTGCTTGCATTAGATCCCGGGACTCGATTAGTGGCCCTGTTATAGGGGGCATTTCTCACAAAATCAGTTTGTTTGCGGACGATATTTTATTATGTCTTTCTGATCCTGAGACTTCCTTGCCAGCTCTTCATGCCGTTCTTCAAGACTATTCGGATGTCTCCTTTTATAAATTGAATACTTATAAAACTGAGGCCCTCCCACTCAATATATCTCCGACTGTGGTCTCTAGGTTGAAGGAATCGTACAAATACGCCTAGAAGTCCTGCTCCCTGAGATATCTAGGGATTAATTTATCCAGTGAAGATAATTTCATTGAATGTAATTATGCCCCATTATTAAAAGCCTTTGCGGAGCTGACTGGGGAGTGGATGCTGCAGGAGGTGTCTTGGCTGGGTAGAGTTGCTGCTGCCAAGATGGTCTTATTGCCGAAATTAATGTATCTGTTTCGCGCCATACCAAGACCCCTTCCCAAACTCTTCTATAATAAATTTAAATTTTTTTTTTCCTTGTATAACTAAAGCCTGCTGCAGAGCGGCCAGTCACAAGACTCACAACGTTATCTATTTGATTACGGAGGACTGGACCAGGAAGCGCACGCGAATATTCTCACGTATGTACATTGACTGTAGCCATTATTCTGTTATATATATATTGTCTGTATTGTAGTGTATAATTTGAATTGTAATCCCCTTTCAGAAATAATCCACTGTGGTGTCGGAACCCAGCGGTTAATCACAATTGGTGTCGTGTGCTCATTGCCCTGCTAAGGTTTAAAGTGTATTATTATTGTTATTATTGCATTGCATTGCTGTAGAAGGTTTTAAGTGTATCTCGGGGTGTGTACGCGCTGAGAGTACTTTGTACCATCAGCGCGGCGTGTGTACGCAAAGTCCGTACACTGTACGGGACTCTGTCCGCAAATAGCGTAAAAGGTGCATAGAGTGTGAACTGAGTATACACTTTAGCAGCGGCTAAAGGTGTGTTTAAGGTATAGCTTTTATTCCTGTAAAGATAATCAACACATTATCAATATATATATATATATATATATATATATATATATATATATAGAGATGTGCACCGGAAATTTTTCATGTTTTGTGTTTTGGTTTTGGATTCGGACGCGATTTGGCAAAACCTCCCTTCAAATTTTTTGTCGGATTCGGGTGTGTTTTGGATTCGGGTGTTTTTTTTCAAAAACCCTTCAAAAACAGCTTAAATCATAGAATTTGGGGGTCATTTTGATCCCATAGTATTAATTTCCACTCATTTCCAGTTTATTCTGAACACCTCACACCTCACAATATTATTTTTAGTCCTAAATTTTGCACCAAGGTCGCTGGATGACTAAGCTAAGCGACCCAAGTGGCCAGCACAAACACCTGGCCCATCTAGGAGTGGCACTGCAGTGTCAGACAGGATGGCACTTAAAAAAAATTGGCCCCAAACATCACATGATGCAAAGATAAATAAATAAAAAAAAGGAGGTCAGACTGCTGGCGAGGAAGTTGAGGGGCAGGAAAGCTAAAGAAAAAATTTATATTGTTCATTCGGATAGGGGCAGGAGAGTCTATGATCCTGACGAAATTGCAAATGTCTTTGCATCTTATTACTCTAAACTATACAACTTGAAGGAGGATTTCTCCACTTTTCAACCCACAGGCATGGATGTTCAAAATTTTCTGGGCAATTTTCCTCTCCCTTCGCTGTCGCCGGAGTCTTGTAGCTCCCTTAGTGTGCCTTGGACTTTAGCGGAAGTCGAAAAGGCTATTGACTCCCTTCCAGCAGATAAGGCCCCGGGACCCGACGGTTATCCTTCTGGTTTCTATAAATCATTTAAGGAGAGTTTGGCCCCGGTGCTCCTATCAGTGTTTAATGAAGCCTTAGAAGCTGGGCGCTTCCCCAGGGAGATGCTGGAAGCTCAAATCATCACTATCCCCAAACCGGGAAAAACTCCCACCTCTGTCCAAAATTTAGACCAATTGCTTTATTAAATACAGATATGAAACTTTATGCCAAATTAATTGCCAACCGTATTAGTCCCCTTCTCCCTTCTCTTATCAACCCTGATCAAGTGGGCTTCGTGTTAAACAGACAGGCCCCAGATAATACGCAAAGAGTGATTAATGTTATTGAACATTCTGCCTGTAGAAAAGAACCCCTCCTATTTTTGTCTCTGGATGCCGAAAAGGCGTTCAATAGATTGAACTGGGACTTTATGAGATTAACTCTAGACAAATTTGGCTTCTCTGGAAGGATCATGGACTTTATCCTGGCTCTCTATTCCACGCCCTGTGCGAGGGTCTTTGTTAACGGATGTCTTTCTTCACCCTTTGACATCTCTAATGGAACTCGTCAGGGCTGCCCGTTATCTCCTATTATTTTTGCGTTGGCGATAGAACCTTTGGCTGCTTGCATTAGATCCCGGGACTCGATTAGTGGCCCTGTTATAGGGGGCATTTCTCACAAAATCAGTTTGTTTGCGGACGATATTTTATTATGTCTTTCTGATCCTGAGACTTCCTTGCCAGCTCTTCATGCCGTTCTTCAAGACTATTCGGATGTCTCCTTTTATAAATTGAATACTTATAAAACTGAGGCCCTCCCACTCAATATATCTCCGACTGTGGTCTCTAGGTTGAAGGAATCGTACAAATACGCCTAGAAGTCCTGCTCCCTGAGATATCTAGGGATTAATTTATCCAGTGAAGATAATTTCATTGAATGTAATTATGCCCCATTATTAAAAGCCTTTGCGGAGCTGACTGGGGAGTGGATGCTGCAGGAGGTGTCTTGGCTGGGTAGAGTTGCTGCTGCCAAGATGGTCTTATTGCCGAAATTAATGTATCTGTTTCGCGCCATACCAAGACCCCTTCCCAAACTCTTCTATAATAAATTTAATCAGGTCCTGATTAGGTATGTGTGGGGAGGCTCTAGGCCGAAAATTGCTAAAAATATTCTTATTCTGCCCAAACAAACCGGTGGGGTAGCTTTCCCAGATATAGAAAAGTACCATGCTGCTTGTCTGTTAAGTCAGTCTAGAGACTGGTTTGACACTTCGAGCCTGAAACCTTGGGTTATTCTGGAGGCTTCTTATCTGAATGCTGTTACTCTCTCTGATTTGTGTTGGTTACCACCCTCTGCTGCCCGTAGTAGGTTCGGATCTTGCAAGTCTATTAAAACGACCCTAGATTCATGGCATAAACTAGTGTCCTCTTCGGAAGAGATTAAATTGCCGTCCCCCTGCCTGTCGTTGACCGCTCTTATGTCATTGATTCCTAACATTACACTAGAACACAGGTTCTCAAACTCGGTCCTCAGGACCCCACACAGTGCATGTTTTGCAGGTCTCCTCACAGAATTGCAAGTGAAATAATTAGCTCCACCTGTGGACCTTTTAAAATGTGTCAGGGAGTAATTAATACACCTGTGCACCTGCTGGGTTACCTGCAAAACATGCACTGTGTGGGGTCCTGAGGACCGAGTTTGAGAACCCCTGCACTAGAAGATTGGATTCGGAAGGGGCTCTCCACTGTGGGTGATTTTTTCTTAGGTGACGTCTTGATGTCCTTTTCTCAATTACAAGAGAGATTTGGGATTCGGACTCGAGACTTTTTCAAATATTTGCAGGTGAGAAGTTGGTTACACTCATTTACTCCGCATCTTCACAAACCTTCTCTTCCGGCTTACATTAAAAGCCGAATGGAGATGTCCTAAAACAAATATGAGATTACGTGGTGGTATCAATTTCAATTAACTAGCAGCACACAGACTAACTTCAAAGCGCAGATTTTATGGGAAAGAGACTTGAATAGATCCTTTACTGATGCAGAATGGGACAGTATATTTAAGTCTTGTTTTAAAGTCTCCAAATGTATTAACCACTCCGAAATGTTCTAGAAGCTTATACAGAGGGCCTACTTCACCCCTGAAAGACAAAATAGAATCTGGCCTTCACAATCTAAATTATGTTGGAGGAAATGTGGTTCAACGGGGGATATCTTTCATATTTTCTGGGCGTGCCTACTTATACAACCACTTTGGAGTGAAGTTTTCAATATGGTTAGCATGGTTTTAGGGTTCTCCATTCCCCTGGGCCCAGCTTTAGCGTTATTTCATTTGTACATAGACCACCTCTCCGCAGGTGATCACTATGTCTTGGGGCATATCCTGATAGCTACTAAAGCTGCTATAGCCCAATTGTGGAAATCTGAGAATCTTCCATCCCTAGCGTCTATTCAAAATAAGATTCACAAACATTACATTTTTGAAACAGCGGAAGCTAAATATTCTTCCTCAGCTAATTCTATTCACCTGAAATGGTTAGGTTGGTCCGACTATAGGGAGAGAGAAGGTAGGCTAACAGTCTATAGCTCTCCCATTGATTTATCTGTGCTTCACCCCACCTAGACTGACTGCTTTAAGAATGTTGTAAATATCAGACAATTTTTTTTTTGTTTGTGCTATGCCTCTTTTTTTTGTGTTTTTTTTTTTTTGTTTCTGAACGCCCAATGTAACCAATTGTATATTCATCCAACTGTGCGTTAATAGTGCTTTGATTATGGTAACCATTCCGGACTGCCCCTATGTTTCCCTTTATCTCTTTTTTTCTGTTCCCCATTTCTGTGTGAAAAATCTTCAATAAAAATTTAATGTTTAAAAATAAAAAAAAAGGAGGTGCAAGATGGAATTGTCCTTGGGCCCTCCCACCCACCCTTATGTTATATAAACAGGACATTCACACTTTAACAAACCCATCATTTCAGCGACAGAGTCTGCCACACGACTGTGGCTGAAATGACTGGTTGGTTTGGGCCCCTACCAAAAAAGAAGTAATCAATCTCTCCTTGCTCAAACTGGCTCTACAGAGGCAAGATGTCCACCTCATCATCATCCTCCGATTCCTCACCCCTTTCACTGTGTACATCCCCCTCCTCACAGAGTATTAATTCGTCCCCACTGGAATCCACCATCACAGGTCCCTGTGTACTTTCTGGAGGCAATTGCTGGTAAATGTATCCATGGAGGAATTGAATATAATTCATTTTGATGAACATCATCTTCTCCACATTTTGTGGAAGTAACCTCTTACGCCGATCGCTGACAAGGGGACCGGTTGCACTAAACACTCTTTCGGAGTACACACTGGAGGGGGAGCAACTTAGGTAAAATAAAGCCAGTTTGTGCAAGGGCCTTTAAATTGTCTCTTTTTCCTGCCAGTATACGTACGGACTGTCTGACGTGCCTACAGTGATGCTGTCACTCATATAATCCTCCACCATTCTTTCAATGGTGACAGAATCATATGCAGTGACAGTAGATGACATGTCAGTAATCATTGGCAGGTTCTTCAGTCCGGACCAGATGTCAGTTTTCGCTCCTGACTGCCCTGCATCACCGCCCGCGGGTGGTTTTGGAAATCTGATCCTTTTCCTGGCAGCTCCAGTGGTGGTAGAAAATGAAGGAGGAGCTATTGGCGGGTCACGTTCCGCTTGAATTGACAAGTGTCTCACCAGCAGGTCTTTGAACATCTGCAGACTTATGTCTGCCGGAAAGAAAGATGCAACATAGGCTTTAAACCTAGGATCGAGCACGGTGGCCAAAATGTAGTGCTCTGATTTCAACAGATTGACCACCCGTGAATCCTGGTTAAGCGAATTAAGGGCTCCATCCACAAGTCCCACATGCCTAGCGGAATCGCTCTGTTTTAGCTCCTCCTTCAATCTCTCCAGCTGCTTCTGCAAAAGCCTGATGAGGGGAATGACCTGACTCAGGCTGGCAGTGTCTGAACTGACTTCACGTGTGGCAAGTTCAAAGGGTTGCAGAACCTTGCACAACGTTGAAATCATTCTCCACTGCGCTTGAGTCAGGTGCATTCCCCCCCCTTTGCCTATATCGTAGGCAGATGTGTAGACTTGAATGGCCTTTTGCTGCTCCTCCATCCTCTGAAGCATATAGAGGGTTGAATTCCACCTCGTTACCACCTCTTGCTTCAGCTGATGGCGGGGCAGGTTCAGGAGTGTTTGCTGGTGCTCCAGTCTTCGGCACGCGGTGGCTGAATGCCGAAAGTGGCCCGCAATTCTTCGGGCCACCGACAGCATCTCTTGCACGCCCCCGTCGTTTTAAAAAAAAATTCTGCACCACCAAATTCATTGTATGTGCAAAACATGGGACGTGCTGGAATTTGCCCACATGTAATGCACGCACAATATTGGTGGCGTTGTCCGATATCACAAATCCCCAGTAGAGTCCAATTGGGGTAAGCCAATCTGCGATGATATTCCTCAGTTTCCGTAAGAGGTTGTCAGATGTGTGCCTCTTATGGAAAGCGGTGATACAAAGCGTAGCCTGCCTAGGAACGAGTTGGCGTTTGCGAGAGGCTGCTACTGGTGCCACCACTGCTGTTGTTGCTGCGGGAGGCAATACATCTACCCAGTGGGCTGTCACAGTCATATAGTCCTGAGTCTGCCCTGCTCCACTTGTCCACATGTCCGTGGTTAAGTGGACATTGGGTACTACTGCATTTTTTAGGACACTGGTGACTCTTTTTCTGACGTCTGGGTACATTCTCTGTATCGCCTGCTTAGAGAAGTGGAACCTAGATGGCATTTGGTACCGGGGACACACTACCTCAAGAAATTCTCTAAATCCCTGTGAACTAACGGTGGATACTGGATGCACGTCTAACACCAACACAGCTGCCAAGGCCTGAGTTGTCCGCTTTGCAATAAGATGCCTGCTGTGATATTTCATCTTCCTCGCAAAGGACTGTTGGACAGTCAATTGCTTACTGGAAGTAGTACAAGTGGTCTTCCGACTTCCCCTCTGGGATGACGATTAACTTCCAGCAGCAACAACAGCAGCGCGAGCAGCAGTAGGCGTTACACTCAAGGATCCATCGGAGGAATCCCAGTCAGGAGAGGACTCGTCAGACTTGCCAGTGACATGGGCTGCAGGACTATTGGCGTTCCGGTCTAAGGAGGAAATTGACACTGATGGAGTTGGTGGTGTGGTTTGCACTGGGAGCTTGGGTACAAGAGGAAGAAGGGATTTAGTAGTCAGTGGACTGCTTCCGCTGTCACCCAAAGTTTTTGAACTTGTCATTGACTTCTGATGAATGCTCTCCAGGTGACGTATAAGGGAGGATGTTCCTAGGTGGTTAACGTACTTACCCCTACTTATTACAGCTTGACAAAGGCAACACACGACTTGACACCTAGGGGTATATTTACTAAGCTCCCGATTTTGACCGATTTGGTGTTTTTTGATCAAAGTGTCATCTCGGGAATTTACTAAACTAAAATCTCGGCAGTGATGAGGCCATTCGTATTTTTTTGGTAGTCAAAGAAAAAAAATACGAATGAATACACCATTGGTCAAACGCGGCTGTTTAGGTATACAACTCGGTAATTTACTAAAAATTGTATTTCACAAACACTGCCGGCAATAGCCAAACACTGCCGTGAAAAAATACAATTCGTAAAAAAAAGCAGTTTTAAAACAGACCTGCTTTTTTTTTACCGTGTTCTGATAGTCATGCACGGATCTATGAGATCCATGCATGTTTATCAGTGGGAAGGGGTGGGAAACTGTTTAAATTTTTTTTTAAAAATACGTGGGGTCCCCCCTCCTAAGCAAAACCAGCCTCGCGATCCTGGTTGTAAAAATATGGGGGGAAAAATGTCTGGGGTTCCCCCATATTTAAACAACCAGCACCAGGCTCTGCATCCGGTCCTGGTGCAAAAAATACGGGGGACAAAAGACGTAGTGGTCCCCCGTATTTTTTGAACCAGCACCGGGCTCCACTAGTCAGAGAGATAATGCCACAGCCGGGGGACACTTTTATATTGGTTCCTGCGGCCCTGGCATTAAATCACTAACTAGTCACCCCTGGGCGGGGTACCCTGGAGGAGTGGGGACCCCTTAAATCAAGGGGTCCCCCCCTCCAGCCACCCAAGGGCCAGGGGTGAATCCCGAGGCTGTCCCCCCCATCCAAGGGCTGCGGATGGGGAGCTGATAGCCATGTGTAAAAATAAGAATATTGTTTTTTTGTAGCAGTACTACAAGTCCCAGCAAGCCTCCCCGCAAGCTGGTACTTGGAGAACCACAAGTACCAGCAAGCGGTGGAAAAACGGACCCGCTGGTACCTGTAGTACTACTACAAAAAAAATACCCAAATAAAAACAGAACTCACACACCTTGAAAGTAAAACTTTATTACATACAAGCACACCTACATTCAGAGCTGGCCCTAACCAATATGATGCCCTAGGCAAGATTTTGGCTGGTGCCCCCTAGCACACCGCTGGTTCTGCCTCTGACCTTACACCTCTTTCCCAGGTGTTTGTACCCCCTATATTTTAAATAGGAACAGTTCGCACATTTGGCGCACAGCCCAAAAAGGGGTGTGTTTTTGCTGGCAAGGGGCATGGCCACACAATAGTAACCCCAATTCCAATTACGCCACACAGTACTGCAACTTTATTCGCATTTGATCATGCGATAGTCTCCATAATTCATATTACATCCCACAGTAGTATCACTTTACGTTACTCCTCACAGTAGAGCCCCTTATTCACATTACATCACACTGAATTGCTCCTTATTCACAATACACCACACCCTATTGCTCTTTATTCACATTAGACGACACAGTAGTGCCCTTTCTATAAACAATGCCACATAGTAGAGCACCTTTAACACATAATGCTACACAGTAATGCCCCTTACACATATGTGACACATTATTAATGTCCTTATAAACATAATGCGCCTTACACATTATGACAACCTTTATTAATGCCCTTTTACACATAATGTCCCTTACACATATGCTGCACATTATTAATGCCCTTATACACATAATGACACACATAGTGCCCCCTACACATATGCCGCACATTATTAATGCCCTTATACACATAATGACACACATAGTGCCCCTTACACATATGTTGCACATTATTAATGCATTTTTACATGACAAACAATGCTCCTTATACATATTCCGAACACTACTGCACAACCAACCCACTCACATGCACACAGCACTTATACTGCCACTAACACTGTGACCTCTGCCTCAGTGCTAACGTTGGGCACCTTTTTTTTATGAAAATGCATCTTATTTGCATTGCTATGTGGCTAGGATGCACAAGCAGCTTCTGCTGATTAAACTGATATGCAGCATGCCTATATACTGTGTGAGACTGTGGCTGTATCTGCATATGAAATGCTACACACAGAATATAGGCATACCGCATATCATTTTAATCAGCAGAAGCTGCTGATGCCCCTAGGCATATCAAATGCCCTAGGCAATTGCCTAGTTTGCCTATGCCTATGGCTGGCTCTGCCTACATTCACACATACTTACCTATGTTCACACGAGGGTCGGTCCACTTCTCCAAGTAGAATCCATGGGGTACCTGTGGATAAAATTATACTCACACAATCCTGTGTAGATCAGTCCTCTTCTGAGCTTGTAATCCACGTACTTGGCAAAAAAACAAACCGAAAAACCCGAACCACGCACTGAAAGGGGTCCTATGTTTACACATGGGACCCCTTTCCCCGACTGCCGAGACCCCCCGAGACTCCTGTCACAGAGGGTCCCTTCAGCCAATCAGGGAGCGCCACGTCGTGGCACTCTCCTGATTGCCTGTGCACTCCTGAGCTGTCAGTAAGGCTGCGCACGGCAGAGATACAATGTAGCGCATAGGCGCTACATTGTATCCAATGGTGGGAACTTTGCGGTCAGCGGTGAGGTTACTCGCGGTAAATACAGTGTTGTGTAAGTTTAAGATAATTTAGAATAGTGCATCACATCCAGAGATCAGGGGTTATTATTACACTAGGCCAGTTGTTAGTATAGGGCCAGTATATTGGGGGTCATTCCGAGTTGTTCGCTCGCTAGCAGATTTTAGCAGCATTGCACACGCTAGGCCGCTGCCCTCTGGGAGTGAATCTTAGCATAGCAAAATTGCGAATGAAAGATTAGCAGAATTGCAAATAGAAAATTCTTAGCAGTTTCTGAGTAGCTCGAGACTTACTTATACACTGCGATCAGCTCAGGCCGTTTCGTTGCTGGTTTGACATAACAAACACGCCCTGCGTTCGCCCAGCCACTCCCCCGTTTCTCCAGACACTCCCTCGTTTTTCCCTGACACGCCTGCGTTTTTTAGCCAACGCCGGGAAAACGCTGAGTTACCACCCAGAAACGCCCCTTTCCTGTCAATCATTTACCGAACACCAGTGCGACTGAAAAGCGCCGCAGACGCTACAGCAAAACAGCTAATTTTTTTGTTAAATAACTAAGCGCATGCGCTCTGCGTACCTTGCGCATGAGCAGTTAGCGACTAATCGCAGTATAGCGAAAATCGGCAACGAGCGAACAACTCGGAATGACCCCCATTGTTATATAGTTAGTTACATAGCTGGATGGGCACATCACTAGAGCTAGTGAATATACTAGCTGTTTGGGTGGGCATATTGTATCTCCATACAAGGCGATCAACCAGCAAGGTGACAAGTGTCCAGACGGTGAGATTACATTGCTCTTGATTTTCCTAGTTTTTAACAGACATTGACAGTCCATACACACTTGTACTTCATCTGAGCTTGGGAGAGCTCGGATGGTGAATGGAGTGTGGCAGATATGCTTTTGATGACCACTTAGATTCCCTGTTGGTAAATACACTTGCCAGTCTTTCACGGGTCCGTCTATATTTTGGTATTGCAGAACATTGGTCATCAGTTCTTCAAGTTATTGCAATCCAGAACGTGGTAAACCAGAACATAATTATGGGGGTAATTCCAAGTTGATCGCAGCAGGAATTCTGTTAGCAATTGGGCAAAACCATGTGCACTGCAGGGGAGGCAGATATAACATGTACAGAGATAGTTAGATTTGGGTTTGGTGTGTTCAATCTGCAATCTAATTTGCAGTGTAAAAATAAAGCAGCCAGTATTTACCCTACACAGAAACACTATAACCCACCCAAATCTAACTCTCTCTGCAAATGTTATATCTGCCACACCTGCAGTGCACATGGTTTTGCCCAACTGCTAAAAAATTTCCTGCTGCGATCAACTTGGAATTACCCCCTATATTAAAAAAATTAAGACAATATTCTCTATTTTTTAAATACCCTTTATTATTTATTCTGGTATTACAAATATCCTTTATTATTTATGCTAACTTGCCTTTATAACTTAATTTTTGAAATGCACACTCTGGGACAAGCTCCTGAGCCTCTACTCTTAAGACTCCAATATCCTTCAGAGGATGATAGAGAAGTAATAGCAAAGGAGAGTGATTGGCCAACTGAGGGGAGATGGAGGCTATATTTTATTTCTCTATCATCCTCCAGAGGATGATAGATAAATAATAACTAAGGTGTCAGCGTCCGGAGTCTTACTGGTACGCTGGGGCCGCGGGGCTGGCTTCCTTGGCGTTGTTCGCTCTTGCTGAACCGTTGCTTGGAGACCAGGGGCAGTGAGCAATGTGGCTTTGCAAAAAGGTCTGCATTACTGGGCGCCGCCATGTTGGAGACCAAGTTTTAAGCATAGTTCCTGTTTCCTGTTTCTTCCAGCCAATCCAGGGGAAGCTCTCCCTATAAAAGGGGGCTGGTTTAGGACAGGGATGCCAGTGCTTCAAGTTACAACCCTGTTGTAGGTGCTTTATCCTGTGCTCCCAGGATTCCTGCTGTATCTTGGTTCCTCCTGATCCTGCTTGGTCGGCTCTCTGTTGCTGCTGCAGCCCTGCTGTTTCTTGCCTGCTACTGCCTGTGGAAGAGCTCCTGGAAAACCGGGTCCAGTAAGACTCTTTGGGCACAGTCGGCCCCGGGTCTTCTGCCTCGTCTTTCAAGCCACACTCCACAGATCTCCTTCACCAGCCACGCCTTTGTACCACTGACCACAGCCTGCAGATTATTATCTTCAAGCCTCGTTTTCCAAACCACAGTCCACAGTCCTTGTTTCCAGCCACGTTTTCAACTACCATGAACAATTCCACAGTTCATCATCTACAGTCTCGTCTTTCAAATCACAGTCCGCAGTTCTTCACCTCCAGCCACGTCTTTAACCATTGTGCTTCAGCCTCAGTTCCCTACCTCAGCTCTGTACATAATAAATACTTTCCATTGACTCTCAAACCCCGCCTACGTTCTTCATTGCTCCGTGTCCCATGCGAAGGAACTATATCTAGTAGAGATGAGCGGGTTCGGTTCCTCGGAATCCGAACCCCCCCCGAACTTCAGCCTTTTTACACGGGTCCGAGGCAGACTCGGATCTTCCCGCCTTGCTCGGCTAACCCAAGCGCGCCCGAACGTCATCATCCCGCTGTCGGATTCTCGCGAGGCTCGTATTCTATCGCGAGACTCGGATTCTATATAAGGAGCCGCGCGTCGCCGCCATTTTCACACGTGCATTGAGATTGATAGGGAGAGGACGTGGCTGGCGTCCTCTCCGTTAGAATAGATAGAGACACTTGAGTTGATTACTTAGTAATTTTGGGGAGCATTAGGAGTACTCAGAGTGCAGAGTTTTGCTGATAGTTAGTTACTAGTGACTGACCACCACCAGTTTTATTTATTATTTAATATAATCCGTTCTCTGCCTGAAAAAAAACGATACACAGTCACATACCATATCTGTGCTCAGCCTCAGTGTGCTGCATGATAATATCATCTATGTATATCTGACTGTGCTGAGTGCTCACTGCTCACACAGCTGAATTGTGGGGGAGACTGGGGTGCAGTTATAGCAGGAGTACAGTGCACACTTTTGCTGCCAGTGTGACTGACCAGTGACCACCAGTATATTGTCTGCCTGAAAAAGTTAAACACTCCTGTGGTGTTTTTTTTTTTTATTCTATAAACGCATTCTGCTGACAGTGTCCAGCAGGTCCGTCATTCATTATATTATATAAATATTTACCTGCAGTAGTGTTATATTTTTTTTGTTCATCTCTATCATCTTTATCATCTCTATACTAGCAGACGCAGTATGGTAGTCCACGGCTGTGGCTACCTCTGTGTCGTCAGTGCTCGTCCATAATTGTATACCTACCTGTGGTGGGGTTTTTTTTTCTATCTTCTTTATACTAGTAGTTTAGGAGTCTGCTGACAGTGTCCAGCAGGCCCGTCATTATATTATATATACCTGCAGTAGTGATATATATATATTTTTTTATATCATTATCATCTCTATACTAGCAGACGCAGTACGGTAGTCCACGGCTGTAGCTACCTCTGTGTCGTCAGTGCTCGTCCATAATTGTATACCTACCTGTGGTGGGGGTTTTTTTTCTATCTTCTTCATACTAGTAGTTTAGGAGTCTGCTGACAGTGTCCAGCAGGTCCGTCATTATATTATATATACCTGCAGTAGTGATATATATATATATTTTATATCATTATCATCTCTATACTAGCAGACGCAGTACGGTAGTCCACGGCTGTAGCTACCTCTGTGTCGTCAGTCACTCGTCATCCATAAGTATACTAGTATCCATCCATCTCCATTGTTTACCTGAGGTGCCTTTTAGTTGTGCCTATTAAAATATGGAGAACAAAAATGTTGAGGTTCCAAAAATAGGGAAAGATCAAGATCCACTTCCACCTCGTGCTGAAGCTGCTGCCACTAGTCATGGCCGAGACGATGAAATTCCATCAACGTCGTCTGCCAAGGCCGATGCCCAATGTCATAGTACAGAGCATGTAAAATCCAAAACACAAAATATCAGTAAAAAAAGGACTCAAAAATCTAAAATAAAATCGTCGTCGGAGAAGCGTAAACTTGCCAATATGCCATTTACCACACGGAGTGGCAAGGAACGGCTGAGGCCCTGGCCTATGTTCATGGCTAGTGGTTCAGCTTCACATGAGGATGGAAGCACTCAGCCTCTCGCTAGAAAAATGAAAAGACTTAAGCTGGCAAAAGCACAGCAAAGAACTGAGCGTTCTTCGAAATCACAAATCCACAAGGAGAGTCCAATTGTGTCGGTTGCGATGCCTGATCTTCCCAACACTGGACGTGAAGAGCATGCGCCTTCCACCATTTGCACGCCCCCTGCAAGTGCTGGAAGGAGCACCCGCAGTCCAGTTCCTGATAGTCAGATTGAAGATGTCAGTGTTAAAGTACACCAGGATGAGGAGGATATGGGTGTTGCTGGCGCTGGGGAGGAAATTGACAAGGAGGATTCTGATGGTGAGGTGGTTTGTTTAAGTCAGGCACCCGGGGAGACACCTGTTGTCCGTGGGAGGAATATGGCCATTGACATGCCTGGTGAAAATACCCAAAAAATCAGCTCTTCGGTGTGGAAGTATTTCAACAGAAATGCGGACAACAGGTGTCAAGCCGTGTGTTGCCTTTGTCAAGCTGTAATAAGTAGGGGTAAGGACGTTAACCACCTCGGAACATCCTCCCTTATACGTCACCTGCAGCGCATTCATCATAAGTCAGTGACAAGTTCAAAAACTTTGGGCGACAGCGGAAGCAGTCCACTGACCAGTAAATCCCTTCCTCTTGTAACCAAGCTCACGCAAACCACCCCACCAACTCCCTCAGTGTCAATTTCCTCCTTCCCCAGGAATGCCAATAGTCCTGCAGGCCATGTCACTGGCAATTCTGACGAGTCCTCTCCTGCCTGGTATTCCTCCGATGCATCCTTGAGTGTAACGCCTACTGCTGCTGGCGCTGCTGTTGTTGCTGCTGGGAGTCGATGGTCATCCCAGAGGGGAAGTCGTAAGACCACTTTTACTACTTCCACCAAGTAATTGACTGTCCAACAGTCCTTTGCGAGGAAGATGAAATATCACAGCAGTCATCCTGCTGCAAAGCGGATAACTGAGGCCTTGGCATCCTGGGCGGTGAGAAACGTGGTTCCGGTATCCATCATTACTGCAGAGCCAACTATAGACTTGATTGAGGTACTGTGTCCCCGGTACCAAATACCATCTAGGTTCCATTTCTCTAGGCAGGCGATACCGAAAATGTACACAGACCTCAGAAAAAGACTCACCAGTGTCCTAAAAAATGCAGTTGTACCTAATGTCCACTTAACCACGGACATGTGGACAAGTGGAGCAGGGCAGACTCAGGACTATATGACTGTGACAGCCCACTGGGTAGATGTATTGACTCCCGCCGCAAGAACAGCAGCGGCGGCACCAGTAGCAGCATCTCGCAAACGCCAACTCTTTCCTAGGCAGGCTACGCTTTGTATCACCGCTCTCCAGAATACGCACACAGCTAAAAACCTCTTACGGCAACTGAGGAAGATCATCGCAGAATGGCTTACCCCAATTGGACTCTCCTGTGGATTTGTGGCATCGGACAACGCCAGCAATATTGTGTGTGTATTAAATATGGGCAAATTCCAGCACGTCCCATGTTTTGCACATACCTTGAATTTGGTCGTGCAGAATTATTTAAAAAACGAGAGGGGCATGCAAGAGATGCTGTCGGTGGCCAGAAGAATTGCGGGACACTTTCGGCGTACAGGCACCACGTACAGAAGACTGGAGCAACACCAAAAACGCCTGAACCTGCCCTGCCATCATCTGAAGCAAGAAGTGGTAACGAGGTGGAATTCAACCCTCTATATGCTTCAGAGGTTGGAGGAGCAGCAAAAGGCCATTCAAGCCTATACAACTGACCACGATATAGGAGGTGGAATGCACCTGTCTCAAGCGCAGTGGAGAATGATTTCAACGTTGTGCAAGGTTCTGCAACCTTTTGAACTTGCCACACGTGAAGTCAATTCAGACACTGCCAGCCTGAGTCAGGTCATTCCCCTCATCAGGCTTTTGCAGAAGAAGCTGGAGACATTGAAGGAGGAGCTAACACTGAGCGATTCCGCTAGGCATGTGGGACTTGTGGATGGAGCCCTTAATTCGCTTAACAAGGATTCACGGGTGGTCAATCTGTTGAAATCAGAGCACTACATTTTGGCCACCGTGCTCGATCCTAGATTTAAAACCTACGTTGTATCTCTCTTTCCGGCAGACACAAGTCTGCAGGGGTTCAAAGAACTGCTGGTGAGAAAATTGTCAAGTCAAGCGGAACGCGACCTGTCAACATCTCCTCCTTCACATTCTCCCGCAACTGGGGGTGCGAGGAAAAGGCTCAGAATTCCGAGCCCACCCGCTGGCGGTGATGCAGGGCAGTCTGGAGCGACTGCTGATGCTGACATCTGGTCCGGACTGAAGGACCTGACAACGATTACGGACATGTCGTCTACTGTCACTGCATATGATTCTCTCACCATTGAAAGAATGGTGGAGGATTATATGAGTGACCGCATCCAAGTAGGCACGTCAGACAGTCCGTACGTATACTGGCAGGAAAAAGAGGCAATTTGGAGGCCCTTGCACAAACTGGCTTTATTCTACCTAAGTTGCCCTCCCACAAGTGTGTACTCCGAAAGAGTGTTTAGTGCCGCCGCTCACCTTGTCAGCAATCGGCGTACGAGGTTACTTCCAGAAAATGTGGAGAAGATGATGTTCATTAAAATGAATTATAATCAATTCCTCCATGGAGACATTCACCAGCAGCAATTGCCTCCACAAAGTACACAGGGAGCTGTGATGGTGGATTCCAGTGGGGACGAATTGATAATCTGTGAGGAGGGGGATGTACACGTTGATGAATCGGAGGATGATGATGAGGTGGACATCTTGCCTCTGTAGAGCCAATTTGTGCAAGGAGAGATTAATTGCTTCTTTTTTGGTGGGGGTCCAAACCAACCCGTCATTTCAGTCACAGTCGTGTGGCAGACCCTGTCACTGAAATGATGGGTTGGTTAAAGTGTGCATGTCCTGTTTATACAACATAAGGGTGGGTGGGAGGGCCCAAGGACAATTCCATCTTGCACCTCTTTTTTTCTTTCATTTTTCTTTGCGTCATGTGCTGTTTGGGGAGTGTTTTTTGGAAGGGCCATCCTGCGTGACACTGCAGTGCCACTCCTAGATGGGCCAGGTGTTTGTGTCGGCCACTTGGGTCGCTGAGCTTAGTCATCCAGCGACCTCGGTGCAAATTTTAGGACTAAAAATAATATTGTGAGGTGTGAGGTGTTCAGAATAGACTGAAAATGAGTGGAAATTATGGTTATTGAGGTTAATAATACTTTGGGATCAAAATGACCCCCAAATTCTATGATTTAAGCTGTTTTTTAGGGTTTTTTTAAAAAAACACCCGAATCCAAAACACACCCGAATCCGACAAAAAAAATTCGGTGAGGATTTGCCAAAACGCGTTCGAACCCAAAACACGGCCACGGAACCGAACCCAAAACCAAAACACAAAACCCGAAAAATTTCCGGTGCACATCTCTAATATCCAGCCCCCTCATCTGGTTCATTCACAGCCTGCTACCTCCTCGGGCAAATCTCAGCTGCCGGATCCTCAAACCCTGCCAGACGTGACAGTAAGCACTGGCCCAATGGATTCGACGGGTGATCAGGCCTCAGGAGGTGATTCAACTGCAGATATCTGGTCTCGCTTAAGTAAGCAGGAGGCCACACAATCTCAAATCGTGCAGTTCATGCAGAGTATGTCCGAACGTCTCGATTCTCTCTGTGTTGCCATGACGGCACCTCAAGTATCTACAGCTGCTCCCACATTGGCACCTCCGGTCCTGCTTCCTCCTGTACCAGTACCACTTCCACGTTTGCATTTGCCACCTCCCAGTAAATTTGATGGGAATCCAAAACAATGCCGCAGGTTTCTTAACCAGTGCGAAATCCAGTTCGAACTACAGTCGGCCAACTTCCCATCAGCACGAACCAAAGTAGCCTATATAATTTCTTTACTTACCGGGCAAGCGTTGGAATGGGCTTCACCTTTGTGGGAGAGGATGGATCCCATCTTATCTAACTATCCAGAATTCATGGCCACCTTTCAAAGAATCTTCGACGAACCGGGCAGGACTTCTGCCGCCTCATTGGAGATCCTGCGCCTGCGTCAGGGCACGCGTACGGTCAGTCAGTACGTGATCCAGTTTCGCACCCTTTCCTCAGAGCTGAACTGGAACGAGGAGGCTCTCATTGCAGCTTTCTGGAGCGGTCTCTCCGAAAAGATCAAAGATGACCTCGCAACTCAGGACGTACCTGATAAGTTGAATAAACTAATTTCTTTATGCAATAAGTTAGATCTGAGGTACAGAGAACGCTGTATGGAGAGGTTGCGGTCAGATCGCCCTAAGCCTAGAGTTGTTCTTCCACCAACACCATCATCACCAACTGTGGAAGAACCCATGCAGATTAATCACTCCCACCTCTCCAATGAAGAACGTCAGAGACGGCGACAAGGGAACCTCTGCCTGTATTGTGGTGCATCTGATCACTTTGTTAAAACTTGCAGTCTACGTCCGGGAAACGCCCGCTCCTAGTTTGTGCTGGAGAGGTCAAGCTAGGAGAATTCTCAGAATTACATACAAAGAAAGAGTCTGTCCTGTTAACCCAATTGGAGCTCCCTTCTTCTTCTCTTCTCATCCCTGCACTACTCGACTCCGGAGCCGCCGAAAGCTTCATTACGTCAACTCTGGTCAAACGATCTGGAATACAAACTGTTCCTTTGGATCGTACCATTTCTATCACCGCAGTGGATGGAAGTTATATCCCAGAGGGTATTATATCCTTTCGTACTATTCCTCTCAAGATGAAGGTCGGAGTTCTCCATTCAGAAAAAATCTCTTTCCTTGTAATTCCTAAAGCCTCTCATGAACTAATCCTAGGGTTTCCATGGTTAATCAGACACAATCCCCACATAGATTGGCAAACTATGGATGTTCTCTCTTGGGGGCAAGACTGCTTTCAGAACTGTTTACCTTCAGTTAGACCTCTCTGTTCTTCCAACCCTTCCAGCCTTCCTGTGGAGTATCAATCTTTTCAAGATGTTTTCAGTAAGGATGGGGCGGACACCTTGCCTCCGCATCGTACTTGGGTTTGTCCCATTGAGCTAGTACCCGGTAAGACTCCTCCCCGAGGTCGAATTTACCCTCTCTCACTTCCCGAGACACAGGCCATGTCGGAGTATATACGGGAGAACTTGGAGAAAGGGTTCATCAGGTCTTCTACATCTCCGGCCGGAGCAGGGTTTTTCTTCATCAAAAAGAAGGATGGGGGGTTGCGGCCCTGTATTGACTATAGAGGCCTCAATGACATGACATAATTAAGAACAGATATCCGTTACCTCTGATTCCAGAACTGTTCGACCGTGTTAAAGGAGCCACTGTATTTACTAAGTTGGACTTACGGGGGGCCTACAATCTTATACGTATTCGCCCAGGGGACGAATGGAAGACGGCATTTAATACCCGCGACGGCCATTACGAATACCTGGTAATGCCTTTTGGCCTATGCAACACCCCAGCTGTCTTTCAAGAGTTCGTTAACGAAATCTTCAGAGATCTCCTCTATGACTGCTTGCTAGTGTATCTGGATGACATCCTCATTTTTTCTAGGGATCTGAAGACCCACCGGGAACAAGTCAAAGAAGTGTTAATAAATTTACGAAGGAATCAGTTATTCTGTAAATTAGAGAAGTGCACCTTTGAAGTACCCACGATTCCATTCCTCGGTTACATTCTTTCAGGGCAGAGGTTACAGATGGACCCCGCTAAAGTCCAGGCGATTCAGGATTGGGCACTTCCAGCTACCCTTAAAGGAATTCAACGTTTCCTGGGGTTTGCTAACTTCTACCAAAGATTCATTCAAAATTATTCTTCTGTCATAGCTCCTATAACCGCATTAACTAGGAAAGGAGCTGATCCTGCCAAGTGGTCTCCGGAGGCTTTGGAAGCTTTTTCATCTTTAAAGGAGGCCTTCACGACTGCTCCAGTTCTTCGACAACCCGATCTCAGCCGTCCGTTCTTGGTGGAGGTTGATGCCTCTACTGTAGGAGTAGGAGCAGTATTATCCCAGCTTTTTGAGGACAAGAAGGTCCATCCTTGTGCATTCTTCTTGCGAAGATTCTCCCCCGCTGAACAGAATTACGCTATTGGGGAACAGGAATTACTGGCAATTAAGTTGGCCTTTGAGGAGTGGAGGTATTTGTTGGAGGGAGCTCAGCATCCAATTTCAGTGACCACAGATCACAAGAACCTCCTGTATCTACAGTCAGCCCGATGTCTGAACCCACGCCAAGTAAGATGGGCACTCTTCTTTACCCGTTTTAAGCGGGCACATGCGGCAGCGTGACGTGGCATCGTGGCGGAGGGTCCCGGTGGGGAAAGGGTGGCTGGCGAGAGGATCCAGCCCCTGCCAGCCACTCTGCAGAGTTCGGCAGTGGAGAGGGCTATCTCAGCATCATTTTTGAAATTCAAGATGGCTGAAGCGAGACAATCCCGGCTCGCCGCGTCATCGCCCTGCCCCCTCAACTGGCTTATATAAGCCAGTGGTGAGGTAGCGGCTGGTCAGTCCGGGGGCGGGGAGGAAGCAGTCAAGAGCTCCCGAATACGCCGGAAGCCCTGGGGAGGCGGCGGCCATGCAAAAGATCTTAAAGGTCGCCGTCCCCCAGGTGAAGACACCGGAAGTCCTGGAGTGGGGGCGACCATGCAAAAGAGCTTAAAGGCCTCCTCCCCCAGGTGAAGACGCCGGAAGTCCTGGAGTTGGGGCGGCCATGCAAAAGAGCTTAGAGGCCGCCTCCCGTAGGTGAAGGTCCAGCACAATAAAATATTAAAACATCAGGTGTTGTGTTTTTATTTTAATATTTTCTTTACAGGCGGACTACGGGTGCCAGCGGGTACTTAATGTCCGGGCATGCTGGCACTTGTGGTTCTCCAAGTGCTGGCATGCTTGCTGGAACCTGTAGGCCAACTATAAAGAACAATATTAGTATGCCATGAACCCTGAACCCACCGCCACCAGGGGTGCGGGGCATAGCACTGGGCTTTTAGCCCAGTGCTGGTTGTTGCTCAGGAGGGGGGACCCCATTTAAATTTTTTGGGCCCCCACTTCCTGAGGAATCCCATCCCTGGGCTGACTGGTTTGGGGGGTGCTTTATGCTATGGCAGGGGGACCCCATACTGAGTGTCTCCCCTGCTATGTCATCACGCCCCCAGCTTAGTGCTGGTCTTTGTAAAAGAAGGGGAACCCTATGCTTTTTTTTTGGGGGGGGGGGGGGGGGGAGGAGGAGAGGTGGCGCCAGTGCCTCACCAGTCACTGCTCTCACTGCACGTCACTGGATGAAAGATTTCTACCAGACTTTTTCTATCAGATTAGTGGCACCACCTACAGATGTGCGCAACAATTGTCAATCAAGCTTGTAATATGCGAATAAAGTCTTCATATAATAAATATGTATAACAATTTGGAACTACATTTTGTACAAGTAAAAACATCACTGATGCCGCCCCTTCCACAGTTAGCTCTGGAACTCAGGGCCGGCAACAGAAATCTAGGGGCCCGTTACACTGATATCTCTGGGGCCCCCCTCCCCTCCGTCCCACTCCCTAAATATCCCTAACCTGCATGTGCCAATACAGGCATCACCAAATACAAGGCACTAGATTTGTGCATATACTGAAACACTACAATACATAGATGGAAAACACACAACAAAAGTGCACTGTGTCCGTTACTGGAGCACAAACACACTCATACCTACATACATACACATCACATATACTGTATACACACACACACATACTGTGAAGCAGACATAGACTGTCCAGGAAGGACTCACTGTCACCACAGCTAGGGTGTCTCTCTCGTGTGTAGCACTGCGGGGGGGCTGCTGCAATCTTCTCCCTCCGAGTGTCACACACCAGTGGACAGGCCGGCAGCGGGAGGTTGTGCACAGCTTCTGGACAGCTCCTCAGCGGAGGCAGGAGACAGGGAAGTGCCGGTGGGCCAGCGTCATGACGTCACGACGTTGGTGCCACGGTATGGGACCATACCAAGGGACAGGGTAAGGAGGGGGAGGCGCGGAAGGAGGTATTGCGGCTTCTGACTGGACACTTAATTAATTTTTTAGGTGACTGGCAGCTGGGCAGGCATTCACTTCAAATAGGCAGTGCGTCCTATATTTTATTTCCCTGATTCATGGGGCCCCTCCAACCCTCGGGGCCCGGTACAGGTGTCCCCTTTGACCCCCCCCCTGTCGCTGGGCCTGCTGGAACTATTACCTGTATTAGTCACGGCTAATATGGTGAGGCAGAAGGGCAGCTGCAGTACAAAATCAGAACAGAAGAAAGTGAACCTATAATGACAAACAATTAGTCCCAGCAGTATCCTCAGTTATTGTCATTCTGAGACAGCGATACTGATCAGTGGACACCTGTATCACCGCTGTTTTTATAATTGGACTTGCACATGCTTAGCATGAGGAAGCCATTACTGCAGAAAGCCAGTGATGGTTATCAATATTGATACTGGGCAATAGCCATTGCTGGGGGTAACCTTTAATCAATAGAAACAAATCCTAAGGTGATAAAAGTCCTTTCACTTGCGTTCGGGCTTAGAAATCTTTGATAAATAGAGCCTAAGTCACTCAGGTAAAGCAATCTAGAACTTCCCTGCAGGGGAGATGCAGAGTAGATGCACCTGGATCTGCATGTGTGAGAAGCAGGTGCTGAGCTGTTCAGGGTTCAACACCTCCCCTATGGCCCAGAACATACATGATAGTTACATAGTTAGTGAAGTTGAAAAGAGGCAAAATGCTCATCAGGTTCAACCTGTATGCTGTGTTAAGCTGTTCATATTATAATGCAGCTAATGGTTTAGTACCAATTGACAACTGTGATTCTACCCCCCCCCCCAGATATTAATGTCACTATGCTAAATGCTATAACCCTGGATACATTTTCCAGTTAGAAATTTGTCCAATCCGTTTTTAAATGCATTTACAGAGTCTGCCATTATTACTTTCTCCGGCAGGGAGTTCCAATCTCTTATTGTCCTTACTGAGAAGAACCCTTTCCTTAAGGCCAGTACTCACTGGCCGATGGCAGAGAGATGTGTGCTGAGCGAACCGCTCAGCACACATCTCTCCCGGCGCTCAGCACAGCGGGGGGAGACAGGGGGGCCGCTCACTTCACCCAGCGGGTGAAGTGAGCGACCCGCTAGATTGACCTGCATGCAGGCCAATCTAGCAGCAGCGATAGCGATGCGCGGGGCTGCGCATCGCTATCGCTAAGGGGGCTACACACGGAGCGATCGTGCTTAAAATCTAAGCAATCTAGTCAGATTGCTTAGATTTTAAGCAGTGATCGCTCCGTGAGTACCCCCCTTAAGTTGTGTACAGAATTTTCTCTCCTCTAGCCTCAGCGAGTGCCCACGTGTCCTATACAGAGTTCTTGTAATAAACAAATCCCCTGATAACTCTTTGTAATGACCCTTTACATATCTGAATATATTAATAATGTCTCCTCTTAGACGCCTCTTTTCTAGTGTATACATATTTAACCTAGTAAGCCTATCCTCATACTCCAGTGTCTCTAACCCTTTAATCAATTTAGTAGCTTGCCTTTGAACTCTTTCTAGTTCCCTGATATCTTTTTTATAATATGGTGCCCAAAATTGAACACAATATTCAAGGTGTGGACGTACCAATGATTTGTACAGTGGCAGGATTACATCCTCGTCCCTTGTCTCAATGCCCTGTTTTATGCCATCCTCCAGGGATGACTCCCTGGAGGATGGCATCAGAGAGTGACTGAAACTGCAGGTCCCCACTCCCAGTCAAGAGGGAGGTCACTCTCCTGCAGCTGGGCCTCAGGTATGTGGTCCAATGCTATCGCCCAAGGGTTATTCTGATATTTCCTGCAGAGGCAGTGAGTGCATTCTGATGGGACTCTAGCAGTGAGCCTTTTCCTCTCCTCAGTATTTGGTTTATGCAAGTGTGTGTGTGTGTGTGTGTGTGTGTGTGTGTGTGTGTATACATACTATGTGTGTTTGTAGGTATGCTGTGTGTGTATTTGTGTATGCTTAAATATATGTGACTATCAGCAGTTCTCTGCTTGCAGTAGTGCTTAGTGTAATTCCGTTCTACATATACCATTCATTTTGTGAGAGACAGCTATATACTGTAGACCTGTACTGTTCGAACAGTGGATACATGTGCTTTTATATGGCTTTAGGTCAGCGCCTGGGTTGTATCATTTACTTTCCAGCAGCCGACTAAAAGTAGTGAGATCTCAAAGTGACACATTGTTTAAATACTAGATAGACATACAATCTTACAGAAACAGACTGCTGTCAATTTTGGCATAGTTTACTGCTGTTATTATTAGTGGCTGCATACTGTGCCTGGATTGCTTACTTCAATAATATGTGTTCTTTTTTCAGCAGCCTTATGCTTATATTATATAGCAGATTTTTCTCAGTACAGTATATATGTGGTCATTCCGAGTTGTTCGCTCGCTAGCTACTTTTAGCAGCACTGCAAACGCAAAGGCGCCGCCCTCTGGGAGTGTATCTTAGCATAGCAGAATTGCTAACGAAAGATTAGCAATTCTGCTATTAAGTAATTCCTTGCAGTTTCTGAGTAGCTCCAGACCTACTCCTAGATTGCGATCACCTCAGTCCGTTTAGTTCCTGGTTTGACGTCACAAACACGCCCAGCGTCCGGCCAGCCACTCCCCTGTTTCTCCAGCCACTCCTGCATTTTCTGCTGGCACGCCTGCGTTTTTTAGCACACTCCCGGAAAACGCTCAGTTACCACCCAGAAACACCCACTTCCTGTCAATCATTCTCCGATCAACAGAGCGACTGAAAAGCTTAGGGGGTAATTCTGAGTTGATCGCAGCAGGATTTTTGATAGCAATTGGGCAAAACCATGTGCACTGCAGGGGAGGCAGATATAACATGTGCAGAGAGAGTTAGATTTGGGTGTGGTGTGTTCAATCTGCAATCTAATTTGCAGTGTAAAAATAAAGCAGTCAGTATTTACCCTGCACAGAAATAAAATAACCCACCCAAATCTAACTCTTTCTGCACATGTTATATCTGCCTCCTCTGCAGTGCACATGGTTTTGCCCAATTGCTATCAAAAATCCTGCTGCGATCAACTTGGAATTACCCCCTTAGTTCACTCGTGAGTAAAATAGCATAGTTTTGTGTAAAATTGCTTAGCGCGTGCGCCCTGCGGTGCATACGCATGCGTAGAACTGCCAGATTTTAGCCTATTAGCAATTCTGCTAAAAATAGCAGCGAGCGAACAACTCGGAATGACCACCATAGAGAGGTAGATAGAACTATATTTATATATTATGATCGGGGCTGATTCTCGACCTTGTGGCACCCAGGACAAAAGTTTTCTTTGGCGCCCCCACTCCAAATTGGGTTAGTGTGCTCTGAAGGCGCAATAAAAACAGTGGCGTGGCTTCTTGGGGTAGGGGTATGGCCACAGAAAAGTACCAATTCACATTACACTGCACAGTAGTACCCCTTATACACATTACCACAGGTAGAGCCCCTTATACAACACAGGTAAAACAAAAACACAGGGAAAAAAATACCTGATTCATGCCCTTTACATTCTTTGTAATTTTTCTTCTTATAGTAATGCCCCTTACACATTTTGCCACACACCAAATGCCCATTACACATTTTTCCACACACCATAATGCCCATTACATGATATGCCACACACCGTAATGCCACACATTGTGCCATACACTGTAATAATACAAAGAAATATAACCAGGCGCTAATAAATCATCACCATGTCCTGGTGATCGAATACTGATGTTAAAAATTAAATACAAAAACAACTATAGATTAATATATACTTAAGCTGCAGGAGAGAGCTTGACTTGGGGTAGAACAAGTCAAAAAGAACCGGCACCTGGAAATCCCCAGTACCAATAACCAAAGAACACTGAACAAATCCCCTCTTGCGCTATAAATGATATGGTATGGCTCAAAGTTCAATAAAAACAGACTTGTAATTCCATAAATTCTATATATTTTAATACATAAAAAAGATAGATAGATAGATATATATTTTACAGATGAACTAATCGACCGGTCAATAAAATCACTAACAATATATATTCATAGATAATACTATAAACTTCCTGAGGAGGTGGATCTAAGTAAACTCTGTGCACAGAGAAGTATAATTTTTAAAAATTAAAACTCAGTCCATATATTGGATTAAAAAAAAAAAATCAAATACCAGCTGTGATTTGAGCCCATGTAACAAATAGTATCTTTGCAAGTTACTTTGTAATGGAATTCCTCAATATGTTGCCACTCAGCAAAGAAAGATGATATTTGTGCAGAATAACCTCTCCACACTGGAGCCTTACGTGTAGCTTGCACCTGTTGTTACAGCACGGGAGAATCCAAATGGCAGACGAGGCGGTCTCGGGCTGCCGGAACGGCACCTGCGCTGGCGCCTGCTGCACTGATTGTTACCCGATTTCCAAGCTCTATGAGTCCACACCTCCAAGTGCCGTCTGCAGACACCACAGTCGCGGCTTCTCTCCTCCCAATCTCCGCCTGTCCAGGGACAGCAACGCCGGATGGTAGAGTAGTTAAGGGTACAAAGAAAGCTGGTACAGGGGTCCAATATTCTGCTCCTCAGTCTGTTTTTATTGAACTTTGAGCCATACCATATCATTTATAGCGCAAGAGGGGATTTGTCCATACACTGTAATGCCCATTACACATTATGCCACATACAGTTATGCCCCTGACACCTTTTTATGGCCCACACACAATAATGTCCCTTACAAAGTATGCTACATAGTAAAATTTCTAATCAGTTTTAAATGACCTATTCATTGCCAGGAGTCTCATGCTTATTGTAAGCGGTTTCATGCTCTGGGTTCTGTGGTCATTGACAGGCATCCGCCGCCTGCCCACACCCTGCACACTGGCTGCAGCAGGCGCCGTGGGCTGCGTGTGCTCCCGCTGCAGCCGACATCACTGACAGAGACAGTCAGACGCTAGAGGTCCCACTCAGGACCGGTGCTAGGGTGTTCGGCGCCCCCCTGCATACTATAAATTTGTGCCCTCCCATACTTTATAAAGGTACAGCGCACATAATGCTTTTACACATAATGCTCCCTGTAGTAGTGCCGCTTACACACGTAACGCCCCCTGTTGTAGTTCCACTTATACACAACGCTTCCTGTAGTAGTGGCACTTACACACGTAACTCTCCCTGCAGCAGTCACGCTTACACACGTAACACCCCCTGCAACAGTGACGTTTAAATACGTAACGCCAGCTGCAGCAGTGACGCTTACACATGCAACGCCCCCGTACCAGTGCCGCTTACACACGTAATGCCCCCTGTACCAGTGCCGCTTACACACGTAACGCACCCTGTACCAGTGAAGCTTACATGTAACGCCTGCTGTACCAATGACGCTTACACACGTAATGCCCCCTGTACTAGTGCTGCTTACACACATAACGCCCCCTGTACCAGTGCCGCTTACACACGTAACGCCCCCTGTACCAGTGAAGCTTACATGTAACGCCTGCTGTACCAATGACGCTTACACACGTAATGCCCCCTGTAGCTGTGATGCTTATACAAGACGCAACGCCCCCTGTAGCAGTGACGCTTACACACATTATGCTGCACTGTCACACATATACCACATACACATATGTATGTGTGTACATTACACACATACTGTACATACATTACACACATACAGTACAAATACACACACTCTGTAGATACACACACATACACTTTCTCACTCACTCTCCCTCAACTCACCATCTGGCTGGCCGGATCTGTATTCTGCTTTCTGTCTTCCTCTGCAGCATGACCATGGTCCCGTGTAGCTCCGCTCCTCAGCACCAATAAGCCCTGCCCCTTTTTCGGGTTGGACACACACAGACACTGGACTGCTGTCAGGGGGGGTAGGAGGAAGCTTCATGCTGCCGGCGCTGCTGCCTGTCAAACAGTGTGACAGGCACAGCAGCCAGCAGCAGCAGCAGGGGTCCCAGGCACAGCAGTGGGGATGCACAGCAGGGAGAGCGCCTCTCCAACCCTGGCACCTACCTGCTTTGCATCCCTTTGCTGAGCGAGTAGCACCGAGCCTGGTCCCACTTGACCTCTAGCGTCTGGAGGAAAGCAGGGAGACAGATGCTAGAGGTCAAGTGTGACCTCTAGTCAGAGCCGGCCCCAGGCATAGGCAAACTAGGCAAATAGTAATGCAAAGAAGATGAATTTTCTTTAAAAAAAGGCGCTCGATGTTAGCAGAGCTGCCAGTTGACTCACGCCAGGCATCTCCTGCTGCATGGTATATTGAGGCAAGATGTATGAGGACACATCTGTATCCAAGCAGAGGCAGAGGCCACAGTGTTAGCAGCCATGTGTAAGGGGTACTATGTGTGTCATTATGTGTATAAGTGCACTAATAATGTGCAGCATATGTGAAAGGGACATTGTGTGTGTCATTATGTGTATAAGGGCATTAATAATATGCAGCATATGTGTAAGGGACATTATGTGTATAAGGGCATTAATAAAGGTTGTCAAAATGTGTAAAGGTGCATTATGTTTTTAAGGACATTAATAATGTGTGTCATATGTGTGAGGGGCATTACTGTGCAGTATTATGTATAAATGCATTACTAATGTGTGGTATTATGTGTATAAGGTGCTCTACTGTGTGGTGTAACGTATAGAAAGGGCACTACTGTGTGGTCTAATGTGGATAAAGAGCAATATGGTGTGGTGTAATGTGGATAAAGAGCAATATGGTGTGGTGTAATGCCAAGTAGGAGCACTACTGTGAGGTATATTGTTTATAAGGTAAAGAGGTACTGCTGTGTGATGTAACGTGAATTAGGGACACTATTGCATAATAAAATGTGAATCAAGTGTGGTGTAATTTGAACTGGGGTACTATTGTGTGACCATGCCCCTTCCTAGAAAGATCACACCCCTTTTTGGGTGTGCACGGTTCCTATTTAAAATATGGGGGTTAGGAACACCAAAATGAGGACTGCTATGGGTGAGGGGTGATGGTGCTGGGAAAGGTGTTCTGGGTCAGAGGCAGAACTAGCGGCGGTGCTAGGGGGCACCAGCCAAAATCTTGCCCAGGACATCATATTGGTTGGGGCCGGCTCTGCCTCTAGTGTCTGACGCTCTCCCTCAATGGAGTTGGCTACAGTGGGTGCCCATGCAGCCCATGGCACCTGCTGCAGCTGGTGTGCGGGGTGCAGGCGGGTGCCTGCGGTTTGACTGCCTGCATGTAGAACCACTACTCGTTATGATTAAAATTATATATAGATATAAATAAAACTTGTATGGAAATCCCCTGCTAACAATCATGTGTTTGCCCCTGACACTGGACATAGACCAGAGAAAGCAAAGGAGTTTTCTAAGGAAAGCAGAAAGAAAAGGATAGACAAGCATGTTAAAGATAAAGGCTCTAAAGGGCCATGCACACTAGACGATTTTTTGGAAAAATATGGCCTATACAGACGATTGTGAACGATATATCGTTCACATTATCTAGTGTGTATGGTCCTGCAATCAACGATGCGCTCACCCGCGCTCGTTGATTGCAGGTTGGCGGTTGCCCCTGCTGCATGCTCAATGTGAGCAATGTCACTTGTGACTCGCTCATCGCGGCATGTGTGTACGGACCCGCGATGAACGATGTCCACAATGTGACATTGCTCACCCCCCGCAGGCGGCTCCATCCCCGGCAGCCGCTGACCGCTCAGCGCATCTCCCCTCCAGCAGCTTCATTGTAGCTGAGCCGCTGATGGGAGCTGCTGGAGGGGAGACGCTGACCGCTCAGCGTCTCCATCCACTGCCCCACCAATTATATTTCCACTGTGCCACCAACGTAATTAAAAATAAATATATTTGTATATATATGTATAGTACGTGTTGCCGGCGCCGGAATCCCAACCGCCAGCATATCGACAGCTGGGTGAGCGCAAATGAGCCCCTTGTGGGCTCACTGCGCTCACCACGCTACGGGCATGGTGGCGCACTACGCGCACCACGCTATCTATTCTTCCTCCAGGGGGGTCGTGGACCCCCAAGAGGGAGAAAAGTTGTCGGTATGCCGGCGGTCGGGATTCCGGCGCCGGTATGGTGGTCGTCGGGAGCCCGGCCGCCGGCAACCTGAAGACCACCCGTATATACAGTTGTGCTCATAAGTTTACATACCCTAGCAGAATTTGTGATTTTATGGCCATTTGTCAGAGAATATGAATGATAACTCACAAACTTTTCTTTCACTCATGGTTAGTGGTTGGGTGAAGGCATTTATTGTCAAACAACTGTGTTTACTCTTTTTAAATCATAATGACAACAGAAACTACCCAAATGACCCTGATCAAAAGTTTACATACCCTTGTGAATACCAAATTGTTTCCTTACAAATATTTAAAATGCCCGCTCTAATATATATTGTAGATGCCTGCACATCTTATTACCATTTGCCATGAATGTGCGCTATACATCGCAAAACACTGCATCCCATAAGAGAAAACAATACACCCACACATTATCTGAGTTCCAAAGCTCATTGATGTATATATTTGTTATTAAAAGGATATGTATTCAATATATCACAATGTACAGTATACATATAGTTACATGATTACAATTTATACAGTAAGCCGTTAATACATACAGTTACAGGCCAGCATACCATACCATTCCCTCAATGAATCTTCCTCTTAATATATATATCTCTCTCAGCAAATAAATACAGGAACTGGTCTAGAAGCACCTCCATCATCGTCTGGGACAAAACAGCAACTGGCAACTGTGTGTCTCTGTAATGTGTTATCTAGTTTGGGGGAGGGAACTTTCTCATTCATGATGAGTCACTAGTTTGTTCGTATGCTAAACAGATTCAGCCTTGAAGACATCAAAAAGGGCTGGCCTGAGCTTCCTGTCCACCACCTGTTTCTGTAAATGTCTATTGTCCTAATAAAAATGACTTTAGCTTTCATACATTTAATCATAACTATTAGTTGCAATGTCCTACAACTTAATAACAAGTATCAAATGAATCTACACATTAATCTGCTTGCTTTAATACCAAATATCACAGGTGAATCTTGCTTCGTTCCAATAATACCCATACATGACATTACTCCATTATATAATTTTAAATAATTATGATGTCTGGCGCTTGATATTATTATAATTATGTACTGTATGAAATAAGTGTCGAATCCATCTCTGTGGCATGTCCGTGTAAATGCATGTGTTACCATATATTGCTGTGCTCGCTGCGCGTATTTGCAAGTATAGCGACTTATATGTGTGGAGTCTGTATGTTCTTTCTATGTAATATTTTTTTGACTTCGACACCCTGGAGATTTTGGCCTGATAACATGCACACAAGTTGACACAAACGGGTTTGAATGGCTACTAAAGGTAACCATCCTCACCTGTGATCTGTTTGCTTGTAATCAGTGTGTGTGTATAAAAGGTCAGTGAGTTTCTGGACTCATGAAAGACCCTTGTATCTTTCATCCAGTGCTGCACTGACGTGTCTGGATTCTGAGTCATGGGGAAAGCAAAAGAATTGTCAAAGGATCTGCGGGAAAAGGTAATTGAACTGTATAAAACAGGAAAAGGATATAAAAAGATATCCAAGCAATTGAGAATGCCAATCAGCAGTGTTCAAACTCTAATTAAGAAGTGGAAAATGAGGGATTCTGTGGAAACCAAATAACGGTCAGGTAGACCAACAAAAATTTCAGCCACAACTGCCAGGAAAATTGTTCAGGATGCAAAGAAAAATCCACAAATAACTTCAGCTGAAATACAGGACTCTCTGAAAAAAAGTGGTGTGGTTATTTCAAGATGCACAATAAGGAGGCATTTGAAGAAAAATGGCCTGCATGGTCGAGTCGCCAGAAGAAAGCCATTACTATGCAAATGCCACAAAGCATACAATACAATACAAAGCATATAATACTCCAAACAGCACAGAGACAAGCCTCAAAACTTCTGGAACAAAGTGATTTGGAGTGATGAGACCAAAATTGAACTTTTTGGCCACAACCATAAACGTTACATTTGGGGAGGAGTCAACAAGGCCTATGATGAACGGTACACCATTCCTACTGTGAAATACAGAGGTGGATCGCTGATGTTTTGGGGATGTGTGAGCTACAAAGGCACTGGAAACTTGGTCAAAATTGATGACAAGATGAATGCAGCATGTTATCAGAAAATACTGGAGGAAAATGTGCACTCATCAGCCCGGAAGCTGCGCATGGGACGTACTCGGACGTTCCAACATGACAATAATCCAAAACACAAGGCCAAGTCGAACTGTCATTGGCTACAGCAGAATAAAGTGAAGGTTCTGGAGTGGCCATCTCAGTCTCCTGACTTCAATATCATTGAGCCACTCTGGGGAGATCTCAAGCGTGCTGTTCATGCAAGACAGCCCAAGAATTTACTGGAACTGGAGGCTTTTTGCCAAGAAGAATGGGCAGCTTTACCATCTGAGAAAATAAAGAGCCTCATCCACAACTACCACAAAAGACTTCAAGTTGTCATTGATGTTAAAGGGGGAAATACACGGTATTAAGAACTGGGGTATGTAAACTTTTGATCAGGGTCATTTGGGTAGTTTCTGCTGTCATTATGATTTAAAAAGAGTAAACACAGTTGTTTGACACTAAATGGCTTCACCCAACCACTAACCATGAGTGAAAGTTTATGAGTTATCATTCATATTCTCTGACAAATGGCCATAAAATCACAAATTCTGCTAGGTTATGTAAACTTATGAGCACAACTGTATATATATATATATATATATACACATATAAATATAGAAATAAATAAATGTATATATATATATATATATATATATATATATATAAAACGCAGGTCCGGCTCTCCCTGTAATAAATATGTGCTGCGCTGGGTGCCCACACATAAAAGGATGTATGTAGATAGGCAAGTGTGGCACTCTTGGCGTCTGGGAAACTTAAATGGAGACATGCATGTTGAATGGCATTCAACATGCATGTCTCCATTTAAGTTTTTCAGACGCAAGGAGTTTTATGAATTATGTTGGTGGCACAGTGGAAATATAATTGGTGCGGCAGTGGGTGATAGAAAACTTAATTGGTTTCCCTTTCTACAGTCCTGCCCACACACCCAGAAATGATTCCCCAATATTAAAATATGTAAATAAGGTGCCAATTCCAAAGATATCTTTCGTCTTTCAAATTGTTTTAAAAATTGCTTAGTGCGTACACTCGATTTCGTTTGTCAGGACTCCTGGAAGTTCAAGGGAAATTGTTCATCTTTCAAATTGTTCATCTTTCACATTGGTCATGTCTTCTAGTATAGGGCCCTTAAGACATCTTCAAGCATCTTGATATTCCTGTGACTGCAGTTGCAAATATTATTAAGGGACTGTAGCCAACCTTCCTGGACACAGCTGCAAGAGGAAGATGAACCCCAGATTAAACAGAAGGATTGTGAGAATCTCAGATAAAGCGAGAAGTAAAACTTCCAAAGAGAGGCAACCTGAACTCCAAGGTAAATATACGTCAGTTTCTGATCACACCATCCAACGCTTTCTGAGCGACAGTGGGATCCATAAAAGGAGACCCAGGAGGACTACACTTTTGAAAAAAACAAACAATAGATTTTTATAAAAGGCATATTGAAAAGAGCTGAGACATGCACTGTGGGGGAAGTCACCCATCACATCTTAGACAGGGGGAGTGGAACAAACTGGCAGGTGACAGGTGCAGCTACTAACATCATTTGACTACAGTGACTGTCTCTGAAGGCTGTGCAACAAAGTATTAGGTATCATTTTTGTCCATGCCATTTTCATTTGTTGTGTTATTTAAAATATTCTATTGAATCAAAAATTTAAATGCAAAGTCTGATTTCTATCAAATATGGAATAAACAATGATGGATGCCATTTCCTTTCATCACTTTCATTTTATTTCAGTAGAAGACATTTGTTTTCATGGAAGGATACCAACAAATATGTCCACATCTGTACTGAGAATTACTATATGAAGTGCATACATTTGTTTAACAAACCACCTTTATTTAAGATGGTAAAGAAAAAGACTGTATTGCACCTCCAAATAAGTTCCTCTGCATTGTCTTCATTTTCAAAAAGTGCCTCCATGTGGTACATCCCTTATTAAATCACTGAAACATATCATGGCTTGGTGTAGACTCCTTGCAGCAAATGCACAAGTGTCTTAACCCATGGCAGGTATGCAGATGAGACCCTGTGTATCCAAGGCTCCCATGTCACCTTAGAACATATTCAGTACTAGGTGGCTCATCGCGCCCTATGGGCGCTCTTCACAGCGTCGCAAGGGGCTACGCCCCATTAACCGTTGCACGGCCTTGGGGTGTGCAATATTTTTATTATATGGAGTATTACCTCCAAACAGAATTTTGTGTTTGTGATTGGTTAAATATTGCACGGACAAAGGGCGTGCGATGGTTAAGGGGCCGTAGCCCCTTGCGACGGTGTGAACAACGCACGCAGGGCATGATGAATGACCCAGTAGGTGCTGTGGTTGGGGGAGTGGCGGGTGCGGGGGAGACACGGATGGTGGATGGGGTCCGGGGGTGCTGCAGGTGGGGGAGGGGCCATTGCGGGGTTGCTTCTGGTGGGGGAGGGGTGGGTGCAGTGGGGACTGCAGATGGGGGAGGGTGTCTGTAGATGCTGCGGGTGGAGGGGAGGCGGATGGGGCCAAAGGTGATGTGGTTGGTGGAGTGCCGGGTGTGGGATAGTCGCGGATGGGGGTGCCGTGGGTGGGGGAGAGAGTCCTGAGCCACCGCGGTTGGGGGATGGTGGTTGCGGGGTGCCGTGGGTTGGGGGAGGGGTAAGTGCGGGGGTGCCGTGGGTGGGGATAGGGTGGTTGCGGGATATGTAGTATTACCTCCAATCATAATTTTGTGAATGGTTAAATATTACACGGGCAAAGGGTGTGTGATGGTTAAGGGGCCGTAGCCCCTTGCGACGGCGTGAACAGCGCGCGCAGGGCCTGATTAATCACCTAGTAGGTGCTGTGGTTGGCGGAGTGGAGGGTGCGGGGGAGATGTGGATGGGGTCAGGGAGTGGGGTAGGGGTGGTTGCGGGGGTGCCGCGGGTGAGGGAGGGGCGGGTGTGGCGGTGCTGCAGGGAGTCCTGAGCCACCGCAGGTGGCGGAGGGGCGGTTGCAGAGGGGGTGCGGATGGGGGAGGGGCGGGTGCACAAGGGGTGCGGATGGGAGAGGGGGTCCAGAGGTGCTGCGGGTGGGGGTGGGGCGCAGATGGCGGAGGGGATATGTAGATGCTGCTGTAGGGGAGGGGTGGGGGGCCAGGGATGAAGGAGGGGGTCTGGAGGTGCTGTTGGTGAGGGAAGTGCGGGTGCAGGGGGGTGCGTTTGGGGAGGGCCAGGGCAGGATGGGATGCATTTGGGGAAGGGGTTTCAGAGGTGCTGCGTTTGGGGGAGGGGTGGTTGCGGGGTGCCGTGGATGGGGTCTGTAGATGCTGTAGGTGGGGTGGTTGTGGGTGGCCCTTGGATGGGGGCAGGAGGTGCTGTAGGTGGGGGAGGTGTTATGCTTTGATACCTTTTTAGATTGTAAGCGCACAAGAGCAGGTACTTCTTTCCTCATGTGCCTTTCCTTTTCTTACTTACACTATCTTATACTCCATACTCCCTTTGATGGCACCTAACCCCGGGTTTTCTATACCTGTCCTATATTGTCTTGTACTGTAAGTGCTGTTTTCTTGTTTGCTCACTTGATTATGTACTGTGTAATGGGCGCTGTGGATCAATTGTGGCGCCATATAAATAAAGGATAATAATAATAATAATAATAATAATACCCATGGGGGTTGGGGTCATCCACCTTTAGTATTGTACTCTGCAAAACACTTATCTTCCAGTATAATGCATATGGTATACATAGCACACTGTCTCCGTGTGTAGTAACTTTTATATGTGGTGCAGTACATGTAATTGTTGTGAACCATGAGTGTCAGTGCAGATGTGTAATGATAGCCAGCGGCACATGCTATCCCACTGTATAACACACAGGAGACTGCTATAGGTATAGCATCGGTAGTTGTATGTAGTTGTATGCGTCCCACCGCCAGCAGTGTCACGTTTACTCCAACTAGAACAAATTATTTTTAGTAAATGAGATCTGCAAGGCTTTGCTTTGTGGATCTTGCCAAAATGGGCTAACATGGTCTTCAGATGTATTAGCCCAATGCTTACAACGGGGCCTCCCTACCGAAGAAGAATCTTGGCTATATGTGGGTGACTATTTAGAATATCGGGGCCCTCTGATATGTTCTGACCCTGTTTTATTGTTGTTGTTTGTAATGATGAAGTAATGGAACAGCATTTTGATGTCTTCCCATAGCTTGTGGAAAGCGCTATATGCAATTTCTGCATATAACCAGCAAGCTATTCAGGAGAATCAAACTTAAAAGGCCTATCCTATAGTTCAGAAAGCCTGGGAACTTTTTTGTTTTCTCTTGGGTTTTTTTATTGATAAAAACCTCTGCTGTAGAATAGTGCATATCTGTGTCCTTTGTAATTGCCATCATCACAAGCATTTATGCATTGTGATAAAAGGTTTAATCTCTTTATAAAATATCAGTGTCCATTAGCGGTTGTTATTATTAGACACAGCCTCTGTAATCATTGTACATGTACAGCTAATATAAGCTCTTCTTGCTGCTTTTGTTACTGGCATAGTCAATAAGCTTATCAATTATTCAAGTGTTGTTCTTGATTCCCCTTTAAAATGCCATACTCATTTGCAGAAAGGTTAAAGGAAAGATAAATAGATAAACTATGAAAAACAATCTTAGCCATGTACATATTGCAAACTATGTTAGGAGTACTGATAACAAATAGTTAATAAAGCAAAATATCTAGTGACGACAAATGGTAAGCTTTACATATTCTAAATTGGCTCTTCTGTGAATTTCTAAAATTTAATGGGATGTGTTTTACAATAGTTACTGTATTTTCTCCAAAATGGTGTAAAGTGAAAGCCCTTCTAGTTCTCCCATTTACTTTCTGGAGATTAGTGGACAGTTTGGTTTGTTGCACCATAAAATCCAAAATGGAGGAGCCTAGGTCACTACCCATTCAGTACAAAGGTGGTCATTCCGAGTTGTTCGCTAGCTGTTTTCGGTCGCTGTACAGCGATCAGGCAAAAAATCGGCAATTCTGCGCATGCAGCGCAATGCGCACACGTGACGTACTTTCACAACAGCCGATGCAGTTTCACACAAGGTCTAGCAACGCTTTTCAGTCGCACTGCTGGCCGTAGAGTGATTGACAGAAAGTGGGTGTTTCTGGGAGGTAACTGACCATTTTCGGGGAGTGTGTGTAAAAACGCAGGCGTGTCACATACAAACGCAGGCGTGGCTGGCCGAACGCAGGGCGTGTTCGTGACATCAAAACAGGAACTAAACAGTCTGAAGTGATCGCAAGCTCGGCGTAGGTCTCGAGCTACTCTGAAACTGCACAATCTTTTTTTGTAGCAGCGCTGCGATCCTTTCGTTCGCACTTCTGCTAAGCTAAGATACACTCCCAGAGGGCGGCGGCTTAGCGTTTGCACGGCTGCTAAAAGCAGCTAGCGAGCGAACAACTCAGAATGAGGGCCAATGTCTCATGACTTGGGTCACTTAGCTCCTATATATCCAAAACACAAATCTGAACTGGACACCCAGCTACCCCATGTACATGCATGGTGGATCCAAGGGTGTAGCAAGGGTGGCTCCAGTGGAGCGTGAGCTCCGGGCGCCAAAGAAGTTAGAGGGCACAGATGGGTCACACACTGACTCAGACTCAGGGACTAGGTGGTGAACAGGGCAGGCCAGTGGTGACAGCAAGAGACACTGACATCCAGCACATGCCAGAGCTCTGCCCACCCTCTTTATATGTCTCACTGTCTGCTAGTAGCTATGCAGTCGGGTTACTTTTATCCTGCTACACCACTCTCTGCCCTCGCTGTTGCAGAACCTCTCTCTGCCCCAGCTGCTGCAACACCTCTCTCTGCCCCAGCTGCTGCAACACCTCTCTCTGCCCCAGCTGCTGCAACACCCCTCTCTACCCCAGCTGCTACAGAACCTCTCTCTACATTGATGCTGCAGCACCTCTCTATGCTGCTGCAGCACCTCTCTCTGCGTTAGAAGCTGCAACGTAACATGTATAAACGGCTGCTCTGTGGTGTAACGTGTATAAGCGTCTCTACTGTGTGGTGTAACGTGATTAATGGAAACTACTGTGCAGTGTAATGTGAATTGGTACTATTCTGTGGTCACACCCCTTCCCATTGAAACCACGACCCTATTTTAAACTTGGGGGGCGGGGAACTTTCGCCCTGAGTTCACAAGGTTTAGAACTGGCCTTGTCACCAATTTAGAATTTTTATATACGATTTTTTATTTTCAAATATAACATGCCTCCACATGTTGGTCAGGCCCCCAATTCAGTACAGGGGAGGGGGTGCTGAAAAATACCCTTGCTCCGGGAACCATGGCACCTAGCTACACCTCTGGGTGGATCCAGCTGGGTGTGGGGCTCGGCAATCACCCTATGTAAATCCAAATAGTTAATCTTTACTGCCTACCCCTTGATCCGCCACTGGGTGGACATCACCTACCACAACCACTTGCATCTAAAATGGCCTCTTTCATGGTATTTACCACAGTCTGTTGTGCACCATCTGCTGATTGAGCTATGTGGCCCAAATCATGATGGACAAGGAGAAGTAAAGATCTTTCACATTGTGAGAAAGTAGAATATTTTGTTATAGTGAAAGCAAATTTCTAAGAAAGTCCCAAAAACTTGAAAATGCCAGATGTACAACCAAACAGGCCGTGAGGGGAGATTATTAAATTACCAGACTATATGGAAATGGGGCCTGGACTGCACACCCTAGCTTATTATAATGGGATGTGCTACCTTGCTGGGACTAAGTACTGTAATACTACAACATAGGAAAAAGGGTTCAGGTGCACCATACACTTATATCACATTTTGTTTGTTTTATATTTATGTAGCTTTTTTCACATATTTTTTACACTTATAACACTGCTCAGCTAAACTTCACATTCTAACACTCTGACACTTTACTGCTGTCCTCTTCTTTTCTTTCACATTCAACAGCCTCTTTCATTTGCTTAACACTGATCTTTCACTCCTATCCTTTTTCTGTGTGATGCCCTGGGTTGGTTTGGCTGGGGTGGTCTGGGGGTGCTCTGCGTCCCAGAGGTGAACCCCTATAGTGTTAGGGACCTGTCCGATGAGGTCACCGTGAAGCAGGTGGGCAGGCTCATATACTGGCCAATATATGCCAAGAACCTCAAATATTATATTATGGTTATAATAATTTTAATGGTGTATGGTGCACCTGCACCCTTTTCCTATTAAATTACCAGCCCTGATCATCCTAAACACTTTGAATTCTTCAATAACCCAAACACTTAAATGATCTGAATTGAGTAGAAAAGACTGAGTTGAGAAGAAAGGATGGGCCTGGGGTAATCAGGGTCAGGATTGTGGCACGTTGAATGGTTGCATGGAGTGTTGGTTGCAGAAGCATCAGTGCCAAAGATATTACAAAATCTATTTTTGTTTATTCCCCCCCCCCCCCCCCCCCCAGTAGCTATTCACGTTTCAAGAATATCCATGGTGTCAGCGACAGAGAATGATTATTGCTTGGGGTTTCACAATCTCTGAATGTTTCTTGAACAGTATCCATTGATTATCATACTGCTCAGAGAACAATCTTTGTCTTGCAGAATCTGCTCCAGAATTTCCATGGTTTTATTGAGCTTTTTAGATTTCCATTCCAATTGAATAAAGAATTTACTAAATTCTAAAAGTGCAAGATTATTATTTTTGCACATTGTCAAATGTGATATAAAATGAAACACTGTAGTGTAATAAATATGGTGATTGTAAGGAGAGCTGAAAATAGGAAGTAAAGAGCCCTTGACTACATTTCTAGTACAGTTAAAAGCCTGGGAATATATTCTTGAGGACACTGAACCTTAAGTGTATGCATACTCTCAACTCTCAAACATGCCTTTACAGATTAGAATTGCAACCAGTGTCGGACTGAGGCATGAAGGGCCCACCGGGGAATTCCGTAATATGGTCCCATGCTTAGGGGTGTGTCCAGTGTCCAGAGGGTGTGTGATCAGCCTTCACTTACGCTTGACTAACTATTAGAGTGTGTATGGCCTGAGCCCCTATACAAATATACAGTATATAAAATAAATACTCCTAGAGCAGCATGAATACATAAATTAATAATAAGATTTTACTCACCGGTAAATCTATTTCTCGTAGTCCGTAGTGGATGCTGGAGACTCCGTAAGGACCATGGGGATAGCGGCTCCGCAGGAGACTGGGCACAGCTAAGAAAGATTTAGGACTACCTGGTGTGCACTGGCTCCTCCCACTATGACCCTCCTCCAGACTTCAGTAAGGACACTGTGCCCGGAAGAGCTGACACAATAAGGAAGGATTTTGAATCCCGGGTAAGACTCATACCAGCCACACCAATCACACCGTATAACTCGTGATAATATACCCAGTTAACAGTATGAACACAACAGAGCCTCTCAAAAGATGGCTCAACAATAACCCTTGTAGTTAACAATAACTATATACAAGTATTGCAGACAGTCCGCACTTGGGACGGGCGCCCAGCATCCACTACGGACTACGAGAAATAGATTTACCGGTGAGTAAAATCTTATTTTCTCTGACGTCCTAGTGGATGCTGGGGACTCCGTAAGGACCATGGGGATTATACCAAAGCTCCCAAACGGGCGGGAGAGTGCGGATGACTCTGCAGCACCGAATGAGAGAACTCAAGGTCCTCCTCAGCCAGGGTATCAAATTTGTAGAATTTTGCAAACGTGTTTGCCCCTGACCAAGTAGCAGCTCGGCAAAGTTGTAAAGCCGAGACCCCTCGGGCAGCCGCCCAAGAAGAGCCCACTTTCCTCGTGGAATGGGCTTTTACAGATTTAGGCTGCGGCAGGCCAGCCACAGAATGCGCAAGCTGAATTGTGCTACAAATCCAGCGAGCAATAGTCTGCTTTGAAGCAGGAGCACCCATCTTGTTTTGTGCATACAGGATAAATAGCGAGTCAGTCTTCCTGACTCCAGCCGTCCTGGAAACATAAATTTTCAAGGCCCTGACTACGTCCAGCAACTTGGAGTCCTCCAAGTCCCTAGTAGCCGCAGGCACCACGATAGGTTGGTTCAAGTGAAAAGCTGATACCACCTTAGAAAGAAACTGGGGACGAGTCCTCAATTCTGCCCTATCCATATGGAAAATCAAATAGGGGCTTTTACATGACAAAGCCGCCAATTCTGACACACGCCTTGCCAAAGCCAAGGCCAAAAGCATGACCACTTTCCACGTGAGATATTTTAAATCCACGGTTTTGAGTGGCTCAAACCAATGTCACTTTAGGAAACCCAACACCACGTTGAGGTCCCACGGTGCCACTGGAGGCACAAAAGGAGGCTGAATATGCAGCACTCCCTTGACAAATGTCTGAACTTCAGGCAGTGAAGCCAGTTCTTTTTGGAAGAAAATCGACAGAGCAGAAATCTGGACCTTAATGGAACCCAGTTTTAGGCCCATAGTCACCTCTGACTGTAGGAAGTGCAGAAATCGACCTAGCTGGAATTCCTCCGTTGGGGCCTTCCTGGCCTCACACCACGCAACATATTTTCGCCATATGCGGTGATAATGTTGTACGGTTACATCTTTTCTAGCTTTAATAAGCGTAGGAATGACTTCCTCCGGAATACCCTTTTCTTTTAGGATCCGGTGTTCAACCACCATGCCGTTAAACGCAGCCGCGGTAAGTCTTGGAACAGACAGGGCCCCTGCAGCAGCAGGTCCTGTCTTAGCGGCAGAGGCCATGGGTCCTCTGAGATTAATTCTTGAAGTTACGGGTACCAAGACCTTCTTGGCCAATCTGGAACAATGAGAATAGTTCTTACTCCTCTTTTCTTTATTATCCTCAGTACCTTTGGTATGAGAGGAAGAGGAGGGAACACATAAACCGACCGGTACACCCACGGTGTCACTAGAGCGTCCACAGCTATCGCCTGAGGGTCTCTTGACCTGGCGCAATATTTTTCTAGCTTTTTGTTTAAGCGGGACGCCATCATGTCCACCTGTGGCTTTTCCCAACGGTTTACAATCAGTTGGAAGACTTCTGGATGAAGTCCCCACTCTCCCGGGTGGAGGTCGTGCCTGCTGAGGAAGTCTGCTTCCCAGTTGTCCACTCCCAGAATGAACACTGCTGACAGTGCTAACACGTGATTTTCCGCCCATCGGAGAATCCTTGTGGCTTCTGCCATCGCCGTCCTGCTTCTTGTGCCGCCCTGTCGATTTACATGGGCGACTGCCGTGATGTTGTCTGACTGGATCAGAACCGGCTGGTTTTGAAGCAGGGGCTTTGCTTGACTTAGGGCATTGAAAATGGCCCTCAGTTCCAGAACATTTATGTGTAGGGAAGTCTCCTGACTTGACCAAAGTCCTTGGAAGTTTCTTCCCCGTGTGACTGCCCCCCAGCCCCGAAGGCTGGCATCCGTGGTCACCAGGACCCAGTCCTGTATGCCGAATCTGCGGCCCTCTCTGAGATGAGCACTCTGCAGCCACCACAGCAGAGACACCCTGGTCCTTGGAGACAGGGTTATCCACCGATGCATTTGAAGATGCGATCCGGACCATTGGTCCAACAGGTCCCACTGAACAACCGTGCTGGTGTAGCACCTCCTGAGATAATGCTACGCCGACCAAAAACTGCTCTCTGGACCTCGCCCTTATCAGGAGATCGTCCAAGTATGGGATAATTAAAACTCCCTTTTTCCGAAGGAGTATCATCATTTCGGCCATTACCTTGGTAAATACCCTCGGTGCCGTGGACAGGCCGAACGGCAACGTCTGGAATTGGTAATGACAATCCTGTACCACAAATCTGAGGTACTCCTGGTGAGGATGGTAAATGGGGACATGCAGGTAAGCATCCTTGATGTCCAGAGATACCATGTAATCTCCCTCTTCCAGGCTTGCAATAACCGCCCTGAGCAATTCCATCTTGAACTTGAATTTTCTTAAATATGTGCTCAAGGATTTTAAATGTAAAATGGGTCTCCCTGAACCGTCCGGTTTCGGTACCACAAACATTGTGGAATAGTAACCCCGTCCTTGTTGAAGTAGGGGCACCTTGACTATCACCTGCTGGGAATACAGCTTGTGAATTGCCTCTAACACAGCCTCCCTTTCTGAAGGAGTCGTTGGTAAGGCAGATTTGAGGAAACGGCGGAGGGGGGGGGGGGGGGATGTCTCGAATTCCAGCCTGTACCCCTGAGATACCACTTGAAGGATCCAGGGATCTACCTGTGAGCGAGCCCACTGATTGCTGAAGTTTTTGAGACGGCCCCCCACCGTACCTGGCTCCGCCTGCTGAGCCCCAGCGTCATGCGGCGGACTCAGCAGAAGAGGCGGGGGAGGACTTTTGTTCCTGGGAAGTGGCTGTATGCTGCAGCTTTTTTCCCCTACCTCTGCCTCTGGGCAGAAAGGACGCGCCTCTACCCCGTCTGCTCTTTTGGGGGCGAAAGGACTGCACCTGATAATACGGTGCTCTCTTTGGTTGTGAGGGGACATGTGGCAAAAATGCTGACTTCCCAGCTGTTGCTGTGGACACTAAGTCTGAAAGACCATCCCCGAACAACTCCTCACCCTTATAAGGCAAAACTTCCATGTGCCTTTTAGAATCTGCATCACCTGTCCACTGCCGGGTCCATAACCCTCTCCTGGCAGAAATGGACAGTGCACTTATTTTTGATGCCAGCCGGCAAATATCGCTCTGTGCATCTCTTATGTAAAAGACAGCGTCTTTATTATGCTCTACGTTTAGCAATATAGTGTCCCTGTCTAGGGTGTCAATGTTTTCTGACAGGGAGTCTGACCATGCAGCTGCAGCACTGCACATCCATGCTGAGGCAATAGCTGGTCTCAGTATAATACCAGTGTGTGTATATATAGCTTTCTGGAGAGCCTCCTGCTTTCTGTCAGCAGGTTCCTTTAAAGCGGCCGTATCCTGGGACGGCAGTGCCACCTTTTTTGATAAGCGCGTAAGTGCTTTATCCACCCTAGGGGGTGTTTCCCAACGTGATCTATCCTCTGGCGGGAAAGGGTACGCCATTAGTAATTTTCTTGAAATTACCAATTTTTTATCGGGGGAAGCCCACGCTAGTTCACACACTTCATTCAATTCTTCAGAAGGGGGAAAAACTACTGGTAGTTTTTTCTCCCCAAACATAATACCCTTTTTTGTGGTACCTGGGGTCACCTCAGAAATGTGTAAAACATTTTTCATTGCCTCAATCATATAACGAGTGGCCCTATTGGACATTACATTAGTCTCTTCGTCGTCGACACTGGTATCAGTATCCGTGTCGACATCTGTGTCTGCCATCCGAGGTAGCGGGCGTTTTAGAGCCCCTGATGACTTTTGAGACGTCTGGGCAGGCACGGGCTGAGAAGCCGGCTGCCCCGCATTTGGCATGTCGTCAAATTTTTTATGTAAGGAGTCGACACTTTCGCGTAATTCCTTCCACAAGTCCATCCACTCCGGTGTCTGCCCCGCAGGGGGTGATAACACATTTATAGGCACCTGCTCCTCCTCCACATAAGTCTCCTCATCAAACATGTCGACACAGCCGTACCGACACACCGCACACACACAGGGAATGCTCTGACAGAAGACAGGACCCCACAAAGCCCTTTGGGGAGACAGAGAGAGAGTATGCGAGCACACACCAGAGCGCTATATAAATCAGGGATTAACTAAATTATATCCCCTTATAGCTGCTATATGTATATTGCGCCTAAATTTAGTCCCCCCCTCTCTTTTTTACCCTTTTCTGTAGTGTAGACTGCAGGGGAGAGCCAGGGAGCTTCCTTCCAGCGGAGCTGTGAGGGAGAAATGGCGCCAGTGTGCTGAGGGAGATAGCTCCGCCCCTTTTTCGGCTGACTTTTCTCCCGCTTTTTTATGGATTCTGGCAGGGGTATTTATCACATATATAGCCTCTGGGGCTATATATTGTGATATATTTGCCAGCCAAGGTGTTTTTATCGCTTCTCAGGGCGCCCCCCCCCCCAGCGCCCTGCACCCTCAGTGACCGGAGTGTGAAGTGTGTATGAGGAGCAATGGCGCACAGCTGCAGTGCTGTGCGCTACCTTGGTGAAGACTGATGTCTTCTGCCGCCGATTTTCCGGACTCTTCTTGCTTCTGGCTCTGTAAGGGGGCCGGCGGCGCGGCTCCGGGACCGAACACCAATGGCCGGTTCCATGCGGTCGATCCCTCTGGAGCTAATAGTGTCCAGTAGCCTTAGAAGCCCAAGCTACCACCAGTTAGGTAGGTTCGCTTCTTCTCCCCTTAGTCCCTCGCTGCAGTGAGTCTGTTGCCAGCAGATCTCACTGTAAAATAAAAAACCTAAAATATACTTTCTCTCTAGGAGCTCAGGAGAGCCCCTAGTGTGCATCCAGCTCAGCCGGGCACAGGATTCTAACTGAAGTCTGGAGGAGGGTCATAGTGGGAGGAGCCAGTGCACACCAGGTAGTCCTAAATCTTTCTTAGCTGTGCCCCGTCTCCTGCGGAGCCGCTATCCCCATGGTCCTTACGGAGTCCCCAGCATCCACTAGGACGTCAGAGAAAACAGGAATGCACTGTAGAAAGTAGAGTACAGAAAGTCCTGTACAGTATAATGTAACATATGTATAATGTAATCTGATCCCCCTAGAGGAGGGGGCAGGCCTTCAGGCAGTGGGGCCAGTCAGACACTGACTGCATCTATATGTGCAGGCAGGCAGGAGCTGATTAGGATGGAAAACCAGCGGATTGGGATGGATAACCAGCCCGGGAAATTTATGGAAGCAGCCCTAATGGGGGTGCGGTTTGATGAGGGGGTGGGGTTTGTTGAGGGGGGCGGGATCTTCCCTCATAGTGCGTGATTGTATGCAATTGCGGTCTATCTTGCATCTTATGCTGCAGTGTGTCTGAGACCATGGGCGGATTGGGAACTAAAAGTGTCCCTGTAAATTTTTGTAGAAGTGGCCCAACATGGGCAGCACAAAAGGTAAAACATACCGTGTAGCCATGTCAGCATCACTGGATGGCAGAATAGCTGTACTGCAGAGATGTAATAACAGAATGAATGGGGGCAATGCTTGTAGTGAGTGTGGTGGGCTGCCTGTCATGTGGGGAGTGGGGCCACACGACAACACACAAAACAGGCCCCACAGGAATCTTCCTGGTAAACCCTGTGACCAATCGGCCCCTGCAGGCAGCCATACTCTTCTGAAGAGGTGTACTTTACAAATGAATAAATGTCCAATAACCATCCAACCTCCTGCCACTATAGAATTTAGGCTTTTCTTTAAATAAAACATTTCTTACAGAATAAAGCTAGTGTATTTGTAAACAATGCCTAGCTTAACCTGACATTCACGTTGCGGATCCTCATGTTATGCATTGTCTATACGGTTATTATTTTGCATTTTGAATACAGATGAGAAATAAATGGCTAAAAGAGCACGGTGTCAGGAGTTTTATTTTAATAAAGTAACTTTTAAAGGTGCATGTATTTTTTTTTGTTACAAGCATACTGCAGTTCCTGCGGACCTTTGACAGAGTGCATGGCAATTCTACCTCTCTAAGTGCCAGCATGCCCTGGCAGCCATTAAAACTGGGCAAAAAATAAATAAATCAGTATTGTATTTTTAAATACACCCACCTCCCAGTAGTGTGGAAATAGCCCTAGTGCTATTAGCACAGGGCTGACATTTTCTGGTGGGGATCACACCTTTTTTTGTGGGCCCATTACCTATAGGGAATACAGTTCCATGTTGACCAGCCTTGAGCTGCTTTGGGACTATTGCAAGGGGATCCCCACATTGCAGGTTTACCTTTGTACTGGAAAAGCCTAGTGCTGGTAGCAGCAATTCCATAATGACCCTACTACTTTGTCCCTCTGATAGTGCTGCCTGCAGTTATAGTACTGGGTATACTTTGGGGCAGGGCCGACACAACCTGTTTTCTTTGTCTTTTTTCCTCCTTCTCTCTGTAAGGGATTGATGACCAGAGTTGCTAGACATTTGCAAAAAAACAAAAAATTATAATTCTTTTGTCTGTGCTGTTTAATGACATACAGATGTGTCCTTATGCCCCTAGCCTCAATACGCCATTCAGCATGTGATGGCCAGTATGACTGAGCAGGTCATAATACCTCCCCCTGCATCCCGAACACTGATAATCCCGACAGTCGGCACCCATAGAGTGGGCATAGAACCTGAAGCGCAAGGGGTTTGCGCACGCCGCCCCCCCCCAAGCATTCTGCAATCGGGATCCCAGCTGCCGGTAACACATACTCAACCCATGCCCGGAACTTTAGGGGGCCCATAGCAGCAATTTGAAGGGGCCCCTGTCCCAGTGCTTCTAGAGGGACACCTCTATGCTGCAGTTGTTACTTATGTCCCATATTATTGCCCTAGTCCATCTTCTGAACCATAGCAGTGCCTTAGTTAATGTTATCCCCTGTTCACATTACAGATGTGCCCTCATACATCTTTGCTGCAGTCACGCCAAACAGCCCCTCTTGGCATGCCAGGTACCTTGAGACTCTGCTAAAGCTGGGCATCTTTTTTGCCGGAAATGCATCTTAGACGCAATGTGATGTGACTAGGACGCAGGAGGAGACTTTGCCGATTACTTTTAGATGCAATGGGGGTAATTCCAAGTTGATCGCAGCAGGATTTTTGATAGCAACTGGGCAAAACCATGTGCACTACAGGGGAGGTAGATATAACATGTGCAGAAAGAGTTAGATTTGGGTGTGGTGTGTTCAATCTGCAATCTAATTTGCAGTGTAAAAATAAAGCAGCCAGTATTTACCCTGCACAGAAATAAAATAACCCACCCAAATCTAACTCTTTCTGCACATGTTATATCTGCCTCCCCTGCAGTGCACATGGTTTTGCCCAGTTGCTATCAAAAATCCTGCTGCGATCAACTTGGAATTACCCCCAATATTTTTAAATCTGTGTGCGACTGAGTCTCTGAATCTGCATACGAAGTGCTGCAATGCATCGGTCATAGCTATTTTACATACCAAGTTCCTTCGTGCTTAATATACAGACTCAGTCACACATAGATATACAAATAATCAGCACAGTCCCTTGGTGCTTCCAAGCCACATCGCATTGCGGATAAGAGGCATTTTCTTCAAAAAAGACATCAGCGCTGGCGGAGTTGTAAAGGACCTGTCTGCTACTGTAATCTAGCAAAGTAGTTTTGCTGTTTTATATATGCAAATAATACCCCTTTCACATCACAAAAATTACCCAGGTTATTGCCAAGCTGACCCGGCTCGAGGTGAAGTGTGAAAACGACAAAGTGAATAACCCAGGTCGTGCAACCCGGCATTTTAACCTGGGTTAAACACAGGTCGGACCCAGGTCGTTATGCAGTGTGAAAGCCTCTGACCTGGGATACTAAACCCGGGTCTCAAATAAAAGGTGCTGATTGGCTGTTTATTACCCCTTTCACATCGCCAATGCCGGATCCCACCCGGGAATTGGAAACGGGTCCTTCACGGGTGGGATCCGGCTTTGAACGCTACTGCTGGCTTCCCCGATCCGGCAAAATATACCGGGCGGGTTTCCATAGCGGAGGGGTGTGGAGCCGGCAGCGGGGGCGGAGGCAGTGCTGGGAGATGAGATCATCTCCGTGCCGCCTCTCCCTGTTGTAGAGAATGGGTCCTGGGTCGCATCGACCCGTGAGCCCATTTACGCTGCCACTGACCCGGTATTCAACCCAGGAATAACACTACTTTAACACTGACCCGGGTTTTTGACTATGGCGCTTTCACACCGCACGCTGATCCATGTCGACCCGGCAATATACCGGGTCGATACCTGATTATTTGTGCGGTGTGCTTAGAGCAGTCTCCAGACCCTCTTTTCATTTCCTTTGAAACCTCATCAATGTGAGTCAGGAAAGTCAATTTTAAATCACATCACAGTGTTTAACATGGGTGACCTGGGTTCAGCGTGAAAGGCACCAACCAGTGGCGAAACTGCAAAGTTAAAGGGTCTGAGCCTACTCTGACCCTCGTCGGACCTGGGTTCAAACGCTGGGTCCGACCTGTGTTTGCGATCTGAAGAGGGGCTGTTTGGCTCATCTGAAGCCACAGTGTATGAGGACACAACTAAAACCATAGTGTATGAGGACACAACTGAAGCCAGTGCATGAAGACACATTTGTAGCCACAGTATACTGTATGAGGACACAACTGAAGCCACAGTGTAAGAGGACACAACTGAAGCCACAGTGTAAGGGACACAACTGAAGCCACAGTGTAAGAGGACACAACTGAAGCCACAGTGTAAGGGACACAACTGAAGCCACAGTGTAAGAGGACACAACTGAAGCCACAGTGTAAGAGGACACATCTATAAAGGGAATCCAGGCTTTTTTCCCTGATATTCACAGAAAGAGGTTTAAAAAAAATGAAATTATTTATTTTATATTGTATTTACCAGACATAACACTAATGGTGCGCACACACAGCGCTATCTGTGCTAGGTGCGATTTGAGCCTATACAATGGGTGCTATGCGATTTGTACTTTAGTGGTATGCGATTTGAACTACACCCGAATTTGACTACACTACAATATGTAATGTATGCGATGTAGTTCAGAAATACCTGCCTGCACATACTATTTCGCCTTGTGATACGGAAGCGCGCACCGCAAGGGAAACTAAACACGGTGCGATGTGAACTAGACATGATGCTATTTGAAATAAAAAGATCAAATAGCATGCGAGAATCGTACCGTGTGTGGGCACAATAACAGCTGGAAAAATAAACTCACATTGTATTCAGCTACCTGTCATGATCAGAGAGGTACCTGTAAACGTTGATTTACATACAGAACTAAAAGCAACACATTAAAAAGACCTTCAATACACTTTAAATGGAGCCGCTGCGGCCACTGTAATCAATCCTTAGCCTACGTACTTTTTACACCGTTAGCGTACAAAGCCCCATACCGTGTACGTACTTTGCGTACAAATGCCGCGCTGGCCGTACAAAGTACATGCAGTGCGTACACACCCAAAGACACGCCGTGAGCACTCTGCAGCTACAGGTGACTGAAATACACTTATAACCTTAGCAGGGAAAAGAGACACGACACCAGATTGTATTTAAGATGCTGGGTTCCGACACACCAACATATAATTGCTGAAAGGGGGTTACAATAACAACAATACAATACAATATAAAAATGGCTACAGTCAATGGTACATACGTTTTGGTTTCGCCTGCGCTTCCCGGCCCGGTCCTCAGTCACCAAGGTAGATGACCTTCAGAGTCTCTGAGGGACCAGGCATGCAGCTGGCTTTTTATACAATAGTCCAAAACCTAACACAATGGAAACTGTAATCTCTTTGTCCATTGGACACAGGGATGGTCATTTACAGTACAGGAGAGGTCATAGGTCGGTTTGAATAGGTGGGCGATGTCTGTTCCAGGTGCACTTGCAGATGGTCTCCCCTGGGTTCCCGCCGCATACCAAATGTACAGTAAATACAGTTCATATTTATATATTGCTCCTGCGCATAACTATGCGCAGGAGCGTGCGATCTTCTGCAAACCAACACCGGAATATTGCCCTTAGTATACCCTACAGCTGGATATCAAACACCACCTTATAACCTAGTTCTGTCTCCTCCTATCCTGTAAAGGTGAATCCCTTTGTTATGATACCATTTAAACTAGTGTAACTTGCTGGTGTGGTGCAGGGAGACTATGTGTACATTGTGCACTATTTGGATTAAATATGGAATGAGTTTTTATGGCTTTTCCATGCGATTACAAACACTACCGTAATTACTCATACCACGCGCTAATATGCAGGACCATGGGAGCGACCATACGCAAATTGCAAATGTGTGCACGCACGGCAGAACAAGTACGCGCACGGAGGCCATCTGTGTGTAGTTTGTACGTGATGTGTGTACTGCAATATTTTTCGACTTCGACATAACTATACTGCTTGGGTATCTTCAGGGTATAGAAATGAAGATAAATATTTGGAACTTCAGAGGACATATTGCCATAGTTACTTTTTGTCTCCTCACCACCAAAGTGCTTGCAGTACCAGTGAACATGAAAGATCATCCCTGTTCTTCAAAGTTAAAATCTCTCTTTTTGACCATGGTTAATCCTGCGATCTTGATTATTTTGCTTTGGACATCTATCACTTATTTCACCCTTTGTCATTGTCCAGATTATCTTTAACTCCTTGACTGGTGCAGGCAGGAGTGTAGCCAGAACTTTGTGGGCCCTATAGCAACATTTTCAAGGAGCCCCTGTCCCAATGCTTCTAGAGAGACACTTCTCTGCGGCAGTTGTTAACGTTATGCCCCATAATAGTGCCCTAGTTCCTTTTTCTGAGCCATAGAATGCTCACATTGTGTCACGTTGCAGGGCTGTCAGTAAACATTATGCAGCACGGTACCCCCAATTCACATTATAATATACAGTGTCCCCAATACATATTATTCCACATTACAGCGCCCCAGTTCAGGTTATTCCACACTATAGTGCCTCCACGTCAAACTGTGCCACATTACAGTGCAAAAGTTTGTACTATGTAACATTATAGTGCCCTCAGATTCTTTTTATACTACATCACAATGAGCAGGTCCAGGGGCGTAACTCAATATATTGTAGGCACCAAGGCAAAAGTTTGTAAGGGCCCCTATGTACTATCCAATTGTGAAACGTGTATAACACATGTAACAGTGACAGGGAAGGTGGGCCCCTCAGCTCCAGGACCCATAGCATCTGCACTCCCTGCACATATGGTAGTAGGGAAGCCAATCCCGGGCTATTGTTTTCAATCCCGGGTATCGGGATTGAAAAATGGGCAATCCCAGGATTCTCTGGATTGGCTTTTAAGTATGTGGCCGCCCCCTCGCCCCACACACAACCGTATACCACAGGCGGGCAGGCGGGATACTCCACAGCGTGTCTCTCTCCCCCAGCGGCAGCAATACAGCGTGACTTCATGCTGTGGAACCGGAAAGAGGAAGCCGGCCAGCATCTGAGCGTCTTGTGGACGCTCAACGCTGATCCCTCAATCCCCGGGATTGGACCTTCCAATCCTGGGATTGAATCCGGGACGATTTTGGCCCTAAATCCCGGGATCCCGCCGATCCTGGGATTGGCCTCCCTATATGGTAGCTATGCCCTTGGGTGCAGTGTATACAGATTCCATTTTGGTACTTACGTCTCACTAGTTTACTACTATTGGTTTTCTGGACTCTAGGTTTCATGTTGCTCACAGGAATTTTCAGTGACATGTGACTTACTTCTTTTTTTTTTTTTTTTTAGAACTCTTTAGTTTCATGAGGACGTATTCCTGTCCTTAAACATAGAAACAGAGAATTTGACGGCAGATAAGAACCACTTGGCCCATCTAGTCTGCCCCTTTTTTTTTATCCTGGTGGCAATCTCAACCCTTTTTGAACCTTAATTCTTTGTAAGGATATTCAGATGCCTATCCCAAGCATGTTTAAATTGCTCTACAGTCTTAGCCTCTACCACCTCTGATGGGAGGCTATTCCACTTATCCACTACCCTTTCTGTGAAGTAATTTTTCCTTAAATTTCCCCTGAACCTCCCCCCCCTCCAGTCTCAGTGTATGTCCTCGAGTTCTAATACTTCTCTTTCTTTGAAGAATGTTTCCCTCCTGAACTTTGTTAAGACCCTTGATATATTTGAAAGTTTCTATCATGTCCCCCCTTTCCCTTCTCTTCTCCAAACAATACATGTTAAGATCTTTTAGCCTTTCCGGGTAAGTTTTGTGATGTAGGCCATGCACCATTTTAGTTGCCCTTCTTTGTACACTCTCTAATGTATTTATATCTTTCTGGAGATATGGTCTCCAGAACTTGACACAGTATTCCAGATGGGGCTGCACCAATGACCTATACAGTGGCATTATCACTTCTTTTTTCCTGCTGATTCCTCTCCCTATGCAACCAAGCATCTGACTTACCTTTCTCTATGCTTTGTTGCATTGCTTTCCTGCCTTCAAGTCACTTGAAATAGTGACTCCTAAATCCCTTTCCTCCTCAGTAGTTTCCATTATAGTACCCTTGATACTATATTTAGCCTTTGGGTTTTTGAGACCCTAGTGCATGATTTTGCATTTTTTAGCATTAAACTGTAGTTGCCACGTTCTTGACCATTTCTCAAGCCTACCTAGGTCATCAATCATTTGTTTTAGCCCTCCCGGTGTGTCTACCCTGTTGCATATCTTTGTATCATCTGCAAAAAGGCATACCTTCCCTTCAATGCCATCTGCAATGTCCCCAACAAAGATATTAAAGAGAACTGGACCAAGTACAGATCCCTGGGGTACTCCACTGGTAACATTTCCCTCCATAGATTGCACTCCATTAACTACAACTGTCTGTTTCCTATCCTGGAACCAGGTTCTTATCTATTTAACTGTTTTATAATCCACCCCCACGCTTTCAAGTTTATTTAGCAGTCTGCGATGTGGGACAGTGTCAAATGCCTTACTAAGTCTATTATTTTCGTCAGAGTCAAAAAAGTCAATAAGATTTGTTTGGCATGATTTCCCACCAGTAAATCCATGCTGTTTTGGATTCTGTAAGTTGTTTGATTTAAGATATTCCACAACTCAGTCTTTTAATAGTTTTTCCATTACTTTCCCTACTACTGATGTAAGGTTTACTGGTCTGTAGTTATTTGCTTCTTCCTTGCTTCCACTTTTGTGCAGTGGAACTACATTTGCTTTTTTCCAGTCCTCTGGTATAGCACCTGTATTTAGTGACTGGTTATGTCATTCCGTTAAAGGTCCTTAACGATTAATACTTTGCATTTCACAATGGTTAGCAGATGCTTCCCTGTTCTCGCTATTGTTTACATTTTTAGGTTACCCCTGTGCACCAGTGTAATCCCTGGTGCATTGGTTGAGAAAATTAAGAAACTATGGTGATCTGACACACTTCTGTTCTAGCATGGCTACTATATTTGCTGTCTTGGCTGTATATCTGTTTTTACCTTTCTTGCAATATTGCTGACACCTTTGTTCACTCTGTTAATTGTGTTTCAGAATAAAAAAAATATATAATAATAATAATAATAATAATAAAAAAAAATTTAAAAAAAGTGACCTGTTAGGGGTCCATGCGGAGAATGTTTGGCCACCCCTGATCTAGAGGGGTAATTCTGGTTGAAAGCAGAATGTCATATTTAGGGGGTAGTTCAGAGTTGATCGCAGCAGCAAATTTGTTAGCAGTTGGGCAAAACCATGTGCACTGCAGGTGTAGCAGATATAACATTTGTAGAGAGTGTTAGATTTGGGTGGGTTATATTGTTTCTGTGCAGGGTAAATACTGGCTGCTTTATTTTTACACTACAATTTAGATTTCAGTTTGAACACCCCCACCCAAATCTAACTCTCTCTGCACATGAGATATCTGTCCCCACATGGTTTTGACCAACTGCTAGAAAATTTGCTGCTGCGATCAACTCTGAATTAGGCCCTTAATACCTTAGGCTAACACTAGTATCTGTACAGCTTCAAGTGGGAAGTTGCACTGCCCCCAATTTATCTTTCCACAGCTGCAACGGCGTCATTATTATCGGCACCTGCACCTGACCCATGAGAAATACAAGTTTTCCTCCACTATGCATGCAACATCTAGCTACATGCACACAACACTCCCATGACCCTCCCATGATTCCATGCAGCGTTACTAAGTTGCCACCCTGAAATGCCCATTTCAAGAGAACCTGGCAAGATCTGTCCGACTCAAAATCAGCCAAAGATGCACAATAATGTATACATTTGCCTCTGATTGTGGGCTAAAACACGCAGGGCCAGATTGAGGGTCACAAGGGCCTGGGGATGAAAATGTTTAAGGGCTTATTGTGAGAAGCGCAGGAGGCGTGACCAGTGGTGTGTGGCCAGTGCCACGTTGGGTGTGTACACCCTGCACTATTGGCCCCACTGTCTCCCTAAATATGGAAAAATATTTTAAAAATGCATCAATTTTAATACACATGAATTATGACCAACCATATGGTCAGCTGGTAGCCTGTCATCTTTATGCTGTCATGATGATGGGCCTATTTTATGTGGAGGCCTTTAGCAGTAGCTCCATTTGCCCCATTGTTAATCTGGTTCTGAAAACATGCTATTTGCAGCCATATAAGACGCTGCATCCGACTCAACATCAGACCAATTCTCAGAGTATTAGTGGCTGGCATTTTTTCATAAAAGTAGACACAAAATAATTTAAAACATATCTAATCTGGTCAATTAAATAACTATATTTAATAAACAATGAGGTGTTCAATGTGTTACCATCATTAACTGGCTGAAAACTGATATGCTAATCTTGTGAGATATTTTTTTCTGTTACTGCTGCCTTTCATCGGTCCTTTTTAAACATGAAAGAAAATAAATCATACATTTAGTTCATTCTCAGTGAATTATTGGAAAGCATGATTTTTGGGCACTTATATAGTGGTTACGCACACTTACTGGAGGTCGCAATGGTCTTGGAGAACAGGCAACTGCTGAAGTAACTGGCACCAGATCTTAGAATGTGCTAAATGCTCTGATTTCTGTAATGCAGGCATTTGGGGTGTTTAGAAAACTTTCATGACATTTTATTAGACACAACTTGTGGTCAGAAAATGTGTGTGTAACTGGTCTGTATTTAAAAAGAACAAAGGGACATTTTTAAAACAAGATGTGTGAAATGGTAAACTGTATTTAGCCATTTTTGTTTATGAGAAAAGCATTTTGGTAATACCAGCAGATGAAATCCAGACAGAGAATGTGGCAATATTGGGTTATGAGTAGAACTTTAAAAAGCATAAGATGAAAAAAGAATCTGTAATGTAAAGAGATCTGTACACAAGACACGGGGTCACCTCCTAAGGTTAGAGGAGAGGAAGTTTCATACCCAGCGAAGGAAGGGTTTTTCACAGTACGGGAGAAAGATATGGAATTTTCTGCCAGAGAAGGCTGTAATTGCTGACTCAGTTGATATGTTTAAGAAAGGGTTAGACGAATTTTTAGCTGAAAAAAGCATCCAGGGATATAACCTTTCATAATAATATATGGTAGTATATGGGTCAACAAAAGTAAATCTAGAGCATAGCAGGAGATCAAAATATAGGTTGAACTTGATAATGTCAATTATTACCATTAAACATAAAGCTATACACTATTACAGACTGAGTACGCTATTTGCATACTGAGTACCATAGGGGTACGTACTTAGCGTAACAGACGCTAGGCCGTGAGTGCGACGCACGAGCGACACGTACGCTCACGAATTCACGCTCCGTATCAAGCACGCTATAGGCGTACCGAGTACCGTACTGCTACGCTATTGGCGTAGCGGACGCTGCGCCGTGAGAGTGAGACACGAGCGGCGCAGACGCTCACAGAATGATACGCAGTAAACCTTATTAATAAAACACAGTAAGAATATGCTTATTCTCTAAACCTTAGTAGTCAGATACTACAATGATGTAACACTTAAAAACCTTAACAATGTGTATGCTGTTTGAGCGATTGAGACGCTAAGAAAAGCCCTTTGCAGTAAACAGTGAAAACACAAGACCTGGTTTGGATTTTAAAAACCACAGCAGCTCTAACACCGCCGTGGATGGTTTAGAGAAAAAGGGAACACACAATACAAGTTATACACTACAAACTAACATGGAAATCTAAACAGAATAACAGAATAATACATACAATAGCGAACAATCGCAAACAAGAGCGAACAGAATGAGAATATAAATGGCGAACACAATGGCTAACAAAATGGCCACAGAGAATAATACATACGTGGGGATGATTCGCATGCGCGACCTGGATCCAGTCCTCAGCATTCAGGGAGAAAGCTTTCAGAGAGAGAGGCTGGCCAGGCAATGGTGGTCTTTATATAGCACAACATACATTCACAATACAATGGTACCTTGTATCTCATTGTTCATTGGACACAGGGATGTGTTTATACATTATAGCAAAGGTCATAGGTGGATTTGAACAGGTGGGCTGTGTCTTTCCCCAACTGCTCTGGTGGGAGGTATCCTCAGGATTCCCGCCGCATGTGTAATTTACAGCAAATACAGTTAATGTTCATAAACTACATTTGTACATAACTATACGCAGGAGCGAGCGATCCTTTCCTAACTAGCATCGGAATGTTACCCTTAAAATACCCTACAGCTGGATACTAGACACCACCTTTCAACCTTTGTCTGACCCTTCCTATCATGTAAAGAGGAATCTCTCTGTCCAGGAACAGTTTAAACTAAACATACTCGCTGACATTGTCTAGGGGAATATTCACTACAAAACACACTATATGGGTTAAATATGCTACGATCGAGTCGCACGCTAGACGCTTACAAACTCTACCGTAAATACGCATACCACACGCGTGATCGCCGGAGCGATCTTTACGCAAATTGCAGATATGTGCACGCACGGCAGAGCGTGTGCACGCGCAGCGGGCATGTGCATGAGGGGTTAGTACAAGGCATATGCATCATGATATTTTTCGACTTTGACAGTCCACCCTTTGGCAGTCAACAATAACTGCCACTATCTAAACAATTTAAGCAGAAAAATATATAATACCGTGAAATACCTATATATGATTGGGTGTAGGGAGGAGAGGAGAAGGTGGGAAATGTATGACCTAGTGGGATAGTAAAAGCATGTATGTATGAAATTCATGTCTGAGAGGTCATGTATCATCGTGCCGTACATGTTCTAAAATAAGCTTCGAGGTATTGCGAAGTATACATTGAATCCTTCTTATCCCGTATTAAGGGTCTTTAAGTGGGCTAACAAACTCTACCGAGCTCTTTTCGGCTTTTAGTTCCAACAAATGGGGTGCACATTAGTTGATGATACATGAAGGGGGAAAATATGTGAGTGCTAATATATGTACCTATATTACCTGTCGACTATGTGTGTCACTACCTGAAGATCGTAGAGATGAAGATAAGAAACATGCATTATAAATGCATTCTTATGATAATGTATGTGATTGTCCATGGATGTCTGTTGAAGTCTTGTTGATGTCTTGTCCGGATTGCTGTATCTTTGCTGTAAGTGGCAAGCAAAGTTTTTTCAAGTGTCCATAGAAAGTTAAAGTCTCTAAAAGTTTGTCAAATGTCTGTGAAAAAGTTCATCAATGGTCTGTATAAAAGGTCATCAAAATCTTCTTACGAGTGGATGTCTTTTTACCTTGGAGGAAAAGCAAAGGAGAAACGGGTGAAAGAAACGGACCGTGGAATCACATCTTATCACAACATTGTCTCGATTGATGGGTCATAAATTAAACCAGTTGTTGTAACACTGCCCTCGCTCCTTAAACTCATCAATTTGGTACTGCGTTTGCAATTCATTATAATCCGAACACATCTGAATATCACTCCAATCATTATGACAACTCCTAGGATACATAAGACAAGTTTCCCTACATTAACGATACCATTTTGAGCCCATTCTCCTAAACCTGAGAACCAGTTGCAAGGGTTCAACCATGAAACCCAGCCGGTCAGTTCATTACTCACAGCAGTAAGGGTAAGGTTGTGTCTCCTTCGGAACTCCCACTTCAATTGCAAGATATCGTCCATCTTTTGATCTATGACCTCGGTTGGGTCATCAGTGCTGTTTGTGATATATGTACAGCACTTCACACCATACTGAGTTGCTAGGGTGACACAATACCCGCCTGTCACCGCTGTGATGTAATTGAGAACCATCCTGTGCTGGATCAGTTCCGTTTTGTAAGCTTGCAATTCTCTCCCAGTATACCTGAAGGTGTCATCATACATCTCGGTGATATTGTCTATCAGGTTCGCTAGCGCAGTTATATACCTAAAATTTATAACTCCTCTGGCGGTACGGGTGATATCTAGCGCGACTAGGAATTGAATCCCGGTGGATTCGTGGATCAAATCAGAGGCTGCATGCTCTGTCCTATCTATAAGGTGTCTCTTAACCATGTGTTCGTAGTGAGTGTGAGTGTAAGGAGCTTGAGCATTGCGGTGAACGTCTTTCATTTTATCATGGGTAATGGTCATTACTTCTGGCAACACTCTTCCAATGTAACACAACCCCTCTGAGTTTGGGGCAAGCCACTTATACGCCTTCCTCCCACATATGAAATATGCATCATCGGGGAGGACATATGGGACAGAATATGACATCACCATATTACAAACCTTCCAGGTGAAAAATCCTATCCCTAACTCTCTCATTTGTCTAGTACACGTATCAGGCTGTATGATATGCGCACAGTATCCTGGTGATACTTCTCCAACTCGCATGGTCCTACTTCCTAGAGTGTACCTATACTGAAAATATCTCCCATCGTTGGCTATTTGGCGTATAAGCTCTGAGTCTATGGGCATTCTATCGGCTCTGTGTGAGAATGTCATGGTTTGGTTGTTCCATGTCACTTCCCAATTTCCCGGCTTTCGGGGATTGGAAATGTTAAAACATATTAAGGACCTATCCACATGATATTGGTGGAGCTTCAAACTAGGAGGCTTAGAAATATTAAATTTCTTGTCCACCGGTCTCCCACCCCTTAATTCAAGTACCTCATCTATCGTTAAAGCGTATGGCACTAGTCCTGACTTTCTATGACCTTGAGGTACTTGTGAGCACACCCAACATTCCGTTTGGTTTAAAACCTTACCCACTAATGAGTGATAGTCACTCAATGGATGACGGTCCATGTTGATATTAAGGCTGGACTGACATCTCTGGATGCACCCGTCCTCAACTATGTTTTCACAATTCCTACAGATACAATTCTCTTCAGCTAACAATCCTTCGCAATGTCTCTTAGTGTCATGTGATAAAGCTAAATATTTATCTTATAACATTCACTATATATTGGTAAGAGACTCAGTACGCAATGGGCGTACGGGGTACCGTAAGGGTACGCACATAGCGTAGCAGACGCTAGGCCGTGGTCGAGACGCACGAGCGACACGTTCGCTCACGGCTTACGCTGGGTATCGAGCACGCTACAGGCGGTCCGAGTACCGTAATGCTACGCTACTAGCGTAGCGGACGCCGTGCCCACAAGAGGAACACGAGCGGCGCAGACGCTCACAGGATGACACACAGTAAACCTTGTATGCAACACAATGAAAGGGTATGCTTATGCTGTAAACCTTATTACTGTAATATTACCACAATGCAACGCTGATTAACCCTTATCATATGAAAGCTGTTGGAGCGATTAAGACGCTCCGAATACCCTCAGCAATGTAATAAACACATAATACCTTGCTAAGGCACCAAAACCTTTACTAACGAGATTTAGTTATATCAAAAGGGAAAATACAGTTAACATCTTATACACTACAGGCTAACATCAATATCTAACAGAATAACTACACATAAATATACAATAGCGGCACAATCGCAAACAATAACATACAATGAGAGTGAGTAAAAGAGAGAACGTGGCAAAATACAGTCAGAGAATAAGGGTGGTCACAGAGAGAAACTTACACACATGGGAATGAATCGCAGGCGCAATCTGGAAATCCAGCTCTCAGTTAATCAGTGATGAAAACCTTGTGGAGAGTAGAGTCTTGTGTCCCCAAGCCTATTGCAAACTATATTTATTTACTAGCTCAAGACATACTACAATAGATACTGTGTGCCCTCTTTCCATTGGTTAGGGGGTGGGACATGTACTGCACCTGGGATCATTGGTTAGTTCAAGAAGTGGGCGATGGCTAGGACTAGTTAGTATTCTAAATTCCTCTTTGTCTTGTTATATTGAGGAAAGCTATTGTTTGGATCTTCCAAACAAACTCTGTCTCTGGGCTTTGTTTACCCCACCATCACCCTCCTTCGGTTGAGACAATGACACCTCAGCACTCATTCATCTGGAGAGAAACCTGGACCTATTCATAAACAAAGGTGTAAGCCCTCTTCATAGAATCTCAAAGCTTAGTGTAAATAAGGCTATTGTTTTCAGTCTGTGGGAAAGAAGTGACTGAATTCCATTCACCCACCCTGCATTTATGTGTAATTTATTCGGAATGCAATTAATCTTATTTTCTATTTCTGTGCATAACCATGAGCAGGAACTATGCGAGTCCCTCCCAATTATCATAGGCACAACATCCCTTCAATACCCCACAGCTGGACACCATACACTACCCTCCAACCTTTGTCTGAGCCCTCCCAACATGCAAAGAGGAATCTCTCAGGTCCAAGAGCTGTTTTAAACTTACCATACTTGCTGACATTATGAAGGGGAATATTAACTATAAAACGCATTATATTGGTTAAATATGTAGCGATCGAGTCGCTCGCTAGTCGCACACAAACACCGCCCTAAATACCCATCTCCATGCGCAGGCGACGTCAGAGCGTCCCCTACGCAACCTGAGGGGATGCGTACGCACGGGGGAGTCGGTGCGCGAGCAGCGGGCACGTGCATTGGGGTTAGTACAAGGCATCATAGGTCGCTATATTTTTCGACTTTGACACGACTACCAGATCGTTTTCTGATACTCGCCTTTGCTCGGTGATTGTGTTGCTCTTGGAATTCTACGAATCCATCCTTGTCATCAGAACCCATTCCAGATCCCTTCTCGACCTCTCTGGTACTCTCACCGAAATAGATTGCTCTGGTCAACAACAGGGTCAACAGGAAAACTTGGAATGCAGTCTCTTGGGGTAAGTCTATCTTGCAGGAGGAGAAAGAAAAAGTGGTAATGGGAGGTAAAGAAAATAATTAGAAGGGGGAAAGAAAACTGGCACGACAACCGCCTCTGATCTTGTAGTTCTCTGTGCTCAGGTGCCGTGACAACAGTCCTGCCTCTCAACCTTCCCGAAACAGACACTCCAGTGATATGAAAAAGCTGTGCACAACAGTGAAACGCGTCAGCCTTGCCTCTCTCTGGTCTAAGGGATTCTGTGGACTCTGATTCTATTTATCATCCATTGGCTAACTTCAGGTCACTTTTGGTCCAAGCTACAAAGGTTAAAGGGGACTCCGTTGAACGTGCTGCACATCATTACCAACTTGGTGCCATCTTGCTACAAAAGGCCTAACACGAGGAGGATCTTTCCCTTTACAAATACCTTGGGGACTGGTAAATATATGCACAATACCATCTAGGACCACTTCCATCGGTCCGTGACCATACATATTTATATGGACTGTAGCCCACAGAACTGTATACGCTTATATAAAAAATCCCTGATATTTGATCTTGGAGAGAGGATATTATATGAACGCTGCATGTCTTACGATCTTATTGTTATTATTGTTTTTTAGAATGCTTATGCGAAATCCAGCCTTGTGAAGCTGGGGGTACGAATGAATATATACATACATATGTATAATTTTTAATCAGAATTATTTCTGTGAATAAATTAGGTTTTTAGATTACCCTGTTTTTCTCAATATAATACACACTATTCAGTTAGCGCTGTTTGCTAGTTGTTTTTCTGTGTTTATATATTATTGTGGGGAGTGACTACCCCATAAAAACAGCTGCTAGGAAAACCTTCTCTGAGTAGCGCCTGTTTAGATATATGTTTATATATCTTTTTTTCCACTCCAGTGATATGGTTCCTCCACACTCTGCTCTTTGTCACGGGCTTTCTCTGGGTCAGCGACCTTCTTACAGTGGGACGAGTGGACCCAAGTCTCTCTTTCGGCAACCTTCAATGCTGTCGTGCTGGTTAGTAAGACTTGGTACGGTCCTTCCCACCGGTCAATCAGGCAACCTGAGCGTAGAAAATTTCGAATCATTACATAATCCCCAGGTTCAATGTCATGACAATTACTGTCTGGCAGATCAGGAATCACTAGCTTTAGATTGCTCTTTTGATTCCTCAACTGCTTGCTCATCTTAACCAAATACTTTACAGTTACTTCATTGTTACATTTCAAATCATCCTGGGGGTCAATCATTACATGGGGTTGTCGACCAAAAAGAATCTCAAAGGGTGACAGGTTAAGAGGGGACCTGGGAGTGGTTCTGATGCTGTACAATACAAGTGGCAAAGCTTCTGGCCACAACAATCCAGTTTCAGCCATTACTTTGCTCAACTTGTTCTTAATAGTGCTGTTTACTCTTTCCACTTTCGCACTCGCCTGTGGGCGGTACGGATTATGCAGCTTACTATCAATTCCCATTAATTTGCACATTACCTGAAAGACTTCACCTGTAAAATGGGTACCGCTATCACTTTCAATTATCCTAGGGATACCATACCTGCACACAAATTCCTGCACAATTTTCTTTGCAGTAAACGTAGCAGTATTTGTGGCAGCGGGGAACGCTTCAACCCAATTTGAAAACAGATCAATACAAACCAATACATACTTTAAATTTCTACAAGGTGGCAATTGTATGAAATAAATTTGTATTACCTGAAAAGGGCCGTCCGTTGGCGGGATATGGGATGGTTCAGTTGGTATTGCCTTTCCAATATTCTTCCTCAAGCAGGTGAGGCATGTCATTGCTCTCTTACCTGCATGGGAAGAAAATCCTGGTGTGCACCAGTAGGCTCTTACCAACTTGCACATACCTTCTTTGCCTAGATGAGTCAGACCATGTGCCGCCTCAGCTAAACTTGGAAGGTGTGCTCTGGGTGCCACTAGCTTACCCTGTCCATCTGTCCAGAGTCCTGAGGACTCCTGGCCATATCCTTTTGACCTCCAGACTGCCTTTTCCTGTGGGGAACACAAATTTTGCATTTCACTCAATTTCTGTGTGTTGACGGTATTGAATACCATCAGTTGTGTGATGTCTGTCTGTATGGGGGTACTGGCTGCTGATTTAGCAGCTTCGTCTGCCCGGCTGTTACCAAGTGACACTGGGTCTTGGCTGTACGTGTGGGCTTTACACTTGATAACAGTCACTCTGTCAGGTTCCTGTATCGCTGCTAGAAGTCTTTTGATGTGGGTCGCATGCGCCACGGGTGTGCCAGCTGCCGTCATGAAATTTCTGAGGCGCAATAGGGCCCCGAAATCATGCACTACTCCAAAGGCATACCTAGAATCTGTGTAAATATTGGCTGACTTACCCTTAGCCAATTCACACGCTCTGGTTAGGGCGACCAGCTCAGCAACTTGTGCTGAGTGAGGTGGGCCCAGGGGTTCCGCTTCTATGGTGCCTTTGTCATCTACGACTGCGTATCCAGTACACAAGTCTCCCGAGTCCGTCTGTCTGTGGCAACTACCGTCAGTGTAAAAAGTAAAATCTACACCTTCCAGTGGGTTGTCACTGATGTCGGGCCTTGCAGTGAAATTTTGGGTCAAATATTCCATACAATCATGTGTGTCAGTGTCTGTACTAAATCCTCCTTCACCATCACTCTCATCCCCCACCCTTTGTGCCTGTCCAGGCACACCTGGGAGGTACATTGCAGGATTTAGTGCGCTGCATCTCCTTATGGTGATGTTTACAGGGGCCATTAGTGCTAATTCCCACCTTGTAAACCGTGCAGATGAGACGTGTCTGGTTTGGGCAGAATTCAGTAAGGCTGACACTGCATGAGGTGTATGGATGGTCAGGTTGTGTCCTAGCACTACATCTTCGCTTTTACTCACTAGCAATGCTATCGCTGCAACACTTCGCAAGCATGTGGGGAGAGATCATGCTACGGTGTCTAGCTGAGCGATGTAGTAGGCTACCGGCCTGCTGGCATCACCATGTTTCTGGGTTAAAACACCTGCCGCACACCCAGCACTTTCCGTACCGTACAGTTCAAAGGGTTTCCCATAATCTGGCATACCTAATGCTGGTGCCTGCGATAGGCACTGTTTGAGTCTCTCAAATGCCAGTTCGGACTCATCTGTGTGCGAAATCCGATCTGGTTTGTTTGATGAGACCATCTCTTGTAAAGGTAAGGCCAGTATGGAAAACCCTGGGATCCAGTTGCGGCAGTACCCACACATTCCTAGGAAAGTGCGAATCTGTTGCTGGGTTTGTGGCAGAGTCATGTCGCGAATCGCCTGTATTCTATCAGCGGTAAGGTGTCTCAGTCCTTGTGTCAAGCAATGTCCCAAATATTTTACCTTGGTCTGGCATAACTGCAACTTATCCTTTGAAACCTTGTGTCCCGTATTAGAAAGATGAAACAAAAGCTGTTTCGTGTCTCTCAAGGACGCTTCGAGTGAATCAGAACACAGCAGTAAGTCATCTACATACTGTATTAATACTGATCCGCTCTCAGGTTGAAAGGATTGTAAACAATCATGCAAAGCCTGTGAGAAAATACTTGGGCTGTCAATGAAACCTTGTGGTAAACGAGTCCAGGTGTACTGTACTCCTCTGTATGTAAATGCAAACAAATATTGGCTATCAGGGTGCAGAGGAACAGAAAAGAAAGCGGAGCAGAGGTCAATCACAGTGAAAAATTTCGCAGTGGGAGGGATTTGCATAAGGATGACAGCTGGATTTGGCACTACGGGGAATTGGCTCTCAACTATTTTGTTGATCCCCCTTAGATCCTGCACTAGCCTGTAACCCCTCCCCCCACTCTTTTTCACAGGGAAGATGGGACTATTGGCAGTGCTGGACGTCCTAACCAGAATGCCCTGTTGTAGCAAGCGCTCTATGACTGGGTAAACTCCTAACTCCACCTCTGGCTTCAGAGGATACTGTGGGATTTTTGGAGCTATCCTACCATCTTTTACTTGAACTACTACAGGAGCTACATTTGCCATCAATCCAGTCTCTTGTCCATCCTTGGTCCAAAGTGACTCCGGTATTTGGGAGATAATTTCCTCTACCTTGGATGGACACCCGTCTGTAACAGCAGAGTGTGACATTAACCTGTGAGGGGAGTCTAACATATCCTGCACTTCCTGAGCATGATTCTCGGGTATATCTAAGAACACACCTCCAGGAGTACAATATATGACACACCCCATCTTACACAGTAAATCTCTCCCAAGTAGATTAGTCGGAGCCGATGCAGCTAGCAAAAAGGAATGCTTGGTCTGCAAAGGCCCTATCGTAATCTCTGCTGGTTTACTTAAAGGGTAGTGTTGTACTACTCCTGTTACTCCCATGGCTGGAATTGTTTTACCAGTAGTTTTCATACCCACTGTTGAATTTAACACTGACTTGATCCCATTTGCGTGCGTCATACTGTGTGTCATGTTCCGGTCTAGGGGGTCGATATACCTTATGTGGGTTTCTATAGGTGCAGTTTCGTGCAAAATGACCTTCCTTCTGACAGTTATAACATTTTACCACATACGACTTACCGACAGGGGTCTGGGGCTTAGGCTGAGGTGTCCTTGTTGTAAGGGCCTGTATACTTACTGCCATCAGCTAATCGCCCTGTGACTCCCTGTGTCTAATGATGTTCCGATCATGCCCGACAGCGGTCTCTCTCAAAGCAGCCACCGACATACCTCTCCAGTTAGGTTGAGTGGTTTGCACCCTAGTTCTCAACACTTCCTTTAACCCATCCATTAATACAGAAACCGCTACTTCCCTATGGTGCACATTTTCCTCAATGTCTACAACTCCAGTGTATCTAGCCATTTCCTCTAATGCCCTATGGAAATAGTCAGAAGCAGTTTCACCTTCTTTTTGTCTAATGGAGAAAATTTTGTTCCACTTGACAACAGTTGGGAAATATACTCCTAACTGCAGATTGATCTGATTAACATTTTCCTGATTGTATGCATCAGTGAGAGGTTTCTCTTCATCTAACTTACAATCAGAAATGAATTTCAAAGGGTCAATAGTAGAGGGCAAACATGTCCGCAGTACTGTCCGCCAATCTTTGTTAGTGGGTTCGGCGGCGTTACCTAGTTCTTTAATGAACCTTTGGCATGCGGCTAGATCTTTCCTGGGATCAGGAAATTCAGACATAATTGTCCTTAATTCTGTCCGGGACCAGGGACAATGCATCGCAATTTTACTGATGGGAGTGACTCCCTGAGCGTCAGTCTTTCCATTTAGGACTGCGATCACCCTGACAGGATTAAGTTCAATTACATCACTCTGTGTTTCTTCTACAATGTGAGGTGTAATTGTTTCCGCATAAGGGAGGTCATTCCGAGTCGTTCGCTCGCAAGCGGATTTTAGCAGATTTGCTCATGCTAAGCCGCCGCCTACTGGGAGTGAATCTTAGCATCTTAAAATTGCGAACGATGTATTCGCAATATTGCGATTACACACCTCGTAGCAGTTTCTGAGTAGCTCCAGACTTACTCGGCATCTGCGATCATTTCACTGCTTGTCGTTCCTGGTTTGACGTCACAAACACACCCAGCGTTCACCCAGACACTCCTCCGTTTCTCCGGCCACTCCTGCGTTTTTTCCGGAAACGGTAGCGTTTTTTCCCACACGCCCATAAAACGGCCTGTTTCCGCCCAGTAACACCCATTTCCTGTCAATCACATTACGATCGCCAGAACGATGAAAAAGCCGTGAGTAAAATTACTAAGTGCATAGCAAATTTACTTGGCGCAGTCGCAGTGCGAACATTGCGCATGCGCATTAAGCGGAAAATCGCTGCGATGCGAAGATTTTTACCGAGCGAACAACTCGGAATGAGGGCCAATGTACAGTTCCGTACTTACCCGTGGACACGACCTCACCTATCCCTCCACTAGGGGCCTTCGCTACTCCTCTTACTTGTTGTGCCGTGCCCACTGTAGTCTCTTGTATGGTGGCTGCTAAAGAGAGTGCCGATATCGTTGTGGGCTCATCTTCCTGGTCGCAGTCCTGAGGGAAGTTTAAGATGGGATACAACTTGCACGGGTTAGCATTAGCATCAATACACTTATCTACTTTACTCTTATCATTAATACATTTATTAAGTGCACTTTTATCATATACCAGTATGCCATTCTCTGTAGCCATTTTCCCTCCTGTCATGTATGGTGGTGGTGGTGCTGTTGCTATCAGTTTCCTGCTAGGGTTGGAACCAGCTGCTTGAGCTAATCCCCTTTGTATCTCACCTTCCTGTTGCCATAACTGTAAATAATCATAATGTCTAATCCGTTGCTTTCCGGATTTTATCAGACATATCCTTCTCCTTAAATTTTGCAAAACCTCAGGATTAAAACTGCCCACCCTAGGGAACTGTTCCCCATCGTTCACAGTCATACGTTCCCATTCATTGCACAAGACCACTGCGTGTGATCCATATTTCTCACACATTATGTACCTCGCCGACCCTTTGGGCCGACAAATATCAACGTGAACCCTTGTTGATCGTCCCCTACTTGAGCAACTGGCCCCCATTCTTTGCAGGTATTGCCTTCTCAGCGAACCCTTACAAAAACCAACTTACTCAGTGGTAAGGCGACGGTGAAAGTTCTCCGAGCGCTTTCACCCACTCACGCCCCTATTGGCCTATACACCAAGCCCTGTGCCCAGTGCCGGTAGTACCCAACCTCGGGATCTTTTGTAACCTCTATTGACTGAGAGCGTGTGGGAGTATGCTACCCCTCCCAGTAAATATCAGTTGTTGGAGATTTCCTGAGTGAACAGCGAAACTCCCTTAAAATAAAAAAAACCTACACAAATCACAATTAGCGTCTATGATCCCTCAGCAAATTTAGTGGGTATCAAGGTGAACTAACTAATGTACACAGTAGCGTGCGGTCCAGTCGCACTGCGTATAAGTAACTATTACTTATCCGCCGAACGACCAGCGGAATCGATTGTTTAGGCTGCGAAACCTCAGCCGGAGCGTATTCTCAAAACGGGCCTATATGGGTACTACGAAAACCCACGGGGCTGCGCTCACTACTCCTGACCTTTCAAAGTCAGGGTTTTCAGAACTTCGCTAGTTACTTTAAACGGATTTCTGACTTCGCCGACCTTTTGGTCTGCTGTAATACTAATTGCTCCTTTATACCTTATACAATGTTAACGTGAGAAAGCCACTCCCACGCCACCAAGTGTCCACTCACCTGATGTGGTCTCCGACGGGATCCCGAATTATGGGTTCACAAAACCTTTATTTTCACACTCACTCCTGCTTACTCATATACACTTTGATTTTTCTGTACAGAAAATTACTTTCATTCAGGTGAAACAGGCTAATCCCAGAGGTGATACAATAAGAGAAGGATCTTTTAAACTAAAATTTTGGAAACTGAACAAATTTATGCTATTATCGCGTGGCTTCCGTATCTACTAGAGATGAGCGGCGGAAATTTTTCGGGTTTTGTGTTTTGGTTTTGGGTCCGGTTCCGCGGCCGTGTTTTGGGTTCGACCGCGTTTTGGCAAAACCTCACCGAATTTTTTTTGTCGGATTCGGGTGTGTTTTGGATTCGGGTGTTTTTTTAAAAAACACTAAAAAACAGCTTAAATCATAGAATTTGGGGGTCATTTTGATCCCAAAGTATTATTAACCTCAAAAACCATAATTTACACTCATTTTCAGTCTATTCTGAATACCTCACACCTCACAATATTATTTTTAGTCCTAAAATTTGCACCTAGGTCGCTGGATGACTAAGCTAAGCGACCCTAGTGGCCGACACAAACACCGGGCCCATCTAGGAGTGGCACTGCAGTGTCACGCAGGATGGCCCTTCCAAAAAACCCTCCCCAAACAGCACATGACGCAAAGAAAAAAAGAGGCGCAATGAGGTAGCTGTGTAAGATAAGCGACCCTAGTGGCCGACACAAACACCGGGCCCATCTAGGAGTGGCACTGCAGTGTCACGCAGGATGTCCCTTCCAAAAAACCCTCCCCAAACAGCACATGACGCAAAGAAAAAAAGAGGCGCAATGAGGTAGCTGTGTGAGTAAGATAAGCGACCCTAGTGGCCGACACAAACACCGGGCCCATCTAGGAGTGGCACTGCAGTGTCACGCAGGATGGCCCTTCCAAAAAACCCTCCCCAAACAGCACATGACGCAAAGAAAAAAAGAGGCGCAATGAGGTAGCTGTGTGAGTAAGATAAGCGACCCTAGTGGCCGACACAAACACCGGGCCCATCTAGGAGTGGCACTGCAGTGTCACGCAGGATGGCCCTTCCAAAAAACCCTCCCCAAACAGCACATGACGCAAAGAAAAAAAGAGGCGCAATGAGGTAGCTGTGTGAGTAAGATAAGCGACCCTAGTGGCCGACACAAACACCGGGCCCATCTAGGAGTGGCACTGCAGTGTCACGCAGGATGGCCCTTCCAAAAAACCCTCCCCGAAACAGCACATGACGCAAAGAAAAAAAGAGGCGCAATGAGGTAGCTGTGTGAGTAAGATAAGCGACCCTAGTGGCCGACACAAACACCGGGCCCATCTAGGAGTGGCACTGCAGTGTCACGCAGGATGGCCCTTCCAAAAAACATTCCACAAACAGCACATGACGCAAAGAAAAATTAAAGAAAAAAGAGGTGCAAGATGGAATTGTCCTTGGGCCCTCCCACCCACCCTTATGTTGTATAAACAGGACATGCACACTTTAACCAACCCATCATTTCAGTGACAGGGTCTGCCACACGACTGTGACTGAAATGACGGGTTGGTTTGGACCCCCACCAAAAAAGAAGCAATTAATCTCTCCTTGCACAAACTGGCTCTACAGAGGCAAGATGTCCACCTCATCATCATCCTCCGATATATCACCGTGTACATCCCCCTCCTCACAGATTATCAATTCGTCCCCACTGGAATCCACCATCTCAGCTCCCTGTGTACTTTGTGGAGGCAATTGCTGCTGGTCAATGTCTCCACGGAGGAATTGATTATAATTCATTTTAATGAACATCATCTTCTCCACATTTTCTGGATGTAACCTCGTACGCCGATTGCTGACAAGGTGAGCGGCGGCACTAAACACTCTTTCGGAGTACACGCTTGTGGGAGGATAACTTAGGTAGAATAAAGCCAGTTTGTGCAAGGGCCTCCAAATTGCCTCTTTTTCCTGCCAGTATAAGTACGGACTGTGTGACGTGCCTACTTGGATGCGGTCACTCATATAATCCTCCACCATTCTTTCAATGGTGAGAGAATCATATGCAGTGACAGTAGACGACATGTCCGTAATCGTTGTCAGGTCCTTCAGTCCGGACCAGATGTCAGCATCAGCAGTCGCTCCAGACTGCCCTGCATCACCGCCAGCGGGTGGGCTCGGAATTCTGAGCCTTTTCCTCGCACCCCCAGTTGCGGGAGAATGTGAAGGAGGAGATGTTGACAGGTCGCGTTCCGCTTGACTTGACAATTTTCTCACCAGCAGGTCTTTCAACCCCAGCAGACTTGTGTCTGCCGGAAAGAGAGATCCAAGGTAGGCTTTAAATCTAGGATCGAGCACGGTGGCCAAAATGTAGTGCTCTGATTTCAACAGATTGACCACCCGTGAATCCTTGTTAAGCGAATTAAGGGCTCCATCCACAAGTCCCACATGCCTAGCGGAATCGCTCCGTGTTAGCTCCTCCTTCAATGTCTCCAGCTTCTTCTGCAAAAGCCTGATGAGGGGAATGACCTGACTCAGGCTGGCAGTGTCTGAACGGACTTCACGTGTGGCAAGTTCAAAGGGCATCAGAACCTTGCACAACGTTGAAATCATTCTCCACTGCGCTTGAGACAGGTGCATTCCACCTCCTATATCGTGCTCAATTGTATAGGCTTGAATGGCCTTTTGCTGCTCCTCCAACCTCTGAAGCATATAGAGGGTTGAATTCCACCTCGTTACCACTTCTTGCTTCAGATGATGGCAGGGCAGGTTCAGTAGTTTTTGGTGGTGCTCCAGTCTTCTGTACGTGGTGCCTGTACGCCGAAAGTGTCCCGCAATTCTTCTGGCCACCGACAGCATCTCTTGCACGCCCCTGTCGTTTTTTAAATAATTCTGCACCACCAAATTCAAGGTATGTGCAAAACATGGGACGTGCTGGAATTTGCCCATATTTAATGCACACACAATATTGCTGGCGTTGTCCGATGCCACAAATCCACAGGAGAGTCCAATTGGGGTAAGCCATTCCGCGATGATCTTCCTCAGTTGCCGTAAGAGGTTTTCAGCTGTGTGCGTATTCTGGAAACCGGTGATACAAAGCGTAGCCTGCCTAGGAAAGAGTTGGCATTTGCGAGATGCTGCTACTGGTGCCGCCGCTGCTGTTCTTGCGGCGGGAGTCCATACATCTACCCAGTGGGCTGTCACAGTCATATAGTCCTGACCCTGCCCTGCTCCACTTGTCCACATGTCCGTGGTTAAGTGGACATTGGGTACAGCTGCATTTTTTAGGACACTGGTGACTCTTTTTCTGAGGTCTGTGTACATTTTCGGTATCGCCTGCCTAGAGAAATGGAACCTAGATGGTATTTGGTACCGGGGACACAGTACCTCCAACAAGTCTCTAGTTGGCTCTGCAGTAATGATGGATACCGGAACCACGTTTCTCACCACCCAGGATGCCAAGGCCTCAGTTATCCGCTTTGCAGTAGGATGACTGCTGTGATATTTCATCTTCCTCGCAAAGGACTGTTGGACAGTCAATTGCTTGGTGGAAGTAGTAAAAGTGGTCTTACGACTTCCCCTCTGGGATGACCATCGACTCCCAGCAGCAACAACAGCAGCGCCAGCAGCAGTAGGCGTTACACGCAAGGATGCATCGGAGGAATCCCAGGCAGGAGAGGAATTGTCAGAATTGCCAGTGACATGGCCTGCAGGACTATTGGCATTCCTGGGGAAGGAGGAAATTGACACTGAGGGAGTTGGTGGGGTGGTTTGCGTGAGCTTGGTTACAAGAGGAAGGGATTTACTGGTCAGTGGACTGCTTCCGCTGTCACCCAAAGTTTTTGAACTTGTCACTGACTTATTATGAATGCGCTGCAGGTGACGTATAAGGGAGGATGTTCCGAGGTGGTTAACGTCCTTACCCCTACTTATTACAGCTTGACAAAGGCAACACACGGCTTGACACCTGTTGTCCGCATTTCTGTTGAAATACTTCCACACCGAAGAGCTGATTTTTTTGGTATTTTCACCAGGCATGTCAGTGGCCATATTCCTCCCACGGACAACAGGTGTCTCCCCGGGTGCCTGACTTAAACAAACCACCTCACCATCAGAATCCTCCTGGTCAATTTCCTCCCCAGCGCCAGCAACACCCATATCCTCCTCATCCTGGTGTACTTCAACACTGACATCTTCAATCTGACTATCAGGAACTGGACTGCGGGTGCTCCTTCCAGCACTTGCAGGGGGCGTGCAAATGGTGGAAGGCGCATGCTCTTCACGTCCAGTGTTGGGAAGGTCAGGCATCGCAACCGACACAATTGGAGTCGGACTCTCCTTGTGGATTTGGGATTTCGAAGAACGCACAGTTCTTTGCGGTGCTACTGCTTTTGCCAGCTTGAGTCTTTTCATTTTTCTAGCGAGAGGCTGAGTGCTTCCATCCTCATGTGAAGCTGAACCACTAGCCATGAACATAGGCCAGGGCCTCAGCCGTTCCTTGCCACTCCGTGTGGTAAATGGCATATTGGCAAGTTTACGCTTCTCCTCCGACAATTTTATTTTAGGTTTTGGAGTCCTTTTTTTACTGATATTTGGTGTTTTGGATTTGACATGCTCTGTACTATGACATTGGGCATCGGCCTTGGCAGACGACGTTGCTGGCATTTCATCGTCTCGGCCATGACTAGTGGCAGCAGCTTCAGCACGAGGTGGAAGTGGATCTTGATCTTTCCCTAATTTTGGAACCTCAACATTTTTGTTCTCCATATTTTAATAGGCACAACTAAAAGACACCTCAGGTAAACAATGGAGATGGATGGATACTAGTATACTTATGGATGGACTGCCGAGTGCCGACACAGAGGTAGCTACAGCCGTGGACTAACGTACTGTGTCTGCTGCTAATATAGACTGGATGATAATGATATGAAATCAATATATATATGTATGTATATATAATATCACTAGTACTGCAGCCGGACAGGTAGATAATATATTTATTAGGTAATGATGACTGATGACGGACCTGCTGGACACTGTCAGCTCAGCAGCACCGCAGACTGCTACAGTAAGCTACTATACTATAGTAGTATGTACAAAGAAGAAAGAAAAAAAAAAAAACCACGGGTAGGTGGTATACAATTATGGATGGACTGCCGAGTGCCGACACAGAGGTAGCTACAGCCGTGGACTACCGTACTGTGTCTGCTGCTAATATAGACTGGATGATAATGATATGAAATCAATATATATATGTATGTATATATAATATCACTAGTACTGCAGCCGGACAGGTAGATAATATATTTATTAGGTAATGATGACTGATGACGGACCTGCTGGGCACTGTCAGCTCAGCAGCACCGCAGACTGCTACAGTAAGCTACTATACTATAGTAGTATGTACAAAGAAGAAAGAAAAAAAAAAACCACGGGTAGGTGGTATACAATTATGGATGGACTGCCGAGTGCCGACACAGAGGTAGCTACAGCCGTGGACTAACGTACTGTGTCTGCTGCTAATATAGACTGGATGATAATGATATGAAATCAATATATATATGTATGTATATATAATATCACTAGTACTGCAGCCGGACAGGTAGATAATATATTTATTAGGTAATGATGACTGATGACGGACCTGCTGGACACTGTCAGCTCAGCAGCACCGCAGACTGCTACAGTAAGCTACTATACTATAGTAGTATGTACAAAGAAGAAAGAAAAAAAAAAAACCACGGGTAGGTGGTATACAATTATGGATGGACTGCCGAGTGCCGACACAGAGGTAGCTACAGCCGTGGACTAACGTACTGTGTCTGCTGCTAATATAGACTGGATGATAATGATATGAAATCAATATATATATATGTATGTATATATAATATCACTAGTACTGCAGCCGGACAGGTAGATAATATATTTATTAGGTAATGATGACTGATGACGGACCTGCTGGACACTGTCAGCTCAGCAGCACCGCAGACTGCTACAGTAAGCTACTATACTATAGTAGTATGTACAAAGAAGAAAAAAAAAAAAAACCACGGGTAGGTGGTATACAATTATGGATGGACTGCCGGGTGCCGACACAGAGGTAGCTACAGCCGTGGACTAACGTACTGTGTCTGCTGCTAATATAGAGTCTAGACTGGATGATAAATTATTGATAATGAGATGAAATCAATATAATATCACTAGTACTGCAGCCGGACAGGTACTATATATATTTATTATGTAATGACTGATGACGGACCTGCTGGACACTGTCAGGTCAGCAGCACCGCAGACTGCTACAGTAAGCTACTATAGTAGTATGTATAAAGAAGAATGAAAAAAAAAAAAACCACGGGTAGGTGGTATACAATATTATATATATATATATATATATATTATATACAATTATATATATATATATATATATATATATATATATATATATATATAAACTGGTGGTGATTGATTATTAAACTGGTGGTCAGGTCACTCACGTTGCAACTTGCAACTAGTACTCCGAGTCCTAAGCAGACAATCACAAAATATATTATTATACTGGTGGTCAGTGTGGTCACAACAATGGCAGTGTGGCACTGACTCTGGCAGCAAAAGTGTGCACTGTACGTTATATGTACTCCTGAGTCCTGCTCTCAGACTCTAACTGCTCCCCACTGTCAGTGTCTCCCCCACAAGTCAGATAATACAATACACTTACAGTCACACTATCTAATCTATATCACTTCAGCAAGTAGTATAGTAGTATAGTAGTACTCCTCCTAATAATGCTCCCCAAAATTACTACTACTGTGTCTCTCTCGTCTCTACTGTGTCTCTCTCTTCTCTAAACGGAGAGGACGCCAGCCACGTCCTCTCCCTATGACTCTCAATGCACGTGTGAAAATGGCGGCGACGCGCGGCTCCTTATATAGAATCCGAGTCTCGCGATAGAATCCGAGCCTCGCGAGAATCCGACAGCGGGATGATGACGTTCGGGCGCGCTCGGGTTAACCGAGCAAGGCGGGAAGATCCGAGTCGCTCGGACCCGTGAAAAAAAACATGAAGTTCGGGCGGGTTCGGATTCAGAGGAACCGAACCCGCTCATCTCTAGTATCTACTAGACTAAAACAATGCTATCGTGTGATTTGTATTCAGTGGGCGTATCCGTACGCACGTTGCGTAATATACGCCACGTGTGTAGGCCTTTGCGTTGCGTACGCAGTCTCACGCGCGGTCAGAGACACGTGTACACAGGCCGAATACGTCCGCAGTAACACAAACAACACACTTCTATAAAATGTAAACGATATTTAACTATAATCGCTTACCAAGCACCGCACAGTATCTCCTGTATAAACTTTTATAACTGGGTCAGGCTGCGTGTGTGCTTTACAATTACTCCCTTGAGTATTACCCTTTACTTTTAACTAAATAGCAACAAATTTCTCAGCACGTGATCAATGCTAATGGCAAACAAGAGGGTAGATATGCGAAAATACACAAATGAAAATACAGGTGTGTGCGTGTGTTACGTGTGCAGTTTGCACCAAACAGAAATTTAACAGATTTAAAAGACAATCGCTTAACGTTCTTACCTTTCGGATCCGGATCCCACCAGCATCCCTACAAACCAAGCGGAGCAGACGCTTATCTAATCAGCACTACTGTATCCCCGACCACCAAACGGCTAACAGGGGATACTACCTTCCCGCCCTTTGCTGATAGATAAAAGTCTGCCTTGTCCTGCTAGGCTGCGGATATGAGGAGGACCGGACGAGCCCTCAATTGATAATGTCAATTATTACCACACTATTACAGACTGAGTACGCTATTTGCGTACCGAGTACCGTAGGGGTACGTACCGTAGGGGTACGTACTTAGCGTAACAGACGCTAGGCCGTGGGCGCGACACACGAGCGACACGTACGCTCACGGATTCACGCTCCGTATCAAGCACGCTATAGGCGTACAGAGTACCGTACTGCTACGCTATTGGCATAGCGGACGCTGCGCTGTGAGAGTAAGACACGAGCGGCGCAGACGCTCACAGAATGATACGCAGTAAACCTTATTTCTCTGACGTCCTAGTGGATGCTGGGAACTCCGTAAGGACCATGGGGAATAGCGGCTCCGCAGGAGTCTGGGCACATCTAAAGAAAGCTTTAGGATCACCTGGTGTGCACTGGCTCCTCCCCCTATGACCCTCCTCCAAGCCTCAGTTAGATTTCTGTGCCCGACGAGAAGGGTGCACACTAGGGGCTCTCCTGAGCTCTTTGTGAAAGTTTTAGTTTAGGTTTATTATTTTCAGTGAGACCTGCTGGCAACAGGCTCACTGCATCGAGGGACTAAGGGGAGAAGAAGCGAACTCACCTGCGTGCAGAGTGGATTGGGCTTCTTGGCTACTGGACATTAGCTCCAGAGGGACGATCACAGGTTCAGCCTGGATGGGTCCCGGAGCCGCGCCGCCGGCCACCTTACAGAGCCAGAAGAGCGAAGAGGTCCGGAAAATCGGCGGCAGAAGACGATCCTGTCTTCAGATAAGGTAGCGCACAGCACCGCAGCTGTGCGCCATTGCTCTCAACATACTTCACACTCCAGTCACTGAGGGTGCAGGGCGCTGGGGGGGCAGCGCCCTGAGACGCAATAAATCAATAAAAACCTTATATGGCTAAAATAAATGCATCACATATAACTCCTGGGCTATATGGATGCATTTAACCCCTGCCAAAACATACAGAAAAACGGATGATAAGGACGCCGAGAAAGGGGCGGAGCCTATCTCCTCAGCACACTGGCGCCATTTTCCCTCACAGCTCAGTTGGAGGGAAGCTCCCTGGCTCTCCCCTGCAGTCACTACACTACAGAAAGGGGTTAAAAAAGAGAGGGGGGCACAAATTAGGCGCAGTATAAACAATACAGCAGCTATAAAGGGAAAAACACTTATATAAGGTTATCCCTGTATATATATATAGCGCTCTGGTGTGTGCTGGCAAACTCTCCCTCTGTCTCCCCAAAGGGCTAGTGGGTCCTGTCCTCTATCAGAGCATTCCCTGTGTGTGTGCTGTGTGTCGGTACGTTTGTGTCGACATGTATGAGGAGAAAAATGATGTGGAGACGGAGTAGAGTGTCTGTAATAGTGTTGTCACCCCCTAGGGGGTCGACACCTGAGTGGATGTACTGTTAAAATTGCGTGACAGTGTCAGCTTTGTATAAAAGACAGTGGTTGACATGGGACAGCCGGCTACTCAGCTTGTGCATGTCCAGACGTCTCATACAGGGGCTCTAAAGCGCCCGTTACCTCAGATACAGACGCCGACACGGATACTGACTCCTGTGTCGACGGTGAAGAGACAACCGTGATTTCCAATAGGGCCACACATTGCATGATTGAGGCAATGGAAAATGTTTACACTTTTCTGATAATATGAATACCACCAAAAAAGGGGTATTATGTTTGGTGAGGAAAAACTTCCTGTAGTTTTCCTGAATCTGAAAAATAAAATGAGGTGTGTGATGATGCGTGGGTTTCCCCCCGATAACAATTGATAATTTCTAAAAAGTTATTGGCAGTATACCTTTTCCCGCCAGAGGTTAGGGTGCGTTGGGAAACACCCCCTACAGGGGATAAGGCGCTCACACGCTTGTAAGAACAAGGGCTCTACCCTCTCTTGAGATGGCCGCCCTTAAGGATCCTGCTGATAAAAAGCAGGAGGGTATCCTAAAATGTATTTACACACATACTGGTGTTATACTGCGACCAGCAATCGCCTCAGCCTGGATGTGCAGTGCTGGGTTGGCGTGGTCGGATTCCCTGACTGGAAATATTGATATCCTAGATAAGGACAGTATATTATTGCCTATAGAGCAATTAAAAGATGCATTTCTATATATGCATGATGCACAGCGGAATATTTGCCGACTGGCATCAAGTATAAGTGCGTTGTATTCTACCAGTAAAGTGGTCAGGGATTCCAAACGGCATTTGGAAGTATTGCCTAAAAAAAGGGGATGTACCCTAGGTCGCCTCTCAAAATAAGACGCCGTATTATCAGGCGCAGTCCTGGTTGGCAAGCGGACAAAAGGGTTCCTCTTTTCTGCTCGTGACAGAGGGAGAGGAAAATGGCTGCAGAGATCAGCCAGTTCCCAGGAACAGAAACCCTTTTCCGCCTCTGCCAAGCCCTCAGTATGACGCTAGGGCTTTACAAGTTCAGGCACGGTGGGGGCCCGTTCTCAATGAATTTCAGTGCGCAGTGTGCTCACTCGCAAGTAGACCCCTGGATCCTTCAGGTAATATTTCAGGGGTACAAATTGGAATTCGAGACGTATTCCCCTCGCCGTTTCCAAAAGTCTGTTTTACCGACGTCTCCCGCTGACAGGGAGGCAGTTTTGGAAGCCATTCACAAGCTGTATTCCCAGCAGGTGATAATTAAGGTACCCCTCCTGCAACAGGGAACGGGGTATTATTCCACACTATTGTGGTACCGAAGCCAGACGGCTCGGTGAGACCGATTTTAAAATCTAAAATCTTTGAACACTTACATACAGAGGTTCAAATTCAAAATTGAGTCACTCAGAGCAGTGATTGCAAACCTGGAAGAAGGGGACTACATGATGTCTCGGGACATCAAGGATGCTTACCTTCATGTCAAAATTTACCCTTCTCACCAAGGGTATCTCAGGTTATGGTACAGAACTGTCACTATCAGTTCAGACGCTGCCGTAGGGATGGTCCACGGCACCCCGGGTCTTTACTGAGGTAATGACCGAAATGATGATATTCCTTCGAAGGAAGGGAATTTTAGTTATCCTTTACTTGGACGATTCCCTGATAAGGGTAAGATCCAGGGAACAGTTGGAGATCGGTGTAGCACTATCTCAGGTAGTGTTGCGGCAGCACGATTGGATTCTCAATATTCCAAAATCGCAGCTGGTTCCGACGACTTGTCTTCTGTTCCTAGGGATGATCCTGGACACAGTCCAGAAAGAAGGTGTTTCTCCCGGAGGAGAAAGCCAGGGAGTTATCCGAGCTAGTCAGGAACCTCCTAAAACCGAACCAAGTCTCAGTGCATCAATGCACAAGGGTTCTGGGTAAAAATGGTCGCTTCCTACGAAGCAATCCCATTCGGCAGATTCCACGCAAGACTTTCCAGTGGAACCTACTGGACAAATGGTCCGGGTCGCATCTTCAGATGCATCAGCGGATAACCCTGTCACCAGGGACAAGGGTATCCCTCCTGTGGTGGTTGCAGAGTGCTCATCTTCTAGAGGGCCGCAGATTCGGCATTCGGGACTGGGTCCTGGTGACCACGGATGCCAGCCTGCGAGGCTGGGGAGCAGTCACACAGGGAAGGAATATCCAGGGCTTATGGTCAAGCCTGGAGACATCACTTCACATAAATATCCTGAAGCTAAGGGCCATTTACAATGCTCTAAGCTTAGCAAGACCTCTGCTTCAAGGTCAGCCGGTGTTGATCCAGTTGGACAACGTTACGGCAGTCACCCACGTAAACAGGGTGCCACAAGAAGCAGGAGGGCAATGGCAGAAGCTGTAAGGATTCTTCGCTGGGCGAAAAACCATGTGATAGCACTGTCAGCAGTTTTCATTCCGGGAGTGGACAACTGGGAAGCAGATTTCCTCAGCACGACCTCCACCCGGGAGAGTAGGGACTTCACCCAGAAGTCTTCCACATGATTATAAACCGTTGGGAAAAACTCGACAGGTATTGCGCCAGGTCAAGGGACCCTCAGGCAATAGCTGTAGATGCTCTGGTAACACCGTGGGTGTACCAATCAGTGTTTGGGTTCCCTCCTCTGCCTCTCATACCCAAGGTACTGAGATTGATAAGATGGAGAGGAGTAAGCACTATATTAGTGGCTCCGGATTGGCCAAGAAGGACTTGGTTACCGGAACTTCAAGAGATGCTCACGGAGGATCCGTGGCCTCTACCTCTAAGAAGGGACCTGCTCCAGCAAGGACCTTGTCTGTTCCAAGACTTACCGCGGCTGCGTTGACGGCATGGCGGTTGAACGCCGGATCCTGAAGGAAAAAGACATTCCGGATGAAGTCATCCCTACCCTGATAAAAGCCAGGAAGGATGTAACCGCAAAACATTATCACCGCATTTGGCGAAAATATGTTGCGTGGTGCGAGGCCAGTAAGGCTCGACGGAGGAAATTCAACTGGGTCGATTCCTACATTTCCTGCAAACAGGAGTATCTATGGGCCTGAAATTGGGGTCCATTAAGGTTCAAATTTCGGCTCTGTCAATTTTCTTCCAAAAAAGAACTAGCTTCAGTCCCTGAAGTTCAGACATTTGTTAAAGGGGTACTGCATATACAGCCTCCTTTTGTGCCTTCAGTGGCACTTTGGGATCTCCAGGTGGTTTTTGGGTTCCAAAAGTCACATTGGTTTGACCCACTTAAATCTGTGGAGTTAAAATATCTCACAGAAAAAGTGGTCATGCTGTTGGCTCTGGCCTGGGCCAGGCGCGTGTCAGAATTGGTGGCTTTATCCTGTAAAAGCCCTTATCTGATTTTCCATTCGGACAGGGCGGAATTGAGGACTCGTCCTCAGTTTCTCCCTAAGGTGGTTTCAGCGTTCACCTGAACCAAACCTGTTGTGGTGCCTGCGGCTACTAGGGACTTGGAGGACTCCAAGTTGCTAGACATTGTCAGGACCCGGAAACTATATGTTTCCAGGACGGCTGGAGTCAGGAAATCTGACTCGCTGTTTATCCTGTATGCACCTAACTAGCTGGGTGCTCCTGCTTCTAAGCAGACGATTGCTCGTTGGATTTGTAGTACAATTCAGCTTGCACATTCTGTGGCAGGCCTGCCACAGCCAAAAATCTGTAAATGCCCACTCCACAAGGAAGGTGGGCTCATCTTGGGCAGCTGCCCGAGGGGTCTCGGCTTTACAACTTTGCCGAGCAATTACTTGGTCAGGAGCAAATACGTTTGTAAAATTCTACAAATTTGATACCCTGGCTGAGGAGGACCGGGAGTTCTCTCATTGGGTGCTGCAGAGTCATCCGCACTCTCCCGCCCGTTTGGGAGCTTTGGTATAATCCCCATGGTCCTTACGGAGTTCCCAGCATCCACTAGGACGTCAGAGAAAATAAGAATTTACTTACCGATAATTCTATTTCTCGTAGTCCGTAGTGGATGCTGGGCGCCCATCCCAAGTGCGGATTGTCTGCAATACTGGTACATAATTATTGTTACCAAAAAAATTCGGGTTATTGCTGTAGTGAGCCATCTTTTCTAGAGGCTCCTCTATTATCATGCTGTTAACTGGGTTCAGATCACAAGTTGTACAGTGTGATTGGTGTGGCTGGTATGAGTCTTACCCGGGATTCAAAATCCTTCCTTATTGTGTACGCTCGTCCGGGCACAGTATCCTAACTGAGGCTTGGAGGAGGGTCATAGGGGGAGGAGCCAGTGCACACCAGGTGATCCTAAAGCTTTCTTTAGATGTGCCCAGACTCCTGCGGAGCCGCTATTCCCCATGGTCCTTACGGAGTTCCCAGCATCCACTACGGACTACGAGAAATAGAATTATCGGTAAGTAAATTCTTATTTAATAAAACACAGTAAGAATAATAAGAATTTACTCACCGGTAATTCTATTTCTCGTAGTCCGTAGTGGATGCTGGGAACTCCGTAAGGACCATGGGGAATAGCGGGCTCCGAAGGAGGCTGGGCACTCTAGAAAGATTTATGACTACCTGGTGTGCACTGGCTCCTCCCACTATGACCCTCCTCCAAGCCTCAGTTAGGACACTGTGCCCGGACGAGCAGACATAATAAGGAAGGATTTAGAATCCCGGGTAAGACTCTTACCAGCCACACCAATCACACCGTACAACTCGTGATACTATATCCAGTTTGACAGTATGAAAACAACTGAGCCTCTTAACAGATGGCTCAACAATAACCCTTTAGTTAACAATAACTATTTACAAGTATTGCAGACAATCCGCACTTGGGATGGGCGCCCAGCATCCACTACGGACTACGAGAAATAGAATTACCGGTGAGTAAATTCTTATTTTCTCTAACGTCCTAGTGGATGCTGGGAACTCCGTAAGGACCATGGGGATTATACCAAAGCTCACAAACGGGCGGGAGAGTGCGGATGACTCTGTAGCACCGAATGAGAGAACTCCAGGTCCTCCTCAGCCAGGGTATCAAATTTGTAGAATTTTGCAAACGTGTTTGCCCCTGACCAAGTAGCTGCTCGGCAAAGTTGTAAAGCCGAGACCCCTCGGGCAGCCGCCCAAGATGAGCCCACCTTCCTTGTGGAATGGGCATTTACAGATTTTGGCTGTGGTATGCCTGCCACAGAATGTGCAAGCTGAATTGTACTACAAATCCAGCGAGCAATAGACTGCTTAGAAGCAGGAGCACCCAGCTTGTTGGGTGCATACAGGATAAACAGCGAGTCAGGGTTTCTGACTCCAGCCGTCCTGGAAACATATATTTTCAGGGCCCTGACAACGTCTAGCAACTTGGAGTCCTCCAATTCACTAGTAGCCGCCGGCACCACAATAGGCTGGTTCAGGTGAAACGCTGACACCACCTTAGGAAGAAATTGGGGACGAGTCCTCAATTCTGCCCTATCCATGTGGAAAATCAGATAAGGGCTTTTACATGATAAAGCCGCCAATTCTGACACTCGCCTGGCTGAAGCCAAGGCCAATAACATGACCACTTTCCACGTGAGATATTTTAGATCCACGGTTTTTAGTGGCTCAAACCAATGTGATTTTAAGAAAACTCAACACCACTTTGAGATCCCAAGGTGCCACAGGGGGCACAAACGGGGGTTGAATATGCAGCACTCCTTTCACAATGTCTGAACTTCAGGTACTGAAGCTAATTCTTTTTGAAAGAAAATCGACAGAGCCGAGATCTGTACTTTAATGGAGCCTAGACTTAGGCCCATATTCACTCCTGCTTGCAGGAAATGTAGAAATCGACCTAGTGGAAATTCCTCTGTTGGGGCCTTTTTGGCCTCGCACCATGCAACATATTTCCGCCACATGCGGTGATAATGCTTTGCCGTAACATCTTTCCTGGCTTTAATAAGCGCAGGAATGACTTCTTCCGGAATACCCTTTTCCTTCAGGATCCGGCGCTCAATCGCCATGCCGTCAAACGCAGCCGCGGTAAGTCTTGGAACAGACAGGGCCCCTGCTGAAGCAGGTCCTGTCTGAGCAGCAGAGGCCATGGGTCCTCTGATATCATTTCCTGAAGTTCCGGGTACCAAGCCCTTCTTGGCCAATCCGGAACCACGAGTATCGTTCTTACTGCTCGCCATCTTATTATTCTCAGTACCTTTGGTATGAGAGGCAGAGTAGGGAACACATAAACCGACTGGTACACCCACGGTGTCACTAGAGCGTCCACAGCTATCGCCTGAGGGTCCCTTGACCTGGCGCAATATCTCTTTAGCTTTTTGTTGAGGCGGGACGCCATCATGACCACCTGTGGCCTTTCCCAACGGTTTACCAACAGCAGGAAGTCCCCACTCTCCCGGGTGTAGGTCGTGTCTGCTGAGGAAGTCTGCTTCCCAGTTGTCCACTCCCGGAATGAACACTGCTGACAGTGCTAGTACGTGATTTTCCGCCCATCGGAGAATCCTTGTGGCTTCTGCCATTGCCATCCTGCTTCTTGTGCCGCCCTGTCGGGTCACATGGGCGATAGCCGTGATGTTGACTGACTGTATCAGTACCGGCTGGTTTTGAAGCAGGGGTCTTGCCTGACTTAGGGCATTGTAAATGGCCCTCAGTTCCAGAATTTATATGTAGGGAAGTCTCCTGACTTGACCATAGGCCCTGGAAGTTTCTTCCCTGTGTGACTGCTCCCCAGCCTTGAAGGCTGGCATCCGTGGTCACCAGGACCCAGTCCTGTATGCCGAAACTGCGGCCCTCTAGAAGATCAGCACCCTGCATCCACCACAGTAGAGACACCCTGGTCCTTGGAGACAGGGTTATCATTTGATGCATTTGAAGATGCGATCCCGACCACTTATCTAAGAGGTCTCACTGGAAGGTCCTCTCATGGAACCTGCCGAATGGAATTGCTTCGTATGAAGCCACCATTTTTCCCAGGACTCGTGTGCAACGATGCACCGATACCCTTTTTGGTTTTAGGAGGTCTCTGACTAGAGATGACAGCTCCTTGGCTTTCTCCTGCGGGAGAAACACTTTTTTCTGTTCTGTGTCCAAAATCATCCCCAGGAACAGTAAGCGAGTGGAAGGAACCAGCTGTGACTTTGGAATGTTCAGAATCCAGCCATGCTGTTGTAGCACCTCCTGAGATAGTGCTACTCCGACCAGTAACTGCTCCCTGGACCTTGCCTTTATAAGGAGATCGTCCAAGTATGGGATAAATAAAAACTCCCTTTTTTTTTTTTTGAAGGAGTATCATCATTTCTGCCATTACCTTGGTAAACACCCTCGGTGCCGTGGACAGTCCAAACGGTAGTGTCTGGAATTGGTAATGGCAATCCTGTACCACAATCTGAGGTACTCCTGGTGAGGAAGGTAAATAGGGACATGCAGGTAAGCATCCTTGATGTCCAGGGATACCATGTAATCCCCCTCGTCCAGGCTTGCAATAACCGCCCTGAGCGATTCCATCTTGAACTTTGTTATATAAGTGTTCAAGGATTTCCATTTTAAAATGGGTCTCACCGAACCGGCTGGTTTCGGTACCACAAACAGTGTGGAATAGTAACCCCGTCCTTGTTGAAGTAGGGGCACCTTGACTATCACCTGCTGGGAATACAGCTTGTGAATTGCCTCTAGCACAGCCTCCCTGCCTGAGGGAGTTGTCGGCAAGGCAGATTTGAGTAAACGGCGGGGGGGAGACGCCTCGACTTCCAGCTTGTACCCCTGAGATACTACTTGAAGGATCCAGGGATCCACCTGTGAGCGAGCCCACTGATCGCTGAAATTTTTGAGGCGGCTCCCCACCGTACCTGGCTACGCCTGTGGAGCCCCCGCGTCATGCGGTGGACTCAGAGGAAGCAGGGGAAGAATTTTGATTCTGGGAACTGGCTGCTGGTGCAGCTTTTTCCCTCTTCCCTCGTTTGACCCGCCTGCTTTTTTGAAGCCGAAAGGACTGTACCTGATAATACAGTGCGTTTCTTAGGCTGTGAGGAAACCTGAGGTAAAATATTTTCATCCCAGCTGTTGCTGTGGATACGAGGTCCCAGAGACCATCCCCAACCAATTCCTCACCCTTATAAGGCTCTATGTGCCTTTTAAAGTCAGCATCACCTGTCCAGTGTCGGGTCTCCAATACCCTCCTGACAGAATGGACATTGCAATAATTCAGGATGCCAGCCGGCAAAATATTCCTCTGTGCATCTCTCATATATAAGACGACGTCTTATGTTCGCAAAATAGTATCCCTGTTTGAAAGGGGTACAGACCACGCTGCAGCAGTCTGCAGGTCTCAGTCTAGTACCTGAGTGTGTAATTTCAGACTTCAGGATAGCCTCCTGCTATTTATCAGCAGGTACCTTCAAAGTGGCCGTATCCTAAGACGGCAGTGCCACCTTGACAAACGTGTGAGTGCCTTATCCACCCTAGGGGATATCTCCCAGCGTAACTTATCCTCTGGCGGGAAAGGGTACGCCATCAGTAACTTGTTAGAAATTACCAGTTTCTTATCAGGGAAACCCACGCTTTTTCACACTTCATTCACTCATTTGATGGGGGAACAAAACACTGCCTGCTTTTTCTCCCCACACATAAAACCCTTTGTTTTTAGTGGTACTTGGGTTAATGTCAGAAATGTGTAACACATTTTATATTGCCGGGATCATGTAACGGATGTTCCTAGTGGATTGTGTATATGTCTGAACCTCGTCGACACTGGAGTCAGACTCCGTGTCGACATCTGTGTCTGCCATCTGAGGGAGCGTTGATGGCCTTTGAGACGTCTGGGCAGGCGCGGGCTGAGAAGCCGGCTGTCCCATAGCTGTTACGTCATCCAGCCTTTTATGTAAGGAGTTGACACTGTCGGTTAATACCTTCCACCTATCCATCCACTCTGGTGTCGGCCCACAGGGGCGACATCTCATTTATCGGCATCTGCTCCGCCTCCACATAAGTCTCATCAAACATGTCGACACAGCCGTACCGACACACCGCACACACACAAGGAATGCTCCAATGAGGACAGGACCCACAAAAGCCCTTTGGGGAGACAGAGTGAGAGTATGCCAGCACACACCAGAGCGCTATATAATGCAGGGACTAACTGAGTTATGTCCCCTATAGCTGCTTTTATATAATTTATACTGCGCCTAAATTTAGTGCCCCCCCTCTCTGTTTTAACCCTGTTCTGTAGTGTAGACTGCAGGGGAGAGCCAGGGAGCTTCCCTCCAACGGAGCTGTGAGGGAAAAATGGCGCCAGTGTGCTGAGGAGATAGGCTCCGCCCCTTTTTCGCTGACTTTTCTCCCGCATTTTTATGGAATCTGGCAGGGGTTAATATACATCCATATAGCCCTGGGGGTTATATGTGATGTATTTTTGCCAGCCAAGGTGTTTATATTGCTGCTCAGGGCGCCCCCCCCCCCAGCGCCCTGCACCCTCAGTGACCGGAGTGTGTGGTGTGCATGAGGAGCAATGGCGCACAGCTGCAGTGCTGTGCGCTACCTTGGTGAAGACCGATGTCTTCTGCCGCCGTTTTTCCGGACCTCTTCTTGCTTCTGGCTCTGTAAGGGGGACGGCGGCGCGGCTCCGGGACCGAACACCAAGGACTGGGCCTGCGGTCGATCCCTCTGGAGCTAATGGTGTCCAGTAGCCTAAGAAGCCCAATCCGGCTGCAAGCAGGCGAGTTCGCTTCTTCTCCCCTTAGTCCCTCGCTGCAGTGAGCCTGTTGCCAGCAGGTCTCACTGAAAATAAAAAAACCTAAATCTATACTTTCTCAGGAGAGCCCCTAGTGTGCATCCAACCTCGGCCGGGCACAAGATCTAACTGAGGCTTGGAGGAGGGTCATAGTGGGAGGAGCCAGTGCACACCAGGTAGTCATAAATCTTTCTAGAGTGCCCAGCCTCCTTCGGAGCCGCTATTCCCCATGGTCCTTACGGAGTTCCCAGCATCCACTAGGACGTTAGAGAAATGCTTATTCTCTAAACCTTAGTAGTCACATACTCGCTGACATTGTCTAGGGGAATATTCACTACAAAACACACTATATGGGTTAAATATGCTACGATTGACGCTTACAAACTCTACCGTAAATGCGCATACCACGCGCGTGATCGCTGGAGCGATCTTTACGCAAATTGCGGATATGTGCACGCACGGCAGAGCGTGTGCTCGCGCAGCGGGCATGTGCATGAGGGGTTAGTACAAGGCATATGAATCATGATATTTTTCGACTTTGACAAACTTGATGGATAAATTGTCTTTTTTCTACCTCAACAACTATGTAACTATGCAATCTGTAACAGATATAGAGGTTACAAGGCAGCTCACTGTATTGTACAGCTGTCACTAGAATACACTCTGTATGTACAACATGGATATCATTCAAAATTCTTTGTATTATATAGCAGTCATTACACTGCTCTCTGTATTGTGTAGATGCCATTAGAAAGCCACGGGTGTAATATGTGATGCCGGCGGTCGGGCTCCCGGCGGCCAGCATACCGGCGCCGGAAATCCCGACCGCCGCATACCGACAGCTGGGCAAGCGCAAATGAGCCCCTTGCGGGCTCGCTGCACATACCACGATATCTATTCTCCTTCCAGGGGGGCCCGTGGAACCCCAAGAGGGAGAAAAGCTGTCGGTATGCCGGCGCTGGTATGGTGGTCGTCGGGAGCCCGGCCTCCAGCAACCTGAAGACCATCCGAAAGCCACATGTATTGTATGAACTTTATTATATAGAAAATAATAGAATATAAAAACACATCCACTTCTTCATGGTTTTAATGACTCCCATTTTCCTACTTCAGTGCACTAGAAAATACCAGGCCATTTGCCAGGCTTTGCTCCTCCCTGGTGCTGTCTGATCACATGACTTAGACTTGCTCTCTGTGGCCAGTCAGGAGCATGTTTAGTGATTTATTTATTTTATTTATTTATTAACAGTTTCTTATATAGCGCAGCATATTCCGTTGCGCTTTACAATTGGAACAACAGTAATAGAACAAAACTGGGTAAAAACAGACAGAGAGGTAGGAAGGCCCTGCTCGCAAGCTTACAATCTATAGGGAAATAGGCATAGATACACAAGGATTGATGCTACCTATTGCATAATGGTCCACCAGATTGCTAGGTTCTTAATGGGTTGTATGATGATACCCCACAAAGTTATCCAAGTGTCAGGAGGGTGTGAGACTAAAGAAAGACATGATAAGTGATGTTATGAATACTCTACAGAGGATGTAATTAGATAGGGAAGCACTGAAGGTTATGTGGGTGGGTCTGGAATTTGGTAGGCTTGTCTGAAGAGGTGAGTTTTCAGGGAACATTTAAAGGTTTGGAGACTAGAGGCGAGTCTTACTGTGCGTGGGAGGGCATTCCACAGAGTGGGTGAAGCCCGGATAAAGTCCTGTAATTTTGAGTGTGAACAAGTAATGCGTGTGGATGAGAGGCGTAGGTCTTGTGCAGAGCGGAGAGGTCGGGTAGGGAGATATTTTGAGATGAGTGAAGAGATGTATGTTGGTGCAGTTTGGTTAATAGCCTTGTATGTGAGTAAAAGTATTTTATATTTAATACGGTAGAATACCGGTAACCAATGGAGGGACTGACAGAGCGGATCTGCAGACGATGAACGCCTGGCAAGGAAGATTAGCCTCGCAGCTGCATTCAAAATGGATTGTAGTGGTGAGAGCTTATGTTTGGGAAGACCGGTCAGGAGACTATTACAATAATCAATGCGGGAGATAATGAGAGCATGGATTAGAGTTTTTGCTGTGTCTTGTGTAAGATAAGGGCGTATTTTGGATATGTTTCTTAGATGTATGTAACATGATCTTGAGACAGATTGAATGTGGGTAACAAAGGACAGTTCAGAGTCAAGAATGACACCTAGGCAGCGAGCTTGTGGGGTAGGGGTGATTGCTGAGTTCTCAACAGTGATAGATATATCAGGTTGGAAACTACTATTGGCAGGTGGAAATATAATTAATTCTGTTTTGGAAATATTAAGTTTGAGGTGGCGAGATGTCATCCAAGATGAAATGGCAGAAAGGCATTCAGTGACACGGCCCAATACAGATGGTGACAAATCAGGGGAGGATAGGTAGATTTGAGTATCATCTGCATACAGATGGTACTGAAATCCGAAAGAGTTGATTAGTTTGCCAAGAGATGTGGTATAGATAGAGAAAAGCAGAGGACCTAGGACTGAGCCTTGCGGTACTCCAACTGAGAGAGGTAGCGAAGGAGAGGTGGAATCAGAGAAACGAACACTGAAGGAGCGATTAGATAGGTAGGATGAGAACCAAGAAAGGGCTGTGTCCTGAATACCTAGGGATTGTAGTGTTTGTATGAGAAGAGAGTGGTCAACAGTGTCAAAAGCAGCAGAGAGATCAAGGAGAATAAGTAGAGAGAAATGTCCTTTAGATTTAGCAGTGACCAAATCATTCACTACCTTAGTCAGTGCTGTCTCTGTGGAGTGTTGGGCACGAAATCCTGACTGAAGTGGGTCCAGTAGGCTGTGTGAGTTAAGAAAGTGTGTGAGGCGAGTGTAGGCAAGTCTCTCCAGTAGCTTGGAGGGGCATGGGAGCTGAGAGATGGGACGGTAGTTAGAGAGAGTGTTTGGGTCAGAGTTTTGTTTTTTCAGAATGGGAGTAATCACTGCATGCTTGTATAGAGAAGGAAAGATACCAGTAGACAGGGAGAGATTACAGATTTTTGTTAAGGTTGGGATGAGCACAGCAGACAGAGCTTTACTAATTTGTGAGGGTATAGAGTCAAGGGGAGAGGTATTAGAGTAGGCAGATGAAAAGAGTGCAGATACTTCATCTTCATTTGTAGGATCAAAGGAAGAGAAGGTGTTAGAGGGTTCAGGTAGGGAATTGAGCAGGTCACTTGCTGTGGAAGAGCATACCATTTCATTTCGGATCTTGTCAATCTTGTCCTTGAAATAGGAAGCAAGATCTTGCGCACTGACAGTGGCTGGTGGGTTAGGTGAGGGAGGGACAAGAAGTGATTTAAATGTATTAAAAAGTCGCTTGGGGTTAGAGGCTTGAGCAGAGATGAGAGATTGAAAATATGTTTGTTTGGCAGTGTCCAGAGCAGTACGATAAGAGTGGTAGGTGGTCTTATATGTGACAAAGTCACTTGAACTACGAGATTTACGCCACTGGCGTTCAACTTTTCGTGAGAGTTTTTGTAAGTGTCTAGTGTATTTAGAGTGCCACGGTTGACATCTAAGTCTACGTGGAGTGTGATGGGTAGCTGGAGCCACTTCATCAAGTGCTGTTACTAGAGTTTGGTTAAGGTGTGACGCAGCAGTCTCTGGAGAGGTGAATGTAGAAATTGGTGAAAGTAGTGGTTGCAGAGAGGTAGATAGTTGTTGAAAATTAATAGCGTTAATATTTCTGCGGGTAAGAGGTGTCCTTGTAGACTTTAGGGACATGGAGTTTGAAGTAATGGAGGAGAGCATGCATGTGATAAGGTTGTGATCTGAGAGAGGGAAAGGAGTGTTAGTGAGTTCAGAAACAGAGCATAGTCTGGTGAATACAAGATCAAGGCAGTGGCCCTCCTGATGAGTAGGGGAGTCAGTCCATTGGGAGAGGCCAAGAGAGGAGGTTAGAGAGAGTAGTTTAGAGGCATGGGGAGATTGTGGACTGTCAATAGAAAGATTGAAATCACCCATAATGATGGTGGAGATGTCAGAGGATAGAAAGTGAGGGAGCCATGCAGAAAAATCTTCCAGAAACTCTTTGGGTTGCCCAGGTGGGCGATAGATAGCTGCAACACGCAGAGAGAAAGGGGTGAAAATCCTAATAGAGTGTACTTCAAAGGATGTAAATGTGAGTGAGGGAACAGGTGGTAAAACGATGTGCGTGTAAGATTTGGACAGTAATATTCCAACACCCCCTCCTTTGATGTTACCAGGCCTGGGGGTGTGTGTGAAGTGGAGGCCACCATGTGACAGTGCTGCAGGGGAGGCAGTGTCTGATTGTGTGAGCCAGGTTTCTGTTATAGCCAGCATACTGAATTTGTTTGCTATGAAAAGGTCATGAATAGCTGTTAATTTGTTGCAAACAGAGCGTGCATTCCATAAAGCACATTTTAGTGACTTGGATGTAGATGGGAGACAAGTGATGTTGATAAGGTTTGTTGATTTTCTATTCCGTTGTGAATCAGCTGAATGTGAGCATGGTATGTGGATGGGACCTGGATTTGGGGATATGTCACCAGCTAGTAGAAGCAGAAGAAGAGAGAGATAGGTATAGTTGGGGGAGGTGTGTGATAGTTTCTTATGGTGACAGGTAGAGGATGTGACAGTTAGTGCACATAGATAGGTTAAAAGCTCATGAGTGTTAATAAGAGGGGAGTGGATTAATGAGGCTGCAATGTGTACAGAGCGATAAATAACAGGAATAGTGAAGGACGATGTCATTTTATAGAGGATACCATGAAGTGCTATGAGTAAAAACAGTTTGTGGAGCATGGTGTTTATAAAGAGTAAAGTATAGATAGAAAAATGCTTATGGAAATTGTTAATTAAATGGTAGATTTACCTGCTTTCCAATGTTTTCCAATGTTTGTTCAACTGTTGGTTTAACTGTTCTTTTTAAAATTTCCTAACTTTGTAATTTCCAAACTTCGTATATTTCTAAACTTCTGACAACTGCCCCGTAGACAACTGCCCCATAACTGAATGCTAACATATACTAGTTCAAATTTACAAAGGCTTCAGCTGAAGCTAATTGGACATCTAATCAAAGGAATTATATTACCCTGTGTTAAGTAAACACCAGGCCATGTATGCTAATAAACTCCACTCCACTGACCAACATCTATACAAAGATTTACTGACACATTGTTTCCTCAGTAGAGGATTACCTGGTGTAAGTATTTTCAGACAGAACCAATCATAATGACAACTCACTCTTGTGAAATAAAAAAATATTAAACTGTGGGACAAGTAAATACAAAAAAAAAAACCCACCACAAAACATAAATAAAGGTCCATACACACTTAACGATATAATGAGCGATGTCGCTCATTTTCCCCCTCCTTGAGCGACGTCGCTCATTTTATCGTTAAGTGTGTATGCCGCCAGCGACGACCGATGCGCGGCCCCGCGGGTCGGCAACGATCGTCGCTGTCGGTAGGGCATGCATGAAGGATGTGGACTGTCGTCCACGACCTTCATGCAGGGCTGGCGGGGGCGTGACGTCACTGAGCGATATGAGCGGTCATATCGCTCAGTGCGTACAGGCGGCCGCCGACCGGCCGGCCCGGGAGGGGGAGACGTTAGACGATGTCGCTCACAGAGCGACATCGTCTAATGTGTATGGGCCTTAAGTCAGGGAAACCCCATACTAAATTAATCTTGTATGTCTTCAAACATTTCTGATTCCACAACATCTGTTTTCAAATGAGTGTCAAAGACCGCTTTAGTTTTAATATTTGAAAACTTTATTTTCTCTCAAATGAGCACCAACACATTGTAAATGACAGAAATAATGCACTTTCTCTAATACTGAATAACTATGTACACTTACACAAAACATGAAGACAAACAATTACATTTATAAAAAACAAAACGAACATGACCTGATAAACTCATAGAAGCCAAAATAAGAATGAGACATCTTGTAAACACAAAAGCAATACACACAGGTATTTGATTCTTATTTCTTGTAAGATAAATATAAATTTCTCTTACCTCACAACTGAATTACATTTGTAAAATAAGTTTTACAGGGAAGATAAGAGTCCACGTTAGGTTGCTACATGCATGAGCCTCACAAATCTCCATCTCAGCAATAATTCAGAACACATCACAATGCTTAACATAGAAATAAATTCATTTTATCCCTTTGCTCCCTCGCGCACATTTCCTTTAATAGCAAACATTAGACTCCCCTTGACAACATTATCAGAAGCAGTACTCATTATAACATGGAAGTTACTTCGTTATAACCATGTGAAAAGATGTGTGACAGACAGGAAATTGGCTTATAGTGAACGCTCAGGCTAATAAAGATATTCAGTATGTGCCGTCTTTCCCTTTCTCGCAGGAGCTTACTGCTTAAACCAGCTGGTGCCATTAATATTGCCATGTACTTCAAGGAAATGACATTTATCACCTGTAGCTGTGAATGTTTGAGATGGAAATGGGTAGCACAGCAACCTACCAATTAAAGTTTTCTAAACTTACATGGTGGTGATGGTGGTGGGGTGTTAAAAAGTGTAGCACTCCATGCTAGCATCACAGTGGCAGTCTAGTCTAGGTCCTGGAATCATGTCTGTCCGTGACATAGATTGCCCATCACCAGCCAAATTAAGGAGCATTACCTTGAGTATTTTGAATGCAATGAATATCTCCCTCCTAGATAGGAGAAGTAAATAGTAGTAGTCCTTCACTGCTTCCCAATGTTGCATTAATAGAAGTAATTTGGGGAGAGGCTATCAATTTAAAACCTAAACAAATCCAGAAATATGCAGCTTCTAGGGATGTAGGGTCCCATAGATGTTCATGGTCAGTTCAGCTCACCAGTCACAGTAGAGCACTTCAGTGATCAAATCACTACACTTTCACAGCTGAAGCACCTATTATGTGACCTAGTAACCACATCATACCCTCTAGGAGGCAGTACTCACACCTCTGAATGATGTGCCTCTCTGGCTGGCTAGAAGCATTGCTCATAAGCATCTGTGATAAATTGTAAACAAGGATGCTACAATAAGACAAGATTCCAAAAGAGCCATCTTGTTGTTTTTTTTTTTAGTTTAGAATAATCCAATTAAACGTGCAACATTGTGGTGGAGTAATGGCTTTCTGTAAATGGAAAAGGATCACATCCTCAGAATTAATGGGAGGGCTGTAAGGTAATAATTACCCACTTCATCTAATAGTGCAAGGTTTTGAAAAGAAGGGATAAACATCCCAACACCCCCCCCCCCCCCCCCCCCTCCCCAACTGTGCAAGGCATTTTTCTGTTATGTAAATGCAGCAACGTCTGAGCTACACATACTCCCTACAGTTTGGTGTGTGTGTGTAATATAGAATTTTAGCAGCATTGTAACACAGTAAATAAAGAAAGAGCACAACTCCCTAAAGCTTTATGAATTTACATGTTCAAATGTAACTTTGGTTAGGACACGCACACTTAAATAAGAAATGAAACATATTGGGGAAGATGCAACACAAATAAAATAGCCCAGATTTTCTTTTTTTATTTTCATAGTTGCCTAAAAGTTGGTTAAAACTAAGCACAAAACACACAATGTGTGATGCAACTATATATGCAATATACAAGAAACTGAAAAAGGTGAAAGCCTTCTGTGTGCCTCTTCTGTAAGCACAGAACCGCATGTGGATTTACATCCAGAAAGCCTTACATGGCTGAAAGCATCCACACACACACTTTGTGATATTGGTCCACCAAACAACTAATATTAGCCTTGAATATCCCAATTAAGTCATTAAAACATGGTAACTAGCCTATAATTCCAACTATAATGACCAAATAACTATATATATTATGGTGTACATTAATGATGAGTTTACATCTGCAGAAATTCCTGGGATATCCTAAATCTCAGCTTTAGCATGTATGCTTTAGGATTTCCCCTAAAAGGTTTGATACTTAGGTCTGTCCAAGTTGTACAGTGTTCACTGTGCTGACACAGACTGACATAGAAAAGTCAGTTACTGATTCCTGTATTAATACAGACAGTACATACAGTACACATGGACTTTATAGATAATATAAAAGAATGGTAACTGTTCCATGGTCCTTTAAAGTGCTACCAGTCTTAGTACAGGTATCACTCCCTTAAGCTCTGAATGTGGCACATGCAGCATATCTCGTAAAACTCAAGAAGTTCTATGGGAAAATAAAATTACTAATTTAATCTTATAAGAACTAGACACGACATTCAGCCTTTCTTTTACACATTTACACTACCTATACAAGATGGTGAATGCACTGCGCCAATGCTAGTGCGAAGTTAGAGCCTCAGGACAATAGTAAAACCAGAGGAGAGTGGGTATCATTGTTCTTTCATATATGTAGAACTCAGGGACGTGCAGTCAGGGGAGGCAGTGCCTCCCCTGTGATTAATTATTAAAATCATACAAAGAAGATACTTATGACACATAGTCTATGTCATAAGTATCTTCTTTATTTAATTCTAATAATTTGATGCGTTTAAATGACTTTGGGAGGCACTGATAGCAGTGCCTCCCGTGGATAATGGGAACGGGGCAGAGCGGGGGGCGGGGCCAAACACTGGGCTGTAAAAGCCCATTGAAACAGAGCAGGAAAGCGGCACTGAAACAAGTGCCTCGCTGACAGGGACACCACTTCCATGTCAGCGAGGCACCTGTGATTGGGCAGCGGATCCAGTGCTGGATCTGCTGTCCAATCACCAACACGACGCTGGAGGGGGAAGAGGCGGCGGGACCCGGCGGCTGTGACTGGCGTTGGAGCGACGGGCCTGAAGCAGGAGTGAGGGGTGAGTTCTATGTTTCTATGTTTGTGTTGTCTTGTCCCCGTAGTGCTCACCTCTCCTCCTGGCCCTCCGCCTCCAGCCGCTGCCGGCTCCTTCCTGCCTGCGGCACTGTGACTTGTGTTGCCAGGCGCGTCCCGTTGCTAAGCAACGGGCCGGGAGCTGTCTGTGAGTGAGAGTGAGGCCGGGACACCTCTCTCTCTATCTCTCTCCTGTAAGTATTTATTTCTATTCTTGTTCCAGGTGCCTGGTTCCTATTGGATTCTACTGGACAAGTGGACGTGACCGGCGTGGGATGTAGGTAAGTAATCTCTCTCTTATTTTTACAGGAACCACCTATTGGATTCTACTGGACAAGTGGACGTGACCGGCGTGGGATGTAGGTAAGTATGTGTGAGTGTGCAAGTGTGTTTTTAATAAGCTTTTACTGTCACGGTGTGCGAGTTGTGTTTTTATTTGGGTATTTTTTGTTGTTGTAGATCTACAGGTACCAGCGGGCCTGTTATTTCCCCGCATGCTGGTACTTGAGGTTCTCCAAGTACCAGCAAGCGGGGGAGGCTTGCTGGGCCTTGTAGTTCCACAACAAAAAACAATACTCTTTTTTTTACACTCTTATGGCTATCAGCCTGGCACCCACCGCCTAGGGGTGCTGGGGACAGCCTCGGGCTTCACCCCTGGCCCTTGGGTGCCTGGAGGGGGGGACCCCTTCATTTAAGGGGTCCCCACACCTCCAGGGAACCCCGGCCAGTGGTGACTAGTTGGGGGGGGTAATGCCACGGCCGCAGGGACCTACATAAATGTGTCCCCCGGCTGTGGCATTATGTCCCTGGCTAGTGGAGCCCGGTGCTGGTTTAAAAAATACGGGGGACCCCTACGTCTTTTGTCCCCCCGTATTTTTTGGAACCAGGACCGGACTAAGAGCCCGGTGCTGGTTGTCTAAATACGGGGGATCCCCTGTCCAATTTTTCCCCAGTATTTAAACAACCAGGACCGGCTCAAAGAGCCCGAGGCTGGTTACACTTAGGAGGGGGGACCTCACGCATTTTTTTTTAACCCATTCAGACCCTTTTCCATTAAGTTAATGGAAGCCCATGACAACAAAATTGCATTCATGTCCTCCTCCCACTCCCTTCCCAGTCCCAAACACAATTTTTTTTCCTATAAAAATGTACAATATATCACAAGTATGATGAGCAGGCAGGCAGCGGGCATTGGCGGCATCGGACTGAGATGCAAATTAGTGGCGGAGGGCTGGGTCAGTTGATGGTGGGTGAGTTTGTAAGCCATTGGCGGTGGCACAGGGCATCGACTCAGGGTCAGTAGCGGGCATTTACTCGGCGGCGGTAGGGGTCATCGGCAGATTCGGTGGACATTATGGCTGTAGTGCCTCACCAGCCACTGACCTCACCGCACGCCACTGGTAGAACTACTACACACATGCCAAGTACTCCTGGTATACATGGAAACAGGAGATCGGTACCTTGGAAAGTCTCACGCAGGAAGTTAAGTACCTACAGCCCTTTATAATGAATGAGAGACCTAATATCCTTCAAGCCACTTTAAGTACTGTATCAGTTATATAGCTTTTCAATGGATGCTCACTATTACAGGCTCACAGTTTAAGCATTACAATCAGACCTCCATAGAACAACTACTGACCAACTGCTCATCTTACAGTATAAGTGAAAGTCAGTAGCAGAAATTTGATGATTACTACTCAGAAACACTGTTACGCTACTGGATGCAATTTTTAACTTCATACTTTCAGCATGCAACCAAGTGTTATCTTAGCTCTTCGTAGCACAGTGCTGTATAGCATGGTAATAGCAATATAGTCATGTCCAATATTACAATACCATTACAATGCAAACACAAACACTGTGATATCATCATATTAGAAATTAAATGAATAATTTGTAATTACGGAAACAATTAGTTATGACTAAAACCTAGTTTTCCACAGCCAAATAGAACACGTTAGGCTTGAATAAGCCACAAGGTAAGTTAAGTAAGTACTAAGGTATATTCATCGACATTTCGGACCCATTTTGATTTATGTAGTGTGATTGATTGCCGCACCAGCTATGTTGTCTATGTCATCAGTTGTATGTGTGGTGTACAATACGTGGGTCGCACCACACGTATGCTACACATACGATTTTTAGAGCATAGGGGTAACATACGCAGGGGTACCAGTCAACACAGTCTTGTGAGGCATGTGTTACAGGAACATGATGGGGATATTAAATGTATAAAAGTGCAGGGTGTAGAACATATTAAGCCCACCACCAGAGGAGGGGATAGATTCAATTTATTATGTAAACGGGAGGCTTTCTGGATCTACACTTTGGGTACTTTATTCCCCAGGGGTCTTAATGACTGTATAGAGATGAATAATATTTAGGTAGGATTATTTATCCAGCACTTTGACTGTCCCCTTCAGTCACCAGCTCCAGCCGTGGTGTGGGTTCCCCCCCCTCTCCCTTGCTGGGACATTGTCCGCATCTGACCGCCGCACCTGTGATCACTGCATTGCCCAGGAGCTCTGGAAGCGGACCACTCTCTACATCTGCAGCGGTGAGCTACCACACTGTCGGATTGCGGCGGGGGTAGTAGCCTACCTACTTGCTGTGGGAGGAATCAGTTGAATTTAAACTTCATCTCAACAAATGTTACAAATCTTTTAAGAGGATCAAGTGGACCTGCTATGGTTCTATTGTCCTGCTCATTAGCCATCACCTGCTTGGTGGGACATTGAACATTTTCTTTCCTCAGTGGCATTGAGAACGTTTGCCTCCTTTCCCACAATCATTTGGGAATACAAGTATATATCATTGTCAGTTCAGTGGTTTCCTTTTGTGCGGTTTCATTCATTTATTTTTTAAATGATTAGCATATTGCATTTTAAGTGTTTTATCCAATAATAAATTGGTATTATACTATTTATGCGCTCTCTCTATTGTTTAATTATTTTTAGACATTATTTGAAGTTAAGTAAGTGCCTGAAGCCATTAAGAAAAAAGGCTACAGTGCGTTTGCAAAAAACTGCGAGTTGCAGTCACGGGCGTGAGTCCTGAGTCTGTCTGAATTCTTAAATCGGTAATCATTTAAATGGCAAAACCAAGTTGGTTTTGCTTTTTAAATGATTGCCACTTTGAAATTGCACCGGTGTCTGCATCTCGCAGGCTATAACAAAAACCCCTACATCAGTGGCAATGTCTATGGTGTTGCTGTCTGTATGATGTGACACATCTGACCCTCCTTATGTCCTTATGATACGGATTCACTGTGGTTTAGGGGTTTGTAAAACCAAGTCAACTGGAACGGATGGTAAATTCTACTTTTGATTTAAAAACCAATGGGAGGAACTCATTAACATGTCGTCATAACTAAGATGAGACAGCTGCGTGACTGTGGCAAGATTTAGTATTAGAGATATGCTATTGTGCAGGCTTCCAGCAGAGTTTGATGCAGTACAGGCACCCATTCTCATGATAGAAAGGCAAATAGATAGAAATGGATTTCTGGGAAACACGATCTATGTGGTAAATGAATGGGTGTGACATATAAGACTGTTACAAAGTACTGTAATGCAACTCTGGTCAGTTTGCATCTGAAAGAAGAGATCATGCGGATTCCATAGATTTCTAGAGACTTTCACACATAAGCTTAGCACATGTACATCCGGCTCATCACTGCTGTATTGCAAGTGAAGCTAAATATAGAGGATCAGTTTCAATAAGTTTTCTTAAATAAAAGATTTTGTTAAAAGGAGTTAATGAAGAATTCTTCTTCTTTACTTAAATTTCAGATATTTGAGAGATAAATTCTCAGTCACTATAAACATAAGCCGCCATCGTCCAGAGGATGCAGATATTTTGGGCTCAATCAATACTCACGAGAATACAAATATGAATTGACTAGGCTCATCACATAACCAATATTCATATGGAATGATGGGTTATATGACTAAGTGGTAGTAGCCATTGTAGGTAGGCCACATGGCTGGCATTGTTTTGTCTCAGTTATTATATTAGATTGCATTTTTGCTGAGGAGGAATAGGATGGTGACACTAGAACAGAAGTATTGTTTGTTTGTTTTTAAACCAGAAATATTAATGTACATTATCCTCTCACCATGAAACAGTGATGAAACTATGTATGTAGTACATAGCATGTTTAGCACATATGGCTCAAAAAATGTGCATCGTATGTAGGCATGCATTTGTGTTTTAGTTACAAGTAAAATGAAAATGACGTATACATGTTTGCGCTTACATTTATAACTAACATTTAATACGGAATTCACACTGCATATACGTCAAGTGAAATATATTCTCTATATTTTAGATTTTCTGATCTTTGTTTTTTGGACTATTATCACATCCCCAAAGTGACAATCTTTCTGACAATGCACAAAGCATTTTAAACAGAGGAGAATGATCTTCCAGTAAACCGTCCCCTCAACCAAGTTCCAAGCAACCACTTTGGCATTCCCAGAAACTACTTGTAACCATAACACATATTGCAAATGTCACAACTTCTACGTAGACCAAAATGTGTAGGGACAATAGGCTGAGAAAGTTTTGGGTTATATGTTCTGATATTCAGTTATTAGTATAATTAGCCTCAGACTACTGAAATTAATTTAAATTGTCTAAATGCATTTGTGATTTGTCAAGACATGCAAACTGTCCAACATGCCATATAATACAAAATGGTCTGCAATTAATGTCAATGAATGCAAGTAAGCGGGGTATTTTTATGTGCAAGGTGTTCACTTAGAATGGGAAAGACCTGAGTATTGTAATGATTTGTCAGACGTCATGTGTCATTTGATAGATAGGTGAAGTATTTTTATGCACAGATTTCATGCAATGAGCAGAGATGGAATAAGTAGCACATTTTACTGGGATATGGAAATATGAGATTAAATTAAAGCTGGAAACGCATCAAACAATGAAATGTATACATTCTGTACTAATGTATCTCCAGTAAAGGGGTAAAGATGTAAATGCTATGCTACATAAGGAAGCAAGCAATGAAAAGCACTTTCTTAATGAGTTCCTGTTACACGGATGCCAAAGCTTTAGCAAAATGAAATACGAATGCTTTGGTTTGTCTTTGAAATGTGCTTCCTATTTTGATGTACATCTATCTGAAATATAAAAAAAATTAACCTGCAATCACAAGGTTTAAAAAAAACCCAAATATATTACTAGACATTATTTTAAATGGGACCAGGGACAACTGTCCTAAAGGATTTCTATTTGGGGATGTACAATGAAATTGCCATCAGCAAAATACTGTAAGGACAGTTTAATATGACCCACCCCCAAAGCTATATATCAAAATAAACATGTGAATGGGAAACGTGAAGGCAGCATTTATACACAGCACTGCTTGTCCTAACACTGCGTGCTTTCCTCAACCTTTCCTACTGGTAGCAATCATTGTTATAGACACTGATCTCACCTCCCCCAAAAAAATGTCTCCCTAGTCCCTACAGGAGTTCCTTTCTGGCATAACTCAATCTCATATCAAACACTTTGGCAAAAAAAAAAAAAAAATTACTGAAGTTGATATGTCTGATCAGGACAAGCAATTCTGAAAATGCTGCAGAGCATAAAACAAACATAATTACCCATCCTATATTTGGCTTTTGGGGATTTTTAATTTTTTTATTATAAGGATTCCTTTTGCCCTATGTTGTAAATTACTCTCAATTTATAAAGGTGCATAGTATTGTTTCCTCATATTGTTCAGATATCCCCATTAATACTTTAATAAAGCAATGGCACCAAACCTCATCTTGTTTCACCCTACCATAACAGATTACATCTATTCCTGTCACTATGTGTCCTCCGGTCTTACTCATAGCTACACATGTAAGAAGTGCTGCCACTGTGGTTAGTCATCAATTCATGCTGAACACCTATGGTATAATATATCCAGGGCTCTGGCTCAGCTTGCAGCGAAAGTGCCGGCATATACAAATGTAACCAGGACTTTTAAAAGGTCTGTACATTTGCCATGATGTGAACCATTTTATGGGAACCAATAGTATAATATGGGTATAATATTATTCCTGACAAAATCCTGTTTCTTTAGGCAGACGTGTTAAGGGACGAATAACCATGAATGTCATGACTACCATCATTTTAACATATCAAGTGGTTTTTGGGAAAAGAAGTTCCAAGTAGCACATCATGGCTAAATAGAGGATGGTCCAGCTTCATCACTTCTATCATCATCATCATCATCATCATTATTTGGTTTGTTATCGGTATAAACTGTTAAACTACTTTGCTCAGGTTAATCCCAGACATTCTCCAAAAAGAAGCAGTGAGGTATTTCTCTGGAAGGAAACATTTCAAACCTTAAAATTACAGGACATCATCATATGTTCCTCCATGTATTCGTTTACGACACCGCCTTCCTGCTCTACAACACGGGCCCCAAGTGTGCCACTTTCTTTACACTCGTTACACACAGCTTTAAATCAACTCTAACAGTAAAAGAAGTGACTGGGCTATGAGGCTCCTGATGCTTTTCTTTAGCCAACTCTACAAAAGAGCATGAGGCCAAGGGCAACTCACAAAAGGGATACAAAGCAAAGAGACAGAGTGTCAGAAATTTAGAGGCCATTCACCAAGAATGATGGATTAAGGGTGAGAGGATGCTCCATGCGGCACAGCCTCTGAATCATATGAAACCAAGCACTCAGTTACTCGCTCATTCCAAGGATAACACGGTCAGTTGGATGTTCTTTGCTGCTTTCTCATCTTTCAATCCCAGCCATTATCCTTGATCATGTGAGCTAATTCAATTATGTATTTTCCTTCTTTGTACTTCTGGCTGCTTTCAAAAGCATGTTCCTAGTGTAAACAGAGAAACACAGAGTTAACACAGAACATACATAGATACGTATGGATGAAATAGATGATAAAATGAAAAAGTCCAAGCACTTGGTTTGCTTAGTGATCAATTTAATTTGGCCCTAGAAGGACTAAACTAGATAATAAAGACTAGAGCCTGTAAAAAGTTTATCTGCTGAACAGCTTTCAGAATGATCACCTAAAGCCTCTTACCCACTGGCGTTAAACAATGAGTGTTTTGTTTTCTTTTAAAGCAATCAAATCAGTATAAAGATGGAAGTCACAGGTTCCAATGACACCATACCCACTTCAGCCAGCACCTGCGGTTGGGAATAATGGCTGCAGGACACTATTTCAGGGAGTCATCTCTATTCACTCTATTCAGAGTGTCAATGAAAGATCCCCATACACATGTAAGTGCTGGTTACACACTTCTAAGGTTACATTTGTTACCTCTAGTATAAGACCGACTTTCTGACACTGAAAACTAATCACAATAAATCATAGCTGTGGATTCAGTAAAAAATCCAATGAAAGGTTTTTTATTATTATTTGATATACAATATGCAGTACATTCCGAGCATTCTGAGAGAAAATGGACAAGAAAAGAAAACAAACATTCAGAGAACCAGTCATACACAAAAGTGCACATTAAGATAAGGAAGAAACATGAACTTGGGATAGAGCCAATACAAATAAATTTACTACAACAATTTTTAACACCGTAACAAGCCAATGCTGTGACAAGCCGCTGAGCGGCTTCTTCCTGTTGTGAGTCCCGACTGTTGCCAAGCAACCAGGATAGGATGTTGCATCTTCTGGCCGCAAGGGCCTGCCGGTCCCCGTCAGTTTCTAGGCAACCAGGTTTCTTCAGGTTATCACCCGCAATCTAATGGATGGATGGAGCATGTGAAAAAGTCTCTGGAGCAATATCTTCGATGTTATGTGTGGAAATATCATACTGACTGGGTGTAACAGTTACTGCTGGCGTAGTTTGCCTACAATAATTCCTGTCATTCCTCTTCTTTTGTGTCTCCATTTGTCTGTGTTTTCAGGTATCAAGTCAAATGCTTTCGATCCTACCCAACAGCACGTTTCGTTTTCCAATACTGTGTCTCATTTCCGAATGACCTTTTAAAAGGTGCATCAAGCTCTCTCCAAGGCCTCATTCCGTTCAAAACATTTTTCAAACAAACATGAAAGACCATGTACATTTAAAGTTGCTGACATGGTGTGGCTGTCTGCCCAGAATATTAAAATTCAGCAGCTCTCTCAGAAATTGGGACCCTGATACATTGGCCCGTTTTGGATCATTAACCAAATAAATCTGTGGCTTTTAGTCTCCACTTACCAAAGTCTTTGAAGATTAAGAATACATTCCATTGTTTTCTTTTCAAGCCAGCCTCTCTCTCTAAAAAGTTCAGAAGACCTTTCCAGTTATGGTTCAGGGTCACCAGGAGTATGTGGTGGAGAAGGTAATGCATTCCAAGTTTGTGCAGGGGCAGGTACATTACTTGGTACACTGGAAGGGCTATGGTCCAGAAGAGAGAAAGTGGATTCCAGAAAGATTTCTTTGTACACCTGACCTTAAGAAATAATTTTTCGGAGAATTTCCTGATAAGCCTGGTTCTAGGGGTTTCTTTACCCCTCTTCAGGGTGGGGGTACCGTCACAAGCCGCCGAGCTGCTTCTTTCTCTTGTGAAGCCCAGTTGTTGCTAGGCAACCGGGACGTTGCGTCTTCCGGCCGCAAGGGTCGTCAGTCTCTGCCCATCTCTAGACAACCAGGGCTCCACTCAGCTGCTGCGTCCCTGGTTGCCTAGAAATGCAGCCACTCGTTGTCAGCGATGTACGTGCAGCACTGCAGCTGCTCGCAGTTCTTAGTTTGTCAGGCATTTCCAGGCTGGCTATTTCTGTCGGTTGGCGCTGCTCTTTAAAAACCAGCCAGCCCAGTTGTGCCGGTTATAGCTTGTGCTTTTTAGTGTAAGCTTCTGGTCCCTGTCCTGGACCTTGCCTGTCCTGTGTGACGGTTTCCGTACCAGTTTATGTCCTGGACCTTGCCCTGCCTGTGTTCTACCTGCTGTTCCCATATTCAGCCTTCAGAGTGTACTAACTGTATAGTGTTCATACCATCCGAAAAGTGCCTGCATACCATCTCTCTGCTCGGCCCGACAACCCGACCTGAACCTTCTGTGCTCGTGTGTGTGTGTGTGTGTGAACCCCAGTTCGTGGCTAGTGGTCTCTAATCTATTGTGTGAGCCCCTACTGCTAGTGGTTTAAATCCAGTGGCAACCTAAGTACCAGTGTGTGTGTGCTGTGTACTAAGGGAACAACCGGGGACTGTTATCGGTGGAAGACCCTCTCACCTTCTCTAGGGGTCTCACATGAATATCACTACAGTTCCTAACACATGCCATGTGAATTTCAGGACAATTTGAGATTATCTAATACAGTGATTTTCAACCTTTTTTTTCTCGCGGTACACCGAATAATAATTTAAAATTGCCAAGGCACACCATCAGTTCCCCACAGAAAAAAACAAAAACACACACTTTGGCCCTCACAGTAAAAAAAAAAATCCACACATCTATTGGCCTACTCCAAAAAAAGATTCAGAATGCGCTGACAGAATTAATTTAAAATATATTTTTTATTTTTATTATTTAACTATTTTTACTTGCTATGGTAAAATATATACTCATAAAATAGCTCCCTGTGGACCATTTACACTGACAATTTATCTATTTAAGAAACAAAAGCAATATTACACAATATAAAATTATTTTCCTAACTCAATGCATTCTTTACCTTCATATAACACATTATTGTACATATAGAACCAACATACTATTAGTACACTTTTAATGAAGCACAATATTTCCTAATCACACTAATTGCGGCATGGATGTTTCTAACCTAAATATAACCAGTCCTTCAATATAGATATTCCGTGCTTGGAAGGTATTTAGATAAAGTTCCTTTCCTGCCAAGTTAATACTTGGTCTATTGGTTTGCTTTATAGTTTGCCAAGCAGAAAGAGGGTTAATGGTTAGTTTGCCGAGCATAGAAGAATTAATATGCAGATTAACTTAGAACAGTTCCTGAGCTGGCTTTTATAGTAAACGGATATTATTTATGCATGCAGATAGTAGAGATGAGCGGGTTCGGTTTCTCTGAATCCGAACCCGCACGAACTTCATGTTTTTTTCACGGGTCCGAGCAGACTCGGATCCTCCCGCCTTGCTCGGTTAACCCGAGCGCGCCCGAACGTCATCATGACGCTGTCGGATTCTCGCGAGACTCGGATTCTATATAAGGAGCCGCGCGTCGCCGCCATTTTCACACGTGCATTGAGATTGATAGGGAGAGGACGTGGCTGGCGTCCTCTCCATTTAGATTAGGGTTGAGAGAGAGAGAGAGAGATTGACCTGAGGCTGTGATACTGTAGAAGAGAGTGCAGAGTTTAGTGACTGACGACCACAGTGACCACCAGACAGTGCAGTTGTTTGTTTTATTTAATATATCCGTTCTCTGCCTGAAAAAAACGATACACACAGTGACTCAGTCACATACCATATCTGTGTGCACTGCTCAGCCCAGTGTGCTGCATCAATGTATATATATATCTGACTGTGCTCAGCTCACACAGCTTATAATTGTGGGGGAGACTGGGGAGCACTGCAGTGCCAGTTATAGGTTATAGCAGGAGCCAGGAGTACATAATATTATATTAAAATTAAACAGTGCACACTTTTGCTGCAGGAGTGCCACTGCCAGTGTGACTAGTGACCAGTGACCTGACCACCAGTATATATAATATTAGTAGTATACTATCTCTTTATCAACCAGTCTATATTAGCAGCAGACACAGTACAGTGCGGTAGTTCACGGCTGTGGCTACCTCTGTGTCGGCACTCGGCAGCCCGTCCATAATTGTATATACCACCTAACCGTGGTTTTTTTTTCTTTCTTTATACATACATACTAGTTACGAGTATACTATCTCTTTATCAACCAGTCTATATTAGCAGCAGACACAGTACAGTGCGGTAGTTCACGGCTGTGGCTACCTCTGTGTCGGCACTCGGCAGCCCGTCCATAATTGTATATACCACCTAACCGTGGTTTTTTTTTCTTTCTTTATACATACATACTAGTTACGAGTATACTATCTCTTTATCAACCAGTCTATATATTAGCAGCAGACACAGTACAGTGCGGTAGTTCACGGCTGTGGCTACCTCTGTGTCGGCACTCGGCAGCCCGTCCATAATTGTATACTAGTATCCAATCCATCCATCTCCATTGTTTACCTGAGGTGCCTTTTAGTTGTGCCTATTAAAATATGGAGAACAAAAATGTTGAGGTTCCAAAATTAGGGAAAGATCAAGATCCACTTCCACCTCGTGCTGAAGCTGCTGCCACTAGTCATGGCCGAGACGATGAAATGCCAGCAACGTCGTCTGCCAAGGCCGATGCCCAATGTCTTAGTACATAGCATGTCAAATCCAAAACACCAAATATCAGTAAAAAAAGGACTCCAAAACCTAAAATAAAATTGTCGGAGGAGAAGCGTAAACTTGCCAATATGCCATTTACCACACGGAGTGGCAAGGAACGGCTGAGGCCCTGGCCTATGTTCATGGCTAGTGGTTCAGCTTCACATGAGGATGGAAGCACTCAGCCTCTCGCTAGAAAAATGAAAAGACTAAAGCTGGCAAAAGCAGTAGCACCGCAAAGAACTGTGCGTTCTTCGAAATCCCAAATCCACAAGGAGAGTCCGACTCCAATTGTGTCGGTTGCGATGCCTGACCTTCCCATCACTGGACGTGAAGAGCATGCGCCTTCCACCATTTGCACGCCCCCTGCAAGTGATGGAAGGAGCACCCGCAGTCCAGTTCCTGATAGTCAGATTGAAGATGTCAGTGTTGAAGTACACCAGGATGAGGAGGATATGGGTGTTGCTGGCGCTGGGTAGGAAATTGACCAGGAGGATTCTGATGGTGAGGTGGTTTGTTTAAGTCAGGCACCCGGGGAGACACCTGTTGTCCGTGGTAGGAATATGGCCGTTGACATGCCTGGTGAAAATACCAAAAAAATCAGCTCTTCGGTGTGGAAGTATTTCACCAGAAATGCGGACAACAGGTGTCAAGCCGTGTGTTCCCTTTGTCAAGCTGTAATAAGTAGGGGTAAGGACGTTAACCACCTCGGAACATCCTCCCTTATACGTCACCTGCAGCGCATTCATAATAAGTCAGTGACAAGTTCAAAAACTTGGGCCGACAGCGGAAGCAGTCCACTGACCAGTAAATCCCTTCCTCTTGTAACCAAGCTCACGCAAACCACCCCACCAACTCCCTCAGTGTCAATTTCCTCCTTCCCCAGGAATGCCAATAGTCCTGCAGGCCATGTCACTGGCAATTCTGACGAGTCCTCTCCTGCCTGGGATTCCTCCGATGCATCCTTGCGTGTAACGCCTACTGCTGCTGGCGCTGCTGTTGTTGCTGCTGGGAGTCGATGGTCATCCCAGAGGGGAAGTCGTAAGACCACTTTTACTACTTCCACCAAGCAATTGACTGTCCAACAGTCCTTTGCGAGGAAGATGAAATATCACAGCAGTCATCCTACTGCAAAGCGGATAACTGAGGCCTTGACATCCTGGGTGGTGAGAAACGTGGTTCCGGTATCCATCATTACTGCAGAGCCAACTAGAGACTTGTTGGAGGTACTGTGTCCCCGGTACCAAATACCATCTAGGTTCCATTTCTCTAAGCAGGCGATACCGAAAATGTACACAGACCTCAGAAAAAGAGTCACCAGTGTCCTAAAAAATGCAGCTGTACCCAATGTCCACTTAACCACGGACATGTGGACAAGTGGAGCAGGGCAGGGTCAGGACTATATGACTGTGACAGCCCACTGGGTAGATGTATGGACTCCCGCCGCAAGAACAGCAGCGGCGGCACCAGTAGCAGCATCTCGCAAACGCCAACTCTTTCCTAGGCAGGCTACGCTTTGTATCACCGGTTTCCAGAATACGCACACAGCTGAAAACCTCTTACGGCAACTGAGGAAGATCATCGCGGAATGGCTTACCCCAATTGGACTCTCCTGTGGATTTGTGGCATCGGACAACGCCAGCAATATTGTGTGTGCATTAAATCTGGGCCAATTCCAGCACGTCCCATGTTTTGCACATACCTTGAATTTGGTGGTGCAGAATTTTTAAAAAAACGACAGGGGCGTGCAAGAGATGCTGTCGGTGGCCAGAAGAATTGCGGGACACTTTCGGCGTACAGGCACCACGTACAGAAAACTGGAGCACCACCAAAAACTACTGAACCTGCCCTGCCATCATCTGAAGCAAGAAGTGGTAACGAGGTGGAATTCAACCCTGTATATGCTTCAGAGGTTGGAGGAGCAGCAAAAGGCCATTCAAGCCTATACAATTGAGCACGATATAGGAGGTGGGATGCACCTGTCTCAAGCGCAGTGGAGAATGATTTCAACGTTGTGCAAGGTTCTGATGCCCTTTGAACTTGCCACACGTGAAGTCAGTTCAGACACTGCCAGCCTGAGTCAGGTCATTCCCCTCATCAGGCTTTTGCAGAAGAAGCTGGAGACATTGAAGGAGGAGCTAACACGGAGCGATTCCGCTAGGCATGTGGGACTTGTGGATGGAGCCCTTAATTCGCTTAGCAAGGATTCACGGGTGGTCAATCTGTTTAAATCAGAGCACTACATTTTGGCCACCGTGCTCGATCCTAGATTTAAAGCCTACCTTGGATCTCTCTTTCCGGCAGACACAAGTCTGCTGGGGTTCAAACACCTGCTGGTGAGTAAATTGTCAAGTCAAGCGGAACGCGACCTGTCAACAACATCTCCTCCTTCACATTCTCCCGCAACTGGGGGTGCGAGGAAAAGGCTCAGAATTCCGAGCCCACCCGCTGGCGGTGATGCAGGGCAGTCTGGAGCGACTGCTGATGCGGACATCTGGTCCGGACTGAAGGACCTGACAACGATTACGGACATGTCGTCTACTGTCACTGCATATGATTCTCTCCCCATTGAAAGAATGGTGGAGGATTATATGAGTGACCGCATCCAAGTAGGCACGTCACACAGTCCGTACTTATACTGGCAGGAAAAAGAGGCAATTTGGAGGCCCTTGCACAAACTGGCTTTATTCTACCTAAGTTGCCCTCCCACAAGTGTGTACTCCGAAAGAGTGTTTAGTGCCGCCGCTCACCTTGTCAGCAATCGGCGTACGAGGTTACATCCAGAAAATGTGGAGAAGATGATGTTCATTAAAATGAATTATAATCAATTCCTCCGTGGAGACATTGACCAGCAGCAATTGCCTCCACAAAGTACACAGGGAGCTGAGATGGTGGATTCCAGTGGGGACGAATTGATAATCTGTGAGGAGGGGGATGTACACGGTGATATATCGGAGGATGATGATGAGGTGGACATCTTGCCTCTGTAGAGCCAGTTTGTGCAAGGAGAGATTAATTGCTTCTTTTTTGGTGGGGGTCCAAACCAACCCGTCATATCAGTCACAGTCGTGTGGCAGACCCTGTCACTGAAATGATGGGTTGGTTAAAGTGTGCATGTCCTGTTTATACAACATAAGGGTGGGTGGGAGGGCCCAAGGACAATTCCATCTTGCACCTCTTTTTTCTTTTCTTTTTCTTTGCGTCATGTGCTGTTTGGGGAGGGTTTTTTGGAAGGGACATCCTGCGTGACACTGCAGTGCCACTCCTAGATGGGCCCGGTGTTTGTGTCGGCCACTAGGGTCGCTTATCTTACTCACACAGCTACCTCATTGCGCCTCTTTTTTTCTTTGCGTCATGTGCTGTTTGGGGAGGGTTTTTTGGAAGGGACATCCTGCGTGACACTGCAGTGACACTCCTAGATGGGCCCGGTGTTTGTGTCGGCCACTAGGGTCGCTTATCTTACTCACACAGCTACCTCTTTGCGCCTCTTTTTTTCTTTGCGTCATGTGCTGTTTGGGGAGAGTTTTTTGGAAGGGACATCCTGCGTGACACTGCAGTGCCACTCCTAGATGGGCCCGGTGTTTGTGTCGGCCACTAGGGTCGCTAATCTTACTCACACAGCTACCTCATTGCGCCTCTTTTTTTCTTTGCGTCATGTGCTGTTTGGGGAGGGTTTTTTGGAAGGGCCATCCTGCGTGACACTGCAGTGCCACTCCTAGATGGGCCCGGTGTTTGTGTCGGCCACTAGGGTCGCTTATCTTACTCACACAGCGACCTCGGTGCAAATTTTAGGACTAAAAATAATATTGTGAGGTGTGAGGTATTCAGAATAGACTGAAAATGAGTGGAAATTATGGTTTTTGAGGTTAATAATACTTTGGGATCAAAATGACCGCCAAATTCTATGATTTAAGCTGTTTTTTAGGTTTTTTGGAAAAAAACACCCGAATCCAAAACACACCCGAATCCGACAAAAAAAATTCGGTGAGGTTTTGCCAAAACGCGGTCGAACCCAAAACACGGCCGCGGAACCGAACCCAAAACCAAAACACAAAACCCGAAAAATTTCCGGCGCTCATCTCTAGCAGATAGAGATATTTTTGTGCAAAGTTTAAAATGTGCAATTGCTGTTAAGCATGGCCATGCTGATTTAAAACAGGTGATTTACCACATCCTCATTGCGGGCAATGGATTTTCATTCTCTCCCGGCTCTGGTGCTATGAACCTTTGTTGTAAGCCTTGTCCGGAGGTATATCCAGTACCGATCATATGAGGTTACGCAGCAGATCTTATCAGTTTGGTCCCACCAAGCAGTCAAACTGAGACGCATTTCCCCGCCTTACGATAGCTCCGTAATTCAGCGGCTTCTTCAGTCAATGACTGAAGAAGCCGCTGAATTACGGAGCTATCGTAAGGCGCCAGGAATCCGTCTCTCCCTATGCTGTATACGGGACCCGGGTCACCCGTTCACACTGCCCCTTAACCTGGGGTTCCAACCCTGCTCGCTACCTGGGTAGGATTCCTGGGTAATTTTTCAGGGACCCTTTCAAATGGAGCCACGAACCGGGTTATTCTGGCAGTGTGAAAGGGGTATAAGTCACTTACTAAATACATCCCCAACACAAGTGGCACTAGTCGAAATATACCAAGGTTACTGATAAAAATGTGGACAATAGATTACAGACTGTGAAAACACAGAAAAGAGCCTTCACCAAGAAACTCCCAAGTATCAGGGTCAAATACAAAAAAATAAGAATTTACTTACCGATAATTCTATTTCTCGTAGTCCGTAGTGGATGCTGGGGACTCCGTCAGGACCATGGGGATTAGCGGCTCCGCAGGAGACAGGGCACAAAAATAAAAGCTTTAGGACTAGGTGGTGTGCACTGGCTCCTCCCCCTATGACCCTCCTCCAAGCCTCAGTTAGGATACTGTGCCCGGACGAGCGTACACAATAAGGAAGGATTTTGAATCCCGGGTAAGACTCATACCAGCCACACCAATCACACTGTACAACTTGTGATCTGAACCCAGTTAACAGCATGATAACAGAGGAGCCTCTGAAAAGATGGCTCACAACAATAATAACCCGATTTTTGTAACAATAACTATGTACAAGTATTGCAGACAATCCGCACTTGGGATGGGCGCCCAGCATCCACTACGGACTACGAGAAATAGAATTATCGGTAAGTAAATTCTTATTTTCTCTGACGTCCTAAGTGGATGCTGGGGACTCCGTCAGGACCATGGGGATTATACCAAAGCTCCCAAACGGGCGGGAGAGTGCGGATGACTCTGCAGCACCGAATGAGAGAACTCCAGGTCCTCCCCAGCCAGGGTATCAAATTTGTAGAATTTTGCAAACGTGTTTGCCCCTGACCAAGTAGCAGCTCGGCAAAGTTGTAAAGCCGAGACCCCTCGGGCAGCCGCCCAAGATGAGCCCACTTTCCTTGTGGAATGGGCATTTACAGATTTTGGCTGTGGCAGGCCTGCCACAGAATGTGCAAGCTGAATTGTACTACAAATCCAACGAGCAATCGTCTGCTTAGAAGCAGGAGCACCCAGCTTGTTGGGTGCATACAGGATAAACAGCGAGTCAGTTTTCCTGACTCCAGCCGTCCTGGAAACATATGTTTTCAGGGCCCTGACAACGTCTAGCAACTTGGAGTCCTCCAAGTCCCTAGTAGCCGCAGGCACCACAATAGGTTGGTTCAGGTGAAACGCTGACACCACCTTAGGGAGAAACTGGGGACGAGTCCGCAGTTCTGCCCTGTCCGAATGAAAAATCAGATATGGGCTTTTGTGAGACAAAGCCGCCAATTCTGACACTCGCCTGGCCGAGGCCAGGGCCAACAGCATGGTCACTTTCCATGTGAGATATTTCAAATCCACAGATTTGAGCGGTTCAAACCAATGTGATTTGAGGAAACCCAGAACTACGTTGAGATCCCACGGTGCCACTGGAGGCACAAAAGGGGGTTATATATGCAGTACTCCCTTGACGAATGTCTGGACTTCAGGAACTGAAGCCAATTCTTTCTGGAAGAAAATCGACAGGGCCGAAATTTGAACCTTAATGGACCCCAATTTGAGGCCCATAGACACTCCTGTTTGCAGGAAATGCAGGAAACGACCAAGTTGAAATTCCTCCGTGGGGGCCTTCCTGGCCGCACACCACACAACATATTTTCGCCAAATGCGGTGATAATGTTGTGCGGTCACCTCCTTCCTGGCTTTGACCAGGGTAGGTATGACTTCTTCCGGAATGCCTTTTTCCCTTAGAATCCGGCGTTCAACCGCCATGCCGTCAAACGCAGCCGCGGTAAGTCTTGGAACAGACAGGGTCCTTGCTGAAGCAAGTCCCTTCTTAGCGGCAGAGGCCATGGGTCCTCTGTGAGCATCTCTTGAAGTTCCGGGAACCAAGTCCTTCTTGGCCAATCCGGAGCCACAAGTATAGTTCTTACTCCTCTCCGTCTTATAATTCTCAGTACCTTGGGTATGAGAGGCAGAGGAGGGAACACATACACTGACTGGTACACCCACGGTGTTACCAGAGCGTCCACAGCTATTGCCTGAGGGTCCCTTGACCTGGCGCAATACCTGTCCAGTTTTTTGTTGAGGCGGGACGCCATCATGTCCACCTTTGGTCTTTCCCAACGGTTCACAATCATGTGGAAGACTTCCGGATGAAGTCCCCACTCTCCCGGGTGGAGATCGTGAACACTGCTGACAGTGCTATCACATGATTTTCCGCCCAGCGGAAAATCCTTGCAGCTTCTGCCATTGCCCTCCTGCTTCTTGTGCCGCCCTGTCTGTTTACGTGGGCGACTGCCGTGATGTTGTCCGACTGGATCAGCACCGGTTGACCTTGAAGCAGAGGTCTTGCTAGGCTTAGAGCATTGTAAATTGCCCTTAACTCCAGTATGTTTATGTGAAGTGAAGTCTCAAGACTTGACCACACTCCCTGGAAATTTTTTCCCTGTGTGACTGCTCCCCAGCCCCTCAGGCTGGCATCCGTGGTCACCAGGACCCAGTCCTGAATGCCGAATCTGCGGCCCTCTAGTAGATGAGCACTCTGCAGCCACCACAGAAGAGACACCCTTGTCCTTGGAGACAGGGTTATCCGCTGATGCATCTGAAGATGCGATCCGGACCATTTGTCCAGCAGATCCTACTGAAAAGTTCTTGCGTGAAATCTGCCGAATGGAATCGCTTCGTAGGAAGCCACCATTTTTCCCAGGACCCTTGTGCAATAATGCACTGACACTTTTCCTGGTTTTAGGAGGTTCCTGACTAGCTCGGATAACTCCCTGGCTTTCTCCTCCGGGAGAAACACCTTTTTCTGGACTGTGTCCAGAATCATCCCTAGGAACAGCAGACGTGTCGTCGGGATCAGCTGCGATTTTGGAATATTTAGAATCCACCCGTGCTGTTGTAGCAGTATCCAAGATAGTGCTACTCCGACCTCCAACTGTTCCCTGGACTTTGCCCTTATCAGGAGATCGTCCAAGTAAGGGATAATTAAGACGCCTTTTCTTCGAAGAAGAATCATCATTTCGGCCATTACCTTGGTAAAGACCCGGGGTGCCGTGGACAATCCAAACGGCAGCGTCTGAAACTGATAGTGACAGTTCTGTACTACGAACCTGAGGTACCCTTGGTGAGAAGGGCAAATTTGGACATGGAGGAAAGCATCCTTGATGTCCAGGGACACCATATAGTCCCCTTCTTCCAGGTTCGCTATCACTGCTCTGAGTGACTCCATCTTGAATTTGAACCTTTGTAAGTAAGTGTTCAAAGATTTCAGATTTAAAATAGGTCTCACCGAGCCGTCTGGCTTCGGTACCACAAATAGTGTGGAATAATACCCCTTTCCCTGTCGTAGGAGGGGTACTCTTATTATCACCTGCTGGGAATACAGCTTGTGAATTGCTTCCAATACTGCCTCCCTGTCGGAGGGAGACGTTGGTAAAGCAGACTTCAGGAACCTGCGAGGGGGAGACGTCTCGAATTCCAATCTGTACCCCTGGGATACTACCTGTAGGATCCAGGGGTCCACTTGCGAGTGAGCCCACTGCGCGCTGAAACTCTTGAGACGACCCCCCACCGTACCTGAGTCCGCTTGTAAGGCCCCAGCGTCATGCTGAGGCCTTGGCAGAAGCGGTGGAGGGCTTCTGTTCCTGGGAAGGGGCTGCCTGCTGCAGTCTTTTTCCCTTTCCTCTACCCCGGGGCAGATATGACTGGCCTTTTGCCCGCTTGCCCTTATGGGGACGAAAGGACTGAGGCTGAAAAGACGGTGTCTTTTTCTGCTGAGAGGTGACTTGGGATAAAAAAGGTGGATTTTCCAGCTGTTGCCGTGGCCACCAGGTCCGATAGACCGACCCCAAATAACTCCTCCCCTTTATACGGCAATACTTCCATGTGCCGTTTGGAATCCGCATCACCTGACCACTGTCGTGTCCATAAACATCTTCTGGCAGAAATGGACATCGCACTTACTCTTGATGCCAGAGTGCAAATATCCCTCTGTGCATCACGCATATATAGAAATGCATCCTTTAAATGCTCTATAGTCAATAAAATACTGTCCCTGTCAAGGGTATCAATATTTTCAGTCAGAGATTCCGACCAAACCCCCCCAGCACTGCACATCCATGCTGGGGCGATGCTGGTCGCAGTATAACATCAGTATGTGTGTATATACTTTTTAGAGTATTTTCCAGCCTCCTATCAGCTGGATCTTTGAGGGCGGCCGTATCAGGAGACGGTAACGCCACTTGTTTTGATAAGCGTGTGAGCGCCTTATCTACCCTAGGGGGTGTTTCCCAGCGCGCCCTAACCTCTGGCGGGAAAGGGTATAATGCCAATAACTTCTTTGAAATTAGCACTTCCTATCGGGGGTAACCCACGCTTCATCACACACTTCAATCAATTTATCTGATTCAGGAAAAACTACAGGTAGTTTTTTTCACACCCCACATAATACCCATTTTTTTGGTACTTGTAGTATCAGAATATGTAACGCCTCCTTCATTGCCGTGATTATGTAACGTGTGGCCCTACTGGAAAATACGTTTGTTTCTTCACCGTCGACACTGGAGTCAGTGTCCGTGTCTGTGTCTATGTCGACCGACTGAGGTAATGGGCGTTTTAAAGCCCCTGACGGTGTTTGAGACGCCTGGACAGGTACTAATTGGTTTGCCGGCCGTCTCATATCGTCAACCGACCTTGTAGCGTGTTGACACTATCACGTAATTCCATAAATAAAGCCATCCATTCCGGTGTCGACTCCCTAGGGGGTGACATCCCATTACAGGCAATTGCTCCGCCTCCACTAACATCGTCCTCATACCTGTCGACACACACGTACCGACACACAGCACACACACAGGGAATGCTCTGATAGAGGACAGGACCCCACTAGCCCTTTGGGGAGACAGAGGGAGAGTTTGCCAGCACACACCAAGGCGCTATAATTATACAGGGACAACCTTATAGTAAGTGTTTTCCCTTATAGCAGCTTAATATATATTTATATCGCCAAAATATGCCCCCCCTCTCTGTTTTAACCCTGTTTCTGTAGTGCAGTGCAGGGGAGAGCCTGGGAGCCTTCCCACCAGCGGATCTGTGTGGGAAAAATGGCGCTGTGTGCTGAGGAGATAGGCCCCGCCCCCTTCATGGCGGGCTCTTCTCCCGGTTTTTTCTGTAATCCTGGCAGGGGTTAAATACATCCATATAGCCCAGGGACTATATGTGATGTATTTTTAGCCAGTAAAGGTAATTACATTGCTGCCCAGGGCGCCCCCCCCAGCGCCCTGCACCCTCAGTGACCGCGGTGTGAAGTGTGCTGAGAGCAATGGCGCACAGCTGCAGTGCTGTGCGCTACCTTAAGAAGACTGGGAAGTCTTCAGCCGCCGATTTCTGGACCTCTTCTCTCTTCAGCATCTGTAAGGGGGCCGGCGGCGCGGCTCCGGTGACCCATCCAGGCTGTACCTGATCTCGTCCCTCTGGAGCTAGTGTCCAGTAGCCTAAGAAGCCAATCCATCCTGCACGCAGGTGAGTTCACTTCTTCTCCCCTTAGTCCCTCGATGCAGTGAGCCTGTTGCCAGCAGGTCTCACTGAAAATAAAAAACCTAACAAACTTTTATTCTAAGCAGCTCTTTAGGAGAGCCACCTAGATTGCACCCTTCTCGGCCGGGCACAAAAACCTAACTGAGGCTTGGAGGAGGGTCATAGGGGGAGGAGCCAGTGCAACCACCTAGTCCTAAAGCTTTTATTTTTGTGCCCTGTCTCCTGCGGAGCCGCTAATCCCCATGGTCCTGACGGAGTCCCCAGCATCCACTTAGGACGTCAGAGAAACTTGTGTTCCACAATGGCGCCACCTATTTTATACAATATGTGATTTAGAGTAACTAAAAAAGTGTGCTTACAATTATATTAATAATCACTTGTAGCTTGTTCAGGTTCGGTGCTCCACTTTAATAATGCTCTGAAACTTAGATGAAAACAAACATAGTGCAACACTGTTTTTGTATAGTAACAAAACTTATTAGACACCCATTGCACTCACATTTGAGATATTGATATACAGCATATAAACACCCAATGGTGTAATCACACAGGTTTATTCAGTCTCTCAGGGATAGCTGCGTCCCACACTAAAACTCAAGTAAAGAGAAACATAGTGCAAAGCGGACATCATATACCATAAAATGTATTCACAAATTGCACTCACATTAAAACAATAAAAAACAGCATATCACACCAAATGGTGTAGTCTCACAGCCTCGTCTGTCCACTCAATCTGTAGATCGCCCGCCAAGATTGAAAATGGAAAAAAAAACATCAGTTCCGGACACAGAAGGCTTAGTCAGGCAGATCTCCTCCAGTATGACGTCCAGTGAGCTGATGATGTACTTATTGGATTACAGAATGTAACATTACAATACAGGAGTGGTGCTAATATAAAGAGTGACTGCAGATGTCATCAATTCAGTGTGTATTAAGAAACTGTGGTCCAAATGTAACAGGCTCCGACTGGCTGGTCCAAGCGTGATAGTAGCTAGATTTCGGGCAGCAATTTGTTGTTAAAAAATAATTGTCACTTTAAATGTACTGGCTATAATGCAAAGTCGTGTCTGGCCCTGTAAATCAGAGCCTGCTTGTACTATACAGAATAATGTTTTCCCTGCTTTCAATTATTAGATGTATGGTGGGCGTGGCTTGACACAGCATGGTGTAGGCAGCTTCCTGCCAGAACTCCTGCTAAATATCCTGCTCTGCTCCTCCAGTGTGAATGTAGGGATCTTCTGTGCCAGGAGTCCTCATGTACCGGCTGGGGAAGTCTGTAACTGGATCCTGAGGCAGTCTCTGCTCTCAGTTTGGCTGTTGCTCCTGCCTTCTGCTGTATCCGGCGATTGGGTCTCTTTGTTGGTCAGGCGGCTGGTTGTGAAAACTGCTGGGACCAGTGTGCTCTGCAGAGGTTTTGGTGGTGGTATCCTGTGGATTTCTCCAGCTTTGTCATGATGTGAGAATTCTACCAAAGCTCTGTAGCTGGTGAGCAGAATGGCTTTGCTTCTATGACCTTTTATCATGATTTAGTGCAGCAGCTCTCAGGGCCCATTTGTGAGACTTTATCTGCACCACTTACTATTACACTACAGCAGGTGCTTACTGCAATGAGTTCTTTTGAGCAATGAATTACTAATAGACTGGAGGAGCTGAGGGATGACCTTACGCATATTCACCGTGAACTACGTCTGGTGATGGCGCACGTGGATCCTCCGACAGCCTCTATTTCCTTGGTGGTGATCAAGGACCATCGTGAAGATTCAATGTGCAGTCATACAGTCATTTATCCGATGAAGAGGGAGAATGGCGACGTAACATCCTCCAGTTTGCTGGCAGTCCACGAGAGGAATGGCTTTTCACTCCAATATTTATTTGGAACAGTGGATTGGTGGAACGCATGGGTGGAGGTTTTTGTCCCTAATCCGGTTTTCTTCAGATGCTACTTGTTCCTATAGGTTTATTTTGACCAAGCTGTGTGTGATGGTTGATGGCCCAGTTTATCCTTCTGCCCACTCTCAAGCAGGGACGTGCAGTCAGGGGAGGCAGGGGAGGCAGTGCCTCCCCTTTCATTAATGATTAAAATAATACAAAGAAGATACTTATGACATATTCTGTGTCATAAGTATCTGCTTTGGCCTTTATATTATTTTAATTATTTTTACCTTTTTCAAAACGCGTTTAAATAGTGTTTTGGAGGCACCGTTCTCAGTGCCTCCCGGTATCAATTGTAAAAGAGCGGAAGCGGGGGGCGGGGTCAAACATCGGGCAGTAAAAGCCCATTCAAAAAATCACACAAAGCGGCACTTGTACAAGTGCCTCTTTGACAGGGGCGTGCTTTCAGCCAATATGAAAGCACGCCCCTGTCACTGAGGAAGATGTGATTGGGCATTGGCGGCTGGGGGGTGGTTATATCAAGGCAGGTGTCCACCCTGTCATCTTTTTTATCATTTCATATTTACAATACTATATGGCACATGGCCGTCCCTGTCTGCCCACCCGCCCTCCGGCCGCCAGCCCATTCCGCCCCATAATTTTCAAAATGTATTAAACAGTTGATTGCTGCCGCTGCGCTGACAGGTTCACAGCAGCAGCAGCAGCATGCACGAGCACGGAGGCTGAAGAGCTCCGCCTCCTTGCGTTGTGCTCGGAGGTGAGAGCTTCCCGGCTCCGGCTGTGAACTGGCGGCAGCCTGGACTATCTCCCTGCGCAATGTGCGGTGGATGGTGTGCGGGGATGCGGACCAGCTGAGACTTGACGGGTGAGCGGGAAGGGGGCTGGCTGTGCCTATGCCACTGACAGTCAGCCTCTTATGACAGCGCGGAGGCAGCGCGGGGGGGAGAATGGTGGAGGGTGGTGGCTGCCTGTGTAGTTTGAGGCATCCCCCGTGACTTGTGGGGGTGGGAAGCTGTCTGTGCTGCTGGGACACCCCCTGTGATGGAAGGGGGGGGGGGGTTGTTTTAGGAGCCTTGCTGTACCCTGTCACCCAGTACCTCCATCACCCACTATCTATATCCCTGTCGCCCTAATCATGTCACCCGCTTTCTCCCTGTCACCCAATGTCTCCCTGTCACCCTGACCATGTCACCCTGATCATGTCACCCACTACCTCCATCACCCACTATCTCCCTGTCACCCCTGCGTCGCCAGTCACCCACTATCTTCTGTCTCCCCTGCGTTGCCAGTCACCCACTATCTCAGTGTCACCCCTGCGTCACCAGTCACCCACTATCTCCCTGCCACCCCTGTGTTGTCCTTCACCCACTATCTCCGTCACCCCTGCGTTGCCTGTCACCCACTATCTCCCTGTCTCCCCTGCGTCGCCAGTCACCCACTATCTCCGTGTCACCCCTGCGTCGCCAGTCACCCACTGTCTCCCTGTCACTCTGCGTTGCCCGTCACCCTCTATCTCCCTGTCACCCCTGCGTCGCCTGTCACCCACTATCTCCCTGTCACCCCTGCGTCGCCAGTCACCCACTATCTCCCTGCCACCCCTGAGTCGCCATTCACCCACTATCTCCCTGCCACCCCTGCGTCACCAGTCACCCACTATCTCCCTGCCACCCATGCGTCGCCAGTCACCCACTATCTCCCTGTCACCCCTGCGTCGCCAGTCACCCACTATCTCCCTGTCACCCCTGCGTTGCCCATTACCCACTGTCTCTCTGTCACCCCTGCATTGCCCGTCACCCACTATCTCCCTGTCACCCCTGCGTCGCCAGTCACCCACTATCTCCCTGCCACCCTTGCATCGCCAGTCACCCACTATCTCCCTGCCACCCCTGCGTCGCCAGTCACCCACTATCTCCCTGTCACCCCTACGTCGCCAGTCACCCACTATCTCCGGGCCTAGGGCATCAAAATAGTTGGTGCTGGCTCTGCCCAGTCCCGTACCTTGCGCCCACCTCCACCTCACTTTCACTGCCCGTCCCTGGCCTACTCTGCCAGACTCCGCGGCCAGTAACTAAAATCATGAGCTGCAGCTGTCACCTAGTGCAGTACGGCCAGAGGGGGGAGGAAAGCCCATGATCCCCGCTCCTCCCCTCTTTTCACACTCTACCTCCAACCCGGTATTCCTGGCTGCAATTTCCACCGGCGATCCCTGGAGTTAACATCAAAGGAGGAGCCATGCTGCAGTTCTAGGCCCTGGACCATAGTAATATAAGTGTCACTCACTGCCTGTCCCCATCACCCTTTCCTTCTCTGTCACACTCTCACCCACTGCTACTGTTACGCTTTCCCTGGCATCCCCCACTGCTGTCACCCTCTACCTGGCGTCACCGTCTCCCTGTCACCCACTGCTGTCACCCTTATACAGGACTTCCATTAACTTAATATTGCTGCATCCATAGCGCTATTAAGTTAATGGAAGCCCTGTACAACAACATTGCATTCATGTCCTTCCACTCCCTCCCCAGTCCCAAAGACTAGTTTTTTTTTTTTATTTGATAAAATTTACAATATATTAGCCACCTGCTCATCACAAGTTTGATGAGCAGGCTGGCTGCAGGTATTGGCGGCGGCAGCATCGGACTGATATGCGAATTAGTGGCGGGGGGCCGAGTCAGTTGATGGTGGGTGATTTTGTAAGCCATTGGTGGAAGTGGTGGCCATTAGTGGGGGGGGGGGGGTAGCGTCCATCACGGACGGTGGCAGTAGTAGACATCGGCTCAGGGACAGTAGTGGGCATTGACTCGGAGGCGGTAGGGATCATCGGCGGGACTCGGCGGACATTATGGCTGCAGTGCCTCACCAGCCACTGACCTCACCGCACGCCACTGCTCTCAAGAGACTGTCATTTGGCTGGATTACATTATGCCAGGGTGGACTCATCCTCCGGACTGATTTTGCTCACCTTGGGGCTGGGAACCATTTCACTGGCTGCTAAGACCCTTACTGTGCTCTGTTCTGTATACTGATTTTCATTAGCTACTATGTAATTTCATATTGTTTGTACATCCTTTCAAAGATCCAGTTGTGTTATACTGCTATTCTTGTGCTCATGCTAGATAATTATTTGCATACAACGAATTTGCCAGGAGGATTCTTCTCTAATGTTTAAGGTAATTTATTTAGTGTTACTTGTATAGATATTAGTCTGTTTTCCAGCTCAGTGTATCTAAACCTATGTGCATTTTTCACTATTTTATAGGAGCAACTTGCCATATTTAGTTTGTGGTCATTTATTTTAATGCCACAGCCACTTCTATTTATATTAGGTCTGTTCTTTCCACTCCGTTATCTTTATAGTTGCATAACACTTAACTTTTCTATGGGTGTTACCTGCTACATTTAGTAGATGCCCATTTATTTAGTTGCCCCTGTCATTTATTTTGTGTACTTATTCTGTAGCTACAGTTTTGTTGTTCTGCTATTGTCATGCTCATTATAGCTAAATATTTGCATACAACACTTACTTACCGAGAGAATCCTGTTCTAATTGGTGTATGGCCCTTTATTTAGTGTTACATCAGTATTATGTCTGTTTCCCAGGTCCTTGTATCTAAGAACGTGTGCACTTTTTACCATTTTGTGGGAGAAGCTTGTCATATTCAGTCTGTAGTCGCTTGTTTTAGTTCCACAGCCATTTATATATTTATATTCTGTCTTTAAGCTCAGCTATCTCAATATTTGCATACTACTTTACTAATCTGCGGGTGTAACCTGCTTCATTTAGTTTATGGCCATTTATTTTAGTTGCCCCTGTCAAATATACGGTATACTTCTCCTGTGTTATGAGGTTGTATTGTTTTGCTTTGGGCATCTTTATTTTATTTTGTGTATTTGTTTGGTTTGTAGGTTAGTGTATATGGGGGGGGGGGGGGGCAATGTGAGGCTTTTTGTTTTGATATTCTGATGGGTGTAAGTTTTTTATACTTTCATTTATGTTATGTCACCTATTCCCCATCACTAATCCGGTTCTCTCATGTGTACACCAGAATGGCACCTTCGGGTGGCGATAAAGTTACCCGTGCTTGATGTGGGGTATTCTGCATGTCATTATTTTTAATAGATCCTGCTATTTTTCCATTTCTCATGCCCGATGGCTTGGTGGCTGATCTTTATTTTGCCATTTATACATGGTTTACTTATGCCCTCCTGTATTATTCCTCATGTTTGCCTTACAATTCCTATGACTCTTTAATGCCTGGGTGTAAATATTTAAATCTACAATAAAAATTACATAATTAAAAAAAAAAAATATTAAAAGATGTATAAGAGGGTGGTTCAATAAATAGGGTGGTCTTCAGTTTGCCGGCTCTCGGGGTCCCAGCGCACAGTATACCGGCGCCGGCATACTAACACTTTTTCTCCCTCTTGGGGGTCCACGACCCCCCTGGAGGGAGAATAAATAGATCCGACTTCAATTGAATATACCCCTTAGCATACATCACATGAGCTTTTCTATTTTTGCAAATCAGAATGGGAGAGATCTTTGCTGGATCACGCTTTGTGTGGAATTGTGCTACTGAACGGCATCTATGGTAGTGCATTCAAGCAGTCTGTCATGTCACTTGCATGTCTCTCATGGCTCTCTATAAATGATGCGCAAATCAACCGGTGCAGGAAAAGTAACAGGTTATGACTTTAAGGTATCAGAGAGATCTTGCTGAGTCTGCCAGATGTTATAAAGTGGCAATCATTTAAAAAAGGTAAAACCAACCTGGCTTTGCCTTTCAAATGATTACTACTTTAAAACCTTGGAAAGACTCGCCAGACTCTCACTGATGTTTGCAAGTTGAAGCCTAATACATTTCCCCTGATATGTTCTAATTCTAGCAATCTGCCTGACATCAAAAGTGCCAATGAGTCACTTTTGAAAGTATCAAGAGTTTCTTATAGTTTGAGATATTAGTAGTATAGTAACAGAAATTAGTAATAACTGATGTCATGCAAAAGTGTTACATACTTACATATTTCCAAGAAAACAAAATTTGGAGCACCTAATAAATGCGCAGGGATGGCTGCCTGAACCGTAACCACCAATAGAGGGGATGTCTCCCTATCCCCAAATGAAGCAAACTAGATATTAATATTTCGGTGGTGACAGTAGGGGGCGCCAAACCACAAAGTGACAGAAACCTCTAATACAGATATTTCAAGATAAAATAGATATAAGTATTTATAAAACAGATGGTGGGATACGTCCCTTATATTTACTTGGTTTTGAACGTGTAGAGAGTTCTTTTGTTCTCCTGGGTCGGCCAATCTTTGTTCCCAGGATCTCTTTACAACATCCAATGTCATAAGAAACAAACAAAGGAGGAAAGTCCTAGTGTAACACCGTTTTATTCTTTTTTTTAAAACATAACGTCTTTAAAAAACACAACTAAAAACATTTTCCTAATCCGGTACAGATAGAGCACATGCAGCGGTGTGCAGCTTACTAAATGTGAGAATCGGATAATTACCAGATCGTTAGAGGAAACAAAGTCCTCGTTACAGCAAAAAATCTCAAACACCAGTCGGCCTCCCGGGAAATGGCGTCCTGGATTTTTGCAGCAATCACCTCTCCCACAGATAGAAGAACGCCACCTTCAAACTGCGCCAACGCGTTTCAGGACTTGCTAGTCCCTTTCTCAAGGCTAGCCTTGAGAAAGGGACTAGCAAGTCCTGAAACGCGTTGGCGCAGTTTGAAGGTGGCGTTCTTCTATCTGTGGGAGAGGTGATTGCTGCAAAAATCCAGGACGCCATTTCCCGGGAGGCCGACTGGTGTTTGAGATTTTTTGCTGTAACGAGGACTTTGTTTCCTCTAACGATCTGGTAATTATCCGATTCTCACATTTAGTAAGCTGCACACCGCTGCATGTGCTCTATCTGTACCGGATTAGGAAAATGTTTTTAGTTGTGTTTTTTAAAGACGTTATGTTTTAAAAAAAAGAATAAAACGGTGTTACACTAGGACTTTCCTCCTTTGTTTGTTTCTTATGACATTGGATGTTGTAAAGAGATCCTGGGAACAAAGATTGGCCGACCCAGGAGAACAAAAGAACTCTCTACACGTTCAAAACCAAGTAAATATAAGGGACGTATCCCACCATCTGTTTTATAAATACTTATATCTATTTTATCTTGAAATATCTGTATTAGAGGTTTCTGTCACTTTGTGGTTTGGCGCCCCCTACTGTCACCACCGAAATATTAATATCTAGTTTACTTACATATTTCCAGCCCAATGTTGTTTTGCAATTTTCACAGTAAATGTCTGCTACCGCATGGAGTCCTGTAAGTAACACGCGCTCTTCTGCAGGCCCACAACCTACATTAACACTGTTGAGACAAAAATAAAATTATTTAAAAAACAAACAAACAAACAAAAACATTGCAAGTACTGGATAATGCCCTGCAAGAAACATTTAGATTGTAAAACTGGAAAGTGTTTAGCACTGAATGCATTCCTGTCAACAGAACCATTTTTTTCAGATCAGTCCCGAATTTCAGCAGCCAAAATGAGTGTGGCTTGCTGGAATCTGGGTGTGACATCACCTGGAAAGGACAATGGGCCTAATTCTGAGTTGATCGCAGCAGCAAATTTGTTAGCAGTTGGGCAAAGGGCAAAACCATGTGCACTGCAGATATAACATGTGCAGAGAGAGTTAAGGTGTGTACACACGGTGAGATCCTTGCTGTGCCTGATTTTCACTTGTGATTTCCCTTGAACTCCCCGGAGCCCAGCACCACCAATTTTGACTAACTTTTCTTGAGATATGGACTATTTGTGCTTACGATTTTGGCTAATGTGAGATTTTGGCTTATGTGAGATGTCATTGACATGGGTGATGAACTAGATAGTACACCGATCTAGTAAGGATTGACTTGCCTGCACAGTCTATCTTTTCTTGCGATGCCGACCTGGCGGGACCGCACATCGAGATCGAATCAGGATCGCAAGGTGACTTTCAGCTTGCGATCTGCACTAACTTTTCTTGAGATTTTGACTATATAGTCAAAATCGAAAGAAAATATCTCACCGTGTGTACACACCCTTAGATTTGGGTGGGGTGTATTCAAACTGAAATCTAAATTTCAGTGTAAAAATAAAGCAGCCAGTATTTACCCTGCACAGAAACGAAATAACCCACCCAAATCTAACTTTCTCTGCAAATGTTATATCTGCCCCCCCTGCAGTGAACATGGTTTTGCCCAATTGCTAACAAACTTGCTGCTGCGATCAACTCAGAATTACCCCCAATATCTGCAAAGATCAGAGTCAATCTGGAATGTTAGCACACACAGAATTAGAGAGACCATGGGGTCTATGTACTAAGCCCTGGCGAGAGATAAAGTAGACTGAGATAAAGTACCCGCCAATCAGCTCCTAACTGACATTTTTCAAACACAGCCTGCAACATGGTAGTTAGGAATTGATTGGCTGGTACTTCTATCTCTCTAGTACATAGACACCCAATAGCTGCCAACATTTTTATTTTTTTTAAGGTATAAAAAATTTTTTTATTAAAACATTGCTTCATAATACATTGTTGGTTGCATCAACAATAAACAAATACATACGAATTGCATTTTAACACAATGAGATGAGAACATACAGTGATCATTGATGAGTCTTCTCATATATACTGCACAATCTCACCAACATCATAGAAAAGAAGTGCAAAGTAAAAATATAAACCACAGACCTGCCAGTCCAACCGTAGCAGATATATGAGGAGGCCAGGGTCTCGCGGCATCTCTAACCCCTAGTCAGTCAGCACTATGGGAGGATCCCCAACCGCCATACGTGTTTCATACCATTCCGTATTTTTTAATGAAATTTGAATTCTAGTCTGGAAATCTACCGGAAGGGTTGCCACATAGCACTCCCAGGATTCAAAAAATTGCCCCACCAGCCTGTCTTTTTGTACAGATGTTTCTATCCAGTGCATCTGAAACACATGATGCAATTTCCCTTTGAACAAGGAAAGAGCCGGAGGTTCTTTATGTATCCAGGACTGCAGGATTGCCTTACGTACAGCTGCACTGATTGCTAGTAGCAGCCTTCTACCCCCCTTCGTTATTCTTTGCCCAGTCGGAATTATTAAAAAAATTGCCCATTCCGCTGTAAAGGGAATGAAATTAACCAGATGGTCCATAGCATATTGGCGTACCTGAAGCCAAAAGCGGCGTAGAAGTGGGCATGACCAGAAACAATGAAACAAGTCCGCTTTAGGAGCGTGACATTTCAGACATTTGTCCGAATCTGTCATTCCTGCCATAAATTGTTTATATGGGCAAAAATAAGCTCTGTGAACTATATTATAAAACATCTCCTGGTATTGTGCTGAGGGCAAAAGTTTGCAGGAGTGAAGTAAACTTTTCAATAAAATATTGCAGTTTAATTCAGGAAAGTCCAACAGCCATTTCTGTATTCCCGAGTTAGATTGAGAATGATCTAGTTGAATGCTTAAACGTTTGTAGTGTTGGGAAAGGGCTCTCTTCGTGGCTGGCGGGGCTCGCAACAGAGTATCTAGCTCATTATTCAAGTCCTCCCTCGATAATATTCTAAGTATCGAACAGGTATAATGTTGCAACTGGAGAAAAGCCAATGGATAATTGCATAGAAATGGAAATTTTTCTTGCGATTGAGTGAATGAGAGAGGTTTTCTTGTCTCTGTATTAATTATTTGTCCTATGTCCCGCAGACCCTCATTATGGAACATCGTAAAGGGGAACCCCGCCTCCCCACGATGGAAGTCAGGACTACCTAGAAACCTTAGAAACAAAGATTTGTGTCTCCCCAAGTTACTGGACCGCCTCAAAGAGTGCCAAAGGCGATAGACCGACCACAGAAGGGGATTATCTTTCAGATCTTGTTCACAGTCCGCCTCTATGCAGTGAAGAAAGTTTGTCAAACGTTTGGATTGTATGAATTGTGTCTCAAGTTGTGTATTTGCATATGTGTCTTTATCGTTTAACCAGTCCCTCAGGATTCTCAATAAAGATGCGTGGTTATAAAGTAAAAAGTTTGGGAAGTTAATTCCGCCATTAGCTTTTGGTTGTTGTAGTTTATGCATGGCAATACGAGGCCTCTTGCCTTTCCAAATAAACTGCCGAAACAGTTTAGTTATGTGGGTCAGATCCGAATTACTAAGTAACACCGGTAGGAACTGTAAGACATAATAACCGTGGAAAGGTGCACATTTTTATTAAAGCAGCTCTTCCTAAATATGAAAGCATTAAATGGTTCCATCCTTCTAACTCCTTCGCTATATGGCTCACTGCCTCCTTTACATTCAGCCTATATAAATCCAAGGGATATTTCGGAAGTATAATGCCTAGATATGTTATATGAGTGTTAGCCCAGTTTATAGGAACCTGTCTCCCCCATCCCGGGCGTTTTATCCCATGTCTCAAATATAGCCCTACAGATTTCGAGAGATTAACTTGGAAGCCCGAAATTTGTCCAAATTTATCCAATAAATCCAAAATGTCCTGCAATGAATCTTTGGGATTCCCTATATAAACTAACACATCGTCAGCGAATGCCGACAGTTTTATCTCTTTTTCCCCAATTGGGATACCCTGATAAATCGTCGAGTTTTGTAGTACTCGGAAGAGGGGATCAATGGATAAATTAAAGAGAAGGGGTGACAGGGGGCAACCCTGTCTTGTACCCCTGTGCATAGAAATCCTAGGACCCCGTTTGCCGTTAACCAGCAAAGAGGTCGTTGGATCAGTGTAGAGATATTTAATAATACCTATAAAATTCTCATGAAACCCTCTGTAGGACAATACATTAAACAGGTGATGCCATGACACGGTGTCAACGGCCTTATGAGTATCTAGGCTTAAGAGCATGTGCTCAGAGTTAGGGGTATTTCTGGACGCCACTGTCGCTGCTATAGCTGTACGGATGGCCTTGACAGACTGACGGTCCCGCACAAAACCATATTGATGATCTGTCAATAGATCAGGGAGGATTAGCTGCAATCTATTCGCTATGATTTTTGTTAAAATTTTGAAATCAGAGTTTAAGAGAGAAATGGGTCTATATGAATCCGCTAGTAGTGGGTCCTTGTCTGGCTTAAGGATAAGGGTAGTGTATGCCTGAGAGAATGTCGGGTAAGTGAAGTGTTCCCGATATATTTTATTATAAAGTTCCAATAACGTCGGCATGAGTTCCTGTTGCAGTAGTTTATAGTAAGTCCCAGTAAACCCATCAGGTCCCGGTGATTTGTTGGGTTTCAAGGATGCTATGACCGCTCTAATTTCCTCTTCTCGAATGTCCCCATCTAATAATTCTCGTTGTTCTGAACCAAGTGTGGGTAGACTCGCTAGAGACAAAAATTCCCTCTGCAACTCCTCTTGTGGGGAGATAGGGTTATAGAGTTTAGTGTAAAAGTCACTAAGATGTGCCAAGATATCGGTAGTCTTAGTGTGAGTTACATTCCAGGTATTATCTCTCAGGGTCGCAATAAAGGAACGCTTCCTCCTTGCTTTGGACATAGTGGCCAACAACTTCCCAGTTCTATTTCCCCATTTGTAGTAATGAAATTTAGTAAAATCTAAACGTTGTTGTGCCTGGGCCATTAAAAAGGCATCGAGTAACTTTCTATCCCGTAGATATATGTCCAGAAGAACCTCGGAAGGCTTGGTTTTGTAAGCATTAAAACTATGGGACATAGCTGTATGCAATACATGATATTGTTTTGAGCTGTCTTTCCTTTTTTTTTGCTACGTATCCAATTATGTGACCTCGCAGCATTGCCTTCTACGTCTCCCAGTACAGCACGAGTTCCCCCAATGCTCTATATTATCGTCCACAAAATTGTTCCAGGAGTATAGTAGAAACTTCTTAAAATCATCTGTATTGGACAGATAGTCTGGGAAGCGCCAAAGGCAGTCCACACCCGCCGGGAGCCCGCATATATCTCCAGCTGCACCGGTGCATGGTCTGATATAATTATGTCATCTAAAATAGCATTTTTGGTCTGGTCCAGAAAGTGGTCTGCTAACAAAATGTAGTCTATCCTTGACAGTGAGCCATGTACCCTGGATAGATGACTATAGGACCTGTCAGTTTGGTGTAATAGGCGCCACGGATCACTCAAGTGTAAAATGTCCTTCATTTCCTGTAAATATTTCCAGCATGGGGAGGACGGTCTCATAACGTAAGAGGATTTATCCAATGCCGGATCGTCTAGAGTATTAAAATCCCCACCCACCACCAGGGTGTAATTAACCCTGCTAGCCAAGATCTGGGTAAGGCGGCGCAAAAAAACTCCAGTTGCCACATTAGGTGCGTATAGGTTTACTAGCGTAAATTTGTTACCCTCAATCAATGTATCTAATATTAAATAGCGACCCTCAGGATCCGCTATAGAATGCAGGATTTCATAACTCAGTTCTCTATGGAAAACAATCGCCACCCCTCTAGACTTAGAAGAGTAAGAGGCTTGTACACACTCCGCTATCCAGGGGGCGCGTAAAGTAGACCCATCACCCAATCTCCAATGAGTTTCTTGTAAAAAGGTTATAGAGGGGCACTTCCTACGGAGGTGAGTGAGAATCTTTTTCCTTTTGATCGGGGTGTTCAGTCCACCCACGTTCCAGGATAATATGGAACAGTGGGAGGTATCTCTAACATTGGGGATGTCAGGAGTATCACCCGCCATTAGTATAGAAAATAGGAGGGGAAGAACTACTACCCAACCCCTCTCCTTTGGTCCTTAAGGAAAACCTCCCCATTTCCAAAAGGGGTATTAGGTGGGTCCCAAGCACTAAGAGACACGAGCCCCAGCCTCCTCCCTCCACCTCACACCTCTGATTCTCTGACACATGATCAAGGCAGGTCAGTACAGTTTGGTAATGAAATTGAAGCAATACATTAACTGTTTTAGTATAAACATTTGAACCCGGGTCAACCAACAGACCCAAAATAAATAACTGAGGATCCCCAACTGTGTTGAAGGGGATGCTCCGTCTTATCAAAAACCAAAATACAAGTAACAAGAACCACATTGATACTTTGTAAAATTGACAAAGTAACCTCAAGTCAAAGTGAAGAAAAAAAATAAAATAAAAAAGTAAAAACAAAGCAGAAAACATAAACATTCAAGGTCATATAATATGATTTAGCTGTATAATAAGACTCTGTAACAGAGGTTCATGGATACATCCGGACCCCCCCCCCCCCCCCCAGGGAACCCTCTAGGGGACACTGCAGCCCTGGAGCCGGTGAAAGTGATAAGGGTAATCTTCTCCGAAGAGGAGGTCGCAAGGCACCCAGACCCCTCAATTGGTAAAACATTCCCACATGGCAGTGAAAACCCAATAAATTAATCATCAGCACTAACGTTAGAGTGAGCCGGTGAAGGGGGGCTATTCCTAAAGAAGTGCGACTTAGCCCGCTGAGGATCCGTGAATAGCGGAGTACGGCCATTCTCAACAACCCTCAATTTGGCCGGGTAGAGCAGTGCAAATTTTATCTTTTTGTTTACCAAGAACTTACAGACCTCCGAGAAGGCCTTGCGTTTTTGAGAGACCATGACCGAGAAGTCTTGGAACACTAAGATCTTTTGGCCTTCCACCCTAAGCTCAGGGGCAGCGCGATATGCTTGTAATAATTTTTCTTTATCTCTATAGTCTAGGAATTTGGCAATAGTTGGTCTGGGCTGTGCACCCCTGTCCCTGCGCTGCGTGCCCAGTCGGTGTGCCCTTTCCACCGGCAATGGAGGATCCCCATCAGGAAACCCCAACGCCGCTGGGATAAGAGTGCTGACATAAGCCTGTAACTGTGCGTCTCAAATTGACTCTGGTATGCCTATAAAAAACGCAAATTACATCTTATATTTCTATTTTCTAAATCATCAAGTTTCTCCATCATGACGTGGATAGTTTGAGACTTAGAGGCAAGCTCCTGTTGTAGGACATGTACGGAGTCTTCGGCGTCGCTTGTCCTCTGCTCTAGAGTGTCAAGTCTAGCTGTGTTTGCTTCTATTTTAGCCAGAGATGTATCCAGCCTAGCATGTAAGTCCTCAAATGTTTTATCAATAAGGGGCATTAGCATGTTAATAACCTCTTTAGCATTCTCAGCCGGCGATGGAAAGGAAGCATTGCGTGGATATGACTGGGAAGCAAATTCCTCCCCTCCAGATAACGGAGAGGAGGGGGTAGGAGGGCGAGCTGTATTCCCCTTTTGGGCAGTTTGACGTTTATAGGTTGATTTCGCATTAGAAGTAGGCATGTCTGCTAAGGGATTCTGGTGTTTTAATAAAAATGTGTCCATAACACAATGGACCAAAATAGAGAGAAGCTGTAGGGCAGACACACATGCACGCTCAGCCGAAGAGCCTAGATGAATGAGTTATAGTCTTACTAAAATATGCAGGTTAGACCTTGTGGTTCACTCTAATATTTACATTTACATAAAATCACAAACCGATAGTAAGCGGTACCCCGTAGGAAAGCAAAGCGGAAGAGGGACCAGTCACTGCTCTCCCGAACACTGTGAGGAGCACGGGCAGTTCAACACCGCGGCAATTGTAACAGTAATATGGAGAGACACTTAAATACAGAAACTGTAATATTGGCAAGGAAGCCGTGAAATCAGGATTTTGTAATATTTACGCGGTAATATATGCAAGAGACTTAATAATTTAGAGGAAAAAAATATATAATAATTCACAATCTATCCACCAGGTGGCAGGGTGGGCAGCAAAGAAACTGAATAGGCCCAAAGGTAATACAGTTCCAATATCGTCACCAGGCGGCAGCCCAGACACAAAAATAAGTTACAGTAAGCCCTTAAATCAATCTAAACAAATCTAGGCAAACAGAACACTAAAGGGTCAAGGGAAGTCCACTGATGCAGTGAGGGGAGAAGGTTCAACAGTTACTGAATGAGTTCAAGCAGCTATTGTAGCCTTCAGTGTACCAGGTCTTGCACGTATACAGCAGCCGTGTAGCTATATATGGGAGAGGATCGGCAGGTGTAGTACACTTTGCAGCTCCCAGCAGGGTGCTGAATAGGAGACGGTAAACCCTTGGTCCCTGTGTATATAGAAAAAGCAGCTTTTACCCTTGGTCACTGTGTATATAGAAAAAGCAGCAGAGGAGGGATACCAAGAGGGGACAAAGACGTGGTAGGGAGAAAATGGGGGGGGGGGGGCAGGGGACACACATTAGAGGGGGAACGGAACAAAGTATTGGGAGGTTTGTGCAAGAGGTGTTAATGAAAAGGAGAAAAGGGGGTATACATACAAGGTTAATGTCCGGTGGGGAGATATCTTTGTCGCTGTGGCCAGTATACTGGGGTTGAGGAGATCCGGGGCTGTGTCGTAGCAGGACTGATTAGCAGAGTCCAGGCTGCCCTCTACTTGCCGTCTCCCCCGCCAAGCATCAGGAAGGGAACGAACACCCCTCAACTCCCAGCGCTCCGTGAGGTGCCGCACGACCCCGTCTCTCAGTATCTCCTGTATTAGCCGCCACCAAGCTCCCGCAGTGCAGATAGGGCCCCTCCGGATACCGCACCACCCGGGCAAAGTCAGGTCAAGGAGGCGCTCATTTACCCACTACAGGCGGGCTGTATATCGTCCCCCAGCAGGCAGGTCCTCGTCCGCCGATTCCTTCAGGTAAGCAGGCAGGCTCCGTTGTTGTAGCGGCTAGACGGATTCCACCCCGCAGGGACGTCCCCTAGTCAGAGAGCCGCGTGTTCACCCGCTCTCGCCCGGCCAGTCGGGAAGTCCTCCGCTACTGCCTTGCTCGACCTAGTCGCTTGTTTCGGCGGCCTCCCCCCACACAAGCAAGGCTGGAGGGCGAGTGATCGTTGTCCTCAGTAATGTTGGGGCATTCTTCAGTGTCTTGGGGTTACGAGTGTCCCGGTTCCCCGTCCGACACCATTTCGTGCCAACTCCATGCAGGCGGTCATACAAGCCGTCTATACCGATGGCCGGACTCCGGGGCTAAAATAAACAGTTTTTCTCTGCAGCTTTCACCTCTACTTGTTCCTTGCAGTATCCTCAGCAACAGTAAGTTGTGGTGATGGTGAAATAATTGCTGAGAATTGAGGATTGCAGAGGATAGTGCAGTAACTCAAGGGAGCTGTGTTAAAAAGCAGCCATGCTTGCTGGCTCAGCCCCCGGAAGTCCAGCTGCCAACATTTAAATACAATCTTGAAAATATACTCTGCTTGTTGGCAGGCAGATCTAAGCACATTCATGTATGGCATAGTGTAGGTGAACAATGCTGATATTTATAATAATAACCCCAGCATGACATGATTGTTTGGTGTGGACATTATAGGACTTTAACCAGAGTTAGGAGCAGATAAAAAAATAAAAAAAAAATAAAGAGGCGTACCTTACATGTTGCAATGGAAGGGGTTCAATTGTGCTTGTGCTTGCAAGGAAAACACTGCCTGCTGTTACATGTAGGGAACAAATGCTGGGCAGATTAGTCCTAGCCATTGAACATTAATGTTTTAAAATAATAATTCTTTGGGTTTTGATTTTTTGTATCGGTGTCCTCCGCCCCAAACATTGATACAGGAAGACAAATATATTTATGGGGATGAATTTGCCTTTGACCTTATTGCTCGGGGGTGCTTTCTCTGAAAAGCTGTGTGGGGTGTAGCCCCAGCCCCCAACAGATATAGAGGGGTATTCAATTGTTAGAAAAAAAAACAGACCCCCCCAACTGACTTTTCAAAACTTTGAATTCCCCCCATAGAGTGTAACTGGGAGATGGACAGAATGACCACACTGCCCCCCCCCCCCCCCCCCCCCCCAAATACTTACATTCTGACAGTGCAGTCTTCTCAGTGGGAAGAGCTAGTTGCACATGGCAGCCCAAGCTGTGGCTGTGGTACGCCTAGGCACAAGTGGTCTGGTGAGAATCAGCTCACAACTACAAACTTATTCACCAATGTCTCAGGACCAGATGACTGTTTAAGACCTTAAAGATGTATTTTGTTTCTTCTCATTTATGGCTGGTGATGACGTATGCTACAAAACGCAGTAATCCTTGGCTACGGCCTAGGACAGTGCTGTTGTGTGGGGATTCAAAGTGAGGATTGGGCCTGTTCAAAATTTTGCTATGAGCACCCTAGTTATGTCCCTGGCATGGATGATGCGTTCCTGTGCGTTGCAACAAGAGAACAGGCTACAAAGGGACAATGGAGTGGCAGGACAGGTTGTGGAGTCTGTGCTTTTGTTTTTAAATTCACTATCCATCTGAACTTAAGTATACTTTTTGCAGTAACTATATGTACTTGGGCCAACACTAGTCACCAGGACTATGTGATTTACACGGGGACTTTGTGTCAACACTGGTGCAGGCCCCTTTGGACACATAACAATGGAATTTTAGGTAAAAAGAAAAATGTGAAACTGCTTGGCATGGTCTGGCATAAAGTCACTGTGGCAATCCAGTTTCCATGTGTGAACTGTATACACCAATCCAGCGTTTCCATACTTGGATTTGTTCACACGGTTGCACTGGGAAAATGAGCACAATGCATGAAACCTAATGTGTGCTTTTTAATGATGCATTTTTCATGCAATTGCTGTGAGCTTTAACATGCAATTCCAACACAAAATACTTTACTGTTAGAATGCAACAATGGCAGCAAACCCACAAGAAGACAATCAGCTTATTTTTTTATGTGATTTTAAGCATTTGGCAAAAACAGATGCAATGAGTATAAGCATGACGGATTATCTTTTTCACTTTAACAAACATAAGTACAATTAGAGAAGAAAAAAAACCAACTATAAACACAGCAAATCTACAAAGTTTTTTTTAAGGAGTTTTTTTTCTTCCTACTACTGCATATCTGAATATATGTTCAGGCAAGCCCAGGAGGCATGTGTGCTATAGATAAGTCTGCAAGGTTGGATGGGATATTACACTGGGTGTCTCAATTCCCCGAAGCACTCAGGTAAAGAGGAATTTATTTTCTAGTTAAAAATAGACACAATGGGAACTTAGAACAAGCTGACACAAGTGTATCGAGTACTACCCTCACTTTTTGGTGATAAATGCTTAGGTTGCATAGTTGCTGCTAACAAAACACCAATAAAACATTTGACTTCAGTTGCAGCTATAAATAAAAATGGCTTTGGAAAATGATATTCACTGCTATGGAAATGTACAAAATATTCAGAGAACATACAGTATGTACAGCTCCTACTTGGCATTCTGAAAAATTAATACTCACACAGAATTGAATAGATAAGCTCGACCTTGACTTCCTTGAAATGACTGCAAACCAAAGAAAATAAACATCAGTTAGAGTCAAGTTTGTTACATTTACAGATGTTTATCTGGTTTTATTATGAAACTTTGTAATTGTGTTTTTTTTTTGGTAATGCTAAATTGGTTACCATCAAATCTCCTAAGGCTAAATCACTCATCTTACTTTTATGGTGCCCACTTGTGCGATGCCCCGCGACATCGCAGGGCATTGCACGCACCTGAACTGCCAAAATGATTACCATGCGATAGATCGCATGGTAATCACGTGATTGGCATGTCACCGCGAGTGGGAGCGGCCTCTGCCGCGATATATCGCATGTGTTTTTAAAAACACAAGTAGTCACACTGCAAGGCGATAAATATTAAGTGCAGCACTTACTATCTTGCGACACGAGATTCGACCGGCGTGTCCGCGCATCCCGTCACATGGTGCTCAATATGTGCATGCACAGATGCGATCGAAATCGAAGGATTGTATGCCATATTGTAGAAGTGTATGGGCTACATTAGATTGATGGAAGTACAAAGGTCTGCAATTAGAATACCAAAGGAGACAGCTCTGTCTTTTTTTATATGCAGCTTTCACCAAAATACTTGTATCAGCCAAGAGAAGGAAGGTAGTAAATTGTAAAAGGAGAGTAGAATAGAGTTGTTTTTTTCCTCTGGTTTATTTTTTGATATATAAAAACATGTTAAAGCTGGATCTGAGATTAACATCCTGTGCATAAGAGCATTGAGAAACAAAGCTTGTTAAAAGCAAAAACAAAAAACTTTGTACTTTGTTCTCCCTTTAAACAGATAGAAGTGTAATCTCAAAGACTGCAGCACATACCCCAAGCTGTGAACAACCAAAGCTACAATTACTGCAATTACAACACTGTGGACCCCACTCTTCTCATACAAAAGTTACATTTTCCAGTACCCTGTCCTGTCCAGTTCTCATCCTGATAATCAAATAGTATCTTCGTTTCTCTGCATCCAAACCCCCAGAGTTTGCTGGACAAGTTGGAGTTACACAAGTCTTGAGTATTAGGACCTTTGCTCTTCTCCATCTATACAAAGCCTCTTGGATTTCAGTATCAACTTATACTCTATGGATCTCTCTCTCTGCGTAGTGGCCCGTGTTCCTGCCTCTCTGCCATTTGCATCTTGGATGTCCTCACACCACTCAATCTTTCAAAACTGAGCCAACAATATTAGCAATAGTCAACAGAAGTTAGTTACCTACCTGACATCTCTATGTTGACAACATAACTATCAACCCAAACCCTCAGGCCTGCCGCCTATGTGTCATCCTTTAATCAGAACTGTGCTTTGTTTCTACATTCCACCTCTTTACAAATCCTGTTACATAAATCCAACTCCCCTTTCAGGCATCAGCCTAACACTTTGTATGTCAACACGCATCGTCCCAGGTCTGGCTTATGTTTATATGGGTCTTCCCGGGTTGAGAGTCCCGAGTCCGCGACTCTGCTTCCTAGCAGGGTTTTTCATGGAACTTTCAACCTGGGTAGACAATCCAGCTTAAGTCTGAAAGATGCAACATCTCCAAGTACCCACTGAATGCCAGAATACTATGGTCACTGAATGACCCAAGTGTGAAATGGGTAACACTGGCTTTAAACCGGGTTGAAGCCGGGTAATTATGTCTGAAAGGGACTTTAGAGATATTTCCACAATATGCACATCTCTCACAAGTCAGTTCATTCATGCATTCATTAAGCACCGCAGCGACTACTGCAATAGCCTCCGTACTGGTCTTCTCCTAAAACAGACTTTCCGTAATCTATTTTGATTGAAGCAGCTAGACTGACTTTCTCTGCAAAACATTATTTTACTGCACTATCATCAGTCCTTACCAAATCCAATATTAACTACTTCTACTAATATACAAGGCCATAATCACTACTATACCAACATACATCTCTTCTCTTTTCCTAAAAGCCATCCCACCTCCAGCTCCCTCGGCATAATATCTGCATTTCCTGCTCACATTACCAGTTACAGGTTTATTTCCAGGTTTCACAAACTCGGTGGAATGCCCTCACTTGCACTACAAAATTGTTCCCTAGCATCCACACATCAACGTTCCCTTAAAACCAAACTTATCAATTTCCAGAACCATCAACCTCACCTACCTGAGCAGCTACCATAGTTACCTTTATTCTGCACAGGTCAAACAAAAAAAAAAAAAAAACTTACATGTTGCCCTCTAACCACTTACTATATGTAAGACTTATCCTCTTGTATCCCTTTTTCCTTACAGATTGAAAGCAGGGTCCAATTACCTGTCTTTCTCTCTTAACACCCTATCTTCTGTTGGTACTGTGGGGCAGATGTATTAACCTGGAGAAGGCATAAGGAAGTGATAAACCAGTGATAAGTGCAAGGTGATAAACGCACCAGCCAGTCAGTTCCTAACTGTCAATTTGCATACTGAAGCTCATTGGCTGGTGCGTTTATCACCTTGCACTTATCACTGGTTTATCAATTCCTTATGCCTCTCCAGGTTAATACAGGTTGAGTATCCCTTATCCAAAATGCTTGGGACAGGAGGTATTTTGGATATCGGATTTTTCCGTATTTTGGAATAATTGCATACCATAATGAGATATCATGGCAATGGGACCTAAATCTAAGCACAGAATGCATTTATGTTTTATATGCACCTTATACACACAGCCTGAAGGTAATTTTAGCCAATATTTTTTTATAACTTTGTGCATTAAAGAAAGTGTGTCTACATTCACATAATTCATTTATGTTTCATATACACCTTATATACACAGTCTAAAGGTCATTTAATACAATATTTTTAATAACTGTGTATCAAACAAAGTTTGTGTACATTGAGCCATCAGAAAACAAAAGTTTCACTATCTCACTCTCGCTCAAAAAAGTCCGTATTTCGGAATATTCCGTATTTCGGATATTTGGATATGGGATACTCAACCTGTACATCTGCACCACATGTTCCTAACTGTAAAGCACAACAGAATACATACACGCATTGGAGGGGGGGGTTCCAAGTACCTAAATCCGCCTCCCCTGCCTGCCGGTCCATCAGCGAAGCTGACAGATATTTTTTTCTTTTACGATACCCGAAGCAGAGCGCAGGGCCACTATATTTATAATAAGAGGCTGCTGGGCTGTCTGAAGGTAGGGGGAGCTATAGCACGCAACTCCGCTCCGGCATTTTCGAGTTAAGCTGGCCGGTTGACACAGTGATTGCCTCGTGAATAAACTTACTCTGCAGGTGTGTGTCGCATGTCGGGAGGTGCCGGTGGTGTGTGCGTGGTGTGTGCTGTGTGTGTTAGAAGCTTTAATAAATGATGCTGTCCAGATAAGCACTCTCTGACCCGGTGTAGGGGGGGCATCTATAATAAGCTTTGGTGGCTTGGGGAGGGTGTGTAGGGAGGGGGGGGGGGGCGTCTATGAGAAGCTATGGTGGCTTATGCACTTTTATAATATATTAATATATTATACAACTTTAGTGGCTGCTTTCTATTTATATGTGAAAGAGGTCTGTGTGTGTATACTATACTTCTGTGTGTGTGTGTGTGTATGTATGTATGCTGTGTGTACAGTATGTGTGCGTATAAGTATGCAGTGTGTGTGTGTATACTTCTGTATGTTTCAGCTGTATGTATGCTATGTGTGCATGTGTGCATGTATGTATGTATGTATGTATGCTTTATGTGTGTGTGCATGTATGTATGTATTTTTGCTGTGTGTGTTTGTAAGTATGCTGCGTGTATATAAATTTGCGGGTCCCCTACTGAGATAATAACAAATATTATATATATTATTTATAACTATATATATTTATAGATAATGTATGTAATACATATTTCATTATCTCAGTAGGGGAACCAAAAACGTGGGCTTTTGAATTTTGGATACGGGATACTCAACCTGTATATATACACACACACACTGAGTATCCCTTATCCAAAATGCTTGGGACCAGAAGTATTTTGGATATCGGATTTTTCCGTATTTTGGAATAATCGCATATCATAATGAGATACAGTATCATGGCGATGGGACCAAAGTCTGTTCACACAATTCATTTATGCTTCATATACACCTTATACACACAGCCTGAAGGTCATTTAATAGAATATTTTTAATAACTTTGTGCATTAAACAAAGTTTGCTTACATTGTGCCATCAGAAAACAAAGATTTCACTATATCACTCAAAAAATTCTGTATTTCGGAATATTCCGTATCTCAGAATATTTGGATATGGGACACTCAACATGTATGTATGTATGTATGTATGTATGTATGTATGTATGTATGTATATATATATATATATACATACACATACTCACTGTATATCACACACACACACACACACACACACACACACAGACACACATATGTATATATATATATATATATATATATATATATATATATATCCAGGCATTTGCACTTTTTTGCTCCTATTATGCTTGGTCATGTTTCCGTATTTTTGCATCTGTTTTTAACTGGATTTGTGGATATTAAAACTTCTTTTTGCATTGAGTGGAGGTGCTGGTTCTTGGTTCTGGACTATACAGTACATATGTACCATGCACTCCCCCTTTGGACTCTAATGTTTGCAGGCTGGCTATATATATATATATATATATATATATATATATATATAGATAGGATAGATAGAGAGAGAGCGCACTAGAGCAAGCTAGCCCAAGAGGCAGTCCGAGTGCCGGCGCTGTGGGTATCTATATAATCTATATATATATATATATATATATATATATATATATCTCTATATATATATATATATATATATATATATATATATATATATATCTCTCTCTCTCACACACACACACACACACACACACACACACACACACACACACACACACACACACACCTCAAAAAAAATAAAGGGAACATTAAAATGACAGATCCTAGATCTGAATGAATGAAATATTCTTATTAAATACTTCGTTCTTTACATAGTTGAATGTGCTGACAACAAAATCACACAAAAATTATCAATGGAAATCAAATTTATTTAACCCATGGAGGTTTGGATTTGGAGTCACTCAAAATTAAAGTGGAAAAACACACTACAGGCTGATCCAACTTTGATGTAATGTCCTTAAAACAAGTCAAAATGACGCCCAGTAGTGGGTGGACTCCACGTGTCTGTATGACCTCCCTACAACCCACACAAGTGGCTCAGGTAGTGCAGCTCATCCAGGATGGCACATCAATGCGAGCTGTGGCAAGAAGGTTTGCTGTGTCTGTCAGCGTAGTGTCCAGATCATGGAAACGCTACCAGGAGACAGGCCAGTACATCAGGAGACGTGGAGGAGGCCGTAGGAGGAACAGGAGGAGCACTGCCAGAGCCATGCAAAATGACCTCCAGCAAGCCACAAATGTGCATGTGGCTACTCAAACGATCAGAAACAGACTCCATGAGGGTGGTATGAGGGCCCGACGTCCACAGGTGGGGGTTGTGCTTACAGCCCAACACTGTGCAGGACGTTTGGCATTTGCCAGAGAACACCAAGATTGGCAAATTCGCCACTCTTCACAGATGAAAGCAGGTTCTCACTGAGCACATGTGACAGACGTGACAGAGTCTGGAGACGCCAAGGAGAACGTTCTGCTGCCTGCAATATCCTCCAGCATGACCGGTTTGGCAGTGGGTCAGTAATGGTGTGGGGTGGCATTTCTTTGGGGGGCCGCACAGCCCTCCATGTGGTCGCCAGAGGTAGCCTGACTACCATTAGGTACCGAGATGAGATCCTCAGATCCCTTGTGAGACCATATGCTGGTGCGGTTGGCCCTTGGTTCCTCCTAATGCAAGACAATGCTAGATCTCATGTGGCTGAAGTGTCAGCAGTTCCTGCAAGACGAAGGCATTGATGCTATGGACTGGCCCGCCCGTTCCCCAGACCTGAATCCAATTGAGCACATCTGGGACGTCATGTCTCGCTCCATCCACCAACACCATTGCACCACAGACTGTCCAGTAGTTGGCGGATGCTTTAGTCCAGGTCTGGGAGGAGATCCCTCAGGAGACCATCCGCCACCTCATCAGGAGCATGTCCAGGCATTGTAGGGAGGTCATACAGGCACGTGGAGACCACACACACTACTGAGCCTCATTTTGACTTGTTTTAAGGACATTACATCAAAGTTGGATCAGCCTGTAGTGTTTTTCCACTTTAAATTTTGAGTGTGACTCCAAATCCAGACCTCCATGGGTTAATAAATTTGATTTCCATTGATAATATTTGTGTGATTTTGTTGTCAGCACATTCAACTATGTAAAGAACAAAGTATTTAATAAGAATATTTCATTAATTCAGATCCAGGATGTGTTATTTTAGTGTTCCCTTTATTTTTTGGAGCAGTGTATGTATGTATGTATGTATGTATGTATGTATTATATATATATATATATATATATATATATTGTAACACTGTAAGGGAACAAGGTGCTGTTTCCTGGGGTAAATGGCAGCAAGCAGCAGCTGAGGAATCATACAAGTCCAGTTTGTGGTGCAACTGGCCACAACCAGTTTTATTTAGCAGAAAAGAAAACAAACATCAAAAGAAAATACCTTGCCTGTTCGGCACTAACTAAACACAGGACGTTCCTAACTATCACTAAACAAAAACACAGAGTTCTCCAGTAAACCCTGTATGGCTAACTTGCAAAAAGAAGCGTGTTTCTCTCCTCAGGCAGTCTGCCCACACTAATCAGGCTAGCAGCCCTATAAGGCTCTTGCACAGCTGAAAGCCCGATTAGCCCTCTGTGAGGCCAAAGATCTGAAGTGGGCCCAATGTCTGGAACTTGCCCTCTCTCTCTTTCAGGGCCCTTATCCAGCTTTTCCAATAAACTGAAAAGGTTCTGACAAACAAAACATTTTCCTAGAAGTTTTCATTTTTCTAATACATGTAAGACAAGAACCTGGGACAAACATACCTGCCCTCAAACACTATTCCAGTGTTCTTGTCACAATATATAAATAAATATATATATATACATATATATATATATATATATATATATATATATATATATATTTATTTTATTTTTTTCATTCTACATACATTACATACATACACGCATGTGTGTACTGAAACCCACACATGACAATCCTGCGTTTGCCCCTGGAAAATGCTAGCGCTGTATAAATAAATGTTTATAATATGCTGAATAGGGACTTTAGCTATGAGGTCCAGCCTATAAGGAGTTAAGCAGTCTTTAGGAGCGTTGAAATAGAGCTATAAACCAGATAGCAAATTATATAGAATAAACATAAAAAAACAAACAAACAAAAACAGCAAGTACAAGGGGTGTGCAATACATTTCCAGATGTGCAGGGCATAAGTAGAGTAGACACAATCTAACTGGCTGGGAACTGTAATCTCTGACTAAAGTTCTTGTGAAATGTCAAAAGCATAGGACCGTATATAAGCAGGACTGCACACCGAAGATGTCAGCATGTTCACTTCTGTCACAAACTCGTTATGGAGCGCAACAGAGGCCACTGGAGAGCCATGGTCTTCTACAATTACAAGAGTATTCTGCGACAACAGGACAGTTTTAACCAACTGCGAGCTGCTTTTTGGGAGGAAGCACCGTCCAGAACTGCTGTATTTGAGTAGTTGCTGCTGTGCAGGCCATAGTTGAAGTGGACGCCAGGATGACTGTGGCTCAGTTAGAGAAGGAGATGGGCATCTCAACGGGATCCATCCACTTGATACTCCAGAAAAAGCTTGGCCTGAGCAAGGGTTTCCCATCAGCTGACTCGAAGGAGGCTCAGGTGACTTGGTGCCACAACACGCAGGCCAGGTTTGTTGGTGATCGCTCAAACTCTGTCTAGATCAGTGGCTATGAATCCTGGTATCTACAGTTTCGACCATGAGACCAAATAGTCGGCCCAGTGGACCCTAGTTGGAGGTGAGCCGGCACAGAAGTTTTGACGTGAGCGCATAGTTGCCAAGCAGATGGGTGGCTGTTTTTGTGGTCAAGACTGGTCATGAAGCTTCTGTACCACTCATGCAGGAGCACACAGTCACTGGGGACTACTACGCCAACCAATGTCTGCTGCAAGTGCTAGAAGTCATTTTCAAGTACCGTCCAAGAACTCGTACTCGGGGTGCCCTTCTCCATCACGACAATGCACCTGCCCTCAAGTCTAGGAAAGTGGTTGATTTTGTGGCCCATGAACACATCCAGGAACTTAGTCACCCGCTGTACAGCCCAGACCTGGCTCCCTGCGACTTTGTATTCCCACAAATCAAAAGCAAGATGTGTGGGATTTCTTTTGAGTCACCGGAAGCTGCAGTGGAGACATTCATCCAGCGTGTAGAAGACATACCTGCTTCGGACTGGCCCAGCTGCTTCACCAAGTGGTTTAAGCACATGCAACTTCGCACAGATTCCTCTGGCTAATACTTTGAAAAAATGAAATGTTCACTTTGTTTGTAAATACTTTTTGTGCATCCAGAAACTTATTGCACAACCCTCGTACATTGTATACATTACTGGTTTACTCAGTATGAGTATGTTAAGCTACAACCTAACAAGAGCAAGGGCATGATTTTTTTAAGGGGGTTTCCAGATTTTACTTTCGCTATCACATTCATATTATCCATGTATGCATGCTCTACAAATTGGCACTTTTACAGTAACAAAGTTTTTCTAAAGCTGGCCATAAACTGTGATAGTGCAACTGACCAGCGGACACTAAGGAGGTGCAGGGCATCCACATAATAATCGGAGTGCATCTATGCACTGCACAAAGGGGGTTATTCAGGTTGGATTGCATATTCTGCTAAAAAGCAGAATCTGCAATCCTTTCTATAGCATGCTGGGGGCCGCCCCGTCCAGCAACTGTGGATGACCCGCTGTCTTCGCAGACTGGCTGCGAAGGCAGGAGCACTGCCGCCATCTTTTCAAACGGCACCGCCCTGTCCCCATTTGGCGTTGCTGCCCCCGTGAATGCCTCTGATTAAAACCAGTCATTTGATTGGCTAAGAAGAGCCAATGTCAGTAGTTCCCCGGTATTAATACACAATACATTTGCTTTATTTTCCTAAAGCAATCAGTGGATTTTAGGTACCTGTAACGTTACCATGTAAATATGCAAAAAGGCACTATCAGCCAATGGAGGGGTTTGGGCGTTTGCTTACAAGGTACTGTATACGAGGTCAGGAGGTGCATGATGAATGGATCTGGTAAACTCTGAAGGTAGTGATGCATATAGATTTAGTTTGGGCACATTAGGATTTTTGTTCCATTCGGGAATGGTTTCAGGTAGTTATGCAAGTGTAAGGAAGTAACAACCTAACATGGAATAAATTCCTAAGTGTCATTATTACATAGTACACATAACTGAAAAGACAAAAATCAAAAATGCAGTAACTAATAGCAATGTAATATATTCCGCCGTCCATAATTTGGGCATCTAATACTGTATACTGTACACAAGTGACAGCTTCAGACGAGTGATATTTGTGTGCACACAAATATGTGACCCATTACAATGAGGTCATTGTGGGCATAGTTTTATATGTAAAGCACAGAACACAGCAGTAATATACGGTAATACGGTAATCATCAGCATACAGAATGTAAAGTAGAGATGAGTGAAAGTGTAGCAAAATGTAATGTGAATTCAGTAGGGTGCAAAGTTCTGGCCATAAACTATTGCTTTTGAATCTTTCTTCTTCTGTAAATAAAGAATCAACTGCTGCAAGCAACCAATAAGATAGTACTATTCATACTGATGCCACAGGAAAAAAGATCACAAACAAAAACAAAATGCATTGTCCACTTTTTTGTTCCAAGCTAGTTCTGCTACATGTGATGCGCATGCAGATTACGAGACAAGAGCATGTACTTCTTAGCTTGCTGTCTAGTTCATTGGTGCTATAATATGTGCTGACTGAAGTCAGTCAACACCTGCCCTTAGCCAGATGCTCTCCACTGCCTAAAGCAATTGTGTCAGTCACTGTCTGGTAAATAATATATGGCCTCAGTCACTGTTATTTATGCCAGTTCATAATACTACAGTTTTAGTGGAAAGTCAGGGTCCATTTCTTCAGCACAACCAGGTGTGCAGGAGACAATAAAAATTGAGAAAACAAAAATCATATGTATAGGATGCCCTCCACACCTCCCACCCCCAAATAATCAGATAGACACACACACACACACACACACACACACACACACACACACACACACACACACACACACTATAGCATTTCTTTATCTTAATATACGCATATCTTTATGTTGTAACTCCTATTTTTGGTTCCCAAACTTTTTGAATCACTGTGTCCTATAGTATCGGAATTTGTTTTACGGCTCCCCTAGGCCAAAAGTTTCTTATTGAGAAATTCTGAAATGAATATTAAAATTAAGTTTATACATGCTTAGATTCAGTTATATGGTGAGGGATTAGATTTGCTTCCGTTTGTCCACGTATTTTATGATTGGCAGCCACCGGTACTGGCTTTGCGTATTACATGGACCATAAATAATTTGACTTGGTCCTGGACCACCAATCCAAGGCACCCCTGCAAGTAACCTGAGGTACCTCAGAGTGCCTAGGCATACAGTTTGAGAACCACTGGTCTAAGCAATACAGAATAAACAGAGTAACAAAAAAGTCTTGACTTGGTCTTGTGTGTAAACAAGACCTAATGCATTGTGCAGACTTGTGCCTACTCAGACAGATTAACAATAGGAAAGTTTAAGAGCATGTGTCCTTGCAATAAACCTTCTGTGTAATCTGCCTACGCTGCTTAGTGGCACGTCCATTCAATTAAATTATGAATGACAAGTGTGTCAGCAGTTCTGTTCTGAGGTTACACTGACACCAAGGGACAGAGAAAAATTAAATCTCTCCACTACCGCACTGAGTTCTCTATCCCATCTCTTTAATACAGTGGTTCCCAAACGTTTTTTAGGTCACGGCACCCTACAGCATCAAAAAAAATTAATGGCGCCCCTAGGCCAAAAATGTATTACAGGTTGAGTATCCCATATCCAAATATTCCAAAATACGGACTTTTTTGAGTGAGACTGAGATAGTGAAACCTTTGTTTTTTGATGGCTCAATGTACACAAACTTTGTTTAATACACAAAGTTATTAAAAATATTGTATTAAATGACCTTCAGGCTGTGTGTATAAGGTGTATATGAAACATAAATGAATTGTGTGAATGTACACACACTTTTTTTAATGCACAAAGTTATAAAAAATATTGGCTAAAATTACCTTCAGGCTGGGTGTATAAGGTGTATATGTGACATAAATGCATTCTGTGCTTAGATTTAGGTCCCATCACCATAATATCTCGTTATGGTATGCAATTATTCCAAAATACGGAAAAATCTGATATCCAAAATTCCTCTGGTCCCAAGCATTTTGGATAAGGGATACTCAACCTGTATTAAGAAAAAAATATTAAAATGAAGTTAACTGTGTTTATAGGTCACCCTTAGAGTCTGTTGTGTGGTGAGGGACCACCAAGCGAGGATCGTGCAGAAAGCCCACAAGGGGACTCTTTATGCTCGCCCTGTTGCCGGCATACTGACGATCAGGATGCCGTTGTCGGTATACTGACGGCCGGCATCCTGATCGTCTGTAAATCCTACTGATTACTTTGTATTAAAACCAGAGATACATAAACAAAGATAGAGCTGGAATCATTGGAATAGCTAAAGTGCGTCATCTGGGGGGCAGGCGAAAACAAATCCCTAGAAACAGCCCCGTTTTCACGCAAAAACTGGGCCGTTTCTCACGAAAACACACAGGTTTCACTGAACCTGTCTGTTTTCGGGGAAAAGGACATTTTTTATTTTACAGGCGATCTAATAGGATAGCTTGTAAAAAAAACAAATGGTGAAACATCTGCAAAAAAATTGCAAAAAACTTCCGGATTTTGCCCCTTAGTCTTCCATTCAGACAGGCCGGGGCAGGGGCGGATCCAGAAGAAAATGATAGGGGGGGCACCATGGAAGGGGCAAGTACATTTGCGTGCGGCTTCGGTGCATGTGAGGTGGCGCTTCTTATACAATGCCCACAGTTGTAGCCATCATTATGCAATGTCCACTGTACTGGTAGTGCCCCTTATATAGACCCCATAGTAGTGGTGTCCTTTATGCAATGCCCGTATTGCTCCCAGTAGTAATGTTGCCTGTAGTAATGCCCCCAGTCATTATGCCCCCAGTGGTAATGCCCCTGCAGTTATGACCCCAGTAGTTTACCTCCCCCCTTTAGTTTAGCCTCCCAGTGGTAATGCCCCCACTAGTTTAGCCATCAGTAGTAATGCCCCCCTGTAGTTTGCCCCATTGTAGTTTAGCCCCTGTAGTTATGCCCCCCTTATAGTTTAGCCTCCAGTAGTAATGCCCCCCAGTAGTTTGGCCCCTGTAGTTATGCCCCCAGTAGTTTGGCCCCCCTGTAGTTTAGCCCCCAAGTAGTAATGCCCCTGTAGTTTAGCCCCCAAGTAGTAATGCCCCTGTAGTTAAGCCGCCAGTAGTAATGCCCTCACGTAGTATGCCCCCAGTAGTTACCACCTTTGTAGTTGGTCCCCAGTAATAATGTCCCCCAGTAGCTTGCCCCTAGTAGATGCCCCCCAGTAGTTTGCCCCCAGTAGATGTCCCCCAGTAATAATGTCCCCCAGTAGCTTGCCCCAGTAGATGCCCCCCAGTAGTTTGCCCCCAGTAGATGTCCCCCAGTAATAATGTCCTCCAGTAGTTTGCCCCCAGTAGTAATGCCCCCTAGGACTTTGCCCCCAATAGATGACCCCCCAGTAGTAATGCCCCCAGTAGATACTCCCCAGTAATAATGCCCCCAGTAGCTGCCCCCAATAGATGACCCCCCCAGTAGTAATGCCCCAAGTAGATGCCCCTCAGTAATAATGCCCCCAGTAAAAATGTCCCCCATTAGGTGCCCCAATAGATGACCCTCCAGTAGTAATGCCCCCTGTAAGTGCCCCCCAGTAATAATGCCCCCAGTAGCTGCCCCCCCAGTAGTGATGCCCCCAGTTATAATGCCCCAGTAGTAATCCCCCCCCCCCCAGTAGTAATGCCCCTTGTTGATGCCCCCCCAGTAGTAATGTCCCCCCGTAGTTTTCCCCCAGGAGATGCCCCCGCTGCATTAAGGACGAAAAAAACATAATACTTACCGAGCCCCGTTCCCGCGCCGCTGCAGTCCTCCTCCTGGCTGGCGTCCTCTCCTCAGTACTATGAGAGAGACGTCACTCATGACTGACGTCTCTCCCATAGCGCACGGCGCAGTGACAGCGCCGGAAGCCGGAGCTCAATACTGAGCTCCGGCTACCGCTGTGCAGGGAGACGGGCGCCCGCTGGTAACACAATCTCAGCGGGCGCCCGTCATCTCCCTGTGCGGCGCCGACGCCGCGGGGGGGACGGGGACAGGCCACAAATGACAGGGGGGGCATGGGCCCGAGTGCCCCCCCCCTGGATCCGCCACTGGGCCGGGGCTTCGCACGCGTCTGGCCTACCTACCCAAGGTGGTGTCTGGATTTCATGTAAACCAGGAGACAGTGGTCCCTGCATTTGTGGAGGGATCCATGGAAGAGGCAACTCTGGATCTTCAACTTTATGTGGAGAGAACTAATGAGGTTGGTAAGTTGGACTCTATTTGTTCTCTATGATTCTCGCAAACAGGGGTTCCCAGTCTCGAAGCAGACCTTGGCCAGATGGCTTAGGTCAACTATTCATCACACCTATTTGGCTGCAGATCTTCCTGTCCCTTCGGGGGGCCACAGCTCACTCTACCTGTTCAGTGGGAGCTTCTTGGGCAGCTACCCGTGGAGCCTCTGCGGAGCAGCATTGCAAGGTGACCACATGGTTTTCTGCTCAAACCTTTGTAAGGTTCACGCCTTTGATACTTTTGCGTCCGCAAATGCAACATTTGGGCGTAATGTCCTCAGTGTAGTACAGGAGCGCCACCGGCCATGGGGGAACAGCTGTAGGATGTCCCAGCGTATAAGCATCTCCTGTGCCCGCTAGTGGATGCACAAGAAAGGTGGATTTATGGTCCTACCTTGATTAATCCTTTTTGTGTAATCCAACAGGGGGCACAGGATGCGCTCCTTGACGCACCTGACTTACAGGATCTTGTTCCTATACCAGTGAATATGTGGTGTTTATTTAAAGTAAGGTTGTTTCTGTCTCTGTGTTGGTCTTCCTTCCACTTTCCTCGCTCCTGCTTTGGGCAGGCTAACAAAACTGGCAGGTCCGGGCCGGAGGGGGCAGGGTACTGGGGCATGCTGGGAACATTCGTTTAACTCTTTGGTGCCTGCTCACTCCCACACCACCAATAACCAGTGTATAAGCAAGCATCTCCTGTTCCCCCTATTGGACTACAAGAAAATAATTTATCAACGTAAAACCATAAATCCGACTTCATCATTATTAAATGTACGCTGCATCTCATTAGCATTGTAAATGGCGTTAATGTTGATATTTTTGAAACGGTATATAACCAAACGTGAAAACCATGTTCATGAGATTTTCAGATACAGAACATTTTTTAGTTAAATTATATTTTAATGTGAATTTGAAGCTGGATCTGAATTAAATGTCCTCAGTACTTCATGTTTTCGTTTCTATATATGTTTAATTTTATTGCCCAGAGAATTTGTTTAATTTCTTTTAACAGTAGATTCATTTCATCTGCATCTCAGATACAGACCTTTTGCAGAACCAACAGGCAGCTGTAAAATGTAACCATTGTCTATTTAGGCAGTTTCATAAGTTGAGGGTGGAAAGTGGAGGATGGGGTTTCAGGGTAAAATCTAAAACAAGGACTCATTTTGTGATGAACATAAACTGCATTAATGACACCGAAGCCCTAGAATGCTAACATTTTTTTTTAATAAGAAGCATGCTTTGTTTAACTGTAGACAGGGAAATGTAATACACTGTGAGGAGTGTGTGGCTGAGGGAGTCATAATTACATGGATTTTTCAACTGAACACTGCACTTACACTGGAAAGTGATCCTCAACTTTTTGATCAATATACAGTCTTATTTTTAGAACTTTTTGTAAAAATATTTGTTCTCTGCATCCAGTAATGTAAGCGCTGTATTAGAAACAGCAAATCATTTTGCTGTATATCCAAGCATTAGTTTGTAAGGAACATTGATGCGTGTTACAAAGCAGTTTATAAATAGTTTTTCCAGATGTTCCCAATAACAGATATTTTAAAAGGAACTATAAGCAGTTTTCAAAGACTTTCATAGCGCATTTAAGAGGAAGTAATGTTACTTATACAAAAAAGACATGAGGAGGCAACCAATGCATAACATACTGACCTACTCTCCTCAGGGGCAAATGCTGGATTTGCAAAAGAGCAAGGGGGTTATATATAGTCAGAACCCCCTGCATGTGCCACTACTCCTGGAGAAACTTCTGAATTTCAGGGGAACTTTCTCTGACTCCCGAGGAAGTAGACAGAACTCCTGGATTTGCATACCGCCACAGAGCAGTCTGGTGGTTTAAGGATGTGATTTGCGATGAACCATATGAATTGTGGAGCCCGCCCCTAGCTATACATTGCTGTGATTCATGCTATTGCAAACGGGAAACATTTGGGATGACATGATTTTGGCATACCTCTCACAAAGGGATGGTGCTTCCATTAGGCAGCTGGGACCTGAGGGGTGGCCCGCTGAGGACAGGGATCGCACTTACACACTATAGCGCAAACCCCTTCTACCTACAGCCATGATCACTATGCTGCCCCACAGTAGTACAGCCTTTATCCCCTCTGCATCCTCCTCCCTAGGCTCTGCACCACATCTCCCTGGGCTCTACACAACTTCCCCACCCTGTGTCTGTCCCGGCTGCAGTGGCAGCATTGTTTGCCTCATTGGGGCGGTAGTACCAGCCACCTCCAGCAGCCTTGGGTTGCGTACACATGCCATGGTCACTCCCCTTCTCGGCTCAGTGCAGTGTGTGTGATGTCTGGGCAAGAGAGCATATGTACAATGTGAGCTGGTTTATAATAGAGTTCCACAGCAGGTGAGAGGCAGCTGGGGGAGGCCTTGGACACGTTGAATAATAACAAGGTGGACGAGGAGTAGTCAGGGCCTCGGCTGGTAGGTACACAGAGAGGAGCAGCCTCACAGAGCTTGATACTGCCCCGTACCCTGGCCCAGGGGTCTAGGGGGATGATCTGGAGCACATGGACCTTTGTGACTGACTGCAGACCATTAACTTTGTGGGGTAACAGATGTGACCTCTAAAGTATGAGGGTGGTTCAATAAGTAAGGTAACAAGACCTCTCACGTGTGTCATTTTTTAAATGTCATTTTTAATATCCCGCCAGGCCAGTGCAGGTAGCTCACTGCTCCCCCTCACGGTCATTACACTGCGCCTCATATTAGTAATACTGTCCCAACATCAGTTGTAAGATGTCGGGGCTGGGCAGGAACATTGAGGTGCGTAGTGTGATCAGATTTCTGCATCTAAAGGGCACATTAGCAGCTGAAATTCACCAGCAACTTGTCGAGATGTATGGTGATAAAGTCATGTCACAGAAACAGTGTTTGGTTTAGTGCATTGGCTTTGATAATGGCAAGACAGACTTTCAAGATGAGCATCAATCCGGCCGGCCAAGCACCTCCACTACAAACCCAAACCTGTGATATGACGTTATCACTGTACACCTCGACAAGTTGGCAATGAATTTCAGCTGCCCCCTCCTCCCTCCACCCCACCAAAAAAAGGAGTTGACATGCTGGGGTTCAGAGGACATAGGTTTTCCCATCTTAAAAAAAAATGTAGTCATGCTGAGGTTTAGAGGAGCCCCCCTAAAGAGCTTGTTTGCTGACATACAGTGGCCAGGGCTAATTAATTGTAGCCTGTAGGCTGCACTCACAGATGTCAGTAAAGCCTGATGGAAGCTTGAACAGAAATCAATAGTAAGTGTCCTAATAACAGGGGGCCGTGAAAGTGTTAACTTTTAGCTCCATGTACTTATCCCGGAAACTAAGGGTTAATGCACACTAGCCACTGATTTAATCAAACTAGAGTCTGACAAGGAGCCACATAATGCCGGGAGAGCATAGCGCTGGCGGCAGCTTTACACCCCTGGCAACGAGCATGACACCCAGAGAATGAAACCCCTGACAACGAGCAGGACACCCAGAGCATGAAACCCCTGGCAACAAGCAGGTAACTTAAAAGTAATTAGAAGCCTTACTGTAGGGCATAATGTGTAATGGGCATTACTGTGCGTGCCATAATGTATAACGGGCATTGCGGTATGTGGCATAATGGGCGGTATTCAATCTTTCACCACCTTCTACACCCGTTCTGCTTCTGCTGATGGGTGTGGTATAATCATTTCAGCTCGCTACCTCCAGGGGTAGCGAGGGCGCCCAACCCTTTATGCAGCTAAACCTGATTACTATGGGCGCGATATGTGCAATAGAAGAAAAAAATCAAACCAAATAATGCCCCACAGTAATGCCTCCAGCACCATAATATGCCCCACAAAGTAATGCCCCTGCATCCTACTATGCTCCACACAATAATGCCCCCTGCACCATAATATGCCCCCACACAGTAATTCCCCCTGCACCATAATTATCTGTACACGGTTGTCCTGGGCAGTACTGTGTGGGGCATAATAAAGTGTCTGGGGCATTACTGTGTATGAAACACTGTAATGCCCCATACAATTTATTATGCCCCACACAGTACTGCCCAGCATAAATTTATTATGCCCTAGTTATGCCCTGGCCTGCCCAATAATGGATACCTTTTTGCTTGCCTCTGGCACTGTAGCATCTCCCGGCGGGTCCCTGCAGGTGGATGTGGTTCCGGGTATCGGCGTCTTCATCCCTGACAGATGCTAGAGGTCCAGAATGACCTCTAGCATCTGTCTCCTCTATGGTGGCAGCCATTCTGGGCAAGACATTTTATCAGTATTCTATGCAGTTGGCTAGACCGCATAGAATACTGATGCAGCGTCCCATGCGATTGCACAGCTCGCCCGGCCCAAGAAACGGCCCAGGGTAGTTCTTCCCTGCAATGCCACGCCCCTTTCAGTGAGACCACATCCTGGAGCACGCAAATTCTTTACTTTTCAAATTGCAATTGCATGCCAGAAACTTTTTTGGCTTGGGGGAGCAAAAAATTTCTAGTTACGCCACTGCTGCAGCACTCTTCTTAAATAGCCCCAAAACTTAAATACTAGGGAATCTAGTTCCGCATGATTATCAGCATCTTAAATAGGTCCCAAAACACATATTGAGAACAAAGCTTTCCAAACGCTCCAAAATCAAAATTTCAATGAGCAGCAATATTTCACAGAGTATAAAGTAAAAAAAAAAAAAAAAGTTTCCCCTATGCAGCACATGCACTAATGAAAGCCAATCTTTCAACATAATTTGGGGTACCCATCAATAAGACTGAAAAATGGTATGCATAGATATGAATAGTGGCAGCAAAAATATTGCCACAAAAGGTGGCTCCTATGCATGCGATTACAGAATTGTTCACTTCCATTACAATGTGGAAAACACTGCAAATGTATGTATGCAATATGTTGTTTTTAAAGTTCTGAAGTCATTATTGTACAAACAGTGCTGTCAAAACATCTACTAAATTTAGAACCTTGACAGAAGGGAGTGCAGAGGTTAGATTGATGTGTCACTGCACACAAACATACAGAGTACTACAGTAAAACAATGTTAACAGTTTGAATACTTGTTCGTGTACTGTATGTTCTTGTGTGTAATTAGTTGCTATTTACTTTTGAATGATACACTTATCAGCTGTACCAGTCACACTGGCTGTATGTTCACAATTAGAACATAAAGTGCATGTTATTCTGTATAATGACATGATTGTCAGCAATTCTTTATACTGTACTTGTCACACGTACAAATTTGCGTCAGCGACCTCTTGACATGTGCCACTACCAGCAACCTAGTTTTACATTTTTTCTAAGCTGTAAAACATACTTGCCTACCTGACCCTCTCCATGAGGGAGAAAATGCTCTCTTCCTGGACTTTCCTGGTAATGTATGATTGCCATCACCTGTGGTGTGATAGTTAATTGATAAGAAAGGCGTTTCACCACACAGGTGATGGCAATCATACATTACCAGGAAAGTCCAGGAACAGAGCATTTTCTCCCTCATGGAGAGGGTCAGGTAGGCAAGTATGCTGTAAAATAAGTGCATTGCTCTATATCAGCGCTTCCCTATTCCAGTCCCCAGGGACTAATGATTACACCTGTGCACCAACTAGGAGGAGATCTGCAAAACTTGCACTGTTAGGGCTAAAACACACTACCCGGCATTTGCCGCCCGGGAAAAAGCCGGACGGCTTTTTCCCGTGCCGGCATTGTAGTTAACAGTGTGAGGGCTAGGGTCCCTTCACACTGCACGGCCCCGGCCCGGCTGCCGGGTTGCAGCCGGGTCTCACCACTGGAAGGTCCGGCGGCCGGGCGGCCGCCGGGCCGTCTTTGCAGTCAGTGAACCATGTGTGTGAAGGGGAGCTTTCACACACAACGTTTTTTTCGGAAGCCGTGTCTGATGCTGCGCATGCGCACAGCATCACACACGGCTCAAAGCCGTCCTGTGTGCGAGACTCTGCCGGTTTCTCCCGGATGACAAAAAGCCGGACAAACTTTGTCCGGCTTTTTGCCATCCGGGAGAAACCGGCCAGTGTGTTACAGCCCTTAGGGGTCCAACTGGAGTTGAAAAACAGTGCTCTATATAGACACAAACATGTACAGACTGTACGCATGAGTAATTCAAATATGTCCCTACTACAGTGGATCTCAAACTTTCTTTTTCAAGGAACCCCTAAGATAAAACCTTATTTATAAATTTAGAAGAAAAAAAAACATATATGAAGTAAACTGTGCCTACCTGTCATCCTTAAAGTTAGTAATGTGGTGGTGTACAGAGTTGCCCTTTTGATTGTCCACAGTTTTCTGATTGGCAGTTACTAGCAGTGGTTCTGCCTGTCACTTTGACCATAAATAATTAGGCCCAGATTTATCAAGCCTTGGAGAGTAATAAATTGCACGGGGATAAAGTATCAACCAACCAGCTCATAACTGCCATGGTACAGGAGGTGTTTGAAAAAAAATGACAGTTAAGAGTCGATTGGTTAGTACGTTATCACTGTGCAATTTATCACTCTCCAAGGCTTGACAAATCTGTCCCTTAATATGGTCCTGGACCACCAACCCGAGGCGCCCCTGCAAGAGCCTCACTGCCACCCAAGGTGTCTAGGCACACAGTTTGGGAACCACTGCCCTGGTGCGACTTTTAAATAACGAGACTGTACTTGCAAAAACTAAACCATACTGCTTGAGTTAAAACGGAATGGGAAAACATTGACCGTGGACTATGCCAAAATGGTTGTGCAAGGTTCACACCACTCACATAGATAATTTGCTGTCATACAGCTTTCACATTAGTTGTCCCCCCCCCCCCCCCCGTGCTTCATAAAAATGCTTAGTTCAAAAGTAGAGCAACGTGTTAACTTAACATTTTTTTAGTTAAATTGAACAAAATGTCCACCGACTCTTTCCGCCTGCCAACCGAGGCTTACGGGGCAGATTGTATGTTACATGCACGTGTGTATGAGTGACATAAAATATTATTAGTGATAGTTGTGAGGATGTCGAAGACTATGAACATCCCGGAAGGTTGAATGATAGCAGAAATAGTAAACATCAACAAAGAAACAAAGGTTTGTGCGAAGATGTTTCAAAGGCTTCTCAGTGCTGAGCAGAAAGAAAATCGAAAGCAAATTTGCACAGATATTTTGGAACAAATTCAAGTGGATTCACATTTTTAGATAAATTCATTACCTGTTATGAAACATGGACCTTCCAGTACGAGACAAGATGCCAGTCATGCACTGGAAAAACACCATCACCAGCAAGAATGAAGAAAGCATGTCAAAGCAAATCCAAATTCAAAAATAAGATTTTAAACCTACCGGTAAATCTATTTCTCCTAGTCCGTAGAGGATGCTGGGGACTCCGTAAGGACCATGGGGTATAGACGGGCTCCGCAGGAGATAGGGCACCTAAAAAGAACTTTGACTATGGGTGTGCACTGGCTCCTCTCTCTATACCCCTCCTCCAGACCTCAGTTAGAGAACTGTGCCCAGAGGAGATGGACAATACAAGGCAGGATTTAGCAATCCAAGGGCAAGATTCATACCAGCCCACACCAATCATACCATGTAACCTGGAACATACATAACCAGTTAACAGTATGAACAAACGACCGTAACGGTCCAAGACCAATGTCAACTGTAACATAACCCTTATGTAAGCAACAACTATATACAAGTCTTGCAGAGTTTCCGCACTGGGACGGGCGCCCAGCATCCTCTACGGACTAGGAGAAATAGATTTACCGGTAGGTTTAAAATCTTATTTTCTCTTACGTCCTAGAGGATGCTGGGGACTCCGTAAGGACCATGGGGTTTATACCAAAGCATCCAATCAGGCGGGAGAGTGCGTATGACTCTGCAGCACCGACTGAGCAAACGCTAGGTCCTCATCAGCCAGGGTACCAAACTTGTAGAATTTAGCAAAAGTGTTTGACCCCGACCAAGTCGCCGCTCGGCAAAGTTGTAATGCCGAGACGCCTTGGGCAGCCGCCCAAGAAGAGCCCACCTTCCTAGTGGAATGGGCCTTAACCGAATTTGGTACCGGCAATCCAGCCGTAGAGTGAGCCTGCGGAATCGTATTACAGATCCAGCGAGCAATAGTCTGCTTCGAAGCAGGAGCGCCAATCTTATTGGCCGCATACAGGACAAACAGAGCCTCTGTTTTCCTAATTCTAGCCGTCCTGGCTACATAAATTTTTAAGGCCCTGACTACGTCCAGGGATCTGGAATCCTCCAGGTCACTTGTAGCCACAGGCACCACAATAGGTTGATTCATATGGAACGAAGAAACCACTTTAGGCAAAAATTGCGGACGTGTCCTCAATTCAGCTCGATCCACATGAAAAATCAAGTAGGGGCTCTTGTGTGACAAAGCTGCCAATTCTGACACTCGCCTTGCTGATGCTAAGGCCAACAACATGACCACCTTCCAGGTAAGAAATTTCAACTCAACCTTGTTAAGCGGTTCAAACCAGTGTGATTTTAGGAACTGCAACACCACGTTCAGGTCCCATGGTGCCACTGGAGGCACAAAAGGGGGCTGGATGTGCAGCACTCCCTTTACAAACGTCTGGACTTCTGGAAGAGAAGCCAATTCCTTCTGAAAGAAAATCGAGAGGGCCGAAATCTGTACCTTAACAGAGCCTAATTTCAGGTCCGTATACACTCCTGTCTGTAGGAAGTGGAGAAGACGACCCAGATGAAAATCTTTCGTAGGTGCATTCTTGGTCTCACACCAAGACACATACTTTCGCCAGATACGGTGATAATGTTTTATCGTCACCTCCTTCCTAGCCTTTATTAAAGTAGGGATGACCTCTTCCGGAATCCCCTTTTTCGCTAGGATTCGGCGTTCAACCGCCATGCCGTCAAACGTAACCGCGGTAAGTCTTGAAATACACAGGGCCCATGCTGCAACAGGTCTTCCCTCAGAGGAAGAGGCCAGGGATCTCCTGTGAGCATCTCTTGTAGATCCGAGTACCAGGCCCTTCGAGGCCAGTCTGGGACAACGAGTATCGTTCGTACTCTTCTTCGTCTTATGATCCTCAACACTTTTGTGATGAGAGGAAGAGGAGGAAACACGTAGACCGATTTGAACACCCACGGTGTTACCAGAGCGTCCACTGCTATTGCCTGAGGGTCCCGAGACCTGGCGCAGTACCTCTGAAGTTTTTTGTTGAGGCGTGACGCCATCATGTCTATTTGAGGAGTTCCCCAAAGAAGTATTACGTCTGCAAAGACTTCTTGATGAAGTCCCCACTCTCCTGGATGGAGATCGTGTCTGCTGAGGAAGTCTGCTTCCCAGTTGTCCACTCCCGGAATGAAGACAGCCGACAGAGCGCTTACATGATTTTCCGCCCAGCGAAGGATCCTTGTGGCTTCCGCCAGTCGCGACTCTGCTTTTTGTCCCGCCTTGGCGGTTCACATGAGCCATTGCTGTGACATTGTCTGATTGAATCAGAACCAGTAGGTTTCGAAGAAAACTCTCCGCTTGTCGAAGGCCGTTGTAAATGGCCCTGAGTTCCAACACATTGATGTGTAGACAGGACTCCTGGTCTGACCAAAGACCCTGAAAATTATTATTATTATTTTTTTCCTGTGTGACCGCTCCCCATCCTCGGAGGCTTGCATCCGTGGTAACCAGGATCCAATCCTGAATTCCGAACCTGCGACCCTCCAGGAGGTGAGCACTTTGCAACCACCACAGGAGGAACACTCTGGTCCCTGGGGACAGAGTTATTTTCCGATGTAAGTGCAGATGGGACCCGGACCACTTGTCCAGAAGGTCCCATTGAAAAGTCCTTGCATGGAACCTTCCGAAGGGAATGGCCTTGTAGGCCGCCACCATTTCCCCCAGAACTCGAGTGCATTGGTGAACTGACACCCTTTTCGGTTTTAGCAGGTGTCTGACCATGTTCTGTATGTCTTGAGCTTTCTCTATTGGGAGGAAGACCTTCATTTGTTCTGTATCCAGTATCATACCTAGGAACAGTAGTCGAGTTGTCGGAATCAACTGTGACTTCGGTAGATTTAGAATCCAACCGTGTTGCTGGAGCACTGTCAATGAGAGCGCCACACTGTTCAGCAATTTCTCCCTTGATCTCGCTTTTATTAGGAGATCGTCCAAGTATGGGATAATTGTGACTCCATGCTTGCGCAGGACCACCATCATTTCCGCCATTATCTTGGTGAAAATCCTCGGGGCCATGGAGAGTCCAAACGGCAACATCTGAAATTGGTAATGACAATCCTGTACAGCGAATCTCAGGTATTCCTGATGGGGGGCATATATGGGGACATGAAGGTACGCATCCTTTATGTCCAGAGACACCATAAACTCCCCCTCTTCCATGTTGGCTATTATCGCTCTGAGAGATTCCATTTTGAATTTGAATATTCTTATGTACAGGTTTCGGGATTTCAGATTGAAAATAGGTCTGACCGAACCGTCCGGTTTCGGGACCACAAATAAAGTTGAGTAGTAACCTCTTCCCTGCTGGTGCAGGGGAACCTTGATTATCACTTGCTGTATACACAGCGTTTGAATTGCAGCTAACACTACATCCCTTTCCAATGTGGAAGCTGGTAGGGCCGATTTGAAAAATCGGCGCGGGGGCACCTCCTCGAATTCCAATTTGTAACCCTGGGAAACTATTTCCAACACCCAGGGATTCAGGTCCGAACTGACCCAGGCCTGACTGAAAAGTCGAAGACGTGCCCCCACCGGTGCGGACTCCCTCAGGGGAGCCTCAGCGTCATGCTATGGGTTTTGGAGCAGCCGGGGAGGACTTTTGTTCCTGAGCACCTGCCGAAGCACTTGTGCGATCGAAAGGACTGCATCTGATAGGGTGTTACTTTCTTTTGCTGTTGGGGAATATATGGTAAAAAATATGATTTACCTGCTGTAGCTGTGGAAACCAGGTCAGTCAGCCCATCCCCAAACAATACATCACTCTTATAGGGTAGTACTTCCATATGTTTCTTGGAATCCGCATCACCCATCCATTGGCGAGTCCATAAGGATCTTCTCGCTGAGACAGACATGGCATTGGCCCTAGAAGCTAGCAATCCAATGTCCCTTTGAGCATCCCTCATAAATAAGACTGCGTCTTTAATATGGGCTAGAGTTAGGAATATAGTATCCTTATCCATATTATCAAATTGATCTGTCAGCTCATCTGTCCAAGCTGCAATTGCGCTACACACCCATGCCGACGCAATTGTCGGTCTTAGCACAGCACCCGTATGAGAATAAATGCACTTTAAGGTAGTTTCTTGCCTGCGATCTGCAGGGTCCTTAAGGGCCGCTGTGTCAGGAGACTGTAGCGCCATTTTCTTGGACAAGCGCGTCAGGGCCTTGTCCACAGTGGGGGGCGATTCCCAAATCTCCCTGTCCTGCTTAGGGAAAGGGTATGCCCTATAAATTCTTTTGGGGATCTGCGGTCTCTTATCCAGAGTCTCCCAAGCTTTTCCAAAGAATTCATTTAATTCATGAGATGTGGGAAAGTTAATAATCTGTTTCTTTTCCTTAAACATGTGTACCCTTGTGTCGGGGACCGAGGGTTCATCCACAATATGCAACACATCCCTTATTGCCACAATCATACACTGAATGGTTTTAGTCACCCTAGGGTGCAATTTTACTTCGTCATAGTCGACACTGGAATCAGAATCCGTGTCGGTAGTAGTGTCTTGTGTTAAGGGACGCTTTTGAGACCCCGACGGGCCCTGTGAGTCGGTCCAATCTGAGGATTGACCCCCTGATGTCCCCCCTAAATCAGCCTTATCAAGCCTTTTATGTAAAGATGCCACACTTGCATTCAACATATGCCACATGTCCATCCAATCTGGAGTCGGCACAACCGACGGGGACACACCACTCATTTGCTCCACCTCCTCCTTGGAGAAGCCTTCCGCCTCAAACATGTCGACACACACGTACAGACACCCCCCACACACAGGGATTAACCTATAAGGGGACAAAACCCCAACCAGGTCCTAAGGAGAGACAAAGAAAGAGTATGCCAGCACACACCAGCGCTTAAAAACACTGGATAAAATATGTCCAGATAGCGCTTTTTTATATATATTATGCCAATTCCCACTCACTGCGTCGCTAATGTGCCCCCCTCCTCTTTTTTCCAGCCTGTGAGTTCAGCAGGGGAGAGACCAGGGAGCCAGCGTTTTCCTCATGCAGCTTCTGTGGAGAAAATGGCGCTGGTTAGTGCTGAGGATCAAGCCCCGCCCACCCGACGGCGGGCTTCGGTCCCAGTGATTTTTCAATAAAATGACGGGGGATCATAGATTTACTGCCTCCGCAGTCTAATCCAACTGTATTTGTGCCAAAATGTGAGGTTTATTGCTGCCCAGGGCGCCCCCCCCCCCATGCGCCCTGCACCCTTCAGTGCTGCTCTGTGTGTGTGTGACTGGGAGCAATGGCGCGCCCTTACCTCATGAAGATCTGATGTCTTCTGCCGCCTAAGATGTCTTCTGCCTTCTCTATCCGGCTTCTATCTTCGGCATCTGTGAGGAGGACGGCGGCGCGGCTCCGGGACGAACCCCAGGTGAGACCTGTGTTCCGACTCCCTCTGGAGCTAATGGTGTCCAGTAGCCTTAGAAGCAGTGCCCAACTTGACAAGCCAGCTCTGCTTCTCTCTCCTCGGTCCCACGATGCAGGGAGCCTGTTGCCAACAGGACTCCCTGAAAATAAAAAAACCTAACAAAATTCTTATTCCACATAAAACTCTGGAGAGCTCTCTGCAGTGCACCCATTCTCCTCTGGTCACAAGATCTAACTGAGGTCTGGAGGAGGGGCATAGAGGGAGGAGCCAGTGCACACCCATAGTCAAAGTTCTTTTTAGGTGCCCTATCTCCTGCGGAGCCCGTCTATACCCCATGCTCTCATTATCTCCCGCATTGATTATTGTAATAGTCTCCTGACCGGTCTTCCCAAACATAGGCTCTCACCACTACAATCCATTTTGAATGCAGCTGCGAGGCTAATCTTCCTTGCCAGACGTTCATCGTCTGCAGATCCGCTCTGTCAGTCCCTCCATTGGTTACCGGTATTCTACCGTATTAAATATAAAATACTTTTACTCACATACAAGGCTATTAACCAAACTGCACCAACATACATCTCTTCACTCATCTCAAAATATCTCCCTACCCGACCTCTCCGCTCTGCACAAGATCTACGTCTCTCATCCACACGCATTACTTGTTCACACTCAAAATTACAGGACTTTATCCGGGCTTTACCCACTCTGTGGAATGCCCTCCCACGCACAGTAAGACTCGCCTCTAGTCTCCAAACCTTTAAATGTTCCCTGAAAACTCACCTCTTCAGACAAGCCTATCAAATTCCAGACCCACCCACATAACCTTCAGTGCTTCCCTATCTAATTACATCCTCTGTAGAGTATTCATAACATCACATATCTTGTCTTTCTTTAGTCTCACACCCTCCTGACACTTGGATAACTTTGTGGGGTATCATACAACCCATTAAGAACCTAGCAATCTGGTGGACCATTATGCAATAGGTAGCATCTATCCTTGTGTATCTATGCCTATTTCCCTATAGATTGTAAGCTTGCGAGCAGGTCCTTCCTACCTCTATGTCTGTCTGTTTTTACCCAGTTTTGTTCTATTACTGTTGTTCTAATTGTAAAGCGCAACGGAATATGCTGCGCTATATAAGAAACTGTTAATAAAATAATAAATAATAATGGTCCTTACGGAGTCCCCAGCATCCTCTAGGACGTAAGAGAAACCATGTTAACTGTTTTCTTTGATTTTAAAGGTGTTATTTTGGCAGACTCTGTAATAGATAGGGATGGCCATCGGTGTGGTAGCCATCGATGGTTACTATCTACGGCGATATGGAAAGTAACCATCGAAGTTACTATCTATGGCGATATGGAAAGTAACCATCGATGGCTGACAACTATGCAGTGGATAACCATCGATGGCCACTATCAATGGTCATCCCTGTTTTATCACTGACTGGCCCATGGGCCAATCAGAATACAGGGGCAGGGCATTGAATGTTCGGGGGGCGGGGCTATCTTCCGTGTCCCGGCACCACATTAAAAAAAATAAAAAAAATATTTGGTTATACCTTTCCATCGATGGAGGGAAACCAATTGGTTCTCCCCCATCGATGGCAAAAGTATTCTACATCGGCCATAAACCATCGATGATTTTGGCCATCCCTAGTAACAGAAGGCACAACAGTGAATCAACAGTACTACAAAAATGTTGTAGAAACTTTGCGGGAAACAAGGCCAGAATTGTGGAAAAATGTTTTCATCCGCCATGAGGACAATGCACCAGCCCACGCAGCTCTCTCTGTGAAGCAGGTTTTGGCCAAGAAACAGACTGCAGTGCTAGAACATCCTCCAGACTCACTAGACCTAGCACCGTATGACTTCTTTCTTTTCCCTAATGTCAAATTTGTACTCATGGGAAACCGTTTTGGAGATAAAAAAAAAAAAAAAAAAGACAACTGTTTAGACAGCTGACAGATAATGAGCTAAAGCACGACTTTGACCAATGGAAAATAACAATACAGTGGTGTGTGGAGAAGGAGAACAGAGTTACAATGTACTTAATATAATTAAACATAAATTATAGCACAGGGGCATATCTACGGAGGAGAGGACCAGTGTGCAGTCTCCGCGTGTGGACCCCCCCAGTTAGTGCCCTGCGCAGGTGTCTGGGAAAGTGGCGCGGCGGCCATTTTTCCGGAGACCTGCAAAGCGCTTGAGACTCTGGCACAGTGCCAGAGTCTTTCTAGTGCTCAGAGCACTAACTGCGCTGCCGGCTACGGAGGAGGAGGAGGTCCACACGCGGAGATTATTTATTACCAGTTATTTATATAGCGCACACAAATTCCGCAGCGCTTTACAGAGAATATTCGGTCATTCACATCAGTCCCTGCCCCAGTGGAGCTTACAATCTATATTCCCTATCACATGTACACGCACACACATTCATGCTAGGGTTAATTTTGTTGGGAGCCAATTAACCTACCAGTATATTTTTGGATTGTGGGAGGAAACCGGAGATGCTGACGGACACCAGAAAGGCAAGTATAGACGAAATGGGCGCAGTGTGTGTGGTGTGGGCTCCCTCTGTACACAGGGGCCCGTGTGCACTGCACACACTGCACCCATTATAGATACACCACTGTTACAGCATCATTCTCGTTATTTAATAGCCACACCCCATACCTGAAGCAGACTTTACTAAAATATCATATGATTGCTTTTCTACATAATGAGATCAATCACAAACATTTACTTTTTTCTCATTTTTCGCACTCTGCATACAGCTAAGTATAACAACTGCTGTAAATTTATGACTTGGGTAGCACATGCAATAATAAAAACAACTTTCTATGTGTTTGCTTGCTGTGAGGTATGTATAAGAAAAAAAACTTGCTGTAAGGTACACAAGTGTTACCAGAGCTGATATGGGGATCAGTCTTACCTTATCAGAGCCGGCCCTAACCAATATGATGCCCTAGGCAAGATTTTGGCTGGTGCCCCCTAGCACCGCCGCTAGTTCTGCAGGAGATGCCTGGCATGAGTCAGATGGCAGCTCTGCTAACGTCAGGCGCCTTTTGTTTATTAAAATGCATCATATTATTTGCATTACTATGTGGCTAGGATGCACAAGCAGCTTCTGCTGATTAAAATTATATGCAGCATGCCTATATTCTGTGTGCGACTGCGGCTGTATCTGCATACGAAATGCTACATTACAGTGATTTCCAGGAACATAGCATTTCGTATGCAGATACAGCCACAGTCACACACAGAATATAGGCATGCCGCATATCATTTTAATCAGCAGAAGCTGCTGGTGCCCCTAAGCATACCAAATGCCCTAGGCATTTGCCTAGTTTGCATATGCCTAAGGCCGGCTCTGTACCTTATGGTTAATGATAAATCTTTTACTGACTTGATCACATTTGAATTTGCTTTAGAGGGATTGTACTCACTTCCATCTGTAAAAGCTAATCCCTGCTTATAACAATAGCAGCAAGAAGATACTTAATGAAAGGGAGGCAGCTATTTGTTGGTTGTAAGTGGCTTACAAAAAGACCCTCTGACACTGAGCACCCCCTCCATTTCTGTTACAGATTCCTGTCAAACGTGTTAGATTGGCATTTATAAGAAGGGAGGGTGTACAGCATGGTTGCAGCCACTCCCTGAATGTCAGGCAGACTCCCTGAAACTAGTGGTGATCTTCCTGCCTAATGCTGCAGCGGGGAGCGCACAACACAGTGGCAACATCACTGGTTTAAAGGTGTGGTCTTCAGGTTGCCGGCGGCCGGGCTCCCGACGACCACCATACTGGCGCCGGAATCCCAACAGATTTTCTCCCTCTTGGGGGTCCACGACCCCCCTAGAGGGAGAATAGATAGCGTGGCGCGCCACCGTGCCCGCAAGGGGCTCATTTGCGCTCTCCCAGCTGTCGGTATGCTGGCGGTCGGGATTCCGGTACAGATATGCTGGTCACCGGGAGCCCGACTGCCGGCAACACATACTACACCCGGTTTAAAGCACAGCCTCCTATTTGCACAATAACCCAATTATCTAGCCGTTATGACTTGGAAAATAAAGAGACCTCAGAGCTTTCACATACAGTATATTTGGGTCTATGTTTGGTGCCCCATGTAACCGATTTGGGGCTCACTTACATTCGGGTTGCAAGTCAATTATAATGACATACCTCTCAGACTAACATGATCCATTCCAATTGTTCCAGTACCAAAGAAATCCACTATAAAGAGTTTAAATGGAATACATAGGATATCCTAGCAGACGGGATGCCAGCTGTCTCTATACAGACAGCAGCATCCCATCTGCCGGAATCCTGGCAGAGAATCCTCTCGCGGGCTCACTGCGCATTGGGCCTGGTGGATCGCGTCACTTGCCACAGGTTCTATTCCCACTCGGTTGGCGGTGTGGACCACCCAACAGAGTGGGAATACCGAACGTTTGTCAGGATTCCGGGCGTCGGCCTTCACCAGCCGTCAGGTTTCCGGCATCTGTCTCCTGAACGCTAGGATCCCGACAGCCAGTATATTGACTGTATCCCGTTTAATGATTACAGACTGGTTGCTTTGACTTCTGTAGTCATGAAACATTTGAGTGATTGGTGTTGACCCACCTGAAGGACTTTACAGGGCCTCTTTTGGATCCATTGCAGATTGCATATCGGGCAAATAGGTCGGTGGAAGATGCAGTTAACATAGGCAGCACTATATTTTACAACATCTTGATTTGCCAGGTACATATGTCAGAGAGTCCAGTTTTTGGACTTCAGTTCAGTGTTCAACACAATCGTTTCAGGTTTATTGTATACAAAACGGATTAGTTTAGGCTCTCCAGTGTCTACTTGTAACTGGATTGTAAATGTCTTGGTGGATAGGAAGCACTAGGTGAGAATGAGGGAGTTTTCATTAAGTGTATGGAGAACTAGTGTCACGATCCAGGTAATTCCTTATCAGTATTTACCTTCCAAATGCCTCCTGAGACTGTCCCAGTGTTCCAAGCCTGGATTCCATCTGCATTGTCTGCATGCAGCACGCTGCATCTCATTGTCTCAAAACTCTTCACTGTGATTCTGGCAGCTTCATGGTTAAAGCTCACATGCAAGTTACAAACAATCTTTCCCTCCAAAAGCAAACATGGGCGCAGCCATGTTTGCTTTCATCACATGTTGCTTTTCAGCCTATCAGCTGCACTCTGGTTTCTACCTAATTACCCAGCAGCTGCACTCTAGACTCTGCTTAATCAGCCAGCCAATCCCTGTTTCCCAGCTGGTATAAATATCCTGTTCCTGGGGTGGAAAGATGTCAGTGCTTCAATTGTCTTCAGTGATTCCAGTGTGCAGTCCTCCCATGGACTTTCTCTGCAGTACAGCCTGACTCTGCAGTGTCTCATCATTGCATCCTGTGACTGGCAGTTACCGACACCAGCTTCCAGCAGTGCTCTGCCCTGCCAGTAACCATCAGTGTTCCACCATCGATCTCCAGTCACCATCGGTGTTCCGCCATCGATCCCAAGTCACCATCGGTGTTCCGCCATCGATCCCAAGTCACCATCGGTGTTCCGCCATCGATCCCAAGTCACCATCGGTGTTCCGCCATCGTTCCCAAGTCATCATCGGTGTTCCGCCATCGATCCCAAGTTACCATCGGTGTTCCGCCATCGATCCCAAGTCACCATCGGTTTTCTATCATCAGTATTCCTCTGAACTGTGTTTCCTATTACCAGTACCAAGTCATCAGTATTCCTCTGAACTGTGTTTAATAAAACCTTTGAACTTTCCTTCGTTGTCTTGGTCACGCCTTCGGGCATTTGTTCTAAAGGTTCCCTGCATGTCCAAGAACCCTGTACTGCCTCCCAGGTACACATATACCTCAGCCCCTACAACTGAGGCTTCCCCCTGGTCAGCACCAGCCCTCAGTTGTGACAACTAGTACTGGTGCTCCCCAAGGATGTGTCCTCTTCCCGCTGCTTTTTTCTTTGTATACAAATGACTGCACCACTGAGGATCAGTCTTTGAAACTCTTGAAATTTGCTGACAATACTACAGTTATTGGTCTTATTAAAGATGGTGGAGTCAGCTTATAGAAGAGAGGTTGAACGGTTGTCTTTGTGGTGCAGTCGTAATAAATTTTGATTTAAATTCACTTAAAAAACAATGGAGAGGATAGTGGACTTCCGGAAGCACACAGTTTTGGTGTCTCTTCTTTTTATAGCCGATGGCGTTATGTGTGTGGTAGACACCTTTACATTTTTGGGTTCCATTATTTCGTGTGATCTGAAGTGGGTATCCAACATAAATGCTATTGTGAAAAAGGCGCAGCAGAGGTTGTATTTTTTGCAGCAGCTTAGGAAGTTTAATTTACCACAGAAATTGTTGATTCTTTTTTACTCCTCAATAATTGAGTCTGTTCCTTCTACATTGATTATTGTACAGTACAGTTTGGTTACTAAACGACAGAGGAACAGACTTCATCAGGTGGTTAGGACTGCAGAAAGAATTATTTGTATTGACCTTCCCTCCATTCAAAATTTAGAGTCAGGAAGAATGCAGATTAATACTGCAGTAGATCAATCGCATCCTGACCATGGTTTGTTTCAATTACTTCCTTCAGGAAGGGGTTATTGACAGAGCCGTAACTGGGTATTTGCGGAGTATGACACCGCACAGTGGCGGATTTAGGGGGGGGGCACCAAGGCACGTGCCCCCCCTGTCATTTTTAGTGCAGACTGACATGCGGATGAACGTCCGCATGTCAGTCTGCGGTCTCGTTTCCTCCCCTGCTGTTAGGAGGGACACGGAGGGCACAGTGCGCGCCTCTCCTGTGTCCCTCCTGGGTCTCCGGCGGCCGCTGGTCTCATGAAGGAAGTGCCGTTCGTGAGCACTTCCTTTATTACAGTGACCCGCGGCCGCCGGAGACACAGGAGGGACACAGGAGAGGCGTGCACTGTGCCCTCCGTGTCCCTCCTAACAGCAGGGGAGCGGGGGGAGCAGCGGCGGCGGCGGCGGAGGAAGGGGGGGGGGACGCACTGGGGGGGAATATCTGGCACTGGGGGTATATTTGGCAGGGAGGGGGGGGGGGGGGAGAATATCTGGCACTGGGGACATATATGGCACCGGGGGGAATATCTGGCACTGGGGGCATATATGGCACTGGGGGGGAATATCTGGCACTGGGGGCATATGTGGCGCTGGGGGGGGGGATATCTGGCACTGGGGGTATATGTGGCACTGGGGGGGGGAATATCTGGCACTGGGGCATATGTGGCACTGGGGGCATATATAGCACTGGGGGGGGGGGGGCGATATCTGGCACTGGGGGCATATGTGGCACTGTCGGGGAATATCTGGCACTGGGGGTATATGTGTACCTGGCACACATGGGGGGGGGCTATATTTGGCACTGGGGGCATGTGAGTGCCTGGCACCGTGGGGGAATATCTGGCACTGGGGACATATGTGGCACTGGGAGCACAGCCCTAGCAACAAGGACTACCTCCTAGCAACGAGCATGACACCCAGTGCATGAAACCCCTGGCAACGAGCATGACACCCAGTGCATGAAACCCCTGGCAACGAGCATGACACCCAGTGCATGAAACCCCTGGCAACGAGCATGACACCCTGAGCATGAAAACCCCTGGCACCGTGCATGGAACCAAGAGCATGAAACCCCTGGCAACGAGCATGACACCCAGTGCATGAAACCCCTGACAACGAGCAGGTATTTGAAAAGTAATTAGAAGCCTTACTGTAGGACTTAATGTGTAATGGGCATTACGGTGTGTGGCATAATGTATCACGGACATTGCGGTGTGTGTCATAATGTGTCACAGGCATTACGGTGTATGGTATACTATATCGCTGGCATTGTGATATGTGGTATAATGTCTCAGGGTCATTGCAGTGTGTGGCATAATGTATCACGGACATTGCGGTGTGTGTCATAATGTGTCAGGCATTACGGTGTGTGGTATACTATATCACGGGCATTGTGGTATGTGGTATAATGTCTCAGGGTCATTGCAGTGTGGCATAATATATAACGGGCATTGCGGTGTGTGGCATAGGGTATAACGGGCATTGCGGTATGTGTCACAGGCATTACGGTGTATGGTATACTATATCACGGGCATTGTGGTATAATGTCTCAAGGTCATTGCAGTGTGTGGCATAATGTGTCACAGACATTGTATGTGCTATAATGTATCAGGGGCAGTGCAGTGTGTAGCATAATGTATAACGGGCATTGCGATTCCTGTCATAATGTGTCACAGGCATTACGGTGTGTGGCATAATGTGTCTGGGGCATTACAGTGTGTGCATATTGTGTCATGTGCATTATTGTGTGTGGAATAATGTCTAAGGGCCATTGCAGTATGTGGAATAATGTATACTGGGCATTACTATAAGGAAGGGGCATGAATCAGGATTATTTTCTTTCCTGTGGTGGCCAACGTCTGGCCGTGCAGGTTGCAAAACTGGGGTATAAGGTAGTCTTTTCCTGCAATACCACGCCCATTCAAACGAAGCCACGCCCATTCCAACAAAGCCACGCCACTTATGGCGCCCCCCCTGTAATTTTTTTCTGAAACCGCCCCTGACACCGCACATAGTACTGCAGGGTAGGGGGCACTGTTGGCAGGACCTGTCAATTATCTGTTTTAATTACTTTCACTTGTAGCTTCTCCCCTATAATACTTATACAGCATTCATGAACTTAACTTGAATGCTCTTTGTTATGCTGTCACACTGTCCTTTATTACATCTGAAGATGCTGACATACCCAGGATTCTAACCCACTGCCTGTGGCATTGCACTCTATTCACTGAACTATCGCTTTTCACTGAACTGTCTGCCCTTACATAGAAAGCTAGAGAATTCTAACTATTTGAAGCTTACCTTGTAAAAAACTGATCAGCATTGCAGCTATGTAGTGTATGGCTGCACAATACATAGACGTGCTCAATTGCAATCCTGTTTTTTTTTTTTTTCTACAAAGTGCAAGTAGCTTTATATAGTTAGAAATATAGTTTTTATGCAGGATCAAATAGGTCAATGAGTAGGGTGTTTGAATGGAATGCAACAGGTGATGGGTTTGAATTCTGTGTATGGCAGTATATTGAAAAGCGTTATTTAATAAAGGATATTGTAACTGAATACAAAGCGCTCTGAAGTCAAATTTATTTCATGGATTCTCCCTTAGTTTCAAGGAGATCTAGAAAGTCTGAAGTGAGCACATGCAGTATCTGACAGGTTACTGATTAATATGACATGCCATGATTAAAAAACAAACAAACAAAATAAAACAGCCACAAAACAAACTGGTTGCAGGGGGTAGCTTATAACAAAAGAAAACTGTGTGCAGACATAGGTTTTGTTTCACAATTTGTTGAATATCAACAAACACATTTTTAAAATAGTGGATCTAGTAGCTTACTTGCCTGTTATGATTAGATCCAGTTTCTACTGGATTTATTACTGCTGTGATGTACCACTGAGGTTATACAATGTGCATCAGTGATAGCCAACTGGCTGCCAGCAGCCTCACATGTCTTTGCCTGTAGCCCCAAGCCAATTGCTCCCAATAAAATGTATTCTCTATCTTGTAATAAAGCAAAGAATAAGACTCAATGGGCTTGCTTAAATTCATTGCTGATTGAATAATTCAGCGCGCTGTCATGTCAGAGAAGGCCAGTTCTCGTGGTATTACCAGGGTGTTTTAACTTGAGAATTGCCATTCTCTGAGTAAAGTGCCCGGCGCGATGCTGCCGCATTAAGAGCAGAAATCAGCATCGCGCCAGCACTTATGCCGTAAATCTGCACGCACCCCTCCGGGGGTGCTAGAAGAAATCCTGTCGTCAAGCGTCACATCACGTTGAATTGAATAGCACAGGGAGCTAAATTCCCGGCACTATTCAATCTGGACTGAACAGAACAGAGTCCAGTGGGAGCAGTCAACTTCCACATCACATGATCTTTGCAAAGGTTTTGTAGGTTACTTACAGAGCCGGCCCCAACCAATATAATGCCCTAGGCAAGATTTTGGCTGGTGCCCCCTAGCACCGCCGCTTGTTCTGCAAGCGATGCCTGGCATGAGTCAGCTGGCAGCTCTGCTAACGTCGGGCACCTTTTGTTTATGAAAATGCATCTTATTTGCATTACCACGTGGCTAGGACGCACAAGCAGCTTCTGCTGATTAAAATGATATGCAGCATGCCTATATTCTGTGTGCGACTGCGGCTGTATCTGCATACGAAATGCTACATTACAGTGATTTTCAGGAATACACTGCAGCATAGCATTTCGTATGCAGATACAGCCGCAGTCACACACAGAATATAGGCATGCCGCATATCATTTTAATCAGCAGAAGCTGCTGGTGCCCCTAAGCATACCAAATGCCCTAGGCATTTGCCTAATTTGCCTATGCCTAAGGCCGGCTCTGGATACTTAGTATAAGAGTGGAGAGGGAGCACATTCGTTATCTCTCCTTCCTGTTTGGGCTCCAGCTGTAAAGTTAAGTAAACGCAGGGGAGGTTTGGGACATGAGGGAGATGTGAGGCATGTGCTGGGAGGTTTGATGGACATGTTGGGGAAATTTGAAGTACATGCAGAAGCTGAGGGCTTGCAGGGCTCTAACTGCATTTGGGGCTATTTTGGAACAAGTGTGATGTACGAGTGGCGTTTGGATGGAGTTTTGGAGCAAGTGAAAGGCTAGGTTTTCATTCTTGAAAAGAGAATATGTGAAGCTTGAAATATATCCGGTTTTACATGAATGCTCTGTGTGTATATTATACAGGTTGAGTATCCCTTATCCAAAATGCTTGGGACCAGACGTATTTTGGATATCGGATTTTTCCGTATTTTGGAATAATTGCATACCATAATGAGATATCATGGTGATGGGACCCAAGTCTAAGCACAGAATGCATTTATGTATCATATACACCTTATACACACAGCCTAAAGGTAATTTTAACCAATATTTTTAATAACTTTGTGCATTAAACAAAGTGTGTGTACAATCACACAATTCATTTATGTTTCATATACACCTTACACACACAGCCTGAAGGTCATTTAATACAATATTTTTAATAACTTTGTGTATTAAACAAAGTTTGTGTACATTGAGGCATCAGAAAACAAAGGTTTCACTATCTCACTCTCACTCATAAAATTCCGTATTTCGGAATATTCCGTATTTTGGAATATTTGGATATGGGATACTCAACCTGTATATATTTTATAGTCAGTCTGTGGGTTCTCGAGCACCCTCAATTGTTGTGCTTTCTGCGATCATGTATCATCATAGCATTGTTTAGTTATATTGCAGATGTAATGTGAGGACTTCGAAACATAGGTTTCTTTATAACCACTGCTAAGCATGAGCTAGGATTTATGGTTTATCTGAAAAGAAAATAAGAAAGGTCATTTTCAACGGAGTTGAATAAATATTTCAGAAAAAATAAGTCATATGGACTATGCATCTTAATATAAAATACTGTACCAAGATGAACTGATTTATAAGAAAGTAGAACAAGACAACATACTGAAATCCAATGGTTTCAGCATCCAAAATACATGTATGGTTTGCTGGCCAAGTAAAACAATGTTTAAACAGCTTTTAAAATCTATAATTTAATGGGAAGCTCATTTCCCTTTCGTATAACGATGCTTCGTTGTATCCAACCAACCCTTCTGTTTTTCTAATCTCCACAGCAACTGTATAAATGTGCTACTGAATTATGATGAACACAGATGTTAATGTTAGAAACCTGAACAATTGGGGAAATTCTCTTAAAAAGATGCAAAGTTGTTAAAAGGCTGAAATTTTTTTTTTTTTAATTAATTAGTGACGGAAAATTATAACTTATGTACATTTTGAGGTTTGTGGGTCTGCCCATGAGCAGTACCCGTTCTGTGCATGTGCAGAACAAGTCCTGCAATGGCTGCACACAGAACCCCCCCCCTTAGCCACAGCATGATTGTGGTGTATAACGTATATCTCTGAATCAGGCCCTATGTCCCGACATTTGTACCTAAAATGTTCCCTACTTTTTCACCGCTCAGAGGGTGCGCACAAAATACAAAAAAAGTATTTTCTGGGAAACCGCAATGGGAGTTTGTAATCGCTTGCAGGACAACACTCTCCTAATTAAATTGACTCCAAACTTTCTAAATATAATAATCTTTGTTGCTTCCATCTGTGCTAGTCACCAATATCTTTACATAACCTACGTCAACTGTGTTGTGGATACAAATGCACCCAACAATCAGAGCTATTACATCCAAGAGCAGCACAAACAAACAACTCTGCTTAGATCATTTACAGTAATTACTTTAATGAAAAACACAGAGGGAAATGAACGGATAAAGTAATATAATTAGTGATAGTTTGTGCAAGTCCTATTGCAGCTGAAATGTTAAAGTGTTCTGTAGGTGGAAAAGCTCTACCAGCATGATCATTTCCAAAGGCATAGAGTTGCAATCATAGGCATAGTTCTGTAACTCTAATTGTAATAGAAAACTACCTACAATTATGAGGGAGGCGAAGTATGAAGGAAAAGCCATTACTTTCTCCCACTAATGTCATGACCTCCTCAAAGCCATTATGGACCAGATACATGTTTTGTATGGAATTGCACTAATTAAAAGTCTAATGCAGTAGGAGACATCTGAAGGAGATAGACGCCTCCTGTTAGCATTAGTGCTGCATCCGAGAACCGTTCTGCACATGCGCATATTGGGTCTCGTGCCTGTGTAAACCCCCCAATTATCGTAATTGGTGTTTGCCTACAAAAATGAATCAGGCCCTTTATTTTAATGTCAAGTTTTGGAATGGAGTGCATACAATGCCTCTGTTAGCAATCCTCATTTTAAACTACATGACGTGTTGTATAATCTAGAACAGTGGTTCTCAAACTGTGTGCCAAGACAATCTGGGCACACTTGCAGGGGTGCCTTGGATTGGTGGTCCAGGACCAATTCAAATTATTTATGGTCAAAGTAATAGGCCAAACTGGTGCTGGTGACTGTCAATTACAAACTATGTGGACAAACAGAAGCAAATCCTGTTCCTCACCACATAACTGAACCTAATACCCCTTTCACATCGCACAAATTACCCGGTATCGACCCGGCATATTGCATGGTCGGCACGGGTCAGTGTGCGGTGTAAAAGCGCCAGAATTCCTGCATCACCTGACCCGGTCATTCAACCCGGCTTATAAGAAAGGGGTTTTCCCGGATTGAATACCAGGTAAGTGGCTGCGTAAACAGATTCCCACCCTTTTACTAGATAGGGAGAGGCGGCGCTGAGATGAGCTCATCTCCTAGCGCCGCTTCCGCCCCCCGCTGCTAAGGCAACCAACCCGGCATATTGCCGGTTCTGGAAGCCAGCTAAAGGGGTAGCAGAGTCTCCAATGCTGGATCCCACCTGGGAAGGACCCGTTTCCAATTCCCGGGTGGAATCCGGCATTGGAGATCTGAAAGGGGTATAAGGATGACAAACACAATTTACTTAATTTAATATTTAAGTCTAAATTTCTCATTATGAAAATGTTGGCCTAGGAGTGCCGTGAAAACAATTCTGATACTCTAGGGTGCAGTGATTAAAAAACGGTTGGGAACCACTGATCTAGAGTCTCTTGCATAAAAAGCAGTAAAGTATCTTATATAAAGTACAAAGGGGTAAATTCATAACAGCGGCACGCATCGTACTGCTATAACACTTACTGATTCGCCCCATTACTGAGGCGAAGCAGGAAGGGACATCGACAAGATGCAAGAACATTTTGTCTGCCAAAGCCGCTCGCCCCTCCAGCTATGTCCCACTGAGAACACAGCGCATCAGCTTAAGTGTCGACACGCTGTGTCTCCTTCCCGGCCTGCTCCTCTGCGCATGCATGGGGCCTCGCTACTCAAACAAAATTCCCAGTGCAGTCTGGAGCCGGCACACGCCACAGCCAAGGACAGCTCTGTCCCTGCTGTGGTTAATGGGCATCGCCACCTGCAGCTGTCGAAATTGACAGCTGCAGGTGTCAGAACAGTCGGCAATGCTGACAGTTCATGCATTGCCTACGCATATTAGTTTGCTATCTTTTAGCTATGATCCATGGGGGAAGGGGTATAGTGTACATAATGCGCTGAAACCGATTCCCCCCATATCGACACTCAGTGCCGTTTCTTGCGGCGGGCGAGCCGTGCAACCGCACGGGGCGCCCGCCGCGGCACTTCTTGAGGACTTTCAATCCCCTTTCCCCTCTCCTCCCGAGTGCCCAGCTCGGGGGGCGGGGTATCGCGGAATGACGCGAATGCTCGTGACGTCACGACGCAATCGCGTCATTCCGTGAAACCCCGCCCCCCGAGCTGGGCACTCGGGAGGAGGGGGAGCCAAGCCGCGGCGCCACGCAGACGAGGGAGAGGCGGCTGAAGAGCGGGAAGAACCACTTCAAATGTAAGTCTCTCTCTCTCTCTCTCTCTCTCCCTCCCCCTCCCCTTCTCCCTCTCCCTCCCCCCTCACCACCACCACCACCACCTGCCGTACTGTGTAAAATGGGAACTCTTGCCTGCCGGAATGTGTAAAATAGGGACACCTGTGCCGTAATGTGTAAAATGGGGGCACGTGCCTGCCACAATGTGTAAAATGGGGGCACATGCCTGCCACAATGTGTAAAATGGGGGCACGTGCCTGCCACAATGTGTAAAATGGGGGCACGTGCCTGCCACAATGTGTAAAATGGGGGCACGTGCCTGCCACAATGTGTAAAAATAAGATTTTACTCACCGGTAAATCTATTTCTCGTAGTCCATAGTGGATGCTGGGAACTCCGTAAGGACCATGGGGAATAGCGGCTCTGCAGGAGACTGGGCACAACTAAAGAAAGCTTTAGGACTACCTGGTGTGCACTGGCTTCTCCCTCTATGACCCTCCTCCAGACCTCAGTTAGGATACTGTGCCCGGAAGAGCTGACACAATAAGGAAAGGATTTGGAATCCCGGGTAAGACTCATACCAGCCACACCAATCACACCGTATAACTCGTGATATTATACCCAGTTAACAGTATGAAATATAACTGAGCCTCAGTAACAGATGGCTCATAACAATAACCCTTTAGTTAGGCAATAACTATATACAAGTATTGCAGACAATCCGCACTTGGGACGGGCGCCCAGCATCCACTACGGACTACGAGAAATAGATTTACCGGTGAGCCGCACAAGAAGAGCCCACTTTCCTCGTGGAATGGGCTTTTACAGATTTAGGGTGCGGCAGTCCAGCCGCAGAATGTGCAAGTTGAATCGTGCTACAGATCCAGCGAGCAATAGTCTGCTTAGAAGCAGGAGCACCCAGCTTGTTGGGTGCATACAGGATAAATAGCGAGTCAGTTTTCCTGACTCCAGCCGTCCTGGAAACATATACTTTTCAGGGCCCTGACTACGTCCAGTAACTTGGAATCCCCCAAGTCCCACGTAGCCGCAGGCACCACAATAGATTGGTTCACATGAAAAGCTGATACCACCTTAGGAAGGAATTGGGAACGAGTCCTCAATTCCGCCCTATCCATATGAAAATCAGATAAGGGCTTTTGCATGACAAAACCGCCAATTCTGATACACGCCTGGCCGACGCCAAGGCCAACAGCATGACCACTTTCCACGTGAGGTATTTTAGCTCTACGGATTTAAGTGGCTCAACCCAATGCGACTTCAGGAAATCCAACACCACGTTGAGATCCCACGGTGCCACTAGAGGCACAAACGGGGGCTGAATATGCAGCACTCCCTTAACAAAAGTCTGAACTTCAGGCAGTGAAGCCAGTTCTTTTTGGAAGAAAATGTACAGAGCCGAAATCTGGACCTTAATGGAACCCAATGTTAGGCCCGTAGTCACTCCTGACTGTAGGAAGTGCAGAAATCGACCCAGTTGAAATTCCTCCGTTGGGGCCTTCCTGGCCTCACACCAAGCAACATATTTTTGCCATATGGGGTGTTTTTCGATCACATCTTTCCTAGCCTCAATCAGCGTAGGAATGACTTCCTCCGGAATGCCTTTTTCCTTTAGGATCCGGTGTTCAACCACCACGCCGTCAAACACAGCCGTGGTAAGTCTTGGTACAGGCAGGGCCCCTGCTGCAGCAGGTCCTGTCTGAGCGGCAGAGGCCATGGGTCCTCTGAGATCATTTCTTGAAGTTCTGGGTACCAAGCTCTTCTTGGCCAATCCGGAACCACGAGTATAGTTCTTACTCCTCTCCGTCTTAGTATTCTCAGTACCTTGGGTATGAGAGGCAAAGGAAGGAACACATACACCGACTGGTACACCAACGGTTTTACCAGAGCGTCCACAGCTATCGCCTGAGGGTCCCTTGACCTGGCGCAATATCTTTTTAGCTTTTTGTTGAGGCGGGACGCCATCATGTCCACCTGTGGCCTTTCCCAATGGTGTACAATCATTTTGAAGACTTCTGGATGAAGTCCCCACTCTCCCGGGTGGAGGTCGTGCCTGCTGAGAAAGTCTGCTTCCCAGTTGTCCACTCCGGGAATGAACACTGCTGACAGTGCTAACCCATGATTTTCCGCCCATCGGAAAATCCTTGTGGCTTCTGCCATCACCATCCTGCTTCTTGTGCCGCCCTGCTGGTTTACATGGGCGACCGCCGTGATGTTGTCTGACTGGATCAGCACCGGCTGGTGTTGAAGCAGGGGTCTAGCCTGACTTAGGGCATTGTGAATGGCCCTTAGTCCCAGAATATTTATGTGTAGGGAAGTCTCCTGACTTGACCATAGTCCTTGGAAGTTTCTTCCCTGTGTGACTGCCCCCCAGCCTCGAAGGCTGGCATCCGTGGTCACCAGGACCCAGTCCTGTATGCCGAATCTGCGGCCCTCTAGAAGATGAGCACTCTGCAGCCACCACAACAGCGACACCCTGGCCCTTGGGGACAGGGTTATCAGCCGATGCATCTGAAGATGCGACCCGGACCACTTGTCCAACAGATCCCACTGGAAGATCCTTGCATGGAACCTGCCGAATGGAATTTCTTCGTAAGAAGCTACCATCTTTCCCAGGACTCGCGTGCATTGATGCACCGACACCTGTATTTGTATTAGGAGGTCTCTGACTAGAGATGACAACTCCTTGGCCTTCTCCTCCGGGAGAAACCCTTTTTCCTGTTCTGTGTCCAGAACCATACCCAGGAACAGTAGACGCGTCGTAGGAACCAGCTGCGACTTTGGACTATTCAGAATCCAGCCGTGCTGTTGTAGCACTTCCCGAGATAGTGCTACTCCGACGAACAACTGCTCCCTGGACCTCGCCTTTATAAGGAGATCGTCCAAGTACGGGATAATTATAACTCCCTTTTTTCGAAGGAGTATCATCATTTCAGCCATTACCTTGGTAAATACCCTCGGTGCCGGGGACAGACCAACGGCAACGTCTGGAATTGGTAATGACAGTCCTGTACCACAATTTTGAGGTACTCCTGGTGAGGAGGGTAAATGGGGACATGCAGGTAAGCATCCTTGATGTCCAGTGATACCATGTAATCCCCTTCGTCCAGGCTTGCAATAACCGCCCTGAGCGATTCCATTTTGAACTTGAACCTTCGTATATAAGTGTTCAAGGATTTCAATTTTAGAATGGGTCTCACCGAACCGTCTGGTTTCGGTACCACAAACATTGTGGAATAGTAACCCCGGCCTTGTTGAAGGAGGGGTACCTTGATTATCACCTGCTGGAAGTACAGCTTGTGAATTGCCGCCAGTACTACCTCTCCTCGAGGGCAGCAGGCAAGGCTGATTTGAGGTAACGGCGAGGGGGAGTCGCCTCGAACTCCAGCTTGTATCCCTGTGATACTACTTGCAGAACCCAGGGATCCACCTGTGAGCGAGCCCACTGGTCGCTGAAGTTCCCGAGACGCGCCCCCACCGCACCTGGCTCCACCTGTGGAGCCCCAGCGTCATGCGGTGGACTCAGAGGAAGCGGGGGAAAATTTTTGATCCTGGGAACTGGCTGTCTGGTGCAGCTTTTTCCCTCTTCCCTTGTCTCTGTGCAGAAAGGAAGCGCCTTTGACCCGCTTGCTTTTCTGAAGCCGAAAGGACTGTACCTTATAATACGGTGCTTTCTTAGGCTGTGAGGAAACTTGAGGTAAATTTTTTCCTTCCCAGCTGTTGCTGTGGATACGAGGTCCCAGAGACCATCCCCAAACAATTCCTCACCCTTATAAGGCAGAATCTTCATGTGCCTTCTAAAGTCAGCATCGCCTGTCCACTGCCGGGTCCCTAATACCCTCCTGGCAGAATGGACATTGCATTAATTCTGGATGCCAGCCGGCAAATATCCCTCTGTGCATCCCTCATATATAAGACGACGTCTTTAATATGCTCTATGGTTAGCAAATAGTATCCCTGTCCTGACAGGGTAATAGACCACGCTGCAGCAGCACTATCCATGCTGAGGCAATTGCAGGTCTCAGTATAGTATTTGAGTGCGTATATACAGACTTCAGGATAGCCTCTTGCTTTTTATCAGCAGGCTCCTTCAAAGTGGCCGTATTCTAAGATGGCAGTGCCACCTTTTTTGACAAACGTGTGAGCGCCTTATCCACCCTAGGGGATATCTCCCAACGTGACCTATCCTCTGGCGGGAAAGGGTACGCCATCAGTAACTTTTTAGAAATTACCAGTTTCTTATCGGGGGAACCCACGCTTCTTCACACACTTCATTCACTCATCTGATGGGGGAACAAAACACGGTCTGCTTTTTCTCCCCAAACATAAAACCCCTTTTTTTGTGGTACCTGGGTTAATGTCAGAAATGTGTAACACATTTTTCATTGCCGAGATCATGCAACGGATGTTCCTAGTGGATTGTGTATATGTCTCAACCTCGTCGACACTGGAGTCAGACTCCGTGTCGACATCTGTGTCTGCCATCTGAGGTAGCGGGCGTTTTTGAGCCCCTGATGGCCTTTGAGACGCCTGGGCAGGCGCGGGCTGAGAAGCCGGCTGTCCCACAGCTGTTACGTCATCCAGCCTTTTATGTAAGGAGTTGACACTGTCGGTTAATACCTTCCACCTATCCATCCACTCTGGTGTCGGCCCCACAGCGGGCGACATCACATTTATCGGCATCAGCTCCGCCTCCACATAAGCCTCCTCATCAACCATGTCGACACAGCCGTACCGACACACACAGGGAATGCTCTGACTGAGGACAGGACCCCACAAAGCCCTTTGGGGAGACAGAGAGAGAGTATGCCAGCACACACCAGAGCGCTATATAATGCAGGGATTCACACTACCCACAGTGATTTTTCCCTTATAGCTGCTATAATACACAGATTTGCGCCTAAATTTAGTGCCCCCCCTCTCTTTTTAACCCTTTGAGCCTGAAAACTACAGGGGAGAGCCTGGGGAGCTGTCTTCCAGCTGCACTGTGAAGAGAAAATGGCGCCAGTGTGCTGAGGGAGATAGCCCCGCCCCTTTTTCGGCGGACTTTCTCCTGCTTTTTTATGGATCCTGGCAGGGGTATTTTACACATATATAGCCTCTAGGACTATATATTGTGATTATTTTGCCAGACAAGGTGTTAATATTGCTGCTCAGGGCGCCCCCCCAGCGCCCTGCACCCATCAGTGACCGGAGTGTGAGGTGTGCATGAGGAGCAATGGCGCACAGCTGCAGTGCTGTGCGCTACCTTGTTGAAGACCGAAGTCTTCTGCCGCCGATTTTCCGGACCATCTTCTTGCTTCTGGCTCTGTAAGGGGGACGGCGGCGCGGCTCCGGGACCGGACGATCGAGGTCGGGCCCTGTGTTCGATCCCTCTGTAGCTAATGGTGTCCAGTAGCCTAAGAAGCCCAAGCTAGCTGCAAGCAGGTAGGTTCGCTTCTTCTCCCCTTAGTCCCTCGTAGCAGTGAGTCTGTTGCCAGCAGATCTCACTGAAAATAAAAAACCTAAAATAAACTTTCTTTTTCTAGGAGCTCAGGAGAGCCCCTAGTGTGCATCCAGCTCAGCCGGGCACAAGATTCTAACTGAGGTCTGGAGGAGGGTCATAGAGGGAGGAGCCAGTGCACACCAGGTAGTCCTAAAGCTTTCTTTAGTTGTGCCCAGTCTCCTGCGGAGCCGCTATTCCCCATGGTCCTTACGGAGTTCCCAGCATCCACTAGGACGTCAGTGAAATGGGGGCACGTTCCTGCCACAATGTGTAAAATGGGGCACTTGCCTGTTGTACTGTGTAAAATGGAGGCACGTGCCTGCCGCAATGTGTAAAATGGGGACACTTTCCTGCCGCAATGTGTAAAATGGGGGCACGTGCCTGCCGCAATGTGTAAAATGGAGACACTTTCCTGCCGCAATGTGTAAAATGGGGAAACTTGCCTGCCGTGCTGTGTAAAATGGGGACACTTGCCTGCCGTGCTGTGTAAAATGGGGACACTTGCCTGCCGTGCTGTGTAAAATGGGGACACTTGCCTGCCGTGCTGTGTAAAATGGGGACACTTGCCTGCCGTGCTGTGTAAAATGGGGACACTTGCCTGCCGTGCTGTGTAAAATGGGGACACTTGCCTGCCGTGCTGTGTAAAATGGGGACACTTGCCTGCCGTGCTGTGTAAAATGGGGACACTTGCCTACCGTGCTGTGTAAAATGGGGACACTTGCCTACCGTGCTGTGTAAAATGGGGACACTTGCCTGCCGTGCTGTGTAAAATGGGGACACTTGCCTACCGTGCTGTGTAAAATGGGGACACTTGCCTGCCGTGCTGTGTAAAATGGGGTCGCGTGCCTGCTGTAATGTGTAAAATGAGGACTTTTTTTTTATTTTTAATCCTGTGGTGGCCATGACGATGAGATCAGATGAGGCCACGCCCGCTTACCGGGAGCACGCGCGCCTTTGGCGCGCGCATGCTTTTACTCTTTATATCTATGGGGGGGGGCGCATATTTTTTTTATGTGAATGGGAGGGGGGGGGGGGGGCGCATTTTTAAATCTCGCACTGGGAGCCAAATTGGCTAGAAACGGCCCTGTCGACACTCACTACTTCAAGGGATTCATCATTGTTGTCATGCAGTATTTTGGATGTTACACACAACGGTTTCCTTCTCATTCACTTTTACATGCTGGCCAACTAAAATTACCTCTTTCTACAAATCAGTAACTCACATTTTCCAGAGGATAAGCCTAGACTTTATTTAGCATAAGTCAAACTTTCCATGTTTTTTATCCACATTTCTGCTGGCTAGGTTGTGCATTTCATTTCAGCTCTATTTTTAGCTTCTATGAAACGGAGCCTGCACAAGATTTTATTGCAGCAAGAACTGCAGAGACAAACTCACTAGAGTCATTACCTGAGATGTGGGATTATAGATTCAGTTACAGGGCAGGTTTATCACAGTTTATCGACAAAACATTATGTAAGCTAAAAAGACCTGATATTACGCCTGAGATAAGGGTGAGATCTGAATAATGCAATTAGTGTAGTAAAACAAAAGCTATAATAAATGTGAAATAAATTGCTTTTAATTAAGAATAATGGGGCAGATGTATTAACCTGGAGAAGGCATAAGGAAGTGATAAACCAGTGATATGTGCAAGGTGATAAAGGCACCAGCCAATCAGATCCTAACTATTAATTTACATATTAGAGCTGATTGGCTGGTGTGTTTATCACCTTGCACATATCACTGGTTTATCACTTCCTTATGCCTTCTCCAGGTTAATACATCTGCCCCAATGTGTTAATCTCATATATGGTGAAAATTAAAAGCTGACAGTAGTGATTGCCAATTGTATTATGAAAAAACATAGGGACGCCGGGAAGGACAGTCTGTCCGGAGTCCTCACTACTTGTTTGCAGCCACCCTTCCACTCCACACCGCCAGCAGTCCTCAGGGGTACCCCTAACCGACACCATTTGGATACCACCTGCAGACCTCGACTAACCAGTCTAAAACAAAGGACATTAGTTTCAATTGGCTCTGGACAGCATTACCACAGGACACTATAAATACAGAGAGGTGGGATGCTACCCCCTGTATGGACTTTTAGCACACACAATTAGAGTGTGCTATTTTTCCACTGACATGACCCTTTCTCGTTAATATTTATGTTTTTTCATAATACAATTGGCAATTACTACTGTCAACTTTTCATTTTCACCATTTATGTGATTAACACATTATTCTTAATTAAAAGCAATTTATTTCACATTATTATAGCTTTTGTTTTACTACACTAAATTGCATTATTCAGATCTCACCCTTATCTCAGGCGTAATATCAGGTCTTTTTACCTTACTCAGATTTTGAAGCTCATTGGGGTTAGCTTCCTCTGATAAGTGCTGCCAAAAACATTATACACCAGTGTTGTTGAGCGCAAGTGTCCCCCTTTCATTTAGACAAAACATTACCCCCTGCTATCACGCTTTCTGAAATGACAGTATACCAAACTACACATCTATTGACCTCAATACGCAATCCTGTCCAACTGGCAGCATGCTTGGTCAATGTGGCCCCCATATCTACATTATAATACTTAAAAAAAAAAAAAAAAAAGATTATTAGGCCTATAAATGCAGTCGCAGCATAAAAGTGTAAGGCTGGGGCTACACATAGCGGCCAAGTGGGTCCCGTTCAGCGGGACCCTCTTGGCCGCAAGAAGACTGCACATGGGCGCCTATGCCGCCGCCGGATCCAACCGCTGCGGTTGGGCCGGGTGACAGGACGGCAGGATTTCAATGAGAACACATACATTTCACACAATGCGGCTGTGCCGCACGGTGCTCCATTGAAATCCTGTGCGTCACTGGCCGGATCCTGTTCTTCGGCATCTCAGCGGGACCCGCTGGGCCGCTATGTGTGGCCCTAGCCTAACAGTAATGCAGTTTGGAAAATCATACCATTAATAGTGCAAACACTGCAGTGGCACACATACCATTAGTGAGAAATATGCACTAATAATATGTAGGAGATTTATCAAAGCTTGGAGAAAGATAAAATGGAATGAGATAAATTACCAACCAATAAGCTCCTGTTATTTTTCAAACACAGCCTTTAACATGACAGTTAGGAGCTGATTGGTTGGTGCTTTATCTCTCCATCTGTGCTAGGCACCAAAAAGCTTTGATAAATCTCCCCGTGTCATTAATGCACTAAGGATTATTTAAATTAGCTGCTGGTGAGGGCAAAAGTTCATATGACACTACTGTGATTATGCAGAAGCAATGTACACACAGGTGGCAGTTAGATTATGTCACAGGATGTTTCTTGGGAGCATACTGAAATGCTGCCAGCACATGGGATGATGTTCACATTAATATATTTACAGATACCCAGAAGATGACTAACTTCAAGCTGGCAGATAAAAAAATAAGAATTTACTTACCGATAATTCTATTTCTCGTAGTCCGTAGTGGATGCTGGGGACTCCGTCAGGACCATGGGGATTAGCGGCTCCGCAGGAGACAGGGCACAAAAGTAAAAGCTTTTAGGATCAGGTGGTGTGCACTGGCTCCTCCCCCTATGACCCTCCTCCAAGCCTCAGCTAGGATACTGTGCCCGGACGAGCATACACAATAAGGAAGGATTTTGAATCCCGGGTAAGACTCATACCAGCCACACCAATCACACTGTACAACCTGTGATCTGAACCCAGTTAACAGCATGATAACAGCGGAGCCTCTGAAAAGATGGCTCACAACAATAATAACCCGATTTTTGTAACAATAACTATGTACAAGTATTGCAGACAATCCGCACTTGGGATGGGCGCCCAGCATCCACTACGGACTACGAGAAATAGAATTATCGGTAAGTAAATTCTTATTTTCTCTGACGTCCTAAGTGGATGCTGGGGACTCCGTCAGGACCATGGGGATTATACCAAAGCTCCCAAACGGGCGGGAGAGTGCGGATGACTCTGCAGCACCGAACGAGAGAACTCCAGGTCCTCCTCAGCCAGGGTATCAAATTTGTAGAATTTTGCAAACGTGTTTGCCCCTGACCAAGTAGCAGCTCGGCAAAGTTGTAAAGCCGAGACCCCTCGGGCAGCCGCCCAAGATGAGCCCACCTTCCTTGTGGATTGGGCATTTACAGATTTTGGCTGTGGCAGGCCTGCCACAGAATGTGCGAGCTGAATTGTACTACAAATTCAACGAGCAATCGTCTGCTTAGAAGCAGGAGCACCCAGCTTGTTGGGTGCATAAAGTATAAACAGCGAGTCAGACTTTCTGACTCCAGCCGTCCTGGAACATATATTTTCAGGGCCCTGACAACGTCTAGCAACTTGGAGTCCTCCAAGTCCCTAGTATCCGCAGGTACCACAATAGGTTGGTTCAGGTGAAACGCTGACACCACCTGTCAAAGTCAGAAAAATATCTCTATGCACACTGCCATATTTGCACCTCACACAGGTCCGTGCTGCGCATGCGTACGCTCTCCCGTACGTGCACATACTCACAGTCACGGGCAGGCGCACGGTATGCGCATTTACGGTAGACTTTATGTGATCGCAGCGTGCGACTCAATCGTTACATATTTTCACCATATAGCGTATTTTATAGATAATGGTCCCTTTGATAGATTCTGAAAGTTTAGGTAACATAGCATGTTCCTGGACAGAGAAATCCCTCTTTGTATTGTACGAAGGGTCTAACAGGGGTCATACAGTGGTGTTTGGTACCCATCGGAAGAGTATTTAAATAGCAATATTCCGGTGTTGGTTTGGAGCGGATTAATCGCTCGTGCGAATAGTTATGGACATAAGAAGTTTATGTCCATTTACTATTATTTGTTCTTACTTAGTCATGCGGCGGGAAACCCAGTATCCCACCCACCTGAACAGTTGGAAATAGTCACAGCCCACCTGTATGAATCAACCTATGACCTTTTGTCATGATGCGAAGCCGAATTCCTGTGTCCAATGAACAATGGGATTGTAGGGACCATTGAATTGTATTGTGTGTGGGGCATAAATAGAGAAGCCGACCATATCCCGTTCACTCTCTTCAACGGTTCTCATTGCTGATAATCGGGAGCTGGATATCGAGGCGCAGGCGATCGTTTCCCTTTGTGCGTAAGTTTCCTCCGCAACCATATTGATCTTCTTGTTATTATGAGCCATTTCTCTCTCTCTTCTCTTTCTCTCTTATTTTCCCTTAGGTAGTAATTGTATTGTATTTCCTGTGTAGTTATCTGGTTAGGTAGTCTATGTTATATTGTAGTGTATGATTTGTATTTGTATTAATTCTTTTGCAAGTATATCATTCAAAATATATATATCTTAGGCGTTGGACCCTAAGCCCAGGTATCTGTGTATTTCTTATAGTGTCTAGTATTCTCAGAGCGTCGGTGACGCTCAAACAGCTTTTAAGTTAATAAGGTTACACTAGGTTGCATCTACACCCTATCTCTACACTAAGGTTTTACAGCATATTACATTGTTTCTGGTTTAGACATAAAGGTTTAATATAGTGAGCGTCAGCGCCGCTGGTGATCTCCTCGTGGTCCCGAGCGTCCGCTACGCTATAGCGAATCATTACGTTAGTCAACAGCCAATAACGTGCCTGCCTGTGATCTCTTGGCCGTGAGTGAATGTGACGCTTGAGCGTCTCGATCACGGCAAAGCGATTGTTACGCAACTAGCGTACCCTTACGGTACTTCATACGTAAATAGCGTACAGTGTTCTTAGACCTCATAAAGGGTATTATATACGATAAATATTTAGCTTTATCAATTGGCGGCTCGCCCATCCTTCACATATCTGCACTAGGTAGATATAGCAGACATTATCCATCAGCAAAGGGCGGGAGGTTGTATTCCTCGTAGTGCTGTCGGGATAAGCGTCTGCTTCGCTTAAGTAAAGAGTGCTGAAGGAATCCGGGACCGGAGGTAAGAACAAAACGTTAGTGTCTTTTAAAACTGTTTATTTTTTTTTCTGTCTTGCATACACACGCACGCATATCTGCATTTCTTTTCATTTGTGTATTTTCGTATATCACTCTCCTGTTTGCCATTAAATTAATTTTTTTTTATATATATAATTGATAAAACGTGTTAAAGAGAGATTTGCCGCTATTTTAGTGTAAGAGTGAAAAGGTAATATAGTTAAAGTATAGATAAACACAGCTTTGCCTGAGAGACAAGGCGGAGTCAGTGTGGTACGGGGTAGATGATAAAGGATCATCTACATTGATAAACATATAAATTGTGTTACGGTGGATCTTTGCTGTGCGTACACGTGTCTCTAAAGGACTGAGACTTGCGTACGCAACCCAAGGACCGACGCACGCAGCGTACATTACGCAACGGAGCGTCCGTGTACGCCCACGTAACTCAAATCACAAGTGTTATTTTTACAGGTGAGAGATAAATAACGCAACAGGCGATAAATAGCGCAAATTTATTTTAACATTCGAAATTTAAATTAATAGATCCTTCTCCTAATTTGTAACACATCTGGTCTAAAGAGAAATGTCTGCGCAGAAATAGAGATAGAAACAAAAGTGTACATGTGGTGAGTGAGTGTTTTTTTTGTCATTTATACAATTTTGAGGTTGAACCAAAAGAAATCACCGAGTACTCGTGAGAACATACGTGTAAGTGACATGCACGGTGGCTAGGGAGGCATCCTTGGTTAAACATAAAATTGAGCATTAGAGTATAGCGGACCAGGAGGTCATACGGTAACAGACCAGGAGGTCATACTGTAACAGACCAGGAGGTCATAGCAGGCCAGCAGGTTCAGGTACAGCAGACAAGGAAGTCCGCTATACAGTCCACAGGCACTACGCCCAAAAAGGTTGGTGCAACACCCATATAGGCCATACAAGCTCTGCTGAAGGAATTCGCAGCCGCAATTTTCGATTCCACTGGTCGCCCAGCACATAAGATTAGTTGCTTATGTGCTGAACGATTGTACCGCACGTAATTGTGTGCAAATTAGTAAACCTGACCAGTACCATTTACGTACCACGGGTCATAAACGCTATTTGTACATTCTGACGTGATTTGTGTAATTTTTTATTTTCTGAAGGGAAGTTCGCTGGTCACTCAGGAATTGTCCAACAACCAATAGTTACTGGAAAGAGTAAGTGTTCTTCGGATAACCCTCGCATGTTCCAGTAAATAGAGGTTTATAGGGTGCCCTGTGTCGAGTGCGCCAGCACCATGTCGGTGTGATCAGGTCGCATTGGTCGGCGTGGGCAGAGTGAGTAAGGTGCTCGGTAAACCTTACCGTCAACCTATCGTGAACCTCTTGGTTTTTTGTAAGGGTCCGTAACACCTGCAAATAATGGGGGCCAGTTGTTCAGGAAGGAGGCGATCAACCTCGGTTCGGGTTGATTCCGTAAACCGGCCCGTTGGGTCGGCAAGGTACGTAATGTGTGAGAAGTACGGAAGTCACACAGAAGTATTATGTGATGAATGGGAGAGAATGACAGTACATGATGGGGAGAAGTTCCCAAATATAGGTAGCTTTAGCCCAAAAGTGTTACTGAATTTAAGGAGAAGGATAGGTCTCATTGAACCAACAAAGAGACGAATCAAACATTATGATTATTTGCAATTCACTTTCCTGTTGCCATAACTGCAAAGAGATTTAATTGACTTATCTGACTCTTATCTTGAGAGAAGAGACATGGCGATGGAGAGGATTATGGTTGCGGAGAAAAGCACAGGGGTAAACAATAAAAACGCTCTTAGCAACTGTAGTATAGATGATAAGAATAAGTGTAATAAATGTAGCATTGATAATTGTAATACTGTTGAATGTACAACTATTAACCTATGCAAGTTGCACCCCATGTCAAACTTCCCTCAGGAATACAAACAAGAAAGTGAGCCCAGAACAATGTCGGCACCTCTTCCAGAAGCCATCCTACAAGACATCCAGGTGGACGCGACCAAATCGGTAAAGGCAATAATCAAACCCCCTAACGGAGGGTCAGGTGAGGTCGTGTCCACAGGTACGTACAATGTTTCATATCACGCACAAACAGATGTACCACATATTGTAAGACCAACACAAGATGACGTAGCTGAGTTTGATCCGGTCAGGGTGATTGCAGTCCCCAATGGGAAGACTGACGATCAGGGAATCATTCCCGTCAAGGATAGTGCAATGCGCTGTCTCTGGTCCCGGACCGAATTGAGATCAATTATGTCTGAATTCCCTGATCCTAGGAAAAATCTAGTAGCCTGTCAAAGATTTGTTAAAGAACTAGGAAACTCCACAGAACCCACCAACAAAGGGTGGCGAGCAGTGCTGAGGACATGTTTGCCCTCCAGTGTTGACCCTGAAAAATTCATTACTGATTGTAAATTAGACACGGAGGTACCTCAAACGGAGGAACACAATCAGGAATGTATTAAGCAGATCAACCAACAGTTAGAAGTATATTTCCCAGCCATTGTCGAGTGGAACAAAATCTTCTCCATAAGACAAAACGAAGGGGAAAATATTTCTAATTATTTCAATCGAGCACTGCAAGCAATGGCTAGAAACACTGGGATCACAGACATCGAGACAAATACACAGCATAGAGATATAGCGGTTCAAGTATTAATGAATGGTTTAAAGGATGAATTAAGTACAAGGGTACAGACCACCAACCCAGACTGGAGAGATATCTCGGTGGCCGCATTAAGAGAGGCCATCATTAATCATGATCAGTATATCACCCGATACAGAGAATCACTAAGTAACAAGTTAATGGCAGCAAGTATACAGGCCCTAACCACAAGATCACCCCAACAAAAGCCCCACACCACTGCGAAAAATTTAAATATGAAAGTCTGTTATAATTGCCAGAAGGAAGGTCATTATGCAAGAGATTGCAGGCCTAGAAGCACACACAAGGTATATAGACCCCCTAGACATGAAAATGAGCATGAATATGACACACCAAATTACAATCAGGGACCACATAGGAAGAATTTTGAGCCACACCCATGATATGTAGTCAAGAATGGTGATCATACGACTGATGGTAAGCCTGAGGTAACGGTTAATAAATTGGGAGGTCATTCCCTGAAGACACAGGAATGACCAGGTGAAATGTTGTAAATGTATTTGCGAAAATGTTTTTTTTTTCTTTTCTCTCTTTCTCTCTCCCCATCTCTGACGATTAGTGGTAAGGACTCAAACATTGCATATCCGCTTGGTCTTTGCAGAAGTCTACCAAACCTCAGCATGACCTATCCACATCAAGGTATCCTGGCCAGATACAGGGAGAGTGGAGTAATGGGGGTGCTGGTGGGGAAGGGACTGCGCAAGGAAACCAATAGACATGTGGATATGACAGCCTGATGATCTGGCAATGTTTTAAAATGTTTGAAAAATGTTTTTTTTCTCTTTTCCTATTGATGGTTATTGTTGATTCAAGTAATATACACATGCACATAAATTGTTCTCTCTCTCGTTTGTTTTTTTTGATGTTTTCTCTCTTCTTTCACATGTTTTCATGATTTAAAGATGGTATGTCACACATCAGTTAGACAAATGGTAATGCAAGATTTTTGCTCCTTACAGAGAGATCACTGATTTGGAAAGAATATTGCATCATCGGAATGTTCGTTTGGAAGACTGAAAGACAGCACCTTTGAGATGACAACAGAACAAGAAGAACGACAAGACTAGAGAACTTAATTATCGTAACAAGTCTCTCTCCCCCTCAAACTGATTTTTTGTACCCCCATTACAAAATTTCTTCTTTTCTCCTCCTGTAAGATGGACTTGCCCCAAGAGACTGTGATATGGATTTTCCTGTTGACCATGATGTTGACCAGAGCAGTCTGTTTCGGTGAGAGTATCAGTGAGGTCGAGATCCAGAAAGGTCCTGATGATAAAGATGGAGGTGTAAATTTCCAATAACAACCCAATCACCAAGCAAAGGCGAGTACCGGAAACGATCTAGCAGCCATGTTATCTGTAAACATTTTCCTTTAAGGATTGTTAGCTGAAGAAAACTGTATCTGTAGGCTCTGTGATAATGTCATTGAGGATGGGTGTATTAAGAAATGCCAATCCAGTTTTAATATCCATATGGACCGGCATCCCTTGAGTGACTATCACTCTTTAGTGGGTAGTGTGCTTAATAAAACAGATTGTTGGGTATGCTCTCAAGTACCTCAAGGTCACAGAAAATCAGGGCTAGTACCATTTCCTTTAACGTTAGGGGAGGTACTTGAGTTAAGTGGTGGGAGACCGGTGGACAAGAGGTTTAATATCTCCAGCCATCCTAGTTTGAAGCTCCACCAATACCATGTGGATAGGTCCCTATTATGTTTTAACATCTCCAATCCCCGAAAGCCGGGAAATTGGGAAGTGTCATGGAGCAACCAAACCATGACCTTTTCGCATAGAGCAGATAGAATGCCTACAGATACAGAGCTTATACGCCACATAGCCAGTAGAGGAAAATCTTTCCGGTATAGGTATACCTTAGGAAATAGGATTACTAGAGTTGGAGAAGTATCACCAGGATACTGTGCACATATCGTACAACCTGATACGTGTACTAAGCAGATGGAAGAATTAGGGTTAGGAGATTTCACATGGAAGGTGTGTAATATGGTTATGTCCTACTCCGTCCCATATGTTCTCCCCGATGATGCATATTTCATATGCGGGAGGAAGGCGTATAAGTGGCTTGCCCCAAACTCTGAAGGATTGTGTTATATTGGAAAAGTACTGCCTGAAGTAATGACTGTATCACATGACAAAATGAAAGACATACACCGTGGTGCCCAAGCTCCTTATACTCATACCCACTACGAGCACGTAGTTAAAAGGCACCTGATAGAGAGGACAGAGCATCCGGCCTCTGATCTGATCAGTGAATCCACCGGGATTCAATTCCTAATCGCGCTAGATTTCACTTGCACCGCTAGAGGAGTGCTGAATTATAAATACATATCTGCGCTCGCAAATTTGTTAGATAATATCACTGAAATGTATGATGACACGTTTAGGTATACGGGAAGGGAACTTCAAGCTTATAAAACAGAACTGGTACAGCATAGAATGGTTCTTAATTATCTCACAGCAGTGACAGGCGGATATTGTGTCACTCTGGCAACACAATACGGCGTGAAGTGTTCCACATATATTACGAATAGCACCGAGGATCCGGTCGAGGTCATAGACCAAAAGATGGATGATATTCTCCAATTGAAGTGGGAATTTCGCAGGAGACACAATCTCACTCTTGCTGCTGTAGGTAATGAGCTGACCGGTTGGGTGTCATGGTTGAACCCGCGAAATTGGTTTTCTGGTTTAGGAGACTGGGCTCAAGGAGTCATAATGGATGTTGGGAAGTTTCTCCTATGTATCTTAGGTGTTGTCATATCGATTGGCTTGATATTTAGATGCGGTCAGGCTTTAATGAAGTGCAAACATCGTACCAGGGTAATGAGTTTGAGGAGTGAGGAAACTGTAATCCCAATGGACTTGATATATGACCCAACGGTAGAAACAATGATGTAAGGAAAATGCGATTATACGGTCCGTTTCTTTCACCTGTTTTTCCGTTTTCTTCCAAGGTAAAAAGACCCACTTGGACGAGGAATTTGATGAGCCGATATACAGACAACAGACGGATTAAAGAAGAAGTTTTGACAACCTTATACACAGATTTGATGAACTATGCCATGGATCCCCAGTTTCCCTAGAAATTTTAAAATTACGCTAGCCCAACACTTTTGTAAATCTATGGACATTGACAGCTTTTGCTCGCACCTAATGGGCAAAAGCACAAAGAAGACTGCAATCAACAGACACCGAACAAGACTTCAATCGACGAACGTACATTAACCTGACATAGAATACCACAGCATTTAACATAAGTGTTCTTTATCTCCATCTCTACAACCTTCAGGTAATTACACACATAGTCGATAGGGAATACAGGCACAGATATCAGCAATCACATATTCCCCCATTCATGTATCATCAACTAAAATGTGCACCCCCATTTTGTTGCAACCACAGCCGAAAAGAGCTCGGTAAAGTTTGACAGCCCATCCACAGACCCGTACCGCGGGATAAGAAGGAATTCAAATGTATACTTCGCAATACCTCGAAGCTTGATGTACAACACGTACGGCACGATGATACATGACCCCCAAACATGGATCCATACACACATGCTTCTGCTATCTCACTAGGTCATACCCTCTTCACACCTACTCCTCTCTCCTCCCCTACCCAACCATGGAAATATATTAACCCCTGACATATATTTTTCTCTTTTTGAATGTTTTTAGAAGGTGGCAGTTATTGTTGACTGCCAAAGGGTGGACTGTCAAAGTCAGAAAAATATCTCTATGCACACTGCCATATTTGCACCTCACACAGGTCCGTGCTGCGCATGCGTACGCTCTCCCGTACGTGCACATACTCACAGTCGCGGGCACCCGCAGGCGCACGGTATGCGCATTTACGGTAGAGTTTATGTGATCGCAGCGTGCGACTCAATCGTTACATATTTTCACCATATAGCGTATTTTATAGATAATGGTCCCTTTGATAGATTCTGAAAGTTTAGGTAACATAGCATGTTCCTGGACAGAGAAATCCCTCTTTGTATTGTACGAAGGGTCTAACAGGGGTCATACAGTGGTGTTTGGTACCCATCGGAAGAGTATTTAAATAGCAATATTCCGGTGTTGGTTTGGAGCGGATTAATCGCTCGTGCGAATAGTTATGGACATAAGAAGTTTATGTCCATTTACTATTATTTGTTCTTACTTAGTCATGCGGCGGGAAACCCAGTATCCCACCCACCTGAACAGTTGGAAATAGTCACAGCCCACCTGTATGAATCAACCTATGACCTTTTGTCATGATGCGAAGCCGAATTCCTGTGTCCAATGAACAATGGGATTGTAGGGACCATTGAATTGTATTGTGTGTGGGGCATAAATAGAGAAGCCGACCATATCCCGTTCACTCTCTTCAACGGTTCTCATTGCTGATAATCGGGAGCTGGATATCGAGGCGCAGGCGATCGTTTCCCTTTGTGCGTAAGTTTCCTCCGCAACCATATTGATCTTCTTGTTATTATGAGCCATTTCTCTCTCTCTTCTCTTTCTCTCTTATTTTCCCTTAGGTAGTAATTGTATTGTATTTCCTGTGTAGTTATCTGGTTAGGTAGTCTATGTTATATTGTAGTGTATGATTTGTATTTGTATTAATTCTTTTGCAAGTATATCATTCAAAATATATATATCTTAGGCGTTGGACCCTAAGCCCAGGTATCTGTGTATTTCTTATAGTGTCTAGTATTCTCAGAGCGTCGGTGACGCTCAAACAGCTTTTAAGTTAATAAGGTTACACTAGGTTGCATCTACACCCTATCTCTACACTAAGGTTTTACAGCATATTACATTGTTTCTGGTTTAGACATAAAGGTTTAATATAGTGAGCGTCAGCGCCGCTGGTGATCTCCTCGTGGTCCCGAGCGTCCGCTACGCTATAGCGAATCATTACGTTAGTCAACAGCCAATAACGTGCCTGCCTGTGATCTCTTGGCCGTGAGTGAACGTGACGCTTGAGCGTCTCGATCACGGCAAAGCGATTGTTACGCAACTAGCGTACCCTTACGGTACTTCATACGTAAATAGCGTACAGTGTTCTTAGACCTCATAAAGGGTATTATATACGATAAATATTTAGCTTTACCACACCTTAGGAAGAAACTGGGGACGAGTCCGCAGTTCTGCCCTGTCCGAATGGAAAATCAGATATGGGCTTTTGTAAGACAAAGCCACCAATTCTGACACTCGCCTGGCCGAGGCCAGGGCCAACCGCATGGTCACTTTCCATGTGAGATATTTAAAATCCACAGATTTGAGCGGTTCAAACCAATGTGATTTGAGGAATCCCAACACTACGTTGAGATCCCACGGTGCCACTGGAGGCACAAAAGGGGCTGTATATGCAATACTCCCTTAACAAACGTCTGGACTTCAGGAACTGAAGCCAATACTTTCTGGAAGAAAATCGACAGGGCCGAAATCTGAACCTTAATGGACCCCAATTTGAGGCCCATAGACACTCCTGTCTTCAGGAAATGCAGGAATCGACAGAGTTAAAATTCCTCCGTGGGGGCCCTCCTGGCCTCACACCACGCAACAATTTTTCGCCAAATACGGTGATAATGTTGTGCGGTCCCCTCCTTCCTGGCTTTGATCAGGATAGGAATGACTTCCTCCGGAATGCCTTTTTCCTTCAGGATCCGGCGTTCCACCGCCATGCCGTCAAACGCAGCCGCGGTAAGTCTTGGAACAGACAGGGTCCCTGCTGAAGCAGGTCCCTTCTTAGCGGCAGAGGCCATGAGTCCTCTGTGAGCATCTCTTGAAGTTCCGGGTACCAAGTCCTTCTTGGCCAATCCAGAGCCACGAGTATAGTTCTTACTCCTCTCCGTCTTATAATTCTCAGTACCTTGTGTATGAGAGGCAGAGGAGGGAACACATACACTGACTGGTACACCCACGGGTGTTACCAGAGCGTCCACAGCTATTGCCTGAGGGTCTCTTGACCTGGCGCAATACCTGTCCAGTTTTTTGTTCAGGCGGGACGCCATCATGTCCACCTTTGGTCTTTCCCAATGGTTCACAATCATGTGGAAGACTTCCCGATGAAGTCCCCACTCTCCCGGGCGTCGGAATGAACACTGCTGTCAGTGCTATCACCTGATTTTCCGCCCAGCGAAGAATCCTTGCAGTTTCTGCTATTGCCCTTCTGCTTCTTGTGCCGCCCTGTCTGTTTACGTGGGCGACTGCCGTGATGTTGTCCCACTGGATCAATACCGGCTGACCTTGAAGCAGAGGTCTTGCTAAGCTTAGAGCATTGTAACTTGCCCTTAGCTCCAGTATATTTATGTGGAGATAATTCTCCAGACTTGATCACACTCCCTGGAAATTTTTTCCCTGTGTGACTGCTCCCCAGCCTCTCAGGCTGGCATCCCTGGTCACCAGGACCCTTCCTGAATGCCGAATCTGCGGCCCATTAGTAGATGAGTACTTTGCAGCCACCGCAGAAGAAACACCCTTGTCCTTGGAGACAGGGTTATCCGCTGATGCATCTGAAGATGCGATCCGGACCATTTTTCCAGCAGATCCCACTGAAAAGTTCTTGCGTGAAAACTGCCGAATGGAATCGCTTCGTAAGAAGCCACCATTTTTCCCAGGACCCTTGTGCAATGATGCACTGACACTTTTCCTGGTTTTAGGAGGTTCCTGACTAGCTCGGATAACTCCCTGGCTTTCTTCTCCGGGAGAAACACTCTTTTCTGGACTGTGTCCAGAATCATCCCTAGGAACAGCCGATGTGTCGTCGGAAACAACTGCGGTTTTGGAATATTTAGAATCCACCCGTGCTGTCGTAGAACTACTTGAGATAGTGCTACTCCGACCTCCAACTGTTCTCTGGACCTTGCTCTTATCAGGAGGTCGTCCATTTTCTTTGAAGAAGAATCATCATTTCGGCCATTACCTTGGTAAAGACCCGGGGTGCCGTGGACAATCCAAACGGCAGCGTCTGAAACTGATAGTGACAGTTCTGTACCACGAACCTGAGGTACCCTTGGTGAGAAGGGCAAATTGGGACATGGAGGTAAGTATCCCTGATGTCCCGGGACACCCTATAGTCCCCTTCTTCCTGGTTCGCTATCACTGCTCTGAGTGACTCCATCTTGATTTGAACCTTTGTAAGTGTTCAAATATTTCAGATTTAGAATAGGTCTCACCGAGCCTTCTGGCTTCAGTACCACAACATAGTGTGGAATAATACCCCTTTCCTTGTTGTAGGAGGGGTACTTTGATTATCACCTGCTGGGAATACAGTTGTGAATTGTTTCCAATACTGCCTCCCTGTCGGAGGGAGACGTTGGTAAAGCAGACTTCAGGAACCTGCGAGGGGGAAACGTCTCGACTTTCCAATCTGTACCCCTGGGATACTACTTGTAGGATCCAGGGGTCCTGTACGGCCCCAGCGTCATGCTGAGAAACTTGGCAGAAGCGGTGGAGGGCTTCTGTTCCTGGGAATGGGCTGCCTGCTGCAGTCTTCTTCCCTTTCCTCTATCCCTGGGCAGATATGACTCTTATGGGGACGAAAGGACTGAGGCTGAAAAGACGGTGTCTTTTTCTGCAGAGATGTGACTTAGGGTAAAAAACGGTGGATTTTCCAGCAGTTGCCGTGGCCACCAGGTCCGATGGACCGACCCCAAATAACTCCTCCCCTTTATACGGCAATACTTCTTTGTGCCGTTTGGAATCTGCATCACCTGACCACTGTCGTGTCCATAAACATCTTCTGGCAGATATGGACATCGCACTTACTCTTGATGCCAGAGTGCAAATATCCCTCTGTGCATCTCGCATATATAGAAATGCATCCTTTAAATGCTCTATAGTCAATAAAATACTGTCCCTGTTAAGGGTATCAATATTTTTAGTCAGGGAATCCGACCAAGCCACCCCAGCTCTGCACATCCAGGCTGAGGCGATCGCTGGTCGCAGTATAACACCAGTATGTGTGTATATACTTCTTAGGATATTTTCCTTGAGGACGGCCCTATCTGGAGACGGTACCGCCACTTGTTTTGATAAGCGTGTGAGCGCCTTATCCACCCTAAGGGGTGTTTCCCAACGCGCCCTAACTTCTGGCGGGAAAGGGTATACCGCCAATAATTTTCTATCGGGGGAAACCCACGCATCATCACACACTTCATTTAATTTATCTGATTCAGGAAAAACTACAGGTAGTTTTTTCACACCCCACATAATACCCTTTTTTGTGGTACTTGTAGTATCAGAAATATGTAACACCTCCTTCATTGCCCTTAACAAGTAACGTGTGGCCCTAAAGGAAAATACGTTTGTTTCTTCACCGTCGACACTGAAATCAGTGTCCGTGTCTGTGTCTGTGTCGACCGACTGAGGTAAATGGGCGTTTTAAAGCCCCTGACGGTGTTTGAGACGCCTGGACAGGTACTATTTTGTTTGCCGGCCGTCTCTGTTGACATTATCACGTAATTCCTTGAATAAGCCATCCATTCCGGTGTCGACTCCCTAGAGAGTGACATCACCATTACAGGCAATTGCTCCGCCTCCTCACCAACATCGTCCTCATACATGTCGACACACACGTACCGACACACAGCACACACACAGGGAATGCTCTGATAGAGGACAGGACCCCACTAGCCCTTTGGGGAGACAGAGGGAGAGTTTGCCAGCACACACCAAAAACGCTATAATTATACAGGGACAACCTTTATATAAGTGTTTTTCCCTTATAGCATTTTAATATATATAGTCATATCGCCAAATAAGTGCCCCCTCTCTCTGTTTTAACCCTGTTTCTGTAGTGCAGTGCAGGGGAGAGCCTGGGAGCCTTCCCACCAGCATTTCTGTGAGGGAAAATGGCGCTGTGTGCTGAGGAGAATAGGCCCCGCCCCCTTTTCGGCGGGCTTCTTCTCCCGTTTTTCTGAGACCTGGCAGGGGTTAAATACATCCATATAGCCCCCAGGGGCTATATGTGATGTATTTTTAGCCAGAATAAGGTACCATCATTGCTGCCCAGGGCGCCCCCCCCAGCGCCCTGCACCCTCAGTGACCGCTGCTATGAAGTGTGCTGACAACAATGGCGCACAGCTGCAGTGCTGTGCGCTACCTTATGAAGACTGAAAAGTCTTCTGCCGCCGGTTTCTGGACCTCTTCATTTTTCGGCATCTGCAAGGGGGTCGGCGGCGCGGCTCCGGGACGAACCCCAGGGTGAGACCTGTGTTCCGACTCCCTCTGGAGCTAATGGTGTCCAGTAGCCTAAGAAGCCAATCCATCCTGCACGCAGGTGAGTTCACTTCTTCTCCCCTAAGTCCCTCGATGCAGTGAGTCTGTTGCCAGCAGGACTCACTGAAAATAAAAAACCTAACAAAACTTTTACTCTAAGCAGCTCTTTAGGAGAGCCACCTAGATTGCACCCTTCTCGGCCGGGCACAAAAATCTAACTGAGGCTTGGAGGAGGGTCATAGGGGGAGGAGCCAGTGCACACCACCTGATCCTAAAAGCTTTTACTTTTGTGCCCTGTCTCCTGCGGAGCCGCTAATCCCCATGGTCCTGACGGAGTCCCCAGCATCCACTTAGGACGTCAGAGAAAGGTAAATACAGGAAAAGCACAGACAATTTATACAGTTTAGTCATTTGCGGTCTGTACCCTTGGCTCTAGTTACATAAGGTAGCACTCGAGGGGATGCGGTTATGTGACCCGGCGGGATCACAATATAGGCGCCGGGTTACCGAATACTGAATAATCCGCTGGTCGGCGTACCGACCAACCGGGACTGTTCCCACTCGTGGGTGTCCACGTCACCCATAGAGTGGGAATAGAACCTATGGCGAGTGCAGCGAGCCACCAAACCCGCAAGGAGGCGCAATGAGGTAGCTGTGTGACTAAGCTAAGCAACCCAAGTGGCCGACACAAACACCTAGCCCATCTAGGAGTGGCACTGCAGTCTCAGACAGGATGGCACTTCAAAAAAATACTCCCCAAACAGCACATGATGCAAAGAAAAAAAGAGGCGCAATGAGGTAGCTGTGTGACTAAGCTAAGCGACCCAAGTGGCCAACACAAACACCTGGCCCATCTAGGAGTGGCACTGCAGTTTTCTAGCGAGAGGATGAGTGCTTCCATCCTCATGTGAAGCTGAACCACTAGCCATGAACATAGGCCAGGGTCTCAGCCGTTCCTTGCCACTCCGTGTCGTAAATGGCATATTGGCAAGTTTACGCTTCTCCTCAGACGCTTTTAATTTTGATTCTTGGGTCATTTTACTGAACTTTTGTGTTTTGGATTTTACATGCTCTCTACTATGACATTGGGCATCGGCCTTGGCAGACGATGTTGATGGCATGTCATCGTCTCGGCCATGACTAGTGGCAGCAGCTTCAGCACGAGGTGGAAGTGGATCTTGATCTTTCCCTATTTTACCCTCCACATTTTTGTTCTCCATTTTTTAATGTGTGGAATTATATGCCAGTATCAATAGCAATGGCTTACTACCATATATACTGCGCACAACTGAAATGCACCACAGGTATGGATGGATAGTATACTTGACGACACAGAGGTAGGTAGAGCAGTGGCCTTCTGTACCGTACTGATATATTTTATATACTGGTGGTCAGCAAACTGTGCAAAACTGAGATGCACCACAGGTATGGATGGATAGTATACTTGACGACACAGAGGTAGGTAGAGCAGTGGCCTACTGTACCATACTGCTATATATTATATACTGGTGGTCAGCAAAATGATGCACTGTACTCCTACTATATACTACAATGCAGCACAGCTATGGAGCGTTTTTCAGGCAGAGAACGTATAATACTGGTGGTCACTGGTCAGCAAAACTCTGCACTGTACTCCTCTTATATAATACTGGTGGTCCCCAGTCCCAGTGCCGTTTCTTGCAGCAGGCAAGCCGTGCAACCGCACGGGACGCCCGCTGCGGCACTTCCTGAGCACTTTTAAACCCCCCTCCCCTCTCCTCCCAAGTGCCCAGCTCAGGGGGCGGGATTTCGCGGAATGACGCGTTTGCGTCGTGACGTCACAACGCAATCGCGTCATTCCGCGAAACCCCGCCCCCCGAGCTGGGCACTCGGGAGGAGGGAGCCAAGACGGCCAGCGCTGCGCAGACGAGGGAGAGGCGGCTGAAGAGCGGGAAGAACCGCTTCAAATGTAAGTCAGCCCCTCTCCCTCTCTCTCTCTCCCTCCCCCCACCACCACCTGCCGTACTGTGTAAAATGGGGACACTTGTCTGCCGGAATGTGTAACATATGGACACTTGTCTGTCGGAATGAGTAAAATGGGGACACTTGCCTGACGTAATGTGTAAAATGGGGACACTTGCCTGTCGTAATGTGTAAAATGGGGGCACGTGTCTGCCGCAATGTGTAAAATGGGGACACTTTCCTGCCGCAATGTGTAAAATGTGAACACTTTCCTGCCGCAATGTGTAAAATGTGAACACTTGCCTGCCGTACTGTGTAAAATGGGGGCACGTGCCTGCCGCAATGTGTAAAATGGGGACACGTGCCTGCCGCAATGTGTAAAATGGGGACACTTGCCTACCGTGCTGTGTAAAATGGGGACACTTGCCTGCCGTGCTGTGTAAAATGGGGACACTTGCCTGCCGTGCTGTGTAAAATGGGGACACTTGCCTGCCGTGCTGTGTAAAATGGGGTCGCGTGCCTGCTGTAATGTGTAAAATGAGGACTTTTTTTTTTTATCGTGTGGTGGCCGTGATGATGAGATCAGATGAGGCCACACCCACCTTAACAAAGCCACGCCCATGTTGACGAGGTCACGCCCCCTTGCCTCTTTATATCCATGGGGGGGGGCGCATCATTTCTTAGGTGAATGGGGGGGGGGGGGGGGGGGGGCGCATTTTTAAATCTCGCACTGGGAGCCAAATTGGCTAGAAACGGCCCTGCCCAGTCCCCACAATAAAGCAGTGTGAGCACAGATATATGCAGCACACTGAGCACAGATATGGAGCGTTTTTCAGGCAGAGAACGTATAATACTGGTGGTCACTGGTCAGCAAAACTCTGCACTGTACTCCTCCTATATAATACTGCTGGTCCCCAGTCCCCACAATAAAGCAGTGAGCACAGATATTTGCAGCCACCTGAATAAAACTGAGAGGACGCCAGCCACGTCCTCTCACTATCATTTCCAATGCACGAGTGAAAAATGGCGGCGACGCGCGGCTCCTTATATAGAATCCGAATCTCGCGAGAATCTGACAGCGGGATCATGACGTTCGGGCACGCTCGGGTTAACCGAGCAAGGCGGGAAGATTCGAATCTGCCTCGGAACCGTGTAAAATGGGTGAAGTTCGGGGGGGGGGTTCGGATTCCAACGAACCGAACGCGCTCATCACTAATTATATATATATATATATATATATATATATATATATATATATATATATATATATATATTCCAAAATACGGAATATTCCGAAATACGGAATTTTATGAGTGCGAGTGAGATAGTGAAACCTTTGTTTTCTGATGGCTCAATTTACACAAACTTTGTTTAATACACAAAGCTATTAAAAATATTGTATTAAATGACCTTCAGGCTGTGTGTATAAGGTGTATATGAAACAAATGAATTGTGTGGATGTAGACACACTTTGCTCAATGCACAAAGTTACAAAAAATATTGGCTAACATTACCTTCCGGCTGTGTGTATAAGGTGTTTATGTAACATAAATGCATTCTGTGCTTAGATTTGGGTCTCATCACCATGATATCTCATTATGGTATGCAATTATTCCAAAATACGGAAAAATCCGATATCAAAAATACATCTGGTCCCAAGCATTTTGGATAAAGGATACTCAACCTGTACATACATACATACATACATACACACACACACACACACACATCTACATATTATATATACATACATACATACACACACACACACTGTACATACACTATATATATATATATATATATATATATACACACATAGCATATTAATTATATATATATATATATATATATATATATATCTCCGCAGAGAATCCTGCACTCGCATCAATATAATGAAATAAAATAGCGGGTGCTACCAGTAACCTTTATGGGGTCACACAAATACAATACATCTACCACATCTGTGGAGGGTGCACTCGCGCCAAAGAATAGTCCATAAGACTTGATTGTAGTTCAATTTCTTTAATGAAGGTCAGAGATAATGCCATTTAAAGTCGACGTTTCGGTCCTATTCAGGGCCTTTTTTTGAGACATCTAAGAAATCTCCAGAACACTAATGAGCATATACTACTAGTTACGATGGATGTATGCTCCTTGTATACGGTTATTCCACACCAGCAGGGGTTGAATGTCTTACGGACTATTCTTACACATTCACCGCATGTAGAATTCCCGTCCGAATTTCTATTGGAACTCACTTCACTGGTTCTCACTTGCAATCATTTTGTTTAAAAAAACTGATTATTACTTGCAAATTGCGGGTACGGCGATGGGGTCCAATTTGGCCCCGTCGTACGCCAACCTTTTCATGGACAATTATGAAAATACATACATCTTACCACAATACGGGCATAAGATTGCATTTTTCAAACGTTTTATTGACGACATTTTCCTCCTATGGTCTGGCACCGAAGGGGAATTTGTCGAGATGATACAACACCTAAATACATTAAGTAATCCTATTCGGTTTACGTATTCCATATCTGATACTTCTATTAATTTTTTGGATGTAACTATTGTAAAAACAGGTAACAAATTTGACACAACCCTATATCGTAAACCTACGGACCGCCATGTGACACTATTGGCGACCAGTCATCATCCGCCTGCTCTCAAACAAAGTTTGCCCATTTCACAATTTCTCCGAGCAATGAGAATTAACTCCACTCCAGAAAAGAGATGAACAATGTTCTGATATTACAGCACGTTTTTTGGAACGTGGGTATTTGAAATCTACACTCTCACAATGTTTGACTAAGGCTACCCGTATTTTTAACGGTGAAGGTCCCTCAAGTAAACATCAAATAAATCGTATGATCTTTCCCACCCAATTCGATGGCTCTGTTGAGGTTACTAGGAAATCACTTAGAAAACATTGGCCCATTATCTCCTCGGATGCCAACTTACCCTTTAAGGGTGTATCAGCTCCCATGATGGCATACCGTCGAGGGGCCAATTTAAAACAACTATTGATGAGACCTACCTTGTACCCTGAGCCCCAGATGTCACATTTGCAGTTAATGCAGGCCAAACCAGGCTGTTTCTCTTGCGGAGGGTGCACTACATGCCGTTCCATGATAACGGGTCCTTATATTTATCACCCTCACACTGGTAGGAAGCTCAATATTAAATTTCACCTGCACTGCAGATTAGAATTTGTTATATACATGCTTAAGTGTCCCTGCGGTTTGTGCTATGTAGGCATGACATCTCGTCCGTTTAGAGACCGAATGGCCAACCATAGGTCTACTATCCATACGGCCCTTGCCTCTGGCCTAACCGACAAACCAGTTGCCCGACATTTTTTGATAGCTAGGCACCAGGTAGCCACTCTCAAATGTCAGCTTATTGATTGGGTTCCCCCTCTCGTTTTTGGATCCACACATTGAATACTGTGGCTCCCAAAGGCCTCAATGAGGCCAATTCCCTTAATATCTTTATCTAAGGTTCAGTGATTAGAATTTCTCCTCTGTGGATATTCCTGATTCTAGGTCTCCCCTGTATGTCTTATTGTTTAATTAATGTTCTGTTTACCTGTGCATGTTTGATATGTTCTCTTATCGTTTCTTTATTGTGTCTACTTTGGTGCGTCTTCCCAGGTCCCTAACAGATTGAAGTGGGAAGCCCTACCCAGCTCGTTCCTGTATTAAGTAAATTTATTTTCTGTTTATTGGTTTGGAACATTTATATTAGTATCCCTTATTTATATATACAATAGACCAGTATTGATGATTTGTGGTCATGATGTATATTGTCTTTTGTGTAGGAACTGGCGGGCCGGGTGCCCTTCTATTGGTGATTTTTGCTGAGTTTACCATTGGTGACGATTATCGGCTTCCCCCCTTTTTTTCCCCAGTACTTATATGTATCCATAAAGGTGAATAGTATGATTGGATAGATGCAGTGCGGCCAGTCATGAAGTATAACGTCACTGGAACGCATGCCGTCGTCCACGACGTAGTGTCCCGTCCAGTGCCGCACTGTTCAGTGGGTCCCGTGTCACTTCCGGGTTGTGGAACGCATACGCTTCCGGGAGGTGACACGCGGAAGAGCGTGTCCGAGCGGCCGCGACAGTAACTTTGATACTTCGTAGCCTTTTGCTTTATGTATATTGGGTAGTTTAGCCAGTTTACACCATTGACGGGCTTACTAGCGAGTGGTTCCATGTTGAATTGCCGTTATTGTTTCTTTATGTATACTTTGTGTTAATTGCACTTCCGGTCCAGGGGTCAATAAATAGTCAGCAGCTAATCTTGTGAGACATGCAGCTGTCTGACGCCCGTGTGGTACCGGCTCCGTGAGTACTGTTTTACATTTCTATTGACCTACTCGCTGTTGACAGTTTGTCAGTTTAGGATTTTTATCCTTTGTTTATTATATTTGCAGTGGACCTATACTATATGGCATGTCATACTGTCGGGACAGCTGCATCATATTTCACCTACATTTTAAACTTCAGGTATATCCTTGATTATCCTTATTGCTTGTATTGTCCCTGTTAGATCTGAGTTCTCACCTGTGATCTAACACTTAGGTTGATTGAATCCCTCCATATTTATTACAGTGATTTGTGAATAATGGAGTCTTGCATGAATTTGATTATGATCTACCTTACCTACTTGTTTGTAGTGCAGGTAATCTTTAGCTGCACTAATGATTGATTTTATATACGCTGGTAATCTATTTGTGATTTCGCCATTGGTGATTTATTTCTTGGTGGTCGTTTTATATGATGATCTTTCACAGCGGTCACCCTCAGTCTGGTTTTTTAGGGGCCTGGGAGGCACTGGTGGCGGTGTAACCTGTGACCATGTTATTTTTATTCTGTATTGCATATACTATGCTATATTGTGCTCTTTTACTGTTGTTGAATGTGCTATGACATCAATTTATTATGTTATAGAAACTATGAGTGTGCCGGTCTTGAGAAAGGCCCTGAATAGGACCGAAACGTCGACTTTAAATGGCATTATCTCTGACCTTCATTAAAGAAATTGAACTACAATCAAGTCTTATGGACTATTCTTTGGCGCGAGTGCACCCTCCACAGATGTGGTAGATGTAGTGTGTATATATGTTTATATGTATGTATATACATGTGTAAATATATGCATGCTCATGGATATATACTGTATGTACTATAATTAAAATAAAGTAAACTTTTATTAAGCACTTACAAGTGCCACCAGGAAGACAGCAGGCTGCAGAGGACACTAGACAACCATAAATAATACTCATGCAGCAAAAAAAAAAAAAAAAAAAAAAATTTGGTGGAGGGGGGTTTCTGGGTGCTCAGAAACCCCCCCTGGGTGCGCCACTGCCCTCCACCGGTCATCTAAAAGCTGGTCCTGAACCCAACCCCACTCGAGGATGTTTAGAGTAGCATCTGCAGAGTCAGTCCTGCTTCTACTAGGTGTGCTGCTCCACTCCCTTTTTTGTCAGGGCACCCCGATGCAGAGAAATTTTGTAGCCCTGTGCCAGAAAGAGAATTGGTGCCCCCCTCTCAAATTAAAAAGAGACCGTGAGCACTGAAGGCCCACATCATTCGGGAGTAATGCAGACTGTGTGCCCCGCAAGAAAACGGTGTGGTGTGCAAGGCACCATATGCACTACCCTAGTTACAGCCCTGCCCCTAGGCACTATAGTAATACACCACTGGTCCTGCATACCCAGCAAAGCCTGGGCATCTCGTGAGTGAACCCTTCCTCAGCTACAGTAGTACTGGTTACAGATTAATAACAGTACAAAGTTCTGAAGCATATCTTCGTCTCCAGACTGCAAATTCAACCTAACCTAAGCAAAAAAAGGGAAGGACAGTGAAGATACCAACATATTATTCAATTAGCAACAGTAATCTACTGTGACTAATTAAAACCCAGCGGGGTTGGAGATTTTAAGGCAGGCAAAACCAAATCCCCAATAACCAAGCATTTTTATCCCGAATGTGGCTGCGCAAACACACAGGTCTGTGACTTTTCATGGATTTTATGTATTTTTGCTCAAAAAATGAACATTATTCAGGCACAATTAAAAAAAAAAAAAAAAAAAGTTATTAATTTTTGTTTTTGTTGCATAAATAGCTGAAAACATTTCAGGTCTAAATTAAAATATCCCTTTCCCCTTAGTACACATTTATTACTTTTTGTAAAAGGTTTGTTATTGTTTTTTAGCGTGTAATTGTGTTGACTGTCTGGTACCCAAAGTGAAAAAAAGTTGCCTACCCCTTCTGTAACCTACTGTATGCTTTATATATGTTTGGATATATGTCTGGACTAGGATTGTTATCTGGGTGAGTGATTTCACAAACTCAGTAATCTTGAGCCCTCAATTTCTGCTCCGTCTCGCCATTTCCTGGTCTATTCTGCCACGCCCAGCTACATTCTGTTTCCCCCAGACTAATCTCTGACAAGTTGGACACTTGCTTGACTTTCCTGGAATCGCTGGTGCATCTATCTCGGGTGACAGCCAATGAAAGCAGGAGTGGACGTCACTGGTTTATCTACTGAAGAGTGCAGTGCCTGGCAGTGCAGTGAGCAGAGAAGAATGGCCAGCAGCCAGTGATATAGTGGGGCTCTGCGCTGGAGGGGCATTGAAGTTCCCCAAAAACAGCAGTCAGAGGTGTTCTGCCAAAGGCCAGAGGCAGAACTCTGGGAGGCAACGGAGTCATCTGCCGCCGGGCTCCTGCTCTGAAGGGGGGCACCTCTCCTCCCATTCTGTGATACCATTGAATTAAGTTAATTGATGGCTATCGCTGTCTTTTCAGTGGCCGACTTCCTCACTGGTCCCTGCACCTTACACATCACACCCACTTTATTATACTGAATATACACATTTTACAAGTGTCACACCCAGGATTGGAAACCACAACCTATTACACTGGAAGCGGCACCTTACTGATAAAGCTATTTGCTCCTGTATAGGAAATATGAGAATTTTAACTATATGAAGATACTTCTCTGACAATTACACGTAACTTCATATAGTTAGAATTCTCATGCTTCCTCTACAGGAGCAAATAACTCCATCAGTAAAGTGTCTGCTGTTAGTGTAACAGGTCATGGGTTCTAATCCTGTGTATGACTACTAAGAAATGTGTGCTTACATTTTTTTCAGAACACTCCATACACACACACACACACACACACACACACACACACACACACACACACACACACACACACACACCTCAAAAAAATAAAGGGAACACTAAAATAACATCCTAGATCTGAATGAATGAAATATTCTTATTTAATACTTTGTTCTTTACATAGTTGAATGTGCTGACAACAAAATCACACAAAAATTATCAATGGAAATCAAATGTATTAACCCATGGAGGTCTGGATTTGGAGTCACACTCAAAATTAAAGTGGAAAAACACACTACAGGCTGATCCAACTTTGATGTAATGTCCTTAAAACAAGTCAAAATGAGGCTCAGTAGTGTGTGTGGCCTCCACGTGCCTGTATGACCTCCCTACAACACCTGGGCATGCTCCTGATGAGGTGGCGGATGGTCTCCGGAGGGATCTCCTCCCAGACCTGGACTAAAGCATCCACCAACTCCTGGACAGTCTGTGGTGCAATGTGGCGTTGGTGGATGGAGCGAGACATGATGTCCCAGATGTGCTCAATTGGATTCAGGTCCGGGGGACGGGTGGGCCAGTCCATAGCATCAATGCCTTTGTCTTGCAGGAACTGCTGACACACTCCAGCCACATGAGGTCTAGCATTGTCTTGCATTAGGAGGAACCAAGGGCCAACCGCACCAGCATATGGTCTCACAAGGGGTCTGAGGATCTCATCTCGGTACCTAATGGCAGTCTGGCTACCTCTGCGAGCACATGGAGGGCTGTGCGGCCCCCCCAAAGAAATGCCACCCCACACCATTACTGACCCACTGCCAAACCGGCCATGCTGGAGGATGTTGCAGGCAGCAGAACGTTCTCCTTGGCGTCTCCAGACTCTGTCACATCTGTCACATGTGCTCAGTGAGAACCTGCTTTCATCTGTGAAGAGCACAGGACGCCAGTGGTGAATTTGCCAATCTTGGTGTTCTCTGGCAAATGCCAAACGTCCTGCACGGTGTTAGGCTGTAAGCACACCCCCCACCTGTGGATGTCGGGCCCTCATACCACCCTCAAGGAGTCTGTTTCTGATCGTTTGAGTAGACACATGCACATTTGTGGCTTGCTGGAGGTCATTTTGCAGGGTTCTGGCAGTGCTCCTCCTGTTCCTCCTTGCACAAAGGCGGAGGTAGCGGTCCTGCTGATGGGTTGTTGCCCTCCTACGGCCTCATCCACGTCTCCTGATGTACTGGCCTGTCTCCTGGTAGTGCCTCCATGCTCTGGACACTACGCTGACAGACACAGCAGACCTTCTTGCCACAGCTCGCATTGATGTGCCATCCTGGATGAGCTGCACTACCTGAGCCACTTGTGTGGGTTGTAGACTCCGTCTCATGCTACCACTAGAGTGAAAGCACCGCCAGCTTTCAAAAGTGACCAAAACATCAGCCAGAAAGCATAGGAGCTGAGAAGTGGTCTGTGGTCACCACCTGCAGAACAACTCCTTTATTGGGGGTGTCTTGCTAATTGCCTATAATTTCCACCTGTTGTCTATTCCATTTGCACAACGGCATGTGAAATTGATTGTCAATCAGTGTTGCTTCGTAAGTGGACAATTTGATTTCACAGAAGTGTGATTGACTTGGAGTTACATTGTGTTGTTTAAGTGTTCCCTTTATTTTTTTGAGCAGTGTATATATACATATACACACGCACACATACATACATATATTTATCTTAATATAGGAAATAGGGGGGCACTAATATTTATCTTGCCTCCGGGCAACTGTGACGAACTTACGCCACTGCCAAAGGCAATTGATTAGCTGCACCCGGTGTTACACTTTTCCCTGTCATACTAACCAACACTTACCTCCCTCATCTACAGAACACACTACTCCTTAAACACAGTGCCAACATCACACCCTGGCTGACCAATGCAACAATATCCAATGTCTGCTCCGCACTGCCCCTTGCTAGATTGTTTAAAACCAGGAGCAGAGGCATGAGGTAAATCTGATGCTATATATAGCACCATGAGGGGGCTTTGGCATATGTTAAGGCACTGAGTTTTGGCAATGTTCCCATCTGGTAATCTGAAAATAAAGGTGGTAACACTAGTTTGGATGGTACTTGCCAGCTACATTACCCATCAGACAGTCCTTCTGATTTTCTTTAAAAGAATGTAGCAGCCTTAAAAATCATTTTAAGGCAGAGTTTGCTGGTTTAAACCATTTTTTTTCTTTTAAACACTTGTTTTTTTAATTATACTGATGTTACTCTGAAAAGTGCTTTTGCATTTTGTTTTGTATTACTATTCAGATTTATTTAATTATAATTAAGTAGGACTAATGCTTAACATTAACTTGTTATTCTTATTTTAAAATTTCATCCATATCGGAGTATACTTTGTTTTAATATGTTTAGTCTATCTACATATATTCAGATGTAATGGGAATAATAAGCAGTAAAAAGCTAGTTTTAATCAAAAGATGTGTCAAAGTCAGAAAAATGTCCCAATGCACGTTGCCATATTTGCACCGCACACTGGTCCGCGCTGCGCGTGCGTACGCTCTCCCGTGGAGGCGCATACCCGCAATAGCGTGCACTCGCAGGCGCGGTATGCGTATTTACGGTAGAGTTTATATAGTCGACTCATTCGTTACATATTTTCACAATTAATGTAGTTTATAGATCATGGTCCCTTTGATAGATTCTGAAAGTTTGGTTAAAATACAATGTCCCAGAGCTGAGGAATCCCTCTTTATATCGTACGAAGGGTCTAACAGGAATCATACAGCAGTGTGTGGTACCCATCGGAAGAGTATTTAATTAGCAATATTCCGGTGTTGGTTTGGAGCGTATTAATCGCTCGTGCGAATAGTTATGGACATAAGAAGTTTATGTCCATTTCTATTAATTACACATACTCAGGTATGCGGCGGGAAACCCAGTTTCCCACCCACCTGAGCTGTTGGAAATCGTCACAGCCCACCTGTATGAATCACCCTATGACCTTTTGTTATGATGCAGGGCCGAATTCCTTCGGCCAATGGACAATGGGATTGTAGGACCAGGAGATTGCATTGTGTGTGGGGCATAAATAGGCAGGCCGACCACATCCAGCTCTCACTCTCTCATCAACGGTTATCTGCTGATAACCGGGAGCTGGATATCGAGGCGCAGGCGATCATACCCTTTGTGCGTAAGTTTCTCTCCGTAATCATTGTCTTTCTGTGAGCCGATTTCTCTCTCTCTCTCTCTATCTCTCTCTCTCCTCTTTTCTCTTATATCTCTCATAGTATTATAGCATTGTATTGTATTGCATTTAGGTCAGAGTAGTATTGTCTTTTTGTATTTATTGTTTAGTTCTGTGGTTAGGAAGTCTCTGTTATATTGTAGTGTATCAATTGTACTGTTATCCCCTTTTACAAGTATATAAGATATAATACAGTTAATAGGCTTTGGAACCTAAACCAGCATCTGTGTATTTCCTATAGTGTTAAGTGTTCACTTGAGTGTCGGTGACGCTCAAGCAGCTTTGTAGTTAGTCAGGTTACACAAGGTTGCACTTACACCCTGTACTCACATTAAGGTATTCAGTGTATTTCATTGGTATAAGGTTTTATCATAAAGGTATAGTGTTGTGAGCGTCTGCATCGCTGGTGACCTCCTCGTGGTCTCGAGCGTAAGCTACGCCATAGCGAATCATTACCCTAGACATAACAAATAACGTGTCCTGTGATCGCTGGGCCGCGAGCGAACGTGACGCTTGAGCGTCTCGCCTACGGCTGAGCGATCGTTACGCAACTAGCGTACCATTACGGTACTTCTTAAGTAAACAGCGTACAGTGTTCTTAGCTTCATAAAGGGTTGTTATACGACAAAGGAATTTAGCATTGTCAATTGGGGACTCGTCCTATCCTTCTCATATCTGCACTAGGTAGATCAGCAGACATTATCCCTCCAGCAAAGGGTGGGAGGTTGTCTCATAGTGCTGACGGGATAAGCGTCTGCTTCGCTTAGATAAAGAGTGCTGAAGGAATCCGGGAACCGGAAGTAAGAACAAAACGCTTGTGTCTTTTTAAAACTGTTTATTTTTCTTTTGTCTTGCGTACGCACGCATATATCTGCATTTCTGTTTCATTTTCGTATATCACTATTCCTGTTTGCCAATTTTATAGTTGATAGAAAGTGCTAAAAAGAGATTTGCTGTTATTTAATAGTTAAAGTATAGAACAACACACGGTTTGTCTGAGATACAAGGCAGTCAGTGTGGATTGCGGTAGATGATCAGGGATCATTTACATTGATAAAAATAGAAATTGTGTTACGGTGGATCTTTATATTGCGTACACGTGTCGCTAACAAAGACTAGCGTACACAATCCAAAGGCAGACGCACGCAGCGTTCATTACGCAACGTAGCGTCCGGTTACGCCCACGTAGCTCAAGCTGTGATAAAGTGAAGTAACGCAAAGGCGATAAGTAACGCACAGCGGTAGATAACGCGACGCGGTAAATAACGCAAATCTATTTTTGGAAAAATCTGAAATTTAGTTTAATAGATCCTGCTCCTAATTGGTAACACTTTTGGCCTAAAGACAATTTCTGCGCAGAAATAGATATAGAAACAAAAGTGTACATGTGTTGAGTGAGTGTGTTTTGTATACAAAAGTTTATATAACTTTAAGGTGGAACCAAAAGGAAAGCCGGGTACTCGTCAAGGGACACACGTGTAAGTGACATATACGGTGGCTAGGGAGGCATCCCTGGTTAAATAATATTTGAGCATTAGAGTATAGCGGACCATAAGGTAACAAGACCAGGAGGTCATAAGGTAACAAGACCAGGAGGTCATAAGGTAACAAGACCAGGAGGTCGTAAGGTAAAAGGTCCGCTATAAAAGTCCAGTGGCACAACGCCTGGGGTGTTGGTGCAGAACCCATATAGGCCATAAGCTCTTGCTGAAGGAATCGCGGCCGGAAACATCGATTCCATTGATCTTTCAGTACATGACAAGTAGTGCTCGTGTACTGAACGATTGGACCACACGTAATTGTGTGCAGTAGTTAGTAATCTGACCTAATACCATTAGAGTAAAGTGGTCACAAACGCTATCTGTACATTCTGACGTGATTTGTGTAATTTTTTATTTTTGGAAGGGAAGTTCGCTGGTCACTCAGGAACTATCTAACAACCCCAACTTTACTGGAAAGAGTAAGTGTCCTGCGGGTAACCCTCATATGTTCCAGTAAACTGAAGGTTCCATAGGGGCCCTGTATCGAGTACGCCAGCACCATATCGGTGTGATCAGGTCGTATTGGTCGAGGTGGGCGAGTGAGTGGGGTACTCGGTAAACCGCCACCGCCGGCCTACTGTGGAGTAATTTGGTTGTCTGTAAAGGCTTGCTGAAAACCTTGATACAGAGATCCAAGGAGGACTAAGCAACACCTGCAGACTATGGGGGCCAGTTGCTCAGGTAGGGGGCGATCAACCCTGGTTCAGGTTGATTCTGTGAACCGACCAATTGGGTCGGCACGATATGTAATGTGTGAAAAATATGGAATTCACACCGAATCTTTATGTGATGAATGGGAGAGAATGACTGTACAAGACAGGGACAAATTCCCAAGAATAGGTAGCTTCAGTCCAGAAGTGTTACAAAATTTAAGGAGGAGGATATGTCTCGTAAAATCAACAAAGAGACGAATTCAACATCATGATTGTTTACAGTTATGGCACCAGGAAGGTGAGATACAGAGAGGTTTGGCTCTGGCGGCAGGATCTGGGGCAGTCAGGAAGTTGATTGCCACAGCTCCTCCTCCACCATACATTGCAGGAGAGAAGTTGATTGCGGAGAGAAACGCACTGGGTTGTAAAACACAAACTCTTAGTAACCCTGTAAATGTTAATGATGTTAACCAAATAACTCATGCAAGTATTAACCCGTGCAAGATGTACCCTGTTTTGAACCTTCCTCAGGAGTGTGATCAAGAAGACGATTCAGCAACAATTTCAGCTCTCTCTCTTGCAGCCACCATAGCAGAGACCACAGTAGGCACAGCGACACCCACGAGATTAGTGAAAGCCCCTAGCGGAGGGATAGGTGAGGTCGTGTCAACGGGTAAGTACGGCACCATGCACTACACTGAAACAATTGTACCACAACAAGCTGTAGAATCTACACAGGAAGAGGCTGTTAGAATTGCTCCTGTAAGGGTAATAGCAGTTCCCAATGGAAAAACAGATGTGTCTGGAGCCACTCCCATAAGGAACATTGCCATGTACACTCCATTTTCCAGAATGGAATTAAGAACAATAGTGTCCGAATTTCCTGACCCCAGGAAGGATTTAGTTGCTAGCCAAAAATACATCAGGGATCTAGGTAACACTGTAGAACCCAACAACAAGGATTGGCAGATACTGCTAAGAGCTTGTTTACCTTCCAATGTTGATGCAACTCAGTTTTTAGCTGATTGTGCATTGGATAAAGATGTACCGCTTACAGACGTGTACAACAAGGATAATGTAAAAAGGATAAATTTACAGCTAAAGGAGTATTTCCCAGCCGTTGTTAAATGGAACAAGATATTTTCCATTAAGCAAAAGGAGTCCGAAACGGCAACAGAGTATTTTCACCGGGCACTATTAGAAATGGCAAAGTACACTGGTATAGAAGACATTAAGACCAACCCAAACCATCGAGAAGTAGCAGTATCTGTACTGATGGATGGTTTGAAAGAAACATTAAAAGCTAGGGTACAGACCACACAACCATGTTGGCGAGGTCTGTCAGTGTCCACATTGAGAGAGGCTGCTATTGATCACGACAGAAACATCACTAGGCACAGGGAATCGCAAAGTGATAAGTTGATGTCCGTAAGTATACAGGCGCTGACCACAAGGCAGCCTGCGTATGTACCACCGAATCCTGTGGGTAAGGCAAGTGTAATAACATGTTTTTCTTGTAACAGACCGGGACACTTTGCACGAGAATGTAGAACAAAGAATGTACAAAGATCTTTTCAACCCCCTAGACAACAACACAACACACGACATTGGGAGCAGGGTCCACAGAGGCGGAGTTTTGAGCCACATACAGGGGAAACAAAAAGATATCCCCCGAACAGAGATTGGCATGCCTCTGGTAGTTCCCAGCTAACTCCCTCACAAGTAGTTGCTGCCAGCGGGATTCAGGGAGGTCAGCATACCCAATAGGGGTGTGGCCATACCTGTAATCTGCAGCCAGTTAAGTTGATTGCAATCTCTGGTTCGCTTCCAAGACTGGCAATCAATGTGGCTGGTAAAACTTTAAACTTTTTTGTAGACACAGGGGCGGCCAAGTCAGTGATAAATTCGACAGTGGGCATGAGAACCACTGGTAGGACAATTCCAGCCATGGGAGTAACAGGAGTAGTCCAGCACTACCCTGTTAGCAAACCAGCCGAGATTACAATAGGGCCTTTGCATACCAAGCATTCCTTTTTGCTGGCTGCATCTGCACCAACTAATCTCCTGGGAAGAGACTTACTATGTAAAATGGGTTGCGTCATTTATTGTACTCCTGAGGGTGTATTCTTGGACATCCCTGAGAATCACGCTCAGGAAGTACGAGACATGCTAGACTCCCCATCAAAATTAATGTCACATTCCATTATGACAAATAGGAATCCATCCCAAGTAGAAGAGATGATATCTCAGATACCAGAGTCACTTTGGACAAAAGATGGACAGGACACTGGATTAATGGCAAACGTAGCTCCAGTAGTTGTACAAGTAAAAGATGGTAGGATAGCTCCAAAAATCCCACAGTATCCTCTGAAGCCAGAGGTGGAGTTAGGAGTTTTTCCCGTAATAGAGCGCTTGCTACAACAGGGCATTCTAGTAAGAACGTCCAGCACAGCAAATAGTCCCATCTTCCCTGTTAAAAAGAGTGGGGGGAGGGGTTACAGGCTAGTGCAGGATCTAAGGGGGATTAACAAAATAGTTGAGAGTCAGTTCCCCGTAGTGCCAAATCCAGCTGTCATCCTAATGCAAATTCCTCCCACTGCCAAATTTTTCACTGTTATTGACCTCTGCTCCGCTTTCTTTTCGGTACCTCTGCACCCTGACAGCCAATATTTGTTTGCATTCACATACAGAGGAGTCCAATACACGTGGACTCGGTTACCCCAAGGTTTCATAGATAGTCCAAGTATATTTTCTCAGGCTTTGCATGATTGTTTACAGTCTTTCCAACCAGACAGTGGATCAGTATTGATACAGTATGTGGACGATTTATTACTGTGTTCAGATTCACTGGAAGCATCTCTGAAGGATACGAAACAGCTCCTGTTTCATCTTTCAGACACAGGTCACAAGGTTTCCAAAGACAAGTTGCAATTATGCCAAGCTAAGGTAAAATATTTGGGACACTGTCTAACACAAGGACTGAGACACCTGACCGCTGATAGAATCCAAGCCATTAGAGACATGACACTGCCACAAACCCAGCAACAGATCAGGACGTTTTTAGGAATGTGTGGGTATTGCCGTAATTGGATCCCAGGGTTTTCCATATTGGCGCTACCTTTGCAGGAAATGGTCTCTTCAAACAAACCTGATCGGATTTCGCATACAGACGAATCTGAAACAGCATTTGAGAGACTCAAACAGTGCCTAACGCAGGCACCAGCACTAGGTATGCCAGACTATGGGAAACCCTTTGAACTATACGGAACAGAAAGTGCTGGGTGCGCAGCAGGTGTACTAACACAAAAACACGGTGATGCCAGCAGGCCAATTGCATACTACAGCGCTCAGCTAGACACGGTGGCGCGATCCCTCCCCACATGCTTGCGTAGCGTTGCGGCGATAGCATTGCTAGTGACAAAAAGCGAAGATGTCGTGCTAGGCCACAACCTCACAATCCATACACCGCATGCGGTATCTGCCTTATTGAATTCTGCCCAAACCAGACACGTCTCATCAGCAAGGTTTACAAGATGGGAATTGGCATTAATGGCCCCCGTAAACATCACCATAAGGAGATGCAGCGCATTAAATCCTGCAACATTTCTCCCAGGCGTGCCTGGTCAGACACAAAGGGTGGAAGGTGAGAGTGATGGGGAAGGAGGATTTAATGCAAAGGAAGATACACATGATTGTATGGAATATTTGACCCAAAATTTTACCGCAAGGCCTGACATCAGTGACAATCCACTGGAAGATGCAGAACTCACGTTCTACACGGACGGTAGTTGTCACAGACAGTCAGACTCGGGAGACTTGTGTACTGGATACGCAGTCGTAGATGACCAAGACACCATAGAAGCGGAACCGCTAGGCCCACCTCACTCAGCCCAGGTTGCTGAACTGGTCGCCCTAACCAGAGCATGTGAATTGGCTAAGGGTAAGTCAGCCAATATCTACACCGATTCCAGATACGCGTTCGGGGTAGTACATGATTTCGGAGCGCTATGGCGTCTCAGAAATTTCATGACGGCAGCTGGTACACCGATAGCGCATGCAGCTCACATAAAAAGGCTTCTAACAGCGATACAGGAACCCGACAGAGTGGCTGTTATCAAATGTAAAGCACATACATATAGCCAAGACCCAGTATCCCTTGGTAACAGCCGAGCAGACGAAGCCGCAAAGCTTGCAGCTGCTACCCCCACACGGACAAACACCACACAGTTGATGGTATTTAATACCATCAACACACAGAAGTTGTGTGAGATGCAGAATTTGTGTTCCACACAGGAAAGAGCAGTCTGGAAGGCAAAGGGATATGGCCAGGAGTCCTCAGGGCTCTGGACGGATGGACATGGTAAACCAGTGGCCCCCAGGGCATACCTTCCATGTCTGGCTGAAGCAGCTCACGGGCTGACTCATCTAGGCAAGGAGGGGATGTGCAAATTGGTAAGAGCATACTGGTGCGCCCCAGGATTCTCCTCTCATGCGGGTAAAAGAGCAATGTCATGCCTTACCTGTCTGAGAAAGAATATTGGAAAAGCAATACCTACAGAACCATCCCATATCCCACCTGCCGGCGGCCCTTTCCAGGTAATACAAATTGACTTCATTCAATTACCCCCATGTAGAAATTTGAAATATGTACTTGTCTGTATAGATGTTTTCTCGAATTGGGTCGAAGCTTTTCCAGCAGCTACAAATACCGCTATGTTTACAGCTAAGAAAATTGTGCAGGAATTTGTATGTAGATATGGTATCCCTAGAATCATTGAAAGTGATAGGGGTACCCATTTTACCGGTGATGTCTTTCAAGGAATGTGTAAATTGATGGGTATTGATAGCAAGCTGCACACTCCGTACCGTCCACAGGCGAGTGCGAAGGTCGAAAGAGTGAACAGCACTATTAAAAATAAATTGAGTAAAGTAATGGCAGAGACAGGATTGACGTGGCCAGAAGCTTTACCCATTGTTTTGTATAGCATCAGAACCACTCCCAGGTCCCCTCTTAATCTGTCCCCTTTTGAAATCTTGTTTGGTCGACAACCGCATGTCATGATTAACCCTCAGGATGATTTGAAATGTAACAATGAAGTAACTGTAAAGTACTTGATTAACATGAGTAAGCAGTTGAGGAATCAAAATGATAATCTGAAGTTGATGATTCCTGATTTACCAGATAGTAATTGTCATGACATTGAACCTGGGGATTATGTAATGATACGAAATTTTCTACGCTCAGGTTGTCTTATTGATAGATGGGAAGGACCATACCAGGTCTTATTGACTAGCACCACAGCATTGAAGGTTGCTGAGAGAGAGACTTGGGTCCATTCATCCCACTGCAAAAAGGTGGCCGATCCAGAGAAGTCCCGTGATAAGGAACAGACGGTAGAGGTTGTATAACTAGAGTGTCTGTTCCAGGAGGACTGAGGCGGCACCTGAGCCTTGAAGACCGAAAGCAGTTGTCGACTCCCTTCTCCCTTTTATTGTTTTTCTCCACTTCCCAGCCCCTCTCCCTTAAAATTTCTTTTTCCCCCTTCTCATTCTTCTCTATTTCCTCCTCAAAGATGGACTTGCCCCAAGAGACTGTGATCCGGATTTTGATGTTAACCATGATGTTGACCAGAGCAGTCTGTTCCGGCGAGAGTACCATAGAGGTCGAAAGAGGTTCTGGAATGGGTTCCGATTATGATGATGGAGGTGTAGTTTTCCAAGATCAACCAAACCAACAAGCAAAGGCGAGTATCAGAAAACGATCCGATAGAAGAAATTGTGATGGATTGTTAGCTGAAGAAAATTGTATCTGTAGGCTCTGTGATAATCTGGTTGAAGATGGATGCATAAAGAAATGCCAATCTAGTTTTAATATCCATATAGACCGGCATCCATTGAGTGACTATCACTCCTTAGTGGGTAACGTGTTAAACCAAACAGATTGTTGGGTATGCTCTCAAGTACCTCAGGGTCACAGCAAATCAGGGCTAGTACCATTTCCTTTAACGTTAGGGGAGGTACTTGAGCTAAGTGGTGGGAGACCGGTGGACCGGAGGTTTAACATCTCCAGCCCTCCTAGTTTGAAGCTCCACCAATACCATGTGGATAGGTCCCTCTTATGTTTTAACATCTCCAATCCCAGAAAACCGGGAAATTGGGAAGTGTCATGGAGCAACCTTACCATGACCTTTTCACACAGAGCAGATAGAATGCCTACAGATACAGAGCTCGTACGCCACATAGCCAGTAGAGGAAAATCTTTCCGGTATCGATATACCTTAGGAAATAGGATTACTAGAGTTGGAGAGGTATCACCAGGATACTGTGCACATATCGTACAAACCGATACGTGCATTAAGCAGATGGAAGAATTAGGGTCAGGAGATTTCACCTGGAAGGTTTGTAACATGATCATGTCCTTCTCCGTCCCATATGTTCTCCCCGATGATGCATATTTCATATGCGGGAGAAAGGCGTACAAGTGGCTTGCCCCAAACTCTGAAGGATTGTGTTATATTGGAAAAGTATTGCCTGAAGTGATGACTGTTACACATGACAAAATGAAGGACATACACCGTGGTGCCCAAGCTCCTTATACTCACACTCATTACGAGCACCGAGTTAAAAGACAACTGTCAGAAAGGTTAGAGCATCCGGCCTCTGATCTTATCCATGAATCCACCGGGATTCAGGTTCTGGTAGCGTTAGATTTCACTCGCACCGCTCGAGGTGTGATGAATTATAAATACATTTCCGCACTCGCCAATTTGTTAGATAATATCACTGAAATGTATGATGACACGTTTAGATACACTGGAAGAGAACTTCAAGCTTATAAAACAGAACTAGTTCAGCATAGGATGGTTCTTAATTATCTTACAGCAGTAACAGGCGGATATTGTGTTACATTGGCAACACAGTACGGCATAAAGTGTTGCACGTATATCACAAATAGCACCGAGGATCCGGTAGAGGTCATAGACCAAAAGATGGACGATATTCTCCAATTGAAGTGGGAATTTCGTCGAAAACACAATCTCACCCTTGCTGCTGTAGGTAATGAGCTGACTGGTTGGGTGTCATGGTTGAACCCGCGAAATTGGTTCTCCGGTTTAGGAGACTGGGCTCAAGGAGTCATAATGGATGTTGGAAAGTTTCTACTATGTATCTTGGGTGTCGTTATATCGATTGGATTGATATTTAGATGCGGGCAGGCTTTAATGAGGTGCAAACAAAGTACAAAAGTGATGAGCTTGAGGAGTGAGGAAACCGTAATTAACCTGGATTTGATTTATGACCCAATGATAGAAACCAGGATGTGATGAAAATGCGATTATACGGTCCGTTTCTTTCACCTGTTTTTCTGCTTTTCTCCAAGATACAAAGACCCCCTTGGACGAGGAAGCTGACGAGACGAGATGTATACAGACAACGGATTGACCAAAGAAGAAGATTTGACAACTTTAAATATGGACACTTGATGAACTTTGCCATGGATCCCCAGTTTCCCTAGTATTTTTAAACTCACGCTAGCCCAACATTTTTGTAAATCTAATGGCACTGACAAAGCTTGTTGCTCATGCCTAAGGAGCAAAACAGCGCAAAGAAGACGACTCTCAACAGATACCGAACACAACTTCAACAACAGATGTACATTTCCCTGACATAGAATATCATTGCATTTTTCGTAAGTGTTCTTTATCTTCATCTCTACAACCCTCAGGTAACGACACACATAGACGATAGGGAATACAGGCACAGATATCCGCAACCACATACCTCCCCCATTCATGTATCATCAACTAAAATGTGCTCCCCATTTTGTTACAACCACAGCCGAAATGAGCTCGGTAAAGTTTGACAGCCCATCCACAGACCTGTACCACAGGATAAGAAGGAATTCAAATGTATACTTCGCAATACCTCGAAGCTTGATTTACAACACGTACGGCACGATGATACATGACCCCCCAAACATGGATTCATACACACATGCTTCTGCTATCTCACTAGGTCATACCCTCTTCACACCTTCTCCTCTCTCCTCCCCTACCCAACCATGGAAATCAATTAACCCCTGACTTACATTTTTCTCCTTAAATGTTTTGTGGCAGTTATTATTGACTGCCAAAGGGTGGACTGTCAAAGTCAGAAAAATGTCCCAATGCACGTTGCCATATTTGCACCGCACACTGGTCCGCGCTGCGCGTGCGTACGCTCTCCCGTGGAGGCGCATACCCGCAATAGCGTGCACTCGCAGGCGCGGTATGCGTATTTACGGTAGAGTTTATATAGTCGTAGCGTGCGACTCATTCGTTACATATTTTCACAATTAATGTAGTTTATAGATCATGGTCCCTTTGATAGATTCTGAAAGTTTGGTTAAAATACAATGTCCCAGAGCTGAGGAATCCCTCTTTATATCGTACGAAGGGTCTAACAGGAATCATACAGCAGTGTGTGGTACCCATCGGAAGAGTATTTAATTAGCAATATTCCGGTGTTGGTTTGGAGCGTATTAATCGCTCGTGCGAATAGTTATGGACATAAGAAGTTTATGTCCATTTCTATTAATTACACATACTCAGGTATGCGGCGGGAAACCCAGTTTCCCACCCACCTGAGCTGTTGGAAATCGTCACAGCCCACCTGTATGAATCACCCTATGACCTTTTGTTATGATGCAGGGCCGAATTCCTTCGGCCAATGGACAATGGGATTGTAGGACCAGGAGATTGCATTGTGTGTGGGGCATAAATAGGCAGGCCGACCACATCCAGCTCTCACTCTCTCATCAACGGTTATCTGCTGATAACCGGGAGCTGGATATCGAGGCGCAGGCGATCATACCCTTTGTGCGTAAGTTTCTCTCCGTAATCATTGTCTTTCTGTGAGCCGATTTCTCTCTCTCTCTCTCTATCTCTCTCTCTCCTCTTTTCTCTTATATCTCTCATAGTATTATAGCATTGTATTGTATTGCATTTAGGTCAGAGTAGTATTGTCTTTTTGTATTTATTGTTTAGTTCTGTGGTTAGGAAGTCTCTGTTATATTGTAGTGTATCAATTGTACTGTTATCCCCTTTTACAAGTATATAAGATATAATACAGTTAATAGGCTTTGGAACCTAAACCAGCATCTGTGTATTTCCTATAGTGTTAAGTGTTCACTTGAGTGTCGGTGACGCTCAAGCAGCTTTGTAGTTAGTCAGGTTACACAAGGTTGCACTTACACCCTGTACTCACATTAAGGTATTCAGTGTATTTCATTGGTATAAGGTTTTATCATAAAGGTATAGTGTTGTGAGCGTCTGCATCGCTGGTGACCTCCTCGTGGTCTCGAGCGTAAGCTACGCCATAGCGAATCATTACCCTAGACATAACAAATAACGTGTCCTGTGATCGCTGGGCCGCGAGCGAACGTGACGCTTGAGCGTCTCGCCTACGGCTGAGCGATCGTTACGCAACTAGCGTACCATTACGGTACTTCTTAAGTAAACAGCGTACAGTGTTCTTAGCTTCATAAAGGGTTGTTATACGACAAAGGAATTTAGCATTGTCAGATGTAACATAAATCATACTGTTTCTAAGCCTAATAACTTTGGATTGTTAATGTTAGAAAAAGCATTAAAACACGGCTGATCACAGTTTCTTATACATAGCACTGTTTCACAGTATTAACATTATAGGCAGGATTCTTTTTTTTTTTTATGCCAAAAAAATATAAAATCTGGTTTAAAAACAAAACACAGGTTTAAAAACTTATATTTTTTTTAAACCCAATTCTTTTTCCCAACACTGCTTTAAGGCCAGGTTAACCTTTCAGTGCTCTCTCGCAGACACTTTTGAGATGCCTTTGCACTTTAAGAGTAGATCCCGGCCAGCGCAGCTTTAGCGTGCTGGCCGGGAGCTACTCATCGCTCCCCGGGCCGCAGCAGCTGCGTGTGTCGTCACGCAGCCACTGCGGCCCGCCCCCCGCTCGGTCCGGCCACGCCTGCGTTGGCCGGACCGCTCCCACGAAACGGCGGCCAAACGCTGCCATTCCGCCCCCTCCCACCCAGCGACCGTCTCTGCCTGTCAATCAGGCAGAGGTGATCGCATCCCTGCTACGGCCTTCAGCCATCTGGCATGCGCCGGCGCACTACAGCACCGGCACATGCGCAGTAGGGACCCGTTCGCTCGGCTGCGATAAAAAGCAGCGAACGAACGGGTCAGAATGACCCCCCTTACAACACAAGAAATTAGTGTCTTACAACACTAGAAATTGGGCGTGATGTAGGAGGACCACCCACTTTACTAGGGCCTGGAGGACTACCTGAAAATTCTGGAGAGTAGGTAAGTAAATATATAAGGGTAGGCAGCAGTTGGGTCAGTGCTGGGGTCAGGTGGCAGCTTGGACAGTGATGGGGGCATGTAGCATTTGGGGGTAAAGAGGGTTAAGGGCAAGCAGCAGCTGGGGTAGAACTGAGGGTATAGGCAGGAAGAAATTGGGTAGAGGGGGGTAAGGGCAGGCAGTGCCAGGTGTAAGTATAGACAGCAGTTGAGACAGTTCTGGAGGGTGGGGAGGAGAAGGGGTATAGGGGCAAACAGTACTGGGAGTAGCAATGCACTGTAGAAAATACACCATAGTCCAGTATAAGGTAACATATGTATAATTCAAGTGCACAGTTTAGAACCTTATCCTTAGAGCAGGAGGTGGGCACCCTGGCAGTGGGGCCCACCGGTGGTTTCCCCTGTACCCCTGTGGGCCAGTCCAAGCCTGCACACATGCCCCAGGGTCACCCACGCCGCACCCCCTGCATCCACTTATTCTCCAGAGTCCCGCTTCGGTGAGCAGCAACACTGCAGAAACCACTAAGAAAATGGTGTGGCGGACATTTTCCCAGCGTTTTGCACAAGCGCAGTAGGAAAATCACCTGGAAAATGGCACCTGGCTATTTTCCCGGAGACCTAGAGACTCTGGGGACAGCATTAGAGTCTCCTAGTGACCCTAGTGCCCAGAGTCTATTGCTCTGCCAGCTAGAGAGGAGGGGGCCCAGACAGAGACTGTGACACGGGCCCTCTCCTCTCTTGATGCGCCCCTGTATCTACCCTTTGAACCTCTGTCTTAAGGGCCCCATACACTTATGCGACATGTCCGACAGTCATGTCGCAGGCGATCACCCCGTTAGCCTCCCGGGCGGCAGGATCGCCCAAGATACATCGTATGCTGTCCTTTTGCATATGATATATCTTGGGCGATCCCAGCCATGCCTGCGGGGTAGGACATGATCGCAAGTGCAGCACGGTCAATCTGGAGGATCCGATCCGATGCTCACGGGAACGCGTATCGGATCGGAAACACCCCCAAAATGCCCGATTTCACCCGATATATCGGGAGAATGCCGTAATCGGATGACATCGGGCATTATCGTTCTAGTGTATGGGGCCCTTTAGACTACAGATTGGCAAGATGTGGAACCCTTATGCTGTATGGCGTAGACAAGCAATAAAATATATGTATATCCCGGGGTATCTTTACTGGTAATAAACGAGTTAATCATTACGAAAACTCCATTCTGCAGTCAAAAGTCAGTTTTTAAGTAACCTGATCCCTGGAAAGACTACTGAAGTTCTCAGTTACAGAATTAATCACCCTATTTTCAAAGCAGGCTCAGTGCAGTAGGGTAGTTTGCCCAGGGGACTGGCCATAATGCTATGACAGCTGGAAACGTAGACAGAGACATACAGTTTCAGAAACAGATATCCGCTGCCACAGAAATAGGTCTCACATTGGTTTATTTGTTAAACATAAACATACACTTGGGCGGTGAAAAAGAGCAGTTCTTGAACCACAGGTAACTTAACCTTATGTTATAGTAACTTTGAGACTCATTCATTAACAGTTTTTTCATCTGTGCAGCGACATAGGGGTAAATTTACTAAGATGAGAGTTCTGTTTAAGATGGGATGTTGCCCATAGCAACCAATCAGATTCCAGGTATTATCTTCTTAAAGGTGCTAGATAAATGAGAAGTAGAATCTGATTGGTTGCCATGGGCAACATCCCATCTTAAACAGAACTCTCATCTTAGTAAATTTACCCCACTGTGTACAGTGGGGCAGATGTATTCAGCCTGGAGAATGCATAAAGAAGTGATAAAGCGGAGATAAGTGCAAGGTGATAACGAACCATCCAATCTCCAATATGTAAATTGACAGTTATGAGCTGACTGGCTGGTGCGTTATCACCTTGCACTTAACACTTCTTTTATGCCTTCTCCAGGCTTAATACATCAACTAGACGCCACCTATGGGGGAGTGTTTTTTTGCATAGCAAGGCTGCGATCGCTTGTGCAGCCCTGCTATGCAAAAAAAGATTTGTGCAGAACAAGACCAGGGTATGAGTTACTTACCCTGTGCGATTAATCCAGAGTTGATGGTCCCGGAATGGACGTCAGACATCCGCCCTCCAAACGCCTGCGTTCGCCGCTGCGACCACTTTCTTCGCTAGCGGCTTCGCTGTCTGGTGATGGCCATCGCCGGGCAACGGCGCACCTGCGCAATGCGGCCGCAGCGCATGCGCAGTTCTGACCGGATCGCATGGCTGCGACGAAGCACAGAGTGCGATCGGATCGGAATGACCCCCATTGTACACAATGACCCTGATTCTGAGTTGATCGCTCGCTAGCTACTTTTAGCAGCCATGCAAACGCATAGTCGCTGCCCACAGGGGAGTGTATTTTCGCTTTGCAAGTGTGCGAATGCCTGTGCAGCCGAGCTCTGCAAAAACATTTTGTGCAGTTTGAGTAGGTCTGAACTTACTCAGCCCTTGCGATCACTACAGTCTTTTTGGTGCCAGAATGGACGTCAGACACCCGCCCTGCAAACGCCTGGACACACCTGTATTTTTCCAAACACTCCCAGAAAACGGTCAGCTGCCACCCACAAACACCCCCTTTCTGTCAATCTCCTTGTGATCGCCCGTGCGAATGGATTCTTAGTTAAAGCCATCGCTCAGCAACGATCCGCTGTGTACCCGTACGACGCGCATGCGCATTGCGGTGCATATGCATGCGCAGTAGAGACCTGATCACTGCAGCGAGAAAAATGGCAGCGAGTGATCAACTCAGAATGACCCCCAATGTGCTTTACATATTGACAAGTATTTTGACATATTGACAGGTATTGCCTGCATGTCCTAATAAACAAGATTCAGTGAAAGATCTAAATTATTTCTCCACAAATAGAATTTCTTTCAAATAACAAAAAAAAAAAAAATGTCCCTATATCCCAAAGTTTTTGCTAATAACAGCTGTGAGAGCCAAATATCAAGTCTGGGCGAGGTGTTCATCACAGCTATATGGACATGTTAACTATGATGAAAACTTTTCCCTTCAGCATGAATTCATCCACCTGGTACAAAATACTTTTTCCCCTGAAATTCACACTTCGTTTATTTTGTGATACTGAATTAAATTGAGGAGAAAGGAATTTTTCGAAATGTTTATTCCATGTACTGGAGCAAATTAATTTTGGTGGGAAATTTGGGAGCCGTCTAGATTGTGTAATAGGGAATGTGGATAGTCTGTTTTCAGATGAAAAATGGCATATGCATGAAAAGTCTGCATTCCTGTATAACAGGCTTTAATTTAAAAAGTAGCATGAAATATTATTAAAGGCATGTGCACCATGATTGCTCAGAGGCATTGCTGCATGGAATTTGCATGTGCTCCCCACGTTAGAGTGCACTGCTTTCAGGTCTTCTGGTTGTATTCCACATTCCAAAAATTTACTGGCTGACCAATTGGCTTTCACGGGGCCCCATAGCACTGCATGCTAATATGGATAAGATTGTCCATATTGGCTTGCATGTTTAAACGAGCCGGCACCAACACAATGAACGATCGCAGGGCCACGCACCGTTCATCGTTGGTGCCCACACACTGAAAGATATGAACGATATCTTGTTCATTACTGAACAAGATCGTTCATATCTTTCAGTGGTATCGGCCAGTGTGTAGAGCCTATTACATATAATAAATAGTTTTAAAACATAACGTTTATGTACTAAAATCAGCCATATTATCGAACCAGTAATTAAAAAGGTATAAAATAACGTGTTAAAGAGTGTTTGTAACAGCCAAGGATTTTAGAGATTACAACAGTTTTTGGATAGAAAATGATCCTGCAGCTGTATTAATGAAACAAAGAATGCATAAAGAAAAAGTACATAAAACATCCTGATTATGTAAGGTCACAATCCGTCGAGAGTATTAAGTTTGGGGGCCCTTCTAGAACATCTGTATTATAGGTTTAGATAACCGATAAAGTGGATCTCCCAAGGAACAACAATCCTGGTAGACCAATGAAGCGCCTACTGTGTGTTAACACATGAGTATGGTGGTGTCCTGCTTGTGTGCATAAAAAAAATAAAAAAAAAAACACAAAAAAAAACGCACAACACACGGAATTTAGAAAAAATAAGAATTTACTTACCGATAATTCTATTTCTCGTAGTCCGTAGTGGATGCTGGGAACTCCGTAAGGACCATGGGGAATAGCGGCTCCGCAGGAGACAGGGCACATCTAAAGAAAGCTTTAGGATCACCTGGTGTGCACTGGCTCCTCCCCCTATGACCCTCCTCCAAGCCTCAGTTAGGATACTGTGCCCGGACGAGCGTACACAATAAGGAAGGATTTTGAATCCCGGGTAATACTCATACCAGCCACACCAATCACACTGTACAACTTGTGATCTGAACCCAGTTAACAGCATGATAATAGAGAAGCCTCTCGAAAAGATGGCTCACTACAACAATAACCCGAATTTTTTTTTTGGTAACAATAATTATGTACCAGTATTGCAGACAATCCGCACTTGGGATGGGCGCCCAGCATCCACTACGGACTACGAGAAATAGAATTATCGGTAAGTAAATTCTTATTTTCTCTGACGTCCTAGTGGATGCTGGGAACTCCGTAAGGACCATGGGGATTATACCAAAGCTCCCAAACGGGCGGGAGAGTGCGGATGACTCTGCAGCCCCCAATGAGAGAACTCCCGGTCCTCCTCAGCCAGGGTATCAAATTTGTAGAATTTTACAAACGTATTTGCTCCTGACCAAGTAACTGCTCGGCAAAGTTGTAAAGCCGAGACCCCTCGGGCAGCTGCCCAAGATGAGCCCACCTTCCTTGTGGAGTGGGCATTTACAGATTTTTGGCTGTGGCAGGCCTGCCACAGAATGTGCAAGCTGAATTGTACTACAAATCCAACGAGCAATAGTCTGCTTAGAAGCAGGAGCACCCAGCTTGTTGGGTGCACACAGGATAAACAGCGAGTCAGATTTCCTGACTCCAGCCGTCCTGGAAACATATATTTTCCGGGTCCTGACAACGTCTAGCAACTTGGAGTCCTCCAAGTCCCTAGTAGCCGCAGGCACCACAATAGGTTTGGTTCAGGTGAGACGCTGAAACCACCTTAGGGAGAAACTGAGGACGAGTCCTCAATTCCGCCCTGTCCGAATGGAAAATCAGATAAGGGCTTTTACAGGATAAAGCCACCAATTCTGACACGCGCCTGGCCCAGGCCAGAGCCAACAGCATGACCACTTTTTCTGTGAGATATTTTAACTCCACAGATTTAAGTGTGTCAAACCAATGTGACTTTTGGAACCCAAAAACCACCTGGAGATCCCAAAAGTGCCACTAAAGGCACAAAAGGAGGCTGTATATGCAGTACCCCTTTAACAAATGTCTGAACTTCAGGGACTGAAGCTAGTTCTTTTTTGGAAGAAAATTGACAGAGCCGAAATTTGAACCTTAATGGACCCCAATTTCAGGCCCATAGATACTCCTGTTTGCAGGAAATGTAGGAATCGACCCAGTTGAATTTCCTCCGTCGAGCCTTACTGGCCTCGCACCACGCAACATATTTTCGCCAAATGCGGTGATAATGTTTTGCGGTTACATCCTTCCTGGCTTTGATCAGGATAGGGATGACTTCATCCGGAATGCCTTTTTCCTTCAGGATCCGGCGTTCAACCGCCATGCCGTCAAACGCAGCCGCGGTAAGTCTTGGAACAGACAAGGTCCTTGCTGGAGCAGGTCCCTTCTTAGAGGTAGAGGCTACGGATCCTCCGTGAGCCTCTCTTGAAGTTCCGGTTACCAATTCCTTCTTGGCCAATCCGGAGCCACTAATATAGTGCTTACTCCTCTCCATCTTATCAATCTCAGTACCTTGGGTATGAGAGGCAGAGGAGGGAACCCATACACTGATTGGTACACCCACGGTGTTACCAGAGCATCTACAGCTATTGCCTGAGGGTCCCTTGACGTGGCGCAATACCTGTCGAGTTTTTCCCAACGGTTTATAATCATGTGGAAGACTTCTGGGTGAAGTCCTTACTCTCCCGGGTGGAGGTCGTGCTGAGGAAAACTGCTTCCCAGTTGTCCACTCCCGGAATGAAAACTGCTGACAGTGCTATCACATGGTTTTTCGCCCCGCGAAGAATCCTTGCAGCTTCTGCCATTGCCCTCCTGCTTCTTGCGGCACCCTGTCTGTTTACGTGGGTGACTGCCGTAATGTTGTCCGACTGGATCAACACCGGCTGACCTTGAAGCAGAGGTCTTGCTAAGCTTAGAGCATTGTAAATGGCCCTTAGCTTCAGGACATTTATGTGAAGTGATGTCTCCAGGCTTGACCATAAGCCCTGGATATTCCTTCCCTGTGTGACTGTTCCCCAGTCTCGCAGGCTGGCATCCGTGGCCACCAGGACCCAGTCCCGCATGCCGAATCTGCGGCCCTCTAGAAGATGAGCACTCTGCAACCACCACAGGAGGGATACCCTTGTCCCTGGTGACAGGGTTATCCGCTGAAGCATCTGAAGATGCGACCCGGACCATTTGTCCAGTAGGTTCCACTGGAAAGTCTTGTGTGGAATCTGCCGAATGGGATTGCTTCGTAGGAAGCCACCATTTTTACCCAGAACCCTTGTGCATTGATGCACTGAGACTTGGTTCGGTTTTAGGAGGTTCCTGACTAGCTCGGATAACTCCCTGGCTTTCTCCTCCGGGAGAAATACCTTCTTTCTGGACTGTGTCCAGGATCATCCCTAGGAACAGAAGACAAGTCGTCGGAGCCAGCTGCGATTTTGGAATATTGAGAATCCAATCGTGCTGCCGCAACACTACCTGAGGTAGTGCTACACCGATCTCCAACTGTTCCCTGGATCTCACCCTTATCAGGGAATCGTCCAAGTAAAGGATAACTAAAATTCCCTTCCTTCGAAGGAATATCATCATTACGGTCATTACTTCAGTAAAGACCCGGGGTGCCGTGGACCATCCCTACGGCAGCGTCTGAACTGATAGTGACAGTTCTGTACCATAACCTGAGATACCCTTGGTGAGAAGGGTAAATTTTGACATGAAGGTAAGCATCCTTGATGTCCCGAGACATCATGTAGTCCCCTTCTTCCAGGTTTGCAATCACTGCTCTGAGTGACTCAATTTTGAATTTGAACCTCTGTATGTAAGTGTTCAAAGATTTTAGATTTTAGATTTTAAAATCGGTCTCACCGAGCCGTCTGGCTTCGGTACCACAATAGTGTGGAATAATACCCCGTTCCCTGTTGCAGGAGGGGTACCTTAATTATCACCTGCTGGGAATACAGCTTGTGAATGGCTTCCAAAACTGCCTCCCTGTCAGCGGGAGACGTCGGTAAAACAGACTTTTGGAAACGGCGAGGGGAATACGTCTCGAATTCCAATTTGTACCCCTGAAATATTACCTGAAGGATCCAGGGGTCTACTTGCGAGTGAGCCCACTGCGCACTGAAATTCATTGAGAACGGGCCCCCACCGTGCCTGAACTTGTAAAGCCCTAGCGTCATACTGAGAGCTTGGCAGAGGCGGAAAAGGGTTTCTGTTCCTGGGAACTGGCTGATCTCTGCAGCCATTTTCCTCTCCCTCTGTCACGAGCAGAAAAGAGGAACCCTTTTGTCCGCTTGCCAACCAGGACTGCGCCTGATAATACGGCGTCTTATTTTGAGAGGCTACCTTTTTTAAGGCAATACTTCCAAATGCCGTTTGGAATCCGCATCACCTGACCACTTTACTGGTATAATTGGACAACGCACTTATACTTGATGCCAGTCGGCAAATATTCCGCTGTGCATCATGCATATATAGAAATGCATCTTTTAATTGCTATATAGGCAATAATATACTGTCCTTATCTAGGATATCAAATTTCCAGTCAGGGAATCCGACCACGCCAACCCAGCACTGCACATCCAGGCTGAGGCGATTGCTGGTCGCAGTATAACACCAGTATGTGTGTAAATACATTTTAGGATACCCTCCTGCTTTCTATCAGCAGGATCCCTAAGGGCGGCCATCTCCAGAGAGGGTAGAGCCCTTGTTCTTACAAGCGTGTGAGCGCCTTATCCCCCTTAGGGGGTGTTTCCCAACGCACCCTAACCTCTGGCGGGAAAAGTTATACTGCCAATAACTTTTTAGAAATTATCAATTGTTATCGGGGGGAAACCCACGCATCATCACACACCTCATTTTATTTCTCAGATTCAGGAAAACTACAGGAAGTTTTTCCTCACCAAACATAATACCCCTTTTTTTTGGTGGTATTTATATGATCAGAAGAGTGTAAACTTTTTCCATTGCCTCAATCATGCAATGTGTGGCCCTATTGGAAATCACGGTTGTCTCTTCACCGTCGACACAGGAGTCAGTATCCGTGTCGGCGCCTGTATCTGAGGTAACGGGCGCTTTAGAGCCCTTGTATGAGACGTCTGGACATGCACAAGCTGAGTAGCCGGCTGTCTCATGTCAACCACTGTCTTTTATACAAAGCTGACACTGTCACGCAATTTCAACAGTACATCCACTCAGGTGTCGACCCCCCAGGGGGTGACAACACTATTACAGACACTCTACTCCGTCTCCTCATCATTTTTCTCCTCATACATGTCGACACAAACGTACCGACACACAGCACACACACAGGGAATGCTCTGATAGAGGACAGGACCCCACTAGCCCTTTGCGGAGACAGAGGGAGAGTTTGCCAGCACACACCAGAGCGCTATATATATACACAGGGATAACCTTATATAAGTGTTTTTCCCTTTATAGCTGCTGTATTGTTTATACTGCGCCTAATTTGTGCCCCCCTCTCTTTTTTAACCCCTTTCTGTAGTGTAGTGACTGCAGGGGAGAGCCAGGGAGCTTCCCTCCAACTGAGCTGTGAGGGAAAATGGCGCCAGTGTGCTGAGGAGATAGGCTCCGCCCCTTTCTCGGCGTCCTTATCATCCGTTTTCTTGTATGTTTTGGCAGGGGTTAAATGCATCCATATAGCCCAGGAGTTATATGTGATGCATTTATTTTAGCCATAAAAGGTTTTCTATCGATTTATTGCGTCTCAGGGCGCTGCCCCCCCAGCGCCCTGCACCCTCAGTGACCGGAGTGTGAAGTGTGCTGAGAGCAATGGCGCACAGCTGCGGTGCTGTGCGCCTACCTTTATCTGAAGACAGGAAAGTCTTCTGCCGCCGATTTTTCCGGACCTCTTCGCTCTTCTGGCTCTGTAAGGGGGCCGGCGGCGCGGCTCCGGTGACCCATCCAGGCTGAACCTGTGATCGTCCCTCTGGAGCTAATGTCCAGTAGCCTAAGAAGCCCAATCCACTCTGCACGCAGGTGAGTTCGCTTCTTCTCCCCTTAGTCCCTCGATGCAGTGAGCCTGTTGCCAGCAGGTCTCACTGAAAATAATAAACCTAAACTAAAACTTTCACAAAGAGCTCAGGAGAGCCCCTAGTGTGCACCCTTCTCGTCGGGCACAGAAAATCTAACTGAGGCTTGGAGGAGGGTCATAGGGGGAGGAGCCAGTGCACACCAGGTGATCCTAAAGCTTTCTTTAGATGTGCCCTGTCTCCTGCGGAGCCGCTATTCCCCATGGTCCTTACGGAGTTCCCAGCATCCACTAGGACGTCAGAGAAAAGTGAAGTATATCAGAAACAAATGTAGTTCCACTTAGTTTCTACTGCCCACCTGTGTGCTTGGTGGCAGTAAACGGATGGGTGAGGGAACAAAGTATGGAATGGATTTCCAAGAGGAAAGAAAATAGAGCAATTAAATCTGCTTTCGCGCGTGTATTCCTCAGTGGGCCCTGTTGGGTTGGGTTCGGGATACCCGCAATCGGGATCCCGGCAGTCAGCATGCCAACGGGGGCGGGGTGCGAGCGCAACGAAGCCCCTTGTGGGATCGGTGGCTCACCACAGGTTCTGTCCCCACTCTATGGCTGTTGTGGACACCCACAAGTGGGAATAGCCCTCGGCCCCCTGCCGGCATTCTGGTGACCAGTATCCCGGCGTTCGTATGCTGACTGCCGGGATCCCGACCACATGAATCGTAACTACATCCCATTGGAATAACCAGCGCAGGTGAAACTGGGAACTTCCTTACAATGAGAGTTCAAGGAAAAATTAAAGGTAATGCTGATAAGTCTCAGACTGATACAGTTGCAAAAGGCAGGAGAAAGGTAATTGTGGATGTGTGTTAGTGAAACAGTATTTCAGTATAAGTAAATAAAGCACCGAAAGGGCATAATTTATCAAACAAAAAGAATGTGTTTTGAAATCCATGTAATCCCATAAATCCAGAGTAAATCTGTCGGACAATAGTGCAGGGAATAACAAGTTTACTCAAAGTTATAATAGTGCTTGGGTCAGGTAGCCCAGCGCACTGACACTACCAAAAAGTGTAATTCTTAACCTACAGTACCTACATAGTCTTCCCAGGTGGTCACCCATCCAAGTACTGACCAGGCCTAGCATAGCATAGCTTCCAAAATCAGAAGAGATTGGGTATATCCAATGTGCTTTAACTGTAGGTAAGTGGCCCTACTATATTCAATTATAAAGCGTAGGCGTGCAGAAATGTGTTAGCCTGAACGAGTATACCCAAACACCTCACTCAGACTGCCCACAAATGATGATATAATCCAAATGTATGACCTCCAAAAGGGATTCAGGCAAAATCAGACCTATATTATGAAACTTGGATAAATACATAAATTACCAGGAGTTGTGCTGTGGACCGCTCCGTGCATAGACTGGGATCTAACTGGATGTGTATTTTGGCAGAAGTTGGCTTGATCACCAGGTACTATAGGGGTACCCTGTTACCCCTTATATACGTAAAATAGTAATGAGGTAATTGGGCGGTCAGGATGTACCGTGACATGTGCTTAGTGATCTAGCTGTTGGATAGGCTGATAGTATAGAGGGTTGCTCAATTCCTGCTAGTGTTATGGTGGATTGGCGGTTGGGCCAATCATATGATGGCCACTACATGACAGGCAGCTATCAATCTAATGTGAATGGCTGTTATTAGTATGTTATAGCCATAGTGTGTGGGTTATAGGCATCCTAACGTGGTAGGTGTGGGGCTATGAAGTAAAAACGAGTTGTCAAAGCACTCAAACACCGCATGTTACATAGGGGTAAATGTATGAAGCAGTGATAAGAGTGGGGAAATGAGCCAGTGGAGAAGTTGCCCACGGCAACCAAGCAGCATTCAAGTAACATTTACAATTTGCATAATATAAACAAGAAGGGACAGGAAGAGACTGTTTGGGGTAGGTAACAGGGTGCGGCAGTAAAAATGCAGGCATGTCACAGCAATTTTTGGGGGCATGTATCTGCCTTCAGCTGCAGGCATGTACATAGAGAAACATGGCGCCAGCGTTGTTACTGCTGTGACCTCTCTGCATCATCATAGACTCACTCAGGGAGTTAACGTTACTGTATCGATGCTGCATATGTACGCGCAGTTCTTGAGGACTTTGCAATGGCTCTGGCGGACGTCTATATTCATTTCTGGGCGGCAGCCTCATTTGTAATTAGCAAGTCCACAGCCTAAAAATATCACAGCTGCATAGGCATGTACAGTACATACAATCATAAATTAGGCCATTTGTTTGCATATGGAGCAGCTTTTGAGTTAGAAGCAAATAAAAAAAAAGCACGATGGAATACAAGGAAAGGCTTGAAAGACTAGGCATGTTTACATTGGAAAAGCGGAGACTAAGAGGGGATATGATCAACATCTACAAATATATAAGGGGACAATACACAGAGCTTGCGCGGGACCTGTTTTTGGTTAGATCAACACAGAGGACTTTTAGACACTCGCTCAGGTTAGAGGAGGAGATTCCGCACAATACGGCGTAAAGGCTTTTTCACGGTAAGGACAATACGTGTTTGGAATTCCCTGCCCGAGGGAGTTGTAATGGCGGAATCTGTCAACACCTTTAAGAATGGGTTAGATAAATTCCTAATGGGTAAGGATATCCAGGGGTATGGTGCATAGTCATGCATTATAGTTACTATAAATAGGGATAAAATGCAACGGCTGACAGCAGCATCAGTCAGAAATTTTAGTCAAATCATCATGCATAGGAGACCACAAATAGGTTGAACTCGATGGACAATTGTCTTTTTTCAACCTCAGATACTATGTTACTATGTAAGTAATTTATTGTTTTTGCATCCTTTTACCTGCACTGTATGGGTTAGTTTACATTAACCCTGTATTTACTACACGGGGGGAAAAATGGTTTTATTTAAAAAGTTCCGATCGCGAAACCCAGAGCTTTTCCCCATGCAGCAAACCCTGCAGCTAATTTGATTCCCCCACAGTGTATTAGGTAGCGAGGATTAGTTTTTTGCTGCAAAAGGACACTCAAATCAGATCTGTCTTGCCTTTCTATAGAGATATGTATACTTTAGCACATATTGAATTGGGAGCGAATTATCCAAAAATCTGTAGGTGTTTCCTGCAGGTGCAAGATTTTTCATACTCAGTTGGGGGCCAGTTTTTTCTTTTTCACATGGTGCACAATTATATATATATATATTTTTTTTTTCTTTAGCACCTCCAGAGCAAGGCCAAGTTTCCTAAAATAGACGTTATGGTAAGAACTTACGTTGATAACGTGATTTCTCTTATGTCCACAGGATAACATTGGGATATGGTTGAGCGACAGCGGAAATGGCACCAACACGGTCACAAGCTTTCTGGCCTCCCAGGATGCATCGGGGCCTTCACCATATAGTCCCGCCCACTGACTCAGTCAAATCAGTTCTTTCCACAGCGATTTAGGCAGGAGCATCAGGTAGAGACCCGTTTAGGCGATAAGAACACACATGCACACCCTTCCATACAAGAGGGAAGAGGTTTTAGGGATTGTCAAGATCCTCAAATCAGGTGCGTCAGGGTGGGATCCCTGTGGACATAAGAGAAATCACGTTATCAACGGTAAGTTCTTACCATAACGTCTATTTCTCTGGCTGGGTCCACAGGATTATCTACAGGATAACATTGGGATTCCCAAAGCCAATTCTAGTGGTGGAGACGCTCCCGATTACACAGGAGGACCTTTCGACCGAAGTCTGCATCATGAGAGGCAAAAGTATCCAAAGCATAATGTCTAATGAATGTGTTTATGGAAGACCATGTGGCTGCCTTACATATCTGTTCTGCTGAAGCACCCTGTTGTGCTGCCCATGAAGGACCTTCCTTACGTGTAGAGTGTGCAGACATTAGCCGGAGTAGTGAGATCTGCATGAGAATAAGCTTCTGATATTACCATTCGGAGCCATTTTGCCAGCGTCTGTTTACTAGCAGGCCATCCTCTTCTATGAAATCCGTAGAGGATGAAGAGAGAATCTGTTTTCCTGATGGCACTAGTACGATCTATGTAGATTCTTAAAGCTCGGACTACGTCCAGCGATGCTTCTCCCGCAGATAGTCCCGATACCTGAAAAGCTGGGACTACAATCTCTTCATTCAGGTGAAACTTTGACACCACCTTTGGAAGATAACCAGATCTCGTTCTGAGAACTGCTCTGTCTGGAAAAAAACTTAGGAAAGGAGACTTACACGATAACGCTCCCAAATCTGACACTCTTCTGGCTGACGCCATTGCCAGTAGAAAAAGTACTTTAGCCTTTAACCATTTAAGATCTGCTCTCTTAAGTGGTTCAAACAGAGGACCCTGTAGGAATTTAAGAACTAAATTCAAATCCCAAGGAGCTGCAGGAGGAACAAATGGAGGTTGAATATGTACAACTCCCTGAAAGAAAGTACATACACCCTGTAAATCAGCAATCTTTCGCTGAAACCATACAGTTAATGCTGATACTTGAACTCTCAAGGAAGCTACTTTCAAACCTTTATCCAATCCTGCTTGAAGGAAATCCAAAATCCTGGATACTTCAAAAGATCTTGGATTCAATTTTTTTCCAGTACACCAATGAATATAGGCTTGCCATATTCTAAGATGCACACGAGCCGAAGAAGGCTTAGTTTGGTTTACTTGTCTTGAAAATCCTCTAGCTTCTAAGATAGAGGTTTCAAGAACCAGGCTGTCAAAGACAGGCGATCCAGATGACTGTGACAACAAGGACCCTGCATTAGGAGATTTGGACGTTGAGGGAGCAGTATTGGTGCTTCCACGGACATCCTCAGTAGATCTGTGTACCAATGCCTTCTTGGCCAAGCTGGAGCTATTAGAATTATTGCTCCTTTTGCTTGCTTTATTTTTCTCACTACTCTGGGTAATAGATATTGGGGGGGGGGGGGGGGGGGGGGAACAGATACGCCAAATGAAATCTCCATTCTACTGACAGTGCGTCTACAAGGACCACTCCGGGATCCTTCGTTCTCCATCCGTACCTCGGAACTTTGTTGTTTAGACGAGACGCCATGAGGTCTATCTTTGGTAGACCCCATCTGTTCACTATTGCCTGAAATACTTCTGGGTGTAATGCCCATTCGGTTTCCTGAATGGTGTGTCGACTGAGAAAATCCGCTTCCCAGTTTAGTATACCTGGGACAGACACTGCGGACAATGCTGGAAGATGGAGTTCTGCCCATCTTAGAATGGGAGTTATTTCCTCCATCAATCTTTTGCTGTGAGTTCCTCCTTGATGATTGAGGTACGCTACTGCTCTCGCATTGTCTGAGCGAATCTGGACCGGTCTTCCTTGCAGACTGTCCTTTGCCTGAACTAGAGCCATGTAAATGGCCCTTATTTCCAACAGATTTATTGGCAGGCGACTTCCCTTGCGGTCCATTTTCCCTGGAAACAAAGGCTTCCGAGTACCGCACCCCAACCTTGCAGGCTGGCATCTGTTGTCAGGACTTGCCACTCTTTTATGCAAAAGGGTCTCCCCTTGTTTAAATGGTCTGTCTGTAGCCACCACGCTAGAGACCTTTTTACGTTTACTGGAAACTTTATCATCTGCTTTTTTATCGTCTGATGATTCCCGTTCCATTTGGTCAGAATAAGGTGCTGCAATGGTCTGGAGTGGAATTGCGCATATTCCACCATGTCGAAGGTTGATACCATCAGACCCAACAGTCGCATTGCTGCATGGACTGACATTGTCTGGGCGTGCAACGCTTCCTGAGCCATGACCTGCACCTTGACTATCTTTTTCTCTGGTAAGAGAACTTTCTGTAGGTCTGAATCCAATATGGCCCCCAAATGAACCATCCGCTGTGACGGATTCAGGGACGACTTTTCCCAATTTATGAGCCACCCGTGTCTCTGTAAACAAACTATTGTCTGTTGAAGATGGCTCAAAAGTAAATCCTGCAAATGTGCTAGGATTAATAGGTCGTTGAGGTATGGGAATATTCTTATCCCCTGTTTGCGCAGACAAGCTGCCATAACCACCATAATTTTGGTAAACACCCTGGGTGCTGTTGGTAGCCCGAAGGGCAAGGCTTGGAACTGAAAATGTTCCTGGAGGATGGCAAACCTGAGGTAACACTGATGCGACAGTGCTATAGGCACATGTAGGTAAGCATCCCGTACATCCAGAGACCCCATGTAATCTCCCGGTTCCATAGCCAACATTATGGAGCATAACGTCTCCATGTGGAACTTCGGGATCCAAATGTGTTTGTTCAACATTTTCAGATTGAGAATTGGTCGATATGACCCATTTGGCTTCTGGATTAGAAATAGATTGGAGTAAAACCCCTGTCCCCTTTGTGATGGAGGTACTGGGACAATCACACCTGACTGCAGTAATTTTTGGACTGCTTCTTGCAGGGCATTGGCCTTCGACTCTATACGAGACGGGCTGGTGAAAAAAAATCTTTGAGGAGGCTGCCTTCTGAATGGGAACCCATACCCCTGAGATACTACCTTCTGCACCCAAGCATCTGTTGTTGACTGTTGCCATATGTGTGCAAAATGAAGGAGTCGGCCCTCAACCCTGGAATCCTCCAGGTGGAGGCCCGTCTCTTCAGGCTGACGGTTTCTGTTCAGGCTTGGAAGCTAGCTTTTTGCTAGCCCACTGCTTCCTACCCCTGGTTTTAAACTGGGGTTGCTTAGGCTCCTCTTTAGCTTTCGCTTTGCCAACGAAAAGAGCGAAATTTTAGACCCTTAGACTTAGGGTTATAGGTAGCCGGAAATCTGACCTTGTTTGATTCAGCCTCTAATTCTAGGATACTAGATAATGGTTTTCCAAACAATATATTACCAACAAAAGGCAATGCTTCCAATTCTTTCTTGGATTCCGCATCTGCCTTCCAGGTACGTAGCCAAACTGCTCTGCGAGGCTGAAGCTTTAGAAGCAACTGTACCCACATCAATTGCTGCTTCTTCCAAGTATTGGGCAGATTGTCTTAAACGGCTAAAACGATCCTCTTGCTCCCTACTAGGAGAAGAGATGTCATTCTCTAGTTCCTCTATCCATTCGCCCATTGCCTTTGCTACCCAGGCTGAAGCCATAGCAAGTCTTACCACTGCTCCTACTAGAGAAAATACATTTTTCAAAAGGCTATCTACCCTTCTGTCTGTGACATCATTTAGTGAGGTAGATGACAGTGGTAACGCAGATTTATGCACAGGTCGCAGAACATGTGCATCTACTTTTGGAGGAACTTCTCTTTTTGAACACTCCACAGCTGGAAATGGATAATAAGAATCCCATCTTTTAGGAATCTCATATTTCTTACTGGGCATCGCCCAAGACTCATCCATCATTTCCGTCAGCTCATCTGACGCTGGGAATTCAGCTTTAACGGATTTTGTTCGTTTAAACACAGGTGCTTTAGATTTTAATACTGTCTTGGCTGGCTCTTCTAAAGAGAGAACAGCCTTCACAGCATTAATAAGTTCAGCTACATCTTCTGATCTAAAACTCTGCGACTGATCATCATACAGAGTATTTGAATCTACTGTATCATCATCTTTTGTATCATCTTGTGTAGTCTGCCACATAGACGTATCTGTCTTAGTCTTACCTGTCCCTTGGTTGCTTGTAGAGGCTACTGGAACCAAGCCGTAGGAAGGGAGCTGCATGAATGGGTTAATAGTGTAACCTAACCCTTAACCTGTCCGCTATTGAAGATAGAGTATTTGCGAACATATTCCATGGTGGCTCTGTTGGTGGTTGAACCAACTCCTGTTTTTTACTTTGCTGAAAAGCAAAACAGTTCGCACACAACCCCTCATAAGTGACCAATTGGTCCATACCAACTAACCCGGTCTTACAAGATAAGCATGTTAGGGCTGTAGGAGTGCTTGATAAATTCTCCTCATCACAGACATGGTAATAATCTGTAAATGACTACAAATTTGTGACTGAAAATCACCTATGAGTATATAGAAGTAAGATCAATCTGACCACAGTGCACCTAACTTGAGGGTCAGAACAGGACTGACATTACACAGAAAAGTCAGCACACATACTAGCAGTCAGTCACATGTTAAAGCATTAGACATTGTCATATGAGAATACAACCCCCATAACAACTTATACATAGGTAGGAAAATTGTACTTCTGTTTTTAACTGGTTCTTTATCAACATAACATGCAGAAAACACAGTAATATACAGATCTCATATGCAATCGGTACTAAAAATTAACAATTCATACTAACAAGTAGAGAGAATTTTTAGAACTGTATACCCTGCCTCCGGAGAGCGGGATACAGGGAGACTCACCACACTTCCATATCCAAGCAAATACACTCGTAAGACGCAGAGTGGATTCAGACGCTACTGATGTACACTACCGCTCCTGATAACTGATAACGAACACGGTCGCTCACTGACGGACACGGTCGCTCAGCGACTTCCACGTGTATGCAGACGCTAAGGCCTGCGACTCGGTCTAGGCGGGATTTCTAGTGTACACAACCACAGCGTCTAAGCTGCGACCGAGTACCCTCATGGTAGCGTCTGAGACGGAATTCAGTTCATGGACGGGAGACACGAGGAAACTGGTCATGAACTCGGAGGAGGGGAGGCCAGGAGAGCGTCTGAATCCCCCTGTTGACTTAAACCCTAAGGATCGCGGCCTCTCCTAGTCCTGGCGCCTATGATCCCTGGAGCTTAGCGCTGTCGCACTAGAGATGTTCGGCGCATCAACACACTGTTTGTAGTCTCCACCAAATCAGTGTAGCTGTGTCCTGACCCCTCTAGTAAGAGGAAATCCATAGACTTACCGTCCCCCCCCCATGCTCTGACCACAGCCTGGTTACGTCTGCTGGACCTGCTAGAACATCCGACACAGACGCCCGTCGAGACAGCACTAATACCGCGAAGGTAAGCGTTGTTGCGACCCGGAGGGGAGTTGTTGGAGCGACTCTTTCTAGTATGCGTTTAAGACGCTGTTAAAAAAAGTCGCTCAAAAAAAATATAGTGAGTTTATATAAAAATAAAATAATAAAAGCTTGAGGCTGCTTTATTCACAGCAGCCCTGTGACCATGCGGCTTCCTGCCGCACCAAGCAAAAAACTGATTTGACAGTCAGTGGGCGGGACTATATGGTGAAGGCCCCGATGCATCCTGGGAGGCCAGAAAGCTTGTGACCGTGTTGGTGCCATTTCCGCTGTCGCTCAACCATATCCCAATGTTATCCTTTGGATAATCCTGTGGACCCAGCCAGAGAAATCCATATTTTAATGGAGAAATTATCGAGACTTGCTTTGTAACCCCTTGGACACCACCTTAATGACTAATTAAGCAATTGGAAGTTTCCAGTTAGCTTAATTAGTCCACATCCGGTGAGGAGAGAGGACTGGACACTGCAGCAGTCACTCACAGCCCAGCACAAGGCACATGCTGGCGTTTGCTGGGGAGAGAGGCAGCTGCATCAGCGGCCAGTCCTCTCTCCCTGAATGATGAAAGGAAGGGGAGCGATTGTGCCCTCCCTCCTGCCAGTAACCGCCGGTTCTCACACCGGTGTCCGCACGCAAGTAATATTTTTAACTATTTTGAATGGCGCGGTCTGGCTACGCAGAGCCAGGAGAACCTTCTCAGCAAGGGCTCTCCCCGCTCTGCTACCCTGCTGCTGGGTCCACCGTTGCTGTCGGCTGCCGCTGCGCTTGTCAGACTGACAGGCGGCGGCGCTGGCAATGTGAGAGTGGCTCCTCCTCCTTGCTGGCAGCAGTTCTCGCTGTCACCGTCCCTCCCCACAGCCTAACCCTAACCCTCCTTCCCCACAGCCTAACCCTAACCCTCCTTTCCCACAGCCTAATCCTAATCGTCCCCCCCGTACCCCAACCCTTCCCCCCCATAGTCTAACCCTAACCCTCCCGCCCCACAACCTAACCCTTCTTTCCCACAGTCTAATCCTAATCGTCCTCACCCCATACCCTAACCCTCCCTCCCCACAGCCTAACCCTAACCCTCCTTTCCCACAGCCTAATCCTAATTGTCGTCCCCCACCCCATAACCTAACCCTCCCTCCCCACAGCCTAACCCTAACCATTCCTCCCACAGCCTAACCCTCCTTCCCCACAGCCTAACCCTAATCCTTCATACGCTCAGGATTTCGGTGCCAGCATTCTGACAGGTGTCGGGATTCCGGCATCGGTCTCCTGACGGCCAGCATCCCATACGTTGAGATGTCAACTACATCCCGCTGATATGAGGGTAGGGGGTTACCAGGGACGTGCAGTCAGGGGAGGCAGTGCCTCCCCTGTCATTCTCCCCTGTCATTAATGATTACAATAATATAAAGAAGATATTTATGACACATATTCTGTGTCCTAAGTATATGCTTTATATTATTTTAATCATTTCTACACTTTAAAACTGGTTACATTTTTTTTTAGAGGCATCGAGAGCGGTGCCTCCTGTGTATAATGGCAAAGGGCCGGACGCGGGGGGCGGGGCCAAGGACAGGGCTGTAAAAGCCCGTTACAAAAACCAGGAAAAGCGGCACCAGTGTGAGTGCCTCAGTGACAGGGGCGTGCTTTCTGCCCATATGAAAGCACGCCCCTGTCACTGCTGCAAATATGATTGGGCACTGTCAGATCATGGGCTACTCCTGACCCGAGTCCCGGCAGCTTCCGTTCCTCCGGCCAGACCCGCATCACCCGCACACCGCCGGCGCCGCCGCTCATCACCCCGGACCCCCGTCACCTGGTGCAGATCTCTCCTCCTGACTAGGCGGCGTAGAGCTCTGCGCCGCTAATCATCCAAACACCGCCGGCGCCGCTCATCACCGCCCCTACCCCTGGTGCTGATCATATCCCCCCCGCCCGCTCACCGTCAGTGCTGCCCCCCCAACCACCGCTGGTGCCTCTCATCTCCCCCCCCCCCCCCCCCCCTCAGCGCCAGTGCTGATCATCTCTCCCCCCTCCCTCCCCGCTGGTGCTGCTCATCTCCCCCCCCCCACCCCTCACACACCATCAGTGCAGCTGCCGCTCATCTCTCCCCCCAACCACCGCTGGTGCTGCTTATCTCCCCCTCCCCTCCACCCCGTGCTAGTACTGCTCATCTCTCCCCCCCCCCCCCCTCGCCTGGTGCTGCTCATCATCTCTCTCCCCCCCCCCCCCCCCCCCCGTGCTAGTGCTGCTCATCTCTCCCCCCCCCCCCCCCCCTCCCTCACCTGGTGCTGCTTATCATCTCCCCCCCCCCCTCCACCCGTGCTAGTGCTGCTCATCTCTCCCCCCCCCCCCCCTCGTGCTGCTTATCATCTCCCCCCTCCCCTCCACCCCGTGCTAGTGCTGCTCATCTCTCCCCCCCCCCCCCCTCACCTGGTGCTGCTCATCATCTACCCCCTCCACCCCGTGCTAGTGCTGCTCATCTCTCCCCCCTCACCTGGTGCTGCTTATCATCTCCCCCCCCCCCCCCTCCTCCACCCCGTGCTAGTGCTGCTCATCCCCCCCCCCCTCACCTGGTGCTGCTTATCTCCCCCCTCCCCGTGCTAGTGCTGCTCATCTCTCCCCCCCCCCCTCACCTGGTGCTGCTTATTATCTCCCCCCTCCCCTCCCCCCCGTGCTAGTGCTGCTCATCTCTCCCCCCCCTCACCTGGTGCTGCTTATCATCTCCCCCCCCCTCCACCCCGTGCTAGTGCTGCTCATCTCTCCCCCCCCCCCTCACCTGGTGCTGCTTATCATCCCCCCCCTCCACCCCGTGCTAGTGCTGCTCATCTCCCCCCCCCCCCTCACCTGGTACTGCTCATATCCCCCACCCCCACCCCCACCCCCCGCTCACCATCAGTGCAGCTCTCCTCTCATCTCTCCGCCCCTCCCCCCCGCTCAGTGCCAATGCTGCTCATCTCTCCCCCCCCTACCTCCCTCCCCGCCAGTGCTCATCAAAACCCCCCCACCCCCGCTCACCGCCAGTGCTGGTCATCTTCCCCACAGCCCCCACCCCTCCTTCTGCTCACCGCCAGTGCTTCTCACTTCCCACCCCTTGACTATCAGCTGGAGGGCGTGCAGGAGAAGTTGCAGAGGCTTGGCCGCAGCATCTGGGAATATGTGAGAGACCACAGCCGCTATTGACAGACACTGGTGACTGGTGAGTAGCTTGTAAATTCCCAAACTCCCCCCACCCATTGGCACCAATCTATCTTTTTGCTGGTGGGTACCGTGACGTAATTATGTCGCCATGGCTGCACACGCAACAGACCAGGAGGCTGACTGTGAGCTGGGGGTGGAGCCGCGGGCTGCGGAATTTACTGCCCGTGTCACCACCGTCAGCCTCCTGGTCTCTGGGGTATTGGGCGGCTGGGGGAAGCTGTAGTGCCAGGCCGTGCCCGGGGCTTTACTGACACTATCCTGCGCTTACCCCCCGCTGGCAGCTCATTGAGTGTCGGCCAGGGGAAGCTGCAGTGCTGTGCCTGGGGCTCCGCTGGGACTGCTGCTCTCACCCCCGCTGGCGACTCATGTGATGTATGTATACACCACATGAGCCACCAGCGGGGGTGATCGCAGCATAGTCATACAGCAGATGTGAATTTCGGCTCATTCTGTGTGCTACAATGTGAATTTCGACTCGTTCAGTGTGCTACAATGTGAATGTCTGCTCATTCAGTGTGCTACAATGTGAATTTCGGCTCATTAAGTGTGCTACAATGTGAATTTTGGCTCGTTCAATGTGGTACAATGTGAATTTCGGCTCGTTCAGCGTGCTACAATGTGAATTTCGGCTCATTCAGCGTGCTACAATGTGAATTTCGGCTCATTCAGTGTGGTATAATGTGAATTTCGGCTCATTCAGTGTGCTACAATGTGAATGTCGGCTCATTCAGTGTGCTACAATGTGAATGTCGGCTCATTCAGTGTGCTACAATGTGAATGTCGGCTCATTCAGTGTGCTACAATGTGAATGTCGGCTCATTCTGTGTGCTACAATGTGAATGTCGGCTCATTCAGTGTGCTACAATGTGAATGTCGGCTCATTCAGTGTGCTACAATGTGAATGTCGGCTCATTCAGTGTGCTACAATGTGAATGTCGGCTCATTCAGTGTGCTACAATGTGAATGTCGGCTCATTCAGTGTGCTACAATGTGAATTTCGGCTCATTCAGAGTGCTACAATGTGAATTTCGGCTCATTCAGTGTGCTATAATGTGAATTTCGGCTCATTCAGTGTGCTATAATGTGAATTTCGGCTCATTCAGAGTGCTACAATGTGAATTTCGGCTCATTCAGTGTGCTATAATGTGAATTTCGGCTTATTCAGTGTGCTACAATGTGAATTTCGGCTCATTCAGTGTGCTACAATGTGAATGTCGGCTCATTCAGTGTGCTACAATGTGAGTTTCGGCTCATTCAGTGTGCTACAATGTGAATGTCGGCTCATTCAGTGTGCTACAATGTGAATTTCGGCTCATTCAGTGTGCTATAATGTGAATTTCCGCATATACTGTGCGGTATAATGTGAAATGGGCACCAGTACTAGACAGTATAAGGGGTTCTACTATTGTGGGGTATATGGTGTGGTAAACTACATGGAAGGACACGCGCCCCTTGTGAGTGGCCACACTCCCTTATCCGGAGCGCATGCGCTTTCAGCGCGCACATAATTGCAACCTTCACTTTTCCATATCCCCACTTCAAAATTCCACTTCGACCACTGTGAGGGATGGTATCAGAATCCTGGCGCTTGAGATGACGACGGTCAGAATACCGACAGCGTCATCCCAATGTGCAGGATCCCGACAACCCCCCCTAACCCTCCCGGCCTGCAGCCTGTACCTAAACTGCGCCAGGTAGAGCCCATTCCTAAACTGGTACTGCTGGCCAGGGATGACTCCGCTTGTCTCCAGCCTCCACCACAAGCAGCACCGCAGCTGTTGGGAGACCTGCTGCTGCTGGCGGAGAATGGAGGTGAGCAGAGTCTGTCCCATGCTGTCCGAGAGGAGGCTCCAGAATCTGCCCCCTACTGCTGTAGTGCAGGTAGAAGGAGACACAAGCACAGCAGGCACAGCCAGGGGCGGTGATGACATGATATAGTGCTATGGATTGTATGAAGAAGGGGGCCCCAAATCCGTGTGTTGCTTAGGGCTCCATGAGGTCTAAACTCGCCTCTGGCAGCGGCCATAGTTGCGGCTTTAGTTGGCATGCCTCACCAGCCACTGACCTCACTGCACGCCACTGGGGGTTACTGCATAGCCTCTATATGGAAGAAAAAAAAAAAAAAAAAGTTAACATTTTTAAGTTTGTACTGTGGTATAAAAAAAGTTTAAAAAAAAAAGTAAAAAAGAAAAATGTAATGTCTGAAAAAAAAAGTTTCAGACAAGCATGTGTCTCTTTCTCTGGAGGGCAAGGTGGTACAAACGGGAGAAGCTATGGTGACTGTATACTGAAATTGTTTGATTCCAGTATGTTTACTGGCACCCGCTACAGTCGGCATTATATGCATAAGGTGCACGACTACTGTGAGTATTGTGTATAAGAGGCACTACTGTGTAGCGTAACCTGCATAAGGAGCACTAATGTGTGGCATAACGGGAATAAGCAGCACTACCGTGTAGCGTAACCTGCATAAGGAGCACTAATGTGTGGCATAACGGGAATAAGCAGCACTACCGTGTGTCATAATATGAATAAGGGACACTACTATGATGTAATGTGAATAAGATTGTGCTACTGTGTGGCATAATTTGAAATGTGTGCCATGACAACTGTGTGTCATGCCCCTTCGTTGTGAGACCATATCCCTTTTTTGTGGCACATTATCTCTTTGCCAAGTATGGGAAGGAGGGCGCAAATTTATAGTTTGCAAGGGGGCGCCGAACACCCTAGCACCGGCTCTGTGGCCACACCTCCCCTCATTGGCCACACCCCTCTCCTCAGCGTCGCAGACAGCAGGGCTTCGAACGACTGGACACAGGCACTACCTCTGACCCTGCACCCACTCCCCACACACACACTGCACTACACTACCACTCACCCTGCTCTCCAACACTAAACCTCACCCTGCATTACTGCAAATTCTGTATCCCTTTTCTCCGCACAAACTGCTCCTACACTACCCCTAGCCCTGCACCCACTCCCCACACAATATCAGCAGCCTGCAGACAAGCTGAATGCCGATTTAATTTAGTTAAAAAAAAAAAAAAATACCCTACTGTGGGATTTTGCCTCCCAAAAAAATTTACAACCACTTTTTTTATTTTTTATTAAATACCGCGGTAATTCAAAATTATGCGCAAGGCCCGCAATTTTTTTTGTGGGCACAATCCTGTACTTAATTGGATATATACCAGAGTCCTCAATTTTGCATTTTAGAGGGGTATCGAATTAGCTTAACTAATTTAGCGATTTTAGCCTGTTGGTCATTTCCAGGCAATCCAATTATAGGCTGTTTTTATTAGTAGATTTCCCCCCCCCCCCCCCCCTTTTCGGCAGATAACACATGGGATCCAAGTTCCCAGACGCATGTGTTATCGCGGCTCTGAGGGCTGGTTATCAGGGATTATGCTTTGCATGCCTGAGGCACGCAAAACATAATCCCCCATAAATGCCAGGTATTGGTGCTAACTGTATAGCCCCCGGCGTATCCAATAGCAGTGGTAAATGACAGCGGCTAATTGGATACTGCCCTTAGTTTGCTTATATAGTGTACTAGGTACCCGGGGCGGATTTAGAGGTGAGGGCGCCCCTAGACACAACAGTAATGGCTGCCACCCCTCCCCTAATTTTATTATTTTTATTAATGGATTTTAAGCCCATTTGATGATAGCCAATTTAATTGAATAATATCAAAAAGCCACTAACTATGATTTAAAAAAAAAAAACATTTTTAATACTAAGGAGGACAGTTTACAGGGGCAGTATGTGCATGTCCTACCCGTTTACACTTCATTCAAGATGGCATATTATAGAGTACAGTGGCATATTTTGCAGTTATTGGTACTTTATCGGGCTGACAGTACCAACACATGCATCCACGTGCCCCCCCTTGGCACGTACCTCATGGGAAATTTACCACTGCTAGGTACTTCGTATCAGAGGCGGATTCAGACCTCATGGAGACCTAAGCATGACACTGATTTGGGGCCCCCGTGTGTGTCCCAATTGTAGCAGACAGGCCCCCACTCATTGTGCCACTCCCCCAGTCTTTGTATGCTCCCCAATGTGCCCCATGCCCAATTATAGCAGGCGGATGATAGTTGTTCTAGTGTTCTTAAAATCACGCTGTAGGCACTGCGCCCAGGCAGGTGCAGGCAACTGGCAGATATCTAGTCACTGACAGCCTGCCGGGAGTATTCTGCCGGCCTAGCACTCTGACATTTTAGGCGGAAATCGGAAATGCCTTCCCCACTCCATGATCTGTCGGTGAGCCCCCTGTGACCCTCCGGGACCTTGCAGCTGCTTTAGTTGCCTAGTGGTAAATCCGCTGTAAAAGTCAAATTACTTTCTAACAAATATTTAAAATGCCAGCTCTATTATATACTGTGGACACCTGCGTATCTTATTACCATGTGCTATGAATGTGTGCTATACATCGCAAAACACTGCATCCCATAAGAGAAAAACAATACACCCACACATTATCGGAGTTCCAAAGCTCATTGACGTAATTATATATATATATATATATATATATATATATATATATAGTTACATGGTGCAATTTACACAGAAAGCAGTTATTACAAACTAATTCAAATACAGACACGGCCAGCAATACATCACCATATTTTGCTCAAATGCTCACTCTCCACTCCATATCACTCTCTCTCTCTTTCTCTGTAAAATCATGCAGCCACTGGACAGACCGCATCTCCACCATCATCTGGGACAAATAGGGCCGTGTGTGTGTGTGTGTGTGTGTGTGTGTGTGTGTGTGTGTGTGTGTGTGTTCAGCAATACACTGAGAGTTGGGGGCATGCACAGGTCTCTTGTTATTAGTCTAGTGGAGGGAACTTTCTCATTCAGGATGAGTCATTGGTCAGTTCATATGCAAGCCTTGAAGACATCAAAAGGGCTGGCCTGAGTTTCCGGTCTATCACATGCTTTAAATGGAATCCTTGTGTTCTCTTCAGAATTGTGGCTTTATATTCATACATTCAATCATATCTACTAATGGCAATGTGCTACAACTTAATAACAGGCATCAAATTAATACACACATTAATCTGGTTACTTTGACACCAAGCACGACATGTCTATCTTGCTCCGCTCCAATAATACACATACATTACGTTATATTCCATTATATAATTGGAAGCCTTATGATGTCTGGTGCTTGGTATGTTCAATTTATGTGCTGTATGAAATATGTGTTGAATATATCTTTGTGGCATGTCTGTGTAAATGCGTATGTTACCATATATTGCGGTGCGGGCTGTGCGTATTCGCAAGCATAGCGACTCATAATGTGTGGAGTCTGTATGTTCTCTCTATGTAGTATTTTTTACTTCGACACCGCTACTGCACGCTGGCGAGTTCACAAACTTAATTGTCATACCTCGTATAATGGAGTCACACTAAAGGCACTGACATGTAGTCAATAAAGTCACTAACTGATGGGTGCAATAATGGATTTTATAAAGGGATGGGGGATCTGCTACAATCAGTGTGTGTGTGTGTGTGGGGGCACTGATATATAATGAAGGCACCCATACCTTATGATACTTATTATTACACTCAATTACATTAGTGTTGATTACATTATACAGTAGAGCCTCTGCCCCTTACCGATTGTAGCAGCCTAGCAGGTCCCACATCCCTTATAATAACTATTATTAAACCCCTCAGTCAGTGTGACTGTATTGATTATATATCAGTGCCTCACTGATTGTAGCAGGTGTCTCCTATACAAGGTAGAGGTGTACTAAGGTATACAGACGCTCGGGATTCCGGCGCCCAGCATACCGGCGCCGGGATCCCAATCGCCAGAATGCTGGCAGCGGGGCGAGCGCAAAAGAGCCCCTTGAGGGCTCGCTGCAGGCACGGTGGTGCGCTACACTATTTATTATCCCTTCAGGGGTGTCGTGGACACCCCAAGAGGGAGAACAGTAATCTGTATCCCGGTGGTTGGTATGCAAAGCGCCGGGATCCCGACAGCCAGGATATCGAGTGCCACCCCACCAGCCATGATTGTTAGACACTATACTTAAAATAACACTGTCTACTGCCCCACCCCCCTTGCCCCATTCCCGCCTGATTGGAATTTGAAGTAGGTGGATGTTATAAAAAAAAAAAAAAAACCACACATACTGTAATAAGTACACTGGAAGACCTCATGTTTTTTTTCTGTGCACATCCTGGCTCCTTTCTCTAAGCATCTAACATCATACACACGTGTATCATGACTGGTCCCACACTTGTGGTCCGCCCGGAAATGCCCTTTATACAGCTTTGTCGGTAGGCCCCTGGGACCAACAGGGTCCTAAGCAGCCGCTTTGGTTGCCTTGTGGTAAACCCTCCACTGCTTAGTATTAGTGTTTTTTTGCGCAGCTAATTTGCAAATTCCATGGCGTGGTAAATGGGGCTATTTGTCAAGACTTGTGGATAGGTGTATATGCACACATCCGTAGCTGTCAGGTTAGTTATTTGTAGTTTATCAGGAGATAACAACTATGCAGGGTACTTTGATTAATAACTTTGTAAATAACATTTTTGCTTTTCAACCAAACAGTCCCCGTTAATCCAGTTCTACAGTTAAAGCATGCCCTTTGTGGTTGGGGAAGCACTGAAGCATGGGTATGGGACTCAGGGTCGACAGTGGCTAGGTCGACATTAGAAATAGGTCGACATAGCGATTAGGTCGACTTGAACAAGGTCGACATGAGTTTTTTGTTTTTTTAACGTTTTCTCCGTAAAGTGACCGGAACCCCAAATAGTGCATTGCTTCACTCGCCATGCTTATGCTTCGGGCAACATGGATCGTAAAGTATGAAAAAGTTCAAAGAAAAAAATAAAAATGTGAAAAACCTGATGTCGACCTTGTTCAGGTCGACCGAATGGCCGTGTCGACCTACTCCATGTCAACCTAATGGGTGTCGACCCAGAGTCCGGATACCCTGACGCATTGTAGGAAGCATTTGTTGAATTACCAACACTACTAGAAAACTGCAATCCATGTACATAATTTATGGATTACAGTGAACTTATCATCAATGCATAATAGGGGCAGCTGTTTTGTGGGCTGAACTAATATTTACACGAACGTAGCCAACCAATTCATGAGTAGCTCGTTCATATAAGGCCTCATGAGAATTTGTCAGTCAATGCTCAGTTATTTCACTGGCTCTAGCAATCTAACAAGGTAGCACCCAACAACAAGCTTCAGTTCATGTATGGGATGCAGTGCTGGGATGCTGTAGTAAATTCAAGCAGAATTGCAAGATTGTACAGAATTTATGTTTAAGTTTGATTTATTAAAATGAAAACTGCATACGTGCAAAAGGCAGAAGCTACAGTTACGCAACTGTTTACAAGAGACAGGAAGGAAATAAGGAGCCACAAAGACAGAGCATTGTGTCCGCAAATACCGATGAAAATCGATTCTTACTGAACCTTAAAAGTTCCAAACCAGACAGAGGAAAGGAAGTAGTAATAAAGACACCACTGGTATAACAAAACACCACAAAGTAAAGCATAAAGCAATCTGGCACAGGAGAGGTGGCAACCACAGCTGTAACTAGGTGTGTGCTCGTGGCGCCTGGCACACAGCGCAGATGCGCTGGAGGCGCAGGACCACTGGTAACACCTGGCTGCTCCGCCGCCCGCCGTCACACCGCCCAGCTACCTCTCAAATAGGTAGCCGGGCAGCGCCGCAGCTCCCCCACCGCTACCGCTCTTCCCTTGTGCTGGCAAATATGACGTCTCTCCCAGTCGTCTCCCAGCCCACCCACAATGCCCTGCGAAGACCGCAGCGAAGGACAGGAAGAGGAGAGGGAAGACATCTACCATGCAAGGCTCGTCACAGGTGAGTCGCTCTCTCTTTTCCCCCGCCTGCCTTAATGTGTAAATAAGGGGGGACTGCCCGTCATACTGTGTAAAAAAGGGGGACTGCCCGTCATACTGTGTAAAAAAGGGGGACTGCCCGTCATACTGTGTAAAAAAGGGTGACTGCCCGTCATACTGTGTAAAAAAGGGGGACTGCCCGTCATACTGTGTAAAAAAGCGGGACTGCCTGTCACACTGTAAAAAAGGAAGACTGCCTGTCATACTGTGCAAAAAAGCGGGACTGCCTGCCTTAATGTGTATATGAAAAAAAAAAAAAAAAAAGAAGGAGGAGATTTATGGTAGCCTTACCATGGTTAAATCTCTTTCTGCGAGGTACATAGGATTCCACGGGGAATACACCGGGGTGTAGAGTTGGATCTTAAATCCGAGGCACCAGCAGGCTAAAGCTTTGACGGTTCCCAGGATGCATTGCACCGCCTCCTCTATAACCCCGCCTCCAGGCACAGGAGCTCAGTTTCATTAACCAGTCCAATGAAGTAGCAGGTAAAAGATGGCAGATGTTAGTCACATAGAACGACACATTCTCACAACAGGAGAAGGGACCAGCAGCTAATGCCATACAAACCCAAAGAAGCTAAGTGCGTCAGGGTGGGCGCCCTGTGGCATAAAGTGTACCTCGCAGAAAGAGCTTTAACCATGGTTATTCTACCATAAATCTCCTTTTCTGCAGTGGAGTACACTGGGATTCCACAGGGAATAAAATCGGGGATGTCCTAAAGCAGTTCCTCATGGGAGGGGACGCACCGTAGCGGGCACAAGAACCTGGCGTCCAAAAGGAAGCATCCTGGGAGGCGGAAGTATCAAAGGCAAAGAACGTAATGAATGTGGTCACTGAGGACCACGTAGCAGCCTTGCACAATTGATCAGCGGACGCGCCACGGCGGGCCGCCCAAGAAGGACCAACAGACAGAGTAGAATGGGCTTTGATAGCAGCAGGAGCTGGGAGCCCAGCCTGCGCATAGGCTTGTGCAATCACCATTCTAATCCATCTGGCCAAGGTTTGCTTATTCGCAGGCCAGCCACGTTTGTGAAAACCAAAAAGTACAAACAGGGTATCTGACCTCCTGATAGAGGCAGTCCTCTCCACGTAAATACAGAGTGCCCTTACCACATCCAAAGACCGTTCTTTGGAAGACAAATCAGAAGAGATAAAAGCTAGAACCGCAATCTCTTGGTTAAGATGGAAAGAAGATACCACTTTAGGGAGATAACCGGGGCGAGTTCGAAGAACTTCCTGGTCATGGTGAAAAAAATCAAAAAGGGTGGACGACAGGACAAAGCGCCTAAGTCAGACACCCTCCTGGCAGAGGCAATAGCCAGCAGAAACACAACCTTAAGCGCAAGGCATTTAAGGTCCACAGACTCAAGAGGTTCAAATGGAGACATTTGGGCATTTAAGACAACAGACAGATCCCATGGAGCCACAGGAGGGACATAGGGAGGCTGAATCCGTTAAAGTATGAACGTCAGGAATAGACGCAATTTTACTCTGAAACCACACCAACAAGGTAGATATATGGACCTTGAGGGAGGCCAGACGAAGGCCTAAATTTAGGCCTTGTTGCAGAAAAGCCAAAAGCCTGGAAGTTCTGAACGAATAAGCATTATAATTCTTAGCATCACACCATGTTAAGTAAGAGTGCCAGACCCCGTAATAAATCCATGCAGAAGCCAGTTTGTGGGCCTCCAACTTGAATAACCGCCTCAGAGAATCCCTTGGCCCTCAGGAGTGAAGCTTCAAGTGCCACGCAGTCAAAGCCAGTCTGGGCAGGTCCGGATAGACACAAGAGCCCTGAACGAGGAGGTCTGGTCGTTGAGGAAGTAGAACAGGACGCCAGGGCCGGCGCTACCACTAGGCAGCTTTAGGCAGCTGCCTATGGGCGGCGGCCACTGGAGGGCGGCACCGCACAGTCAGTGAATGAGAACGCTTTCTATATCATCCTGCCGTCCCCCCCACCTCTGCGATAGCAGCACTCCGCTGCCGCATCTCGTTACCCGCCCCCCCTGCACAATTGGGCTCTCGCTCCCGAGTGTTACCTGCTGCCTCCCCCCCTCCTTGCATCTTGTTAATAGCTCCCCTCCCCTTCACAGTATCTGCCACAGGGACATCGGGAGAGATCACCAGCCCCAGTCCCCTCTCTTGTCTAGCCGGCTCGCCATGCGCTGCTGGCCGGCCCGAACACACACATTCACCACAAGTCGATTCAGCCACCTGTAGCGCTTCCGGGATTTGCGTTCCACTGGGCCGTCCCGTAAGCTGTTATCTGCCCGTCTACTTGACTGTTCGGGTGCCGGAAAGCCGGGAGATGCAGCACCTGTACTCTGCTCCTCCTGGCAGTAACGCAGCAGGTCACGCTGTCATGCTGCTGCTTGTCAGAAGTGAGCAGGCTGCAGGGAGAGTGAGGGTGGCAGTTTGTTTTGTAGTGTCCCCTGCACAGCTGTGATGTCCCTGCCGCACTGTGGATCTCTTTCTCGGCCACAGTATTCACAGGTGCATGCAGGGGTCGTGGGGTCGTGGAAGCCATAAAAATTCCTCCTAAGGCACGGACTTCTGCTAATGTGAAACGGAAAGTGTCTCTCTCCCTGCATCTCGTTTCTCCCTCTACATGCTACTGCACGGGATCTCTACTGTGCTCAGGGCTTGGTGAGTCAAGTCTCTGTTGTATAAAACAATTGCTCATGCATCCTGGCAATGTATAGTTTCAATTTATTATTTTACTAGAGCGATATACATGTGTGTGTGTGTGTGTGTGTGTGTGTGTGTGTGTGTGTGTGTGTGTGTGTGTGTGTATATATATATATATATATATATATATAGTATAAGACCCGGCACTCACCCTATTTACTTTAAGCTCCGGTGCCCTCTGGAGGGAATTGACATGAAACCAGTAGAAACATGCAGCGGCACTCAGACTCCTCCCAACACGTTAAAATGTAAACGGTGATTTATTGCATCCTGAAAGTGACCAACGTTTCGGGGCCGTGGCGCCCCTTTGGTGATCACCATGACAAAGGGGCGCCACGGCCCCGAAACGTTGGTCACTTTCAGGATGCAATAAATCACCGTTTACATTTTAACGTGTTGGGAGGAGTCTCTGAGTGCCGCTGCATGTTTCTACTGGTTTCATATATATATATATAACTCAAATTATGCAGAGGTATGAATTTTTTTTTTCTTCCCCCGAATCGATCACTGTCGCTGGCAGTGATCAGGCGGCCTGTGGCACCCGTCCCCCTTCTATCCAGCGGCTGTGGCTTGCACGGTCTCCCTCCCGGTGTGGTATAATGTGAATTTCGGCTCATTCAGTGTGCTACAGTGTGAATTTCCGCTCTTACCGTCTGCTTCAATGTGAATTTCGGCTCATTCAGTGTGCTATAATGTGAATTTCGGATCATTCAGTGTGCTACAATGTGAATTTCGGCTCATTCAGTGTGCTACAATGTGAATTTTGGCTCATTCAGTGTGCTACAAGGTGAATTTCGGCTCATTCAGTGTGCTACAAGGTGAATTTCGGCTCATTCAGTGTGCTATAATGTGAATTTCGGATCATTCAGTGTGCTACAATGTGAATTTCGGCTCATTCAGTGTGCTACAATGTGAATTTCTGCTCATTCAGTGTGCTACAAGGTGAATTTCTGCTCATTCAGTGTGCTACAAGGTGAATTTCGGCTCATTCATTGTGCTACAAGGTGAATTTCGGCTCATTCATTGTGCTACAAGGTGAATTTCGGCTCATTCATTGTGCTACAAGGTGAATTTCGGCTCATTCATTGTGCTACAAGGTAAATTTCGGCTCAGTCAGTGTGCTACAAGGTGAATTTCGGCTCATTCAGTGTGGTATAATGTGAATTTTGGCTCATTCAGTGTGCTATAATGTGAATGGGGCACCAGTACTAGATAGTATAAGGGGTTCTACTACACGGGACATGCCCCCTTTTGGGTGACCATGCCCCCCTTTTCCTTGACTTTTGCATACCCCCACTTCAAAATTTCTACTACGACCACTGTGTGTGTGTGTGTGTGTGTGTGTGTGTGTGTGTGTGTGTGTGTATGTATGTATATATATGTGTATATATATATATATATATATATATATATATATATATATATATATATATATATATATATATATAAATAAAACAAAACAAAAAATAGCTGCGCATCCACATCCACCTTGAACTTAGTATCAGTCAATGACAGTCTGTGTCCATACAACACTGAGTCCTTTAAGATGTATCCTGCCGCTTCCTCCTTTTTTGGGGCCAGAACCACTGGATCCAATGTGCATGAAAATAGAAGAAGAATGCAGTGCGCAGGTGTGAGTAAAGTATTACAAATTCATTTATTGGACAATAATGCTCACATACATCTTAGCTTTTGAAAATCGTCATGATCCGCCGCTTATCTGCAGACATCAACGGGTGTCTCCCTCTCGTATTCACTCCGAACGGTATACCACACAACGCGGTCAGACGCTGTTCATCCGACACACCTGGACAAGACTTTCAGACGTCTCACACGTCTAACGCTCCACAAGCCACGCCCAACGCGTTTCGTCTACGGACTTCGTCAGGGGGTTGACGAAGTCCGTAGACGAAACGCGTTGGGCGTGGCTTGTGGAGCGTTAGACGTGTGAGACGTCTGAAAGTCTTGTCCAGGTGTGTCGGATGAACAGCGTCTGACCGCGTTGTGTGGTATACCGTTCGGAGTGAATACGAGAGGGAGACACCCGTGGATGTCTGCAGATAAGCGGCGGATCATGCCGATTTTCAAAAGCTAAGATGTATGTGAGCATTATTGTCCAATAAATGAATTTGTAATACTTTACTCACACCTGCGCACTCCATTCTTTATATATATATATATATATATATATATATATATAATGAGACTACATACACACACACATATATGTGGGGTGGGGGGGGGGGGGGGCAGCTGACAATTTGCCTGGGGTGCTGAGAAACCTTGCACCGGCCCTGCAGGACGCTCTATTGATAGACTCTGCAGGTCCGAGAACCAATGCCGCCTGGGCCACGCTGGAGTGACTAGAAGTAGTATTCCTCTTTCTTGAACTTCCGTAGTACCCTGAGCAGGAGTGACACTGGAGGGAACATGTATGGCAGCCAAAAGTTCCATAGAATTGCCAGTGCCAGTGGCGCACCCAGGGGGGATTTCCGAGCACCCAGAAACCCCCCTCCACTAAAAAAAAAATATATATATATATATATATATATATATATATATATATATATATATATATATATATATATATATATATAATAAGAATTTACTTACCGATAATTCTATTTCTCGTAGTCCGTAGTGGATGCTGGGAACTCCGTAAGGACCATGGGGAATAGCGGCTCCGCAGGAGACAGGGCACATCTAAAGAAAGCTTTAGGATCACCTGGTGTGCACTGGCTCCTCCCCCTATGACCCTCCTCCAAGCCTCAGTTAGGATACTGTGCCCGGACGAGCGTACACAATAAGGAAGGATTTTGAATCCCGGGTAAGACTCATACCAGCCACACCAATCACACTGTACAACTTGTGATCTGAACCCAGTTAACAGCATGAGAATAGAGAAGCCTCTCGAAAAGATGGCTCACTACAACAATAACCCGAATTTTTTGGTAACAATAATTATGTACCAGTATTGCAGACAATCCGCACTTGGGATGGGCGCCCAGCATCCACTACGGACTACGAGAAATAGAATTATCGGTAAGTAAATTCTTATTTTCTCTGACGTCCTAGTGGATGCTGGGAACTCCGTAAGGACCATGGGGATTATACCAAAGCTCCCAAACGGGCGGGAGAGTGCGGATGACTCTGCAGCCCCCAATGAGAGAACTCCCGGTCCTCCTCAGCCAGGGTATCAATTTTGTAGAATTTTACAAACGTATTTGCTCCTGACCAAGTAACTGCTCGGCAAAGTTGTAAAGCCGAGACCCCTCGGGCAGCTGCCCAAGATGAGCCCACCTTCCTTGTGGAGTGGGCATTTACAGATTTTTGGCTGTGGCAGGCCTGCCACAGAATGTGCAAGCTGAATTGTACTACAAATCCAACGAGCAATAGTCTGCTTAGAAGCAGGAGCACCCAGTTAGTTGGGTGCATAGAGGATAAACAGCGAGTCAGATTTCCTGACTCCAGCCGTCCTGGAAACATATATTTTCCGGGTCCTGACAACGTCTAGCAACTTGGAGTCCTCCAAGTCCCTAGTAGCCGCAGGCACCACAATAGGTTTGGTTCAGGTGAACGCTGAAACCACCTTAGGGAGAAACTGAGGACGAGTCCTCAATTCCGCCCTGTCCGAATGGAAAATCAGATAAGGGCTTTTACAGGATAAAGCCACCAATTCCGACACGCGCCTGGCCCAGGCCAGAGCCAACAGCATGACCACTTTTTCTGTGAGATATTTTAACTCCACAGATTTAAGTGTGTCAAACCAATGTGACTTTTGGAACCCAAAAACCACCTGGAGATCCCAAAAGTGCCACTAAAGGCACAAAAGGAGGCTGTATATGCAGTACCCCTTTAACAAATGTCTGAACTTCAGGGACTGAAGCTAGTTCTTTTTTGGAAGAAAATTGACAGAGCCGAAATTTGAACCTTAATGGACCCCAATTTCAGGCCCATAGATACTCCTGTTTGCAGGAAATGTAGGAATCGACCCAGTTGAATTTCCTCCGTCGAGCCTTACTGGCCTCGCACCACGCAACATATTTTCGCCAAATGCGGTGATAATGTTTTGCGGTTACATCCTTCCTGGCTTTGATCAGGATAGGGATGACTTCATCCGGAATGCCTTTTTCCTTCAGGATCCGGCGTTCAACCGCCATGCCGTCAACGCAGCCGCGGTAAGTCTTGGAACAGACAAGGTCCTTGCTGGAGCAGGTCCCTTCTTAGAGGTAGAGGCTACGGATCCTCCGTGAGCATCTCTTGAAGTTCCGGTTACCAATTCCTTCTTGGCCAATCCGGAGCCACTAATATAGTGCTTACTCCTCTCCATCTTATCAATCTCAGTACCTTGGGTATGAGAGGCAGAGGAGGGAACCCATACACTGATTGGTACACCCACGGTGTTACCAGAGCATCTACAGCTATTGCCTGAGGGTCCCTTGACGTGGCGCAATACCTGTCGAGTTTTTCCCAACGGTTTATAATCATGTGGAAGACTTCTGGGTGAAGTCCTTATTCTCCCGGGTGGAGGTCGTGCTGAGGAAAACTGCTTCCCAGTTGTCCACTCCCGGAATGAAAACTGCTGACAGTGCTATCACATGGTTTTTCGCCCCGCGAAGAATCCTTGCAGCTTCTGCCATTGCCCTCCTGCTTCTTGTGGCACCCTGTCTGTTTACGTGGGTGACTGCCGTAATGTTGTCCGACTGGATCAACACCGGCTGACCTTGAAGCAGAGGTCTTGCTAAGCTTAGAGCATTGTAAATGGCCCTTAGCTTCAGGACATTTATGTGAAGTGATGTCTCCAGGCTTGACCATAAGCCCTGGATATTCCTTCCCTGTGTGACTGCTCCCCAGCCTCGCAGGCTGGCATCCGTGGCCACCAGGACCCAGTCCCGCATGCCGAATCTGCGGCCCTCTAGAAGATGAGCACTCTGCAACCACCACAGGAGGGATACCCTTGTCCCTGGTGACAGGGTTATCCGCTGAAGCATCTGAAGATGCGACCCGGACCATTTGTCCAGTAGGTTCCACTGGAAAGTCTTGCGTGGAATCTGCCGAATGGGATTGCTTCATAGGAAGCCACCATTTTTACCCAGAACCCTTGTGCATTGATGCACTGAGACTTGGTTCGGTTTTAGGAGGTTCCTGACTAGCTCGGATAACTCCCTGGCTTTCTCCTCCGGGAGAAACACCTTCTTTCTGGACTGTGTCCAGGATCATCCCTAGGAACAGAAGACAAGTCGTCGGAACCAGCTGCGATTTTGGAATATTGAGAATCCAATCGTGCTGCCGCAACACTACCTGAGGTAGTGCTACACCGATCTCCAACTGTTCCCTGGATCTCACCCTTATCAGGGAATCGTTCAAGTAAAGGATAACTAAAATTCCCTTCCTTCGAAGGAATATCATCATTACGGTCATTACTTCAGTAAAGACCCGGGGTGCCGTGGACCATCCCTACGGCAGCGTCTGAACTGATAGTGACAGTTCTGTACCATAACCTGAGATACCCTTGGTGAGAAGGGTAAATTTTGACATGAAGGTAAGCATCCTTGATGTCCCGAGACATCATGTAGTCCCCTTCTTCCAGGTTTGCAATCACTGCTCTGAGTGACTCAATTTTGAATTTGAACCTCTGTATGTAAGTGTTCAAAGATTTTAGATTTTAAAATCGGTCTCACCGAGCCGTCTGGCTTCGGTACCACAATAGTGTGGAATAATACCCCGTTCCCTGTTGCAGGAGGGGTACCTTAATTATCACCTGCTGGGAATACAGCTTGTGAATGGCTTCCAAAACTGCCTCCCTGTCAGCGGGAGACGTCGGTAAAACAGACTTTTGGAAACGGCGAGGGGAATACGTCTCGAATTCCAATTTGTACCCCTGAAATATTACCTGAAGGATCCAGGGGTCTACGTGCGAGTGAGCCCACTGCGCACTGAAATTCATTGAGAACGGGCCCCCACCGTGCCTGAACTTGTAAAGCCCTAGCGTCATACTGAGAGCTTGGCAGAGGCGGAAAAGGGTTTCTGTTCCTGGGAACTGGCTGATCTCTGCAGCCATTTTCCTCTCACTCTGTCACGAGCAGAAAAGAGGAACCCTTTTGTCCGCTTGCCAACCAGGACTGCGCCTGATAATACGGCGTCTTATTTTGAGAGGCGACCTGGGGTACATCCCCTTTTTTTTTTAAGGCAATACTTCCAAATGCCGTTTGGAATCCGCATCACCTGACCACTTTACTGGTATAATTGGACAACGCACTTATACTTGATGCCAGTCGGCAAATATTCCGCTGTGCATCATGCATATATAGAAATGCATCTTTTAATTGCTCTATAGGCAATAATATACTGTCCTTATCTAGGATATCAAATTTCCAGTCAGGGAATCCGACCACGCCAACCCAGCACTGCACATCCAGGCTGAGGCGATTGCTGGTCGCAGTATAACACCAGTATGTGTGTAAATACATTTTAGGATACCCTCCTGCTTTCTATCAGCAGGATCCCTAAGGGCGGCCATCTCCAGAGAGGGTAGAGCCCTTGTTCTTACAAGCGTGTGAGCGCCTTATCCCCCCTAGGGGGTGTTTCCCAACGCACCCTAACCTCTGGCGGGAAAAGGTATACTGCCAATAACTTTTTAGAAATTATCAATTGTTATCGGGGGGAAACCCACGCATCATCACACACCTCATTTTATTTCTCAGATTCAGGAAAACTACAGGAAGTTTTTCCTCACCAAACATAATACCCCTTTTTTTTTTGGTGGTATTTATATTATCAGAAGAGTGTAAACTTTTTCCATTGCCTCAATCATGCAATGTGTGGCCCTATTGGAAATCACGGTTGTCTCTTCACCGTCGACACAGGAGTCAGTATCCGTGTCGGCGTCTGTATCTGAGGTAACGGGCGCTTTAGAGCCCCTGTATGAGACGTCTGGACATGCACAAGCTGAGTAGCCGGCTGTCTCATGTCAACCACTGTCTTTTATACAAAGCTGACACTGTCACGCAATTTCAACAGTACATCCACTCAGGTGTCGACCCCCCAGGGGGTGACAACACTATTACAGACACTCTACTCCGTCTCCTCATCATTTTTCTACTCATACATGTCGACACAAACGTACCGACACACAGCACACACACAGGGAATGCTCTGATAGAGGACAGGACCCCACTAGCCCTTTGGGGAGACAGAGGGAGAGTTTGCCAGCACACACCAGAGCGCTATATATATACAGGGATAACCTTATATAAGTGTTTTTCCCTTTATAGCTGCTGTATTGTTTATACTGCGCCTAATTTGTGCCCCCCTCTCTTTTTTAACCCCTTTCTGTAGTGTAGTGACTGCAGGGGAGAGCCAGGGAGCTTCCCTCCAACTGAGCTGTGAGGGAAAATGGCGCCAGTGTGCTGAGGAGATAAGGACGCCGAGAAAGGGGCGGAGCCTATCATCCGTTTTCTTGTATGTTTTGGCAGGGGTTAAATGCATCCATATAGCCCAGGAGTTATATGTGATGCATTTATTTTAGCCATAAAAGGTTTTCTATCGATTTATTGCGTCTCAGGGCGCTGCCCCCCCAGCGCCCTGCACCCTCAGTGACCGGAGTGTGAAGTGTGCTGAGAGCAATGGCGCACAGCTGCGGTGCTGTGCGCCTACCTTTATCTGAAGACAGGAAAGTCTTCTGCCGCCGATTTTTCCGGACCTCTTCGCTCTTCTGGCTCTGTAAGGGGGCCGGCGGCGCGGCTCCGGTGACCCATCCAGGCTGAACCTGTGATCGTCCCTCTGGAGCTAATGTCCAGTAGCCTAAGAAGCCCAATCCACTCTGCACGCAGGTGAGTTCGCTTCTTCTCCCCTTAGTCCCTCGATGCAGTGAGCCTGTTGCCAGCAGGTCTCACTGAAAATAATAAACCTAAACTAAAACTTTCACAAAGAGCTCAGGAGAGCCCCTAGTGTGCACCCTTCTCGTCGGGCACAGAAAATCTAACTGAGGCTTGGAGGAGGGTCATAGGGGGAGGAGCCAGTGCACACCAGGTGATCCTAAAGCTTTCTTTAGATGTGCCCTGTCTCCTGCGGAGCCGCTATTCCCCATGGTCCTTACGGAGTTCCCAGCATCCACTAGGACGTCAGAGAAATAAATATATATATATATATATATATATATATATATAATTATTTTTTTAGCTGCATGAGTATTATTAATGGCTGTCTAGCGTCCTCTGCAGCCTGCTGTCTTCCTGGTGGCACTTGTAAGTGCTTAATAAAAGTTTACTTTATTTTAACTATAGTACATATATATCCATACATATATACACATGTATGTATATACATACATACATATAAACACACACACATGATATATATACACGTGTACTGTATGTGATAGATAGATATATATATATATATATATATATACACACACACACACACACACACACACGTTTAATATGATATATATATATATCATATTTAACGTGTGTGTGTATATATATATATATATATATATATATATATATATATATACACACACACACATACACACATACATATATATATACATATATATATATGTATATACATATATATATATATATATATACACACATACATATACATATATATATATATATATATACATATATATATACATATACACACACACACACACACACACACACACACACACATACTCACTAGCATATACTGGGTCACTATCCCAAACAAAAAAGACTATAAGAAATCTAAACCCAGATTCAAGTCCCATGGCGCAGTAAGTGGAGTGAAAATGGAGGCTGTACTTTGAGGACACCCTGCATAAAAGGTGTGTGCCGACGGCAATAGAGCCAATCTTCTTTGAAAATAATTTGACAACGCAGATATCTGCACCTTTAGTGTGGATGAACGCCGACCTCCATCTAACCCCATCTGTAGACATAACAAAAGACGGGATAACTTGAAAGATGATGTCGGAAACTTCCGAACTTCACACCAACCTATTATAGGCACGCCAAATTCTGTAATAATGAGCTGCCGTAACCGGCTTCCTAGCTCGTAACATGGTTGGTATAACCTATTCTGGAATACCCTCTCTTTTTAAGAGGGTTGTCTCAACAGCCACTCCGTCAAACACAGCCGCGCTAAATCGGAGAAAAAGAACGGACCCTGTTGTAACAGGTCCGGACGCAGTGGGAGTGGCCAAGGAACGTCCGCGAGTAGACCGCGGAGATCCGAAAACCAAGCTCTCCGAGGCCAATGAGGCGCCACTAGTATGACTGTGACGGACTCTCTTTTGATCCGTTTTAGCAACAGAGGGAGCAGCGGAAAACGGTGGAAACAGATACACGAGACTGTATGGCCACTTGATTGTGAGAGCATCCACCGCCACTGCCTTTGGATCTCTCGTTCTGGACACGTACTGGGGAGTTTGATAATTGTGGCGAGATGCCATCAGGTCCACTTGCGGGTAACCCTACTTCTGGACCAGCATGTGAAACACTTCTGGATTTAATGCACATCCTGGATAAAAATCCCGGCAGCTGAGATAATCCGCCTCCCAGTTGTCCACTCCCAGAATGAATACTGCTGACAAAATCACCTCGGCCCAATTGGAGGACTCGAGCTACTTCCCGCATTGCCATGCGGCTTTTTGTTCCTCCTTGTTTGTTGATGTATGCGACCACCGTCGCATTGTCTGACTGCGCCTGAGCCTGCAGCATGTGTACTGCTTGTCGTAGCGCATTGTAAATTGCCCGGAGTTCCAGGACATTTATAGACAGCAATCTTTCGTGATTCGCCCAGAGACCCTGGAGCTGAAAATTTTGAACTACCGCTCCCCAACCTCTGAGACTCGCGTCCGCCGTGAGAATTATCCAATTCCAGGCGCCGAACCGTTTCCCTGCGGTTAGATTCTGTACTTTGAGCCACCAGAGTAGAGACACCCTGGCCCTTGGAGACCACCTCACCATGCGGTGAATCTGCAGAAGCGAGCCAGACCATTGTTTTTGGCATGCATTGCAGGCAGACACTGTACTCGTTAGGCCACAGCCAACCATTGCGAGCACATCCAGTTAAAAAGGACGTGAGTGAAGTCTTCCGAACTGAAGCGCTTCAAAAGCCGCCACCATTGTGTCTAATAGGCGAATGTACAAATGAACCGAGACTGTGCGAGGCTTGAGCACTAATTGTACCAGATGACGAATGACCTGTACTTCTGTTTGGGTAGGTAAATTCTTTGATTTACCGTATCGAGAATCATACCTAGGAATTGAAATCGTTGAGACGGAATCATTCAGGAATTCGCGTAGACAAATGGTAGGAAATCAGATTTCCCCCCCCACTCGGTCTGCGATCTATTCTCGTTTGGAACGTAGCCAAAGTGGACGTTGTGCGCCACTAGCGAAGCTGAGACGCAAGAACCAACTACCAACTTCACAGAAGCTGTAGGCAGCAAGAAGTGTAAGGTGGTCTTTATTTAGGGCAAACCTGAACTGGAGCGCCCTGCCACTACAGCCTTGTTACCTCAAACCCTTACCAAAGCAGGGCGAAGCAACAGCCCTACTGCTGTGTAGGGTATACTCCGATAGGTAGTTAAACGCCCAATACAGGTTGAGTATCCCTTATCCAAAATGCTTGGGACCAGAGGTATTTTGGATATCGGATTATTCCGTATTTTGGAATAATTGCATACCATAATGAGATATCATGGTGATGGGACCCAAGTCTAAGCACAGAATGCATTTATGTTACATATACACCTTATACACACAGCCTGAAGGTCATTTTAGCCAATATTTTTAACAACTTTGTGCATTAAACAAAGTGTGTGTACATTCACACAATTCATTTATGTTTCATATACACCTTATACACACAGCCTGAAGGTCATTTAATACAATATTTTTAATTATTTTGTGTATTAAACAAGGTTTGAGTACATTGAGCCATCAGAAAACAAAGGTTTCACTATCTCAGTCTCATTCAAAAAATTCCGTATTTCGGAATATTTGGATATGGGATACTCAACCTGTAATTGCAGTTGTCTCTCATTGGAAATTGTTCAGCCTTCGCTGAGAACCTGACGTACTGGCCTGGTGCTATGAGGGCTGGCGGCGAATCGACCGCAACAATCTAGCTGAAACAGTAAATTTTTTCCTCTCAGGCAGTACATGCGCCCGCATTCCCCCCAAAGAGTACCGGTAAGGGTCTGTCTGCGCAGTCGAATTTGTCCGACACACTGTGTGACTGACTCTGCAGCGAAGCTGCTTGTTTGATTATGCATTAGACTTAGTGATCATGTACCCCGACCAGTAAGTACACCACGGAAGTAATCTGTGTATAAACCTGCATTACCGTGCATGTGGTTTCCAGCAATAGTGAATCTTCCTGTAGAGACACGCTGTCAAAAACAATTAATAAATTCAATTCCTAACAACCCCCCCAACTCCCCCAGAGGCTGAGTGTTGTAGGGCAGCAACCTCCAGCAAAGACCCAGGAAGTAACGTACAAAAAAAAAAAAAAATGGTGTCCTACCATGTTATTTTTATTATTTTATTTTTTTATTTTTATTTATTTTACCATGTTTTTTTATATATATATATATATATATATATATATATATATATATTTTACACCTGTTAAACCAGGATCTGAACCAGTGTCCATGCAATCACAATGTTCACTGTGGGCGGGAAGCCTAACCACTTGGCTACAGAGCCACCTGTAAAAATAATAAGCAAAAGCTGCTGTTTAAACATCAACTCTGGTGATGAAATGGTTGCTGTAGTGACTTGCAATCCAGATGGTACCTGAACCCACAATCCCTGGTTTAGGAGGGCAGTGTCCTATCCATTAGGGATCTGGGGAGGTGAGGCCTGAACTCACAATGTTTGCAGTGCTCAACAGATACTGTTTAATAAGCACTGTGTGCCGACCAATTGCGCCACTGTAGTCTTGCCAAAATAGATTTTTAATGTCAGCATAATATGTATGTATGTATATATATATATATATATATATATATATATATATAAAAAACACATATACAACCATGTATATTCACACATACTCAAACCTTATAAATATATATATATATATTTCATATATGCATACATACACATATATGTTATATACCCATATACATATATCCAGATATATCCTGATTCAGAAGTATAATAATTCTTAGAAGTCTGAAACTAAATGTGACCACTCAGAGGCTTAAAAACCTGAGAAGTCTGCTGCTTAACCGCAGCTTAGTTAATGGGTCCCGAATCCAGTGTGGTGTGGCTGTAGATTTAAAAATACCTACAGCACCTTGTATTCCCAGGTGGCTAACCAGGCCCAACACTGCTCAGCTTCCAAGATCAGATGAGATCGGGCGTATCCAATTGTGGTGTGGCTAAGTGAATTAAGCAAAGCTGCTGCAGGTGAGCCTGAACTCACAATGCTTGCAGTGCTCCACAGATACTGTTTTATAATCACCATGTGCTGACCAATTGTATAACACATCTTACTTTACAACAGAGAACAAAGCCAGTATTTGGCTGACCACAGCCATGATTCAGATTTGCAGTCTTTGGGATAATATCATTATAAACAGTTATGATAAGAATAATAGTCTTTGCTGGTGTCTTACTCATTATACCGACAGACAATACAAAATACAACTTGCGCGACTCAGTAAATAGCACTAAGGTGTCTTTACAAATATATATCTGGCCAAGTGCAGTACACGTCAGCAATATGCCTGGTTCCAAATTCCCCTTAACACCCCTGCGCCTTCAATGGAGGAGAGATGTAATACAGGAAATTCTGGAAAAACAACAGGAAAAATGGTTAAATATGCAGACTTATAATTATGTAAGTAGATTTAATAAACATACTATGTTGCATTCAACCCTGCACATATATGAGCAACATGTATCCTGTTTAACAAAGACTTAATAGCCTATTGTAATACATATGCAGCGCTGCTGTATTCTAGTAAACATACTTCTTTTATCAACAAGAGTTGAATCATGAGATTTTATTCAGTGACCCTGACATTTCTATGTGCAGGGAACATCACTGTGGCATCAAAGTTACGGCTCAGAGCGGCGGGGGACACAGCATAAACAGCGGCGCTGGAAGCGGCGGCGGGCGGCTGAAGGCAGCGGCCGGCAGCCACACACACACACAGTATCCCACACAGCAGGGCGGCAGCGTGAGCTGACCGCCCCGTTCAACATACCTGGACCCTGTGGTGAGGGCAATGACGGGGCTTCTCTGTAAGCACTGTCAGCCTTTTACTGCAGGTGACCTGCACGTGGTAGTGAGGGAGCTCTTCTAGAGAGGTCCGACACCCACAGCTGCTTCAGCAGCTTTCCTATCCCAGACCCTCGCCTTCTTGGAAGGGGGAAAGGGATTCAAAAAAAAAAAAAAAAAATCAAAAAATTCAGTAATTGTGGATCAACTTCCACAAGCCTAGTCTCGATGAGCACCGAAAAAACACTGAGGTACTCTGGGATATGGAGGGGAGGTATAGTCAAAGTTTAACTATTCAGTGCCTAGTTCCTGTGGAACCGTCCATATCCCTAGAGTACTCCAGTGACCCCTAGTGGATGAAAAAGAAATGTAATTTATATGATCACCTGTCCGTGTGGATTGAGCTATATAGGCCAAACCACATGCATGTTCAAGGAACGTATGGCCATGCACAAGTCCTCCATAAAACAAGCCATATCAGGAAAAGAGTCAGATCAACCTGTGGCCAGACACTTTAAAGAAGCGGGCCACCAACTTTCCACTTTACGGTACAAAATAATCGACCATAATCCACCCTCTACTAGAGGTGGGGATAGAGGTCGTAGACTTTTACAGATGGAATCAAAAGTGGATCTATATCCTGGATACCGTATACCCTAAAGGACTGAACGATAAAATTCTGTAGAGTACCTTTTTGTAGAAAGTATAATTTATAGCCATCAGTATTAAATTCTTGTTTATTATCCATATTTTGATCATATATTACCGTTATCTTTAGCATTTAGTACACCAGGTTATGTAATTGCCTTCCACTATATGTATCATTAGGACAGTGCAGTATGCTGTTCATTTATATATTATATTTTATTTCTTAAATTTTGCACCATTATTTATATACAGAGCCGGATTAACAATGGGGCGGGTGGAGCTGCAGCTCCAGGCCCCTCACTGTAAATAAGCCCACAGCATCAAGGCGGATCCGCTGGAGACAGGAAAAAAATATTTTCCTGTCACTATCAGCGGCCATCTGAGGCTTCGCTCTGCCCATTCAAACTCCACCTCCACACCCCACCGGAGAACTTTGTTCTTCTCAGTCAGTCCTCAGATTCCCGGTGAGCAGACATACATGCAATGGGCGGCGCAGTGGAAAGCTTCCTTCCTAAGCCCTCCCTGTGCCGCATAGTGCGCCTCCCCCTTCTCTGCGCCATGTGACCTGTGACGTCGCGCCGGATGACGTCATATAGGCCCAACCGCGCAGGGCTCTTCATGGGTGCTGCCGATGAGACATCTACTGATGACCATGGGGTGGACTGACTCTGAGGACAGGAGACGCTGGTGGATCCTCCTAACTGCCGGCAGCACCTGACCTTCCTGTCATTATTTATCAGTGGAGAGAAGACCCGTGGATGGTGTAAGCCGGGAGGAGTAGCCAAGTCAGAGGCACATAGAAGAAGGTAAGTAATTTTAAGAGTGGAGATACCAAAACACAATCTAAAAAGGGGGAGGAAAGGAACACCATCATGGACACAATGGTGTAGAAAAAAAAACATAATAATGGACACAGAGAGAGGAGACTTAATAATGGACATGGGGTGGGGGGCATAATAATGGACAGGAATAATAATGTACACAGAAGGGGGGACGACATAGGTATGGACACAGAGCCGACGACAGTGATGGACACGGGGATGACGACATAGTAATAGATACAGAGGGAAGGACGATGACATAGTAATAGATACAGAGGGGGGGACGATGACATAGTAATAGACACAGGGGGGACGGTGACATAGTAATAGATACAGAGGGGGGACGGTGACAGTAATAGATACAGAGGGGGGACAACAACATAGTAATAGACAGAGGGGGGACGGTGACATAGTAATAGATACAGAGGGGGGACGACGACATAGTAATAGACCCAGAGGGGGGACGATGACATAGTAATAGACCCAGAGGGGGGACGATGACATAGTAATAGACACAGAGGGGGGACAACGACATGGTAATAGATACAGAGGGGGGACGATGACATAGTAATAGACACAGAGGGGGGACGATGACATAGTAATAGACACAGAGGGGGGACGATTACATAGTAATAGACACAGAGGGGGGGACGATTACATAGTAATAGACACAGAGGGGGGACGACGACAAAATATTAGATACAGAGGGGGGACGACGACATAGTTATAGATACAGAGGGGGGACGATGACATAGTAATAGACACAGGGGGGACGGTGACATAGTAATAGATACAGAGGGGGGACGGTGACAGTAATAGATACAGAGGGGGGACAACAACATAGTAATAGACAGAGGGGGGACGGTGACATAGTAATAGATACAGAGGGGGGACGACGACATAGTAATAGACCCAGAGGGGGGACGATGACATAGTAATAGACCCAGAGGGGGGACGATGACATAGTAATAGACACAGAGGGGGGACAACGACATGGTAATAGATACAGAGGGGGGACGATGACATAGTAATAGACACAGAGGGGGGACGATGACATAGTAATAGACACAGAGGGGGGACGATTACATAGTAATAGACACAGAGGGGGGGACGATTACATAGTAATAGACACAGAGGGGGGACGACGACAAAATATTAGATACAGAGGGGGGACGACGACATAGTTATAGATACAGAGGGGGGACGATTATATAGTAATAGACACAGACGGGGGACGATGACATAGCAATAGACACAGAGGGGGGACGACAACAACATAGTAATGGACACAGAGGGGGATGACATAGTAATGGATACGGGGGACGACGACATAGTAATGGACACAGGGGACCCAACAGTAATAGACACAGAGGGTGACCACAGTAATAGACACGGGGGGCGACATAGTAATGGACACAGAGGGGGGTCAACATAGTAATGGACAGAGGGAGAATGGCATAGTAATGGACACAGAGGGCAATGACACTGAGGGGGAACGACATAGTACTGTACACGGGGGGGCAACATAGTAATGGACCCAGAGGGCGATGACGCAAGAGCAAACAGTTATTTCTCACAAATAGCATCTATTCCTGGTGTTATAGAATATACCTACAGTATTTTAAAATATAAAATGGTTATATAATGACAATTAGACTGCAGCTAGGCAGTTGGTTGGTCGGTTGCCTGACTGGGCCTACACAAAACACAATAAAAAGGGGGAAAAACTGCTAAATATGGGTATATATCTACCTATTGATAAAACGGATAGGCTTCTCTTTATACAAATAAAACAATATTTATTATAATGAACACATATAAAACCTACACAAAATTCACATAGACATACAGTATAAAAACACAAATATCAAAGACCTTTTTAGCTAAATTAGCTTGTTCATATAGGGTGAATGATATAGGTAATGATGGTGAGTGAGGGGTAATTGTGTGTCATGTGGTCAGGGCATGATAGCGAGTGAGGGGTATTTGTGTGTCTGTTGTATGGTCAGGGATTGATGGCGAGTGAGGGGTTGTTCAGTGTGTCTGTTACAGGGTCAGGGAGTGGTGGTGAGAGGAATTAAAGGTGTGTGTATATATATATATATATATATATAGATATATATCTATATATATATATATATATATATATATATATATATATATATATATATATAATAAGAATTTACTTACCGATAATTCTATTTCTCATAGTCCGTAGTGGATGCTGGGGACTCCGTAAGGACCATGGGGAATAGCGGCTCCGCAGGAGACTGGGCACATCTAAAGAAAGCTTTAGGACTATCTGGTGTGCACTGGCTCCTCCCCCTATGACCCTCCTCCAAGCCTCAGTTAGGATACTGTGCCCGGACGAGCGTACACAATAAGGAAGGATTTTGAATCCCGGGTAAGACTCATACCAGCCACACCAATCACACCGTATAACCTGTGATCTGAACCCAGTTAACAGCATGATAACAGAGGAGCCTCTGAAAGATGGCTCACAACAATAATAACCCGATTTTTGTAACAATAACTATGTACAAGTATTGCAGACAATCCGCACTTGGGATGGGCGCCCAGCATCCACTACGGACTATGAGAAATAGAATTATCGGTAAGTAAATTCTTATTTTCTCTAACGTCCTAAGTGGATGCTGGGGACTCCGTAAGGACCATGGGGATTATACCAAAGCTCCCAAACGGGCGGGAGAGTGCGGATGACTCTGCAGCACCAAATGAGAGAACTCCAGGTCCTCTTCAGCCAGGATATCAATTTTGTAGAATTTTACAAACGTATTTGCTCCTGACCAAGTAGCTGCTCGGCAAAGTTGTAAAGCCGAGACCCCTCGGGCAGCCGCCCAAGATGAGCCCACCTTCCTTGTGGGAGTGGGCATTTACAGATTTTTGGCTGTGGCAGGCCTGCCACAGAATGTGCAAGCTGAATTGTACTACAAATCCAACGAGCAATAGTCTGCTTAGAAGCAGGAGCACCCAGCTTGTTGGGTGCACACAGGATAAACAGCGAGTCAGATTTCCTGACTCCAGCCGTCCTGGAAACATATATTTTCAGGGCACTGACAACGTCTAGCAACTTGGAGGCCTCCAAGTCCCTAGTAGCCGCAGGCACCACCAATAGGTTGGTTCAGGTGAGACGCTGAAACCACCTTGGGGAGAAACTGAGGACGAGTCCTCAATTCCGCCCTGTCCGAATGGAAAATCAGATAAGGGCTTTTTCAGGATAAAGCCGCCAATTCTGACACGCGCCTGGCCCAGGCCAGGGCCAACAGCATGACCACTTTCCATGTGAGATATTTTAACTCCACAGATTTAAGTGGTTCAAACCAATGTGACTTTTTGAACCCAAAACTACATTGAGATCCCAAAGTGCCACTGGAGGCACAAAAGGAGGCTGTATATGCAGTACCCCTTTTACAAACGTCTGAACTTCAGGGACTGAAGCTAGTTCTTTTTGGAAGAAAATTGACAGGGCCGAAATTTGAACCTTAATGGACCCCAGTTTCAGGCCCATAGACACTCCTGTTTGCAGGAAATGTAGGAATCGACCCAGTTGAATTTCCTCCGTCGGGCCTTACTGGCCTCGCACCACGCAACATATTTTCGCCAATTGCGGTGATAATGTTTTTGCGGTTACATCCTTCCTGGCTTTGATCAGGATAGGGATGACTTCATCCGGAATGCCTTTTTTCCTTCAGGATCCGGCGTTCAACCGCCATGCCGTCAAACGCAGCCGCGGTAAGTCTTGGAACAGACAGGGTCCTTGCTGGAGCAGGTCCCTTCTTAGAGGTAGAGGCCACGGATCCTCCGTGAGCATCTCTTGAAGTTCCGGTTACCAAGTCCTTCTTGGCCAATCCGGAACCACGAATATAGTGCTTACTCCTCTCCATCTTATCAATCTCAGTACCTTGGGTATGAGAGGCAGAGGAGGGAACACATACCCTGACTGGTACACCCACGGTGTTACCAGAGCGTCTACAGCTTATTGCCTGAGGGTCCCTGGACCTGGCGCAATACCTGTCGAGTTTTTAATCATGTGGAAGACTTCTGGGTGAAGTCCCCACTCTCCCGGGTGGAGGTCGTGCTGAGGAAGTCTGCTTCCCAGTTGTCCACTCCCGGAATGAATACTGCTGACAGTGCTATCACATGATTTTCCGCCCAGCGAAGAATCCTTGCAGCTTCTGCCATTGCCCTCCTGCTTCTTGTGCCACCCTGTTTACGTGGGTGACTGCCGTGATGTTGTCCGACTGGATCAACACCGGCTGACCTTGAAGCAGAGGTCTTGCTAAGCTTAGAGCATTGTAAATGTCCCTTAGCTTCAGGATATTTATGTGAAGTGATGTCTCCAGGCTTGACCATAAGCCCTGGATATTCCTTCCCTGTGTGACTGCTCCCCAGCCTCGCAGGCTGGCATCCGTGGTCACCAGGACCCAGTCCTGAATGCCTAATCTGCGGCCCTCTAGAAGATGAGCACTCTGCAACCACCACAGGAGGGACACCCTTGTCCTTGGTGACAGGGTTATCCGCTGATGCATCTGAAGATGCGATCCGGACCATTTGTCCAGCAGGTCCCACTGGAAAGTTCTTGCGTGGAATCTGCCGAATGGGATTGCTTCGTAGGAAGCCACCATTTTACCCAGAACCCTTGTGCATTGATGCACTGAGACTTGGCTCGGTTTTAGGAGGTTCCTGACTAGCTCGGATAACTCCCTGGCTTTCTCCTCCGGGAGAAACACCTTTTTCTGGACTGTGTCCAGGATCATCCCTAGGAACAGAAGACACGTCGTCGGAACCAGGTGCGATTTTGGAATATTGAGAATCCAATCGTGCTGCCGCAACACTACCTGAGATAGTGCTACACCGACCTCCAACTGTTCCCTGGATCTTACCCTTATCAGGCAATTGTCCAAGGAAGGGATAACTAAAATTCACTTCCTTCGAAGGAATATCATCATTTCGGCCATTACCTTGGTAAAGACCCGGGGTGCCGTGGACCATCCATACGGCAGCGTCTGAACTGATAGTGACAGTTCTGTACCATAAACCTGAGGTACCCTTGGTGAGAAGGGTAAATTTTGACATGAAGGTAAGCATCCTTGATGTCCCGAGACATCATGTAGTCCCCTTCTTCCAGGTTCGCAATCACTGCTCTGAGTGACTCAATCTTGAATTTGAACCTCTGTACGTAAGTGTTCAAAGATTTTAGATTTAGAATCGGTCTCACCGAGCCGTCCGGCTTCGGTACCACAACAGTGTGGAATAATACCCCGTTCCCTGTTGCAGGAGGGGTATCTTGATTATCACCTGCTGGGAATACAGCTTGTGAATGGCTTCCAAAACTGTCTCCCTGTCAGAAGGAGACATCGGTAAAGCCGACTTTAGGAAACGGCGAGGGGGAGACGTCTCGAATTCTAATTTGTACCCCTGAGATATCACCTGAAGGATCCAGGGGTCTACTTGCGAGTGAGCCCACTGCGCGCTGAAATTAATTGAGACGGGCCCCCCACCGTGCCTGATTCTGCTTGTAAAACCCCAGCGTATACTGAGGGCTTGGCAGAGGCGGGAGAGGGTTTCTGTTCCTGGGAACTGGCTGATTTCTGCAGCCTTTTTCCTCTCCCTCTGTCACGGGGCAGAAATGAGGAACATTTTGCCCGCTTGTCCACGAAAAGACTGCGCCTGATAATACGGCGTCTTCTCATGTTGAGAGGCGACCTGGGGTACAAACGTGGAATTCCCAGCTGTTGCCGTGGCCACCAGGTCTGAAAGACCGACCCCAAATAACTCCTCCCTTAATAAAGCAATACTTCCAAATGCCGTTTGGAATACGCATCACCTGACCACTGACGTGTCCATAACCCTCTACTGGTAGAAATGGACAACGCGCTTAGACTTGATGCCAGTCGGCAAATATTCCGCTGTGCATCACGCATATATAAAAATGCATCTTTTAAATGCTCTATAGGCAAAAATATACTGTCCCTATCTAGGGTATCAATATTTTCAGTCAGGGAATCCGACCACGCCAACCCAGCACTGCACATCCAGGCTGAGGCGATTGCTGGTCGCAGTATAACACCAGTATGTGTGTAAATACCTTTTAGGATACCCTCCTGCTTTCTATCAGCAGGATCCTTAAGGGCGGCCATCTCAGGCGAAGGTAGAGCCCTTACAAGCGTGTGAGCGCTTTATCCCCCCTAGGGGGTGTTTCCCAACGCACCCTAACCTCTGGCGGGAAAGGATATAATGCCAATAACATTTTAGAAATTATCCGTTGTTATCGGGGGAAACCCACGCATCATCACACACCTCATTTAATTTCTCAGATTCAGGAAAACTACAGGTAGTTTTTCCTCACCGAACATAATACCCTTTTTTTTTTGGTGGTACTCGTATTATCAGAAATGTGTAAAACATTTTTCATTGCCTCAATCATGTAACGTGTGGCCCTACTGGAAGTCACATTCGTCTCTTCACCGTCGACACTGGAGTCAGTATCCGTGTCGGCGTCTATATCTGCCATCTGAGGTAACGGGCGCTTTAGAGCCCCTGACGGCCTATGAGACGTCTGGACAGGCACAAGCTGAGTAGCCGGCTGTCTCATGTCAACCACTGTCTTTTATACAGAGCTGACACTGTCACGTAATTCCTTCCAACAGTTCATCCACTCAGGTGTCGACCCCCTAGGGGGTGACATCACTATTACAGGCAATCTGCTCCGTCTCCACATCATTTTTCTCCTCATACATGTCGACACAAAAGTACCGACATACAGCACACACACAGGGAATGCTCTGATAGAGGACAGGACCCCACTAGCCCTTTGGGGAGACAGAGGGAGAGTTTGCCAGCACACACCAGAGCGCTATATATATACAGGGATAACCTTATATAAGTGTTTTTCCCCTTATAGCTGCTGTATAGTTAATACTGCGCCCAATTAGTGCCACCCTCTTTTTTTTAACCCTTTCTGTAGTGTAGTGACTGCAGGGGAGAGACAGGGAGCTTCCCTCCAACGGAGCTGTGAGGGAAAATGGCGCCAGTGTGCTGAGGAGATAGGCTCCGCCCCTTTTTCGCTGACTTTTCTCCTGCTTTTTTATGGATTCTGGCAGGGGTTAAATGCATCCATATAGCCCAGGAGCTATATGTGATGCATTTTTTTACCATCCAAGGTGTTTTTATTGCGTCTCAGGGCGCCCCCCCCCAGCGCCCTGCACCCTCAGTGACCGAAGTGTGAAGTGTGCTGAGAGCAATGGCGCACAGCTGCAGTGCTGTGCGCTACCTTGTTGAAGACAGGACGTCTTCTGCCGCCGATTTTCCGGACCTCTTCTGCCTTCTGGCTCTGTAAGGGGGCCGGCGGCGCGGCTCTGGGACCCATCCAAGCTGGGCCTGTGATCGTCCCTCTGGAGCTAATGTCCAGTAGCCTAAGAAGCCCAATCCACTCTGCACGCAGGTGAGTTCGCTTCTTCTCCCCTTAGTCCCTCGATGCAGTGAGCCTGTTGCCAGCAGGTCTCACTGAAAATAAAAAACCTAATCTAAAACTTTCACTAAGAAGCTCAGGAGAGCCCCTAGTGTGCACCCTTCTCGTTCGGGCACAGAGATCTAACTAACTGAGGCTTGGAGGAGGGTCATAGGGGGAGGAGCCAGTGCACACCAGATAGTCCTAAAGCTTTCTTTAGATGTGCCCAGTCTCCTGCGGAGCCGCTATTCCCCATGGTCCTTACAGAGTCCCCAGCATCCACTTAGGACGTTAGAGAAATATATATATATATATATATATATATATATATATATATATAAGAATTTACTTACCGATAATTCTACTTCTCGTAGTCCGTAGTGGATGCTGGGGACTCCGTCAGGACCATGGGGTCTAGCGGCTCCGCAGGAGACAGGGCACAATAATAAAAGCTTTAGGATCAGGTGGTGTGCACTGGCTCCTCCCCCCATGACCCTCCTCCAAGCCTCAGTTAGGACACTGTGCCCGGACGAGCGTGCATAATAAGGAAGGATATTGAATCCCGGGTAAGACTCATACCAGCCACACCAATCACACCGTACAACCTGTGATCTGAACCCAGTTAACAGTATGATAACAACGAAGGAGCCTCTGAAAAGATGGCTCACAACAAGAATAACCCGATTTTTGTAACAATAACTATGTACAAGTATTGCAGACAATCCGCACTTGGGATGGGCGCCCAGCATCCACTACGGACTACGAGAAATAGAATTATCGGTAAGTAAATTCTTATTTTCTCTAACGTCCTAAGTGGATGCTGGGGACTCCGTCAGGACCATGGGGATTATACCAAAGCTCCCAAACGGGCGGGAGAGTGCGGATGACTCTGCAGCACCGAATGAGAGAACTCCAGGTCCTCCTCAGTCAGGGTGTACCCCTGACCAAGTAGCAGCTCGGCAAAGTTGTAAAGCCGAGACCCCTCGGGCAGCCGCCCAAGATGAGCCCACTTCCTTGTGGAATGGGCTTTTACTGATTTTGGCTGTGGCAAGCCTGCCACAGAATGTGCAAGCTGAATTGTACTACAAATCCAGCGAGCAATCGTCTGCTTAGAAGCAGGAACACCCATCTTGTTGGGTGCATACAGGCTAAACAGCGAGTCAGATTTTCTGACTCCAGTCGTCCTGGAAACATATATTTTCAGGGCCCTGACAACATCAAGTAACTTGGAGTCCTCCAAGTCCCTAGTAGCCGCAGGTACCACAATAGGTTGGTTCATGTGAAAAACAGAAAACACCTTAAGGAGAAATTGAGGACGAGTCCTCAATTCTGCCCTGTCAGAATGAAAAATTAAGTAAGGGCTTTTATATGATAAAGCCGCCCATTCTGACACACGCCTGGCTGAAGCCAGGGCTAATAGAATCTTCACCTTCCATGTGAAATATTTTAATTCCACAGTGGTGAGTGGATCAAACCAATGTGACTTTAGGAAACTCAAAACAACATTGAGATCCCAAGGTGCCACTGGGGGCACAAAAGGAGGCTGTATATGCAGTACCCCTTTTACAAACGTCTGAACTTCAGGCACTGAAGCCAGTTCTTTCTGGAAGAAATTCGACAGGGTCGAAATTTGAACCTTAATGGACCCTAATTTTAGGCCCATAGACAGTCCTGTTTTCAGGAAATGTAGGAAACGACCCAGTTGGAATTCCTCTGTAGGGACCTTCTTGGCCTCACACCACGCAACATATTTTCGCCAAATGCGGTGAAAATGTTTTGCGGTTACATCCTTCCTGGCTTCGACCAGGGTAGGGATGACTTCATCTGGAATGCCCTTTCAGGATCCGGCGTTCAACTGCCATGCCGTCAAACGCAGCCGCGGTAAGTCTTGGAACAGACAAGGCCCCTGCTGGAGCAGGTCCTCTCTTAAAGGTAGAGGCCACGGTTCTTCCGTGAGCATCTCTTGAAGTTCCGGGTACCAAGTCCTTCTTGACCCATCCGGAACCACGAGTATCGTTCTTACTCATCTCCTTCTTATGATTCTCAGTACTTTTGGTATGAGATGCATAGGAGGGAACACATACCCTGACTGGTACACCCACAGTGTTACCAGAGCGTCCACCGCTATTGCCTGAGGGTCCCTTGACCTGGCGCAATATCTGTCTAGTTTTTTGTTCAGGCGGGACGCCATCATGTCCACCTTTGGTTTTTCCCAACGGTTTACAATCATGTGGAAGACTTCCCGCTGAAGTCCCCACTCTCCCGGGTGGAGGTTATGCCTGCTGAGGAAGTCTGCTTCCCAGTTTTCCACTCCCGGAATTAACACTGCTGAGAGTGTTATCACATGATTTTTCGCCCAGCGAAGAATCCTTGCAGTTTCTGCCATTTCCCTCCTGCTTCATGTGCCGCCCTGTCTGTTTACGTGGGCGACTGCCGTGATGTTGTCCCACTGGATCAATACCGGCTGACCTTGAAGCAGAGGTCTTGCTAAGCTTAGAGCCTTGTAAATTGCCCTTAGCTCCAGTATATTTATGTGGAGAGAAGTCTCCAGACTTGATCACACTCCCTGGAAATTTTTTCCTTGTGTGACTGCTCCCCAGCCACTCAGGCTGGCATCCGTGGTCACCAGGACCCAGTCCTGAATGTCGAATCTGCGGCCCTTTCATAGATGAGCACTCTGCAGCCACCGCAGAAGAAAACACCCTTGTCCTTGGAGACAGGGTTATCCGCTGATGCATCTGAAGATGCGATCCGGACCATTTTCCCAGCAGATTCCACTGAAAGGTTCTTGCGTGAAATCTACCGAATGGGATCGCTTTGTAAGAAACCACCATTTTTCACAGGACCCTTGTGCAATGATGCACTGATACTTTTCCTGGTTTTAGGAGGTTCCTGACTAGCTCGGATAACTCCCTGGCCTTCTTCTCCGGGAGAAAACATCCTTTTCTGGACTGCGTCCAGAATCATTCCTAGGAACATTAGACGTGTCGTCGGAAAAAGCTGCGATTTTGGAATATTTAGAATCCACTCGTGCTGTCGTAGAACTACTTAAGATAGTGCTACTCCGACCGCCAACTGTTCTCTGGACCTTGCCCTTATCAGGAAAGCGTCCATATTTCTTTTAGGAAGATCATCATTTCGGCCATTACCATGGTAAAGACCCGGGGTGCCGTGGACAATCCAAACGGCAGCGTCTGAACTGATAGTGACAGTTCTGTACCACGAACCTGAGATACCCTTGGTGAGAAGGGCAAAATTTGGACATGTAGGTAAGCGTCCCTGATATCCAGTGACACCATATCGTCCTGGTTCGCTATCACTGCTCTGAGTGACTCCATCTTGATTTGAACCCTTGTATGTAATTGTTCAAATCTTTTAGATCTCACCGAGCCGTTTGGCTTCAGTACCAAAATATAGTGTGGAATAATACCCCTTCCCTTGTTGTAGGAGGGGTACTTTGATTATCACCTGCTGGGAATACAGCCTGTGAATTTTTTCCCAATACTGCCTCCCTGTCGGAGGGAGACGTTGGTAAAGCAGACTTCAGGAACTTGTGAGGGGAAGACGTCTCGAATTTCCAATGTACACCTGGGATACTACGTGTAGGATCCAGGAGTCCACTTGCGAGTGAGCCCACTGCGTGCTGAAACTCTTGAGATGACCCCCCACCGCACCTGAGTCCGCTTGTATGGCCCCAGCGTCATGCTGCGGACTTGGCAGAAGCTGTGGAGGACTTCTGTTCCTGGGAATGGGCTGCCTGCTGCAGTCTTCTTCCCTTTCCTCTAACCCTGGGCAGATATGACTGGCCTTTTGCCCGCCTGCCTTTATGGGTACGAAAGGACTGAGACTGAAAAGACTGTGTCCTTTTCTGCTGAGATGTGACTTGGGGTAACAAAAGTGGATTTTCCAGCTGTTGCCATGGCCACCAGGTCCGATGGACCGCCCCTTTATACGGCAATACTTCCATGTGCCGTCTGGAATCTGCATCACCTGACCACTGTCGTGTCTATAAACATCGTCTGGCAGATATGGACATCACATCTACTCTTGATGCCAGAATGCAAATATCCCTCTGCGCATCTCGCATATATAGAAATGCATCCTTAAAATGCTCTATAGTCAATAAAATATTGTTCCTGTCAAGGGTATCAATATTTTCAGTCAGGAAATCCGACCAAGCCCCCCCAGCGCTGCACATCCAGGCTGAGGCGATTGCTGGTCGTAGTATAACACCAGTATGTGTGTATATACTTTTTAGGATATTTTTCAGCTTCCTATCAGCTGGCTCCTTGAGGGCGGCCGTATCTGGAGACGGTAACGCCACTTGTTTTTATAAGCGTGTGAGCGCCTTATCCACCCTAAGGTGTGTTTCCCAACTCGCCCTCACTTCTGGCGGGAAAGGGTATACCTCCAATAATTTTCTATCGGAGGAAACCCACGCATCATCACACACTTTAATTTATCTGATTCAGGAAAAACTACAAGTAGATTATTCCCACCCTACATAATACCCTTATTTGTGGTACTTGTAGTATCAGAAATATGTAACACCTCCTTCATTGCCCTTAACATGTAACGTGTGGCCCTAAAGGAAAATACGTTTGTTTCTTCACCGTCGACACTGAAGTCAGTGTCCGTGTCTGTGTCTGTGTCGACCAACTGAGGTAAATGGGCGTTTTTCCAAGCCCCTGACGGTGTCTGAGACGCCTGGACAGGTACTAATTTGTTTGCCGGCCGTCTCATGTCATCAACCGACCTTGCATCGTGTTGACATTATCACGTAATTCCTAAATAAGCCATCCATTCCGGTGTCGACTCCCTAGAGAGTGACATCACCAATACAGGCAATTTGCTCCGCCTCCTCACCAACATCGTCCTCCTACATGTCGACACACACGTACCGACACAGAGCACACACACAGGGAATGCTCTGATAGAGGACAGGACCCCACTAGCCCTTTGGGGAGACAGAGGGAGAGTTTGCCAGCACACACCAAAAACGCTATAATTATACAGGGACAACCCCTTATACAAGTGTTTTCCCTTATAGCATTTTCACATATGTAATCATATCGCCAAATAAGTGCCCCCCCTCTCTGTTTTAACCCTGTTTCTGTAGTGCAGTGCAGGGGAGAGCCTGGGAGCCTTCCTCACAGCCGAGCTGAGCAGGAAAATGGCGCTGTGTGCTGAGGAGAATAGGCCCCGCCCCCTAAAACGGCGGGCTCTTCTCCCGGAGTTTGTGAGATCTGGCAGGGGTTAAATACATCCATATAGCCTCAAGGGCTATATGTGATGTATTTTAGCCATAAAAAAGGTATAATACATTGCTGCCCAGGGCGCCCCCCCCCAGCGCCCTGCACCCTCAGTGACCGCTGGTATGAAGTGTGCTGACAACAATGGCGCACAGCTGCAGTGCTGTGCGCTACCTTATGAAGACTGAAAGTCTTCTGCCGCCTGTTTCTGGACCTCTGGACCTCTTCAACTTCGGCATCTGCAAGGGGGGTCGGCGGCACGGCTCCAGGACGAACCCCAGGGTGAGACCTGTGTTCCGACTCCCTCTGGAGCTAATGGTGTCCAGTAGCCTAAGAAGCAAATCCATCCTGCACGCAGGTGAGTTTACTTCTCTCCCCTAAGTCCCTCGTAGCAGTGAGCCTGTTGCCAGCAGGACTCACTGAAAATAAAAAACCTAACTTAAACTTTTATTCTAAGCAGCTCAGGAGAGCCACCTAGATTGCACCCTTCTCGGCCGGGCACAAAAATCTAACTGAGGCTTGGAGGAGGGTCATGGGGGGAGGAGCCAGTGCACACCACCTGATCCTAAAGCTTTTATTATTGTGCCCTGTCTCCTGCGGAGCCGCTAGACCCCATGGTCCTGACGGAGTCCCCAGCATCCACTTAGGACGTTAGAGATATATATATATATATATATATATATATATATATATATATATATCCACGTTGATCCTGCACTCTCATCTCATCGGTTCCAACGTTGCGGGTGCTCCTAATGAACCTGGTCAGGTCCACTCAAACAGCAAAAATTTCCACTAATGGAAGGTGCACTCTCGCTGCAATGAATGAAGTCCGTTCATAAAAAAGACTTTTATTGGAAAGATCAAAAGCCTTATGTGTCGACGTTTCGGTCCGTGTACCGGACCTTTCTCAAGACTAATTGCTCTTTAGGTTTAACCACGTTCATCTTATACATGTGTCTATAAAACAAACAAAATACAGACATGTTCACATCTACAGGGAACTGAGCCTCCCAGGCCAAATACATCTGATCAAAATTCAAATAGAACAGGTGTAGAACCACCTTAATCCCAAATAGAATGCATATCACCGTGTTGCTTTAAACCGTTGCACCACCGTCACCTGTGACATTATCACTCAAAGTACTATAAATATACTAATATGCACAGCTCACCTAAGATCAGATCAGAAAAATCCAGTTAGATAACTAACATACAGGTAGCGTCCCGGACACAGCCATAAGTATCAGAGATATGCGTCTAAAAATGCGAATATATTCAACAAATAATGTTTAATGTCCAAAGAGAAATATCAGCTATAAGCATAATAACAACGTCACAGCCGTACCTGATCTCACAGATCATGCTACCATGTTGCAGCGACAGGGTCAAACACGTTGAGGTGTGCTGTATAAATAACACCAAAAAATGCATCTGTATATCAATTCAATCAGGTGTCAATGCCAGAAGAAACAAGATATAAGGGAAAAAAGACTCACATGTGTGGAGGGTAAATCCAAGCGTCCCTGTGCTGCATAGCATGTGAACGCACTGGGACTGCTATTTAAATGTTGCGGACCGGAAGTGTCATGTGCAACATCTATGTGGTTCCCCCCTGAAAAAAAACCGCTTCTATGTATCAGCGGGCTCTAAAAAAGCCGCTCAATATCGGCTCACCCACTGCCCAACAGTCTCCGCTGCCCGGAGACAAAACAAAGCCGCTCACCCAGTCCTGGAAGCCGCGCCGGCTGGACGCGAACTACATGCGTTCCATTGGCCGGAAATGCGTTCCACGGGGCGGAAGTGACGTCAGGGCGCACCCGATAAAGCAATACAGCTGGTGATAGCTGGAAACATTGAACCAAAATAGGTTCCATCTCATCTAATGTTCATAAAAGCATAAGTATAACTCAGTGCAGGTATCTAGACCACTAGACTGAGGAAACCTAACAAACGAACTCCATTGGAGTAATGTAAACAACTCGACTAGATGAATCTAGAATCTGGTATACAATGGGTTAAATTCAGATGTCTAGGCCTGGGAGATCGTCCTTACAGACAGCAATCACGTGGTGGGACAATTGTACATAGATAAAGTATACATATATTATCTCATCAAAATCTGAATTCCAAACATGTGAAGTTACTTATGAATCAGTTCAATACTGATATACGGTAACTCAGTGCAAATGAATATGTACATATAATTCATTATATCATTCACAATATAGTCCCCATTTGTATAGAACCCGGAGGAATTCATACATAAAAAATGGTGATATTAATGTTGAACAGTATCACTCGCAGAGAATTCATCAATGAGAACATATGTACACACACAAAAACAATAAAGTAATACAAAAAAAACAACATTACAAAAAAACATTAAAGGGATTAGACTCATTGAGTCCTCTGGGTGAGACCGTGTCCAACCTGTGTATCCAATAGCTTTCGCGTCTCTTCAACAACAGGGATCGATCCCCACCCGTAGGACATGGTGGGATCCAATCAATTAATTTACATTTTAAACTGGCAACTTGATGTTTAGCTGTTATGAAATGCCTAGCCACTGGTTTATCCGTTTTACCTGTGGCCAGTGCAGTATGGATCGAAGATCGATGGTTAGCCATCCGGTCTCGGAATGGCCGTGTGGTGAGGCCAACATATAAAAGCCCACAGGGACACTTGAGGATATAGATGACATGATCTAACCGACAGTGTAAATGATACCTTAACTTGATTGCTTTGCCCGAATGGGGATGATAAAACACTGGACCAGTCAACATTGATCTACATGTGGTACAACTGCCACAAGAGTAGCTGCCTGGTCTGGACTGCATAACTTGGAAGGGAGTCAATTCCTTCTTTGGAAACATGGTGGGGCGCATCAATAGTTGTCTAAGATTCGCGCCTCTGCGATAAGCCACCATAGGAGTATTCATCTTAGAGAAAGGAAGATTGGCGTCAGTGGCTACTATCGGCCAATGTTTCCTTAATGATTTACGTATGGTGGTAGTGTTGTCGAACTGAGTCGGAAAAATCATCCGATCTGTTTTTTTATTAGATATACTCTGTTGACCTAAAAAGATCTTGGTTGCTCTATTTAAACATTTGGTTAAAGTACTAGGTGAATATCCCCGACTCAAAAATCGGGAGGTCACCTCTGAACATTGTGTGGTTCTACGGTCAGGTTCCGAGTTAATGCGCATGATGCGCAAATATTGAGAAATAGGAAGGCTTTCTTTTAAAGCTGGAGGGTGAAAACTCTCTGCCTGTAACAGCAGATTGCGGTCGGTAGGCTTGCGAAAAACAGTCGAGATAAAACCTGCATCTGCTCTAATGATGGTGACGTCGAGGAAATTAATTTCAGTCACTGAAGTGGTATGTGTCAAGCGGATCGGGCTATCCAATGAGTTTAATTCATCGGCCATACAATTAAACTCAGATTCAGTGCCTCGCCAAAGTAAAAATATGTCGTCTATAAATCTGCGGTAAAATATTATTTTATGCCCATATGTGGGTAATATATGGGTATTCTCATAGTTAGCCATGTAAAGATTGGCATATGCAGGGGCTAGATTCGACCCCATTGCGGTGCCTGCGATTTGCATAAAATACTTGTCTTTATATAGAAAATGATTTTGAGTCAATATTAGTTCAATAAGTTCCAGTATGAAGTCAATAGGTAATTCAAGATTATTGGCGTTCAACAAATATTTTTTAATAGTGTCTAGCCCTTCTTGATGCGGAATTACCGTGTATAATGAGCTAACATCAAGAGATGCCAAAATCACATTGTCATCATCCACCCGTATTTTATGTAACTGGGTCAAAAAGTCACCCGTGTCTTTAAGATAACTTTCAGTTCTTAATACTAGTGGTTGTAAAATACTGTCCACTAGGATGGCCAGTGGTTGAAGTACAGAACCCTCCGCTGCTATAATTGGCCTTCCTGGTGGACTAACCAGGGTTTTATGTATTTTTGGGAGTGTGTATAGTATAGGACACTTGGGGTGATCAACCTGTAAGAAGTTTTTTAGTTCCTCGCTAATCCATCCCTGTTCATAGCCAAATTTGATGGTGGAATCAACTCTGTTCTTTATTTTAGCCATGGGATTACAATCTAAAGGTCTATAAGTCCCTGAATCCGCTAGTTGGCGTTGGATTTCTTGGTCATAGTCCGCCCAATCCTGGACAACGACCGCTCCCCCTTTATCCGCTGGACGGATAACTATAGAGGTGTTCTCCCTGAGTGCTTTAAGAGCACAACGTTCAGGGGGGGTCAGGTTATCATACATCTTAGGTGTTTTATCAGTCTCGATGTCAGATTGGACTAATCTCAAAAAAGTTTTGATGCTTGCATTAGTGGACGGAGGATCGAAGTGGGATTTACCACGGAATTTGCTAGGTTCGCCAACTGTGGTTTTATCAGAGAAATGTTCACGGAGCCTCATCGACCTGCCGAATTTGTATTGATCAACTACTTTATCAAATGGTTGAGCTGTACAAGTTGGGACAAAGGTTAACCCTCTAGATAAGAGTTTAATTTCAGCTTCATTTAATTGTTTACAGGATAAATTAAACACCGTATTTACTTGCGCTTCTGGCGGCCTCTTCGCTTGACCGCCACCCCTCCTCGTGTGCGGTCGGTGCCGCTTCTGAGGTATTTGCCGGATCTGGTGGCGTTCTCCGGTCCGGGCTCTAAAAAATTAACAGTGTCAGAGGGCCCCTCCATGTATTCAGCGTCAGAGGTGGAGACAGAAGACCCAAATTCTTTGGGAAATGTCTGCGTTCTGCGCCTACGGGGATAGCGTCTATAGGATTCATCCGAATTGCCTAGAAGCCAACGGTATACAGTGTGATTGGAATAATCGTTGGTCACTGTTAATAATTTTTTCCGTTTAAACGAAATTAATTCTTTTTTGTAATTTTCAACTTGTGTTTGTAATCGGTCTGTCCAGTTTTGTGATTTATCATCACGAAGTGTGGGGAGTGCTGTAATATTCGTAGTCTCAATGTCTATCTTGATCTTTTTAAGTTCCAAACCCACCTCCTCTATGACTAATGCCATGAGGTCTAATGAACATTTATTAAGAACCCCACACCATCTGCTGCAGAAAGTGGGGTTGTTTCTCCCTAGTGTGGGAATATTGACTATACGGAATCCTCTAGGTAACTGCTTACGTCTGTGATATTCCGAGAGGAACTGACCGTGTAGGGTCAGATCGACCTCCCTTTGTCGCTGTTTCAATACTTTATAGAATACATCAATGGGAGTATCTGAGGGCAAGGCATCGAAATCCAGTTTATCGAATAGGAGTTTTTCAACTTCCCCCTCGGTAAACGAGACGGTGCCGCTTTCTGCCTGGGAAAGTAATCCATCATCCAATAAGTATACTCCCGTTTGTGACATCCTCTGAATACTGAGAGGTATAGCCACTCTACTAATAAAACCTCAGGGCAGACTGATGATTGTCACAAAATGCAAACAAATAATAAAGCTAACAAAATAAGTGTGTAGAAACAAAAAATGATAAAGAATAAGCATAAAAAAGAAAAACCTAAATAACAAAAAAATGAAATAGACAAAAGAGTCCCATTTGTGTTTATAGTCTGTAGGACCAAAGAGTCACTGTGTCTGCAGACAATGCCTCACTGTTTCGGATGGGTGTCAGGAAATCTGATCCACTATCAGTGAACCCGACTCAATATCCACGTTGATCCTGCACTCTCATCTCATCGGTTCCAACGTTGCGGGTGCTCCTAATGAACCTGGTCAGGTCCACTCAAACAGCAAAAATTTCCACTAATGGAAGGTGCACTCTCGCTGCAATGAATGAAGTCCGTTCATAAAAAAGACTTTTATTGGAAAGATCAAAAGCCTTATGTGTCGACGTTTCGGTCCGTGTACCGGACCTTTCTCAAGACTAATTGCTCTTTAGGTTTAACCACGTTCATCTTATACATGTGTCTATAAAACAAACATATATAAATAAATATACACGAAGAAGGGAGGGACATTGAGGTGGCTGAAGGTAGGCGGCAGGTAGCAATACCTCCTGTACAGATCATTCCCCAAAGTACAGGTTATGCTCTCCACATCAGTAATCACACACCCGTGATGCTAGTCACACCCCTTTTAGCGGCACACAATAGGCCCTTCCGAAATTTCAGCTCCAGGCCCATGTGGAGCTTAATCTGGCACTGTTTATATACAGTATGTTGTTTCACCCATCCTCCCCCTCCAGGATGCCGCCCGATATTGTGTACGAGTCACAGATTATTACAGTGCTTTTGCCTGTTTTGTACAAATTCTTTCCCTTCACAATATCCCAGCATGGGCTCCACCCCTAGCAACCAGCCGCTGGCTTCCCCTGCAACGGACCCAGCATCCCCTTGCTGGGCTTCCAGACTGCCCGGCGATGCTTCATGCGCGACGATTACGTCACAATACCGGCGTCACCCACATGGAGGTGGGGGAGAAGATTACACATGCACCTGCTGGGACTACAGTTTCCTTATATAAAAGGTAAGATCTTGCCTTTTACACTGTTCACACCTGATGAAAAGACCAATGGGTCTCGAAACGTTGTTTAAATAAAAGCAACAAGGTATCTTCTTTACAAGTCCTGAGGAGTGCCGCATGTTCCTTTTGCATGATGATATTTGATTGATTGATATATATATATATATATATATATATATATCAATCAATGAAAAGAATCTGCGGCACTCGGAGTCTTTGCTGGAAAAAACGTGTATTCACATAAACACCACCAACGTTTCGGGGCTCACACGCCCCTTTGTCAAGGTGAACAGAAGTGTGAGCCCCGAAACGTTGGTGGTGTTTATGTGAATACACGTTTTTTCCAGCAAAGACTCCGAGTGCCGCAGATTCTTTTCATTGATAGATTCTTCTGGCTACTGGAGGCACCGGAGCAGCATCTTTTGTTGAGAGAGGAGTGCCGGTCCAGCAACCAAGGTATATATATATATACACATATACATACATACACATATGTATATACATATACACACACACACACACACACACACACACACACACACTTGAACCGGCACTCCGATGAATGGAGAAATCAGCTGGTGCCCTCACATATACCTCGGTATGTATACATTCAGTCACTGCGGTGCGGCACTCAGCATGAAGAATAGTCAGCAGACTTGCGTGTAAGTAAACAACGTTTCAGTGCTCCATTTATTGCACTATCATCAGGTTATAAAAGAAAAATAAAACATGCACATACCTTTTATAAGATCAAACACCCATGTGAGAGACGCCGAGTCAGTTATAAAAAACTATTACCGTATATGATAAGGATTCATTGAGCCCTTATCCTTATCATATAATAGTTTTTTATAAACAACGTATTAGCTATCTAATCATGACAAGCATTAGTCTATATTTAGGTGTTGGTACTAATTTTTGGGGGATATAAAAAGGTATCCGGTTTTTCCAACTATATGTCTGAATCACTTGAGGCAGGGAATTGTAACAATGTATTGCTGCTTGTTGTAACAATGAAATTACATTCAGTTACTTTTTAATAGTTAATAGCAATGTGAATATAATGTGCTGGTTAATAGTACAGTTATTCATGCGGTGAACTAGCAGCTTCTCATGTTCTGTATCCATTTTATCGTGAAGGGTTAATGCACTTGAATACGTAACCAGTCCAGGCTGAATGATGTCAGCGGAAGTCTGATGCTACTGGCTTCCTGGGACTGTTTGCGCATGGTGATTGAATGTTATAAAGGTAAGATGTTTGTATATGCCTGACGAAGGTTTGGAATAAAAACCGAAACGTTGCAATCCGGGTATTTGGACCAGTTATTGGTGTAAGTCCTGAAAGTGCCGCTTAGCTGTTGATATATCTTACAACGGGACAGTTGTTTTAGAGGGCACCAGGCGAGATCCACTGCAAACACAGAGTGCCGAATGCTATTGGCTGGATAGGGATAGATAGAGATAGATTTTGTATATATATATATATATATATATATATATATATATATATATATATATATATATATATATATATATATATATATATATATATATCACACACACACACACACACACACACACGTGTGTGTATATATAATTTTCTCTAACGTCCTAGTGGATGCTGGGGACTCCGTAAGGACCATGGGGAATAGACGGGCTCCGCAGGAGACATGGGCACTTTAAAGAAAGAATTTAGATTCTGGTGTGCTCTGGCTCCTCCTTCTATGTCCCTCCTCCAGACCTCAGTTTGAGACTGTGCCCGGACGAGCTGGGTGCTGTTCAGTGAGCTCTCCTGAGCTTGCTGTGAGAAAGTATTTTGTTAGGTTTTTTATTTTCAGGGAGCTCTGCTGGCAACAGACTCCCTGCATCGTGGGACAGAGGGGAGAGAAGCAGCCCTACTCTCTGAAGCTAGGTCCTGCTTCTTAGGCTACTGGACACCATTTGCTCCAGAGGGATCGTACACAGGATCTCACCCTCGTCGTCCGATCCCAGAGCCGCGCCGCCGTCCCCCTCGCAGAGCCGGAAGACAGAAGCCAGGTGAGTATGAGAAGCAAGAAGACTTCGAAATCGGCGGCAGAAGACTCCGTTCTTCACTGAGGTAACGCACAGCACTGCAGCTGTGCGCCATTGCTCCCACACACCTCACATACTCCAGTCACTGTAAGGGTGCAGGGCGCAGAGCCCCCGCCAAGAAAATGTATATTTAAGCGGGACAGAAGCCCGCCGTCAAGGGGGCCGGGGCTTCTTCCTCAGCACTCGCCTGCGCCATTTTTTCTCAACAGCTCCGCTGAGAGGAAGCTCCCCAGGCTCTCCCCTGCAGATACACGGTAGAAGAGGGTAAAAAGAGAGGGGGGCACATAATTAGGCGCAAAAACCTATATAAACAGCAGCTACTGGGTTAACATTAAGTTACTGTGTTATTCCTGGGTTTATAGTGCTGGGGTGTGTGCTGGCATACTCTCTCTCTGTCTCTCCAAAGGGCCTTGTGGGGGAATTGTCTTCAGATGAGCATTCCCTGAGTGTGTGGTGTGTCGGTACGTGTGTGTCGACATGTCTGAGGTAAAAGGCTCCCCTAAGGAGGAGATGGAGCAAGTGTGTGTGTGAGTGGTGTCTCCGTCGACAACGCCGACACCTGTTTGGATATGTGAAATTAAGTGCTAAGGTAAATTTATTGCACAAAAGATTAGAGAACATACAGGGAATCTACCCATGTCTGTCCCTATGTCGCAGAGACCTTCAGAGTCTCTCAATGCTCACTATCCAAAATAATAGACACTGATATCGACACGGAGTCTGACTCCAGTGTCGACTACGATAATGCAAAGTTACAGCCAAAATGGCAGGAAAGTATTCAATATATGATTATTGTAATAAAAAATGTTTTGCATATCACTGATGACTCATCTGTCCCTGACACGAGGGTACACATGTTTAAGGGGAAGAAAGCTGAGGTTAATTTCCCTCTCATGAAGAAAAAGAGCGGGAATCTCCAGACAAGAGACTGCAGTTTCCCACAAAGAATTCTCAGAGAGTATCCTTTCCCTACTAGGGCCAGGATACGATGGGAATCTTCCACCTAGGGTGTCACGTTTGCCCAAAAGGTAGCGCTGACTTAACAGCTATCCTCAGGGATCCTGCAAATAGCATGCAGTAAAAGTACTTTGAAGTCCATTTACACACATTCTGGTACACTACTCAGACCGGCGATTGTATCGGCATGGGTTTATAGCGCTGTAGCAGCGTGGACAGATACCTTATAAGCAGAGATTGAGACCCTAGTATGTGTGTGTGTATACATACATACATACATACATACATACATACACATATATATAGATCTATATATAAAACATGCCCAAAGAGACATTAGTCTACTGGGTTCTAGAGTCAACGCTATGTCGATTTCTGCTTGACGTGTCCTGTGGAACATGCAATGGACAGGTGATGCCGACTTAAGAGGCATATGGAAGGTTTACCTTACAAGGCTGAAGATTGTGTGGAGAAGGGATCTCGGACCTGGTCTCCACAGCTATAGCTGGTAATTCTGATCTTTTGCCTTATATTCCAGCACAGCCTAGGAAAGCACGACATTATCAAATGCAGTCCTTTCGATCACAAAGAAACAAGAAAGTCCGAGGTGTGTCCTTTCTTGCCAGAGGCAGGGGCAGAGGAAAGAAGCTGCACAACACAGCTAGTCCCCAGGAACAGAAGTCCTCCCCGGCCTCTACAAAATCCACCGCATGTCGCTGGGGCTCCACAGGTGGAGCTAGCAGGGCTGGCTCCAGGCCTACTAGCACCCTGAGCGAGAAAATGTAAAAGTGCCCCCTCCCGGAAAAGTGGGTGTGGCCTCTGGGAAAGTGGGCGTGGCCTCATAACTTCATATCATCAAACTATAAACATATTTTCACACAATTAGCAGCCTTACACAGTCACAGTAGTGTTCCTTACACACTGTCTCCAGTATAGTGCCAGATACACATAATGTGCAGTGCCAGATAGACATGACATGCCCCCCAGCAGTGCCAGCTACACATGACATGCCCCGCAGCAGTGCCAGCTACACATGACATGCCTTGCAGCAGTGCCAGCTACACATGACATGCCCCGCAGCAGTGCCAGCTACACATGACATGCCCCGCAGCAGTGCCAGCTACACATGATAGTGTTCACTTTTTAGGGCATGGTGCTGATCACAGGGAGGGCACATTTTTAAGTTAGGAGGGCAAAATGATGTACATACTGCTTGTTGTTCCCATACCTATATGTTAAAGAATGGACAGTGCGCGCCTTCGGCGCGCAGCAAAAATTAAGGGGAGTTACTTCGTGGGGAAGGTACGTGGCCACATAATAGTGGCAATTTGCATTACACCACACAGTAGTGCAGCTAATACACACTGCACCAGGTAGAACCTCCTATACACACTGCGCCAGGCACAGCACCGAGACGCATTGCACCAGGGAGAGCACTGAGACACATTGCCTAGCCACAGACGCCTAGCGGGAATACTACATGACATGCTCCCCAGCAGTGCCAGCTACACGTGACATGCCCCCCAGCAGTGCCAGCTACACGTGACATGCCCCCCAGCAGTGCCAGCTACACGTGACATGCCCCCCAGCAGTGCCAGCTACACGCGACATGCTCCCCAGCAGTGCCAGCTACACGCGACATGCTCCCCAGCAGTGCCAGCTACACGCGACATGCTCCCCAGCAGTGCCAGCTACACGCGACATGCCCCCCCCAGCAGTGCCAGCTACACGTGACATGCCCCCCAGCAGTGCCAGCTACATAAATGGCCACACAGTGCCAGATATGCACCCACAGTTCAGATACATAAATGCCCCCAAAGTGCCAGATACATAAATGCCTCCACAGTGCAGATATGCCCCCCACAGTGCCAGATACATAAATGCCCCCACAGTGCCAGATACATAAGTGCCCCCACAGTGCCAGATATAAAAATGCCCACACAGTGCCAGATATGTCCCCACAGTGCCATATATAAAATTGCCCCCACAGTGCCAGATATGCCCCCACAGGCCAGATACATAAATGCCCCCAGTGCCAGATACATAAATGCCCACACATTGCCAGATGCATAAATGCCCCCAGTGCCAGATGCATAAGTGCCCCCACAGTGCCAGATAAATGCCCCCACAGTGCCAGATAAATGCCCCCCACAGTGCCAGATATGCCCCCAGTGTGCCAGATATGCCCCCAGTGTGCCAGATATGCCCCCAGTGTGCCAGATATGCCCCCAGTGTGCCAGATAAATGCCCCCACAGAGCCAGATAAATGCCCCCACAGAGCCAGATATGCCCCCCACAGTGCCAGATATGCCCCCAGTGTGCCAGATATGCCCCCAGTGTGCCAGATATGCCCCCAGTGTGCCAGATATGCCCCCAGTGTGCCAGATATGCCCCCAGTGTGCCAGATATGCCCCCACAGAGCCAGATAAATGCCCCCACAGAGCCAGATAAATGCCCCCACAGAGCCAGATATGCCCCCACAGAGCCAGATATGCCCCCAGTGTGCCAGATGTGCCAGATATGCCCCCAGTGTGCCAGATATGCCCCCAGTGTGCCAGATATGCCCACAGTGTGCCAGAAATGCCCCCACAGTGCCAGAAATGCCCCCACAGTGCCAGAAATGCCCCCCCACAGGGCCAGATAAATGCCCCCACAGGGCCAGATATATAAATGCCCCCACAGTGCCAGATACATAAGTGCCCACACAGTGCCAGATACATAAGTGCCCCCACAGTGCCAGATATAAAAATGCCCACACAGTGCCAGATATGTCCCCACAGTGCCATATATAAAATTGCCCCCACAGTGCCAGATATGCCCCCACAGGGCCAGATACATAAATGCCCCCAGTGCCAGATACATAAATGCCCACACATTGCCAGATGCATAAATGCCCACAGTGCCAGATAAATGCCCCCACAGTGCCAGATATGCACCCAGTGTGCCAGATATGCCCCCACAGTGCCAGATAAATGCCCCCACAGTGCCAGATAAATGCCCCCAGTGAGCCAGATATGCCCCCAGTGAGCCAGATATGCCCCCAGTGAGCCAGATATGCCCCCCCAGTGTGCCAGATATGCCCCCAGTGAGCCAGATATGCCCCCCAGTGAGCCAGATAAATGCCCCCACAGAGCCAGATAAATGCCCCCACAGAGCCAGATAAATGCCCCCACAGAGCCAGATAAATGCCCCCACAGAGCCAGAAATGCCCCCACAGAGCCAGAAATGCCCCCAGTGTGCCAGAAATGCCCCCAGTGTGCCAGAAATGCCCCCACAGGGCCAGATAAATGCCCCCACAGGGCCAGATAAATGCCCCCACAGGGCCAGATATGCCCCCAGTGAGCCAGATATGCCCCCAGTGAGCCAGATATGCCCCCCACAGTGCCAGAAATGCCCCCCAGTGTGCCAGAAATGCCCCCCAGTGTGCCAGAAATGCCCCCCACAGTGCCAGATAAATGCCCCCACAGTGCGATCCATAAATGTTCGACCCCCCCCCACCAAATACCTGAGGCGCTGAGAGGGGGAGGAGGAGTGCTGGCGGGAGTGCTGGCGGGCGGGAGAGTGAGGGTCCGAGTGAGGGTCCGGGTGCGGGTGGGCGGGCAGCCACTTGTGTGCGCTATGCGCGGCGCCGGCGTCTGACGTTAGACACCGGCGCCGCGCAGCGCGCATGCCGCACACACGGACGGCGGGACAACGCTGCACACACAGGGCCGGCTCCAGCTTCGAATATGGCGGCGCCAGCGCGCGGCGCCCATTAAGGGTGGCGCCCTGCGCGGCCGCTCTATTCGAACATGCCTAGAGCCGGCCCTGGGAGCTAGGCCCGGTGGGGGCACGTCTTCGAAATTTCAGCCACAAGTGGGTTCACTCCCTGTTGGATCCCTGGGCAATAGATATTGTGTCTCAGGGATACAAGCTGGACTTCGAGGAGATGCCCCCTCACCGACGGCCCTGCCGGCTTCCCCCCACGAGAAGGAAATAGTGTTAACTGCAATTCAAAAATTGTATCTTCAACAGGTGGTGGTCAAGGTTCCCCTCCTTCAACAAGGAGGGGGTTATTATTCGACCATGTTGTAGTCCCGAAACCGGACGGTTCGGTCAGACCCATATTGAATTTAAAATCCCTGAACATAAACCTGAAAGGGTTCAAGTTCAAGATGGAATCGCTGAGAGCGGTCGTCGCAAGCCTGGAAGGGGGGGATTTTATGGTGTCTCTGGACATAAAGGATGCATACCTTCATGTCCCCATTTATCCACCTCATCAGGCGTACCTCAGATTTGTGGTACAGGATTGTCATTACCAATTTCAGACGTTGCCGTTTGGTCTCTCCACGGCACCGAGAATATTTACCAAGGTAATGGCGGAAATGATGGTGCTCCTGCGAAAGCAAGGGGTCGCAATTATCCCATACTTGGACGATCTCCTCATAAAAGCGGAATCAAGAGAGCAGTTGCTGATCAGCGTAGCACATTCTCTGGAAGTGTAACGGCAACACGGCTGGATTCTAAATATTCCTAAGTCGCGGTTGGTTCCTACGGCTCGTCTGCCTTTTTCTAGGCATGATTCTAGACACAGACCAGAAAAGGGTTTATCTCCCGATAGAGAGAGCTCAGGAGCTCATGACACTGGTCAGGAACCTATTAAAACCAAAACAGGTGTCAGTGCATCACTGCACTAGAGTCCTGGGAAGGATGGTGGCATCATACGAGGCCATTCCCTTCGGCAGGTTCCATGAGAGGACCTTTCAATGGGACTTACTGGACAAGTGGTCCAGATCACATCTTCAGATGCATCGGTTAATCACCCTATCCCCCAGGGCCGGGGTGTCTCTCCTGTGGTGGCTGCAGAGTGCTCACCTTCTCGAGGGCCGCAGATTCGGCATTCAGGACTGGGTCCTGGTGACCACGGATGCTAGCCTCCGAGGGTGGGGAGCAGTCACACAGGGAAGAAATTTCCAAGGTCTGTGGTCAAGTCAGGAGACTTGCCTTCACATCAACATCCTGGAACTAAGGGCCGTAAACAACGCCCTACGTCAAGCGGAGACCCTGCTTCGAGACCAACCGGTTCTGATTCAGTCAGACACCATCACCGCAGTGGCTCATGTAAACAGACAAGGCGGCACAAGGAGCAGGGTAGCGATGGCGGAAGCCACCAGAATTCTTCGCTGGGCGGAAAATCACGTAAGCGCACTGTCAATCCCGGGAGTGGACAACTGGGAAGCAGACTTCCTCAGCAGACACGACCTCCACCCGGGAGAGTGGGGACTTCATCAGGAAGTCTTCGCACAGACTGCAAGTCGGTGGGTACTGCCACAGGTGGACATGATGGCATTCCGCCTCAACAAAAAACTACAGAGCCAGTTCTTTTTGAAAGAAAATAGACAGGGCCGAAATCTGGACTTTAATTGATCCCAATTTTAGGCCCATAGTCACTCCTGACTGTAGGAAGTGCAGAAATCGACCCAGCTGAAATTCTTCTGTTGGGGCCTTCATAGCCTCACACCAAGCAACATATTTTCGCCATATGCGGTGATAATGTTTTGCTGTCACATCCTTCCTAGCTTTTATCAGCGTAGGAATGACTTCAACCGGAATGCCCTTTTCCATCAGGATCCGGCGTTCAACCGCCATGCCGTCAAACGCAGCCGCGGTAAGTCTTGGAACAGACAGGGCCCCTGCTGTAGCAGGTCCTGTCAGAGGCAGAGGCCAGGGGTCCTCTGAGATCATTTCTTGTAGTTCCGGGTACCAAGTCCTTCTTGGCCAATCCGGAACGATGAGTATAGTTCTTACTCCTCTTTTTCTTATTATCCTCAGTACCTTTGGTATGAGAGGAAGAGGAGGGAACACATAAACCGACTGGTACACCCACGGTGTCACTAGAGCGTCCACAGCTATCGCCTGAGGGTCCCTTGACCTGGCGCAATATCTTTTTAGCTTTTTGTTGAGGCGGGACGCCATCATGTCCACCTGTGGCCTTTCCCAACGATTTACAATCAGCTGGAAGACTTCTGGATGAAGTCCCCACTCTCCCGGGTGGAGGTCGTGCCTGCTGAGGAAGTCTGCTTCCCAGTTGTCCACTCCCGGAATGAACACTGCTGTCAGTGTTATCACGTGATTTTCCACCCATCGGAGAATCCTTGTGGCTTCTGCCATCGCCATCCTGCTTCTTGTGCCGCCCTGTCGGTTTACATGGGCGACCGCCGTGATGTTGTCTGACTGAATCAGCACTGGCTGGTTTTGAAGCAGGGGTTTTGCCTGACTTAGGGCATTGTAAATGGCCCTTAGTTCCAGAATGTTTATGTGTAGGGAAGCTTCCTGACTCGACCATTGTCCTTGGAAGTTTCTTCCCTGAGTGACTGCCCCCCAACCTCGGAGGCTTGCATCCGTGGTCACCAGGACCCAGTCCTGTATGCCGAATCTGCGGCCCTCGAGTAGATGAGCACTCTGCAGCCACCACAGCAGAGACACCCTGGCACTCGGGGACAGGGTGATCAGCCGATGCATCTGAAGATGCGATCCGGACCACTTGTCTAACAGATCCCACTGAAAGATCCGTGCATGGAACCTGCCGAATGGAATTGCCTCGTAAGAAGCTACCATCTTTCCCAGGACTCGCGTGCAGTGATGCACCGACACCTGTTTTGGTTTTAGGAGGTCTCTGACCAGAGATGACAACTCCTTGGCCTTCTCCTCTGGGAGAAACACCTTCTTCTGTTCTGTGTCCAGAATCATACCCAGGAACAGAAGACGCGTCGTAGGAACCAGCTGCGACTTCGGGATATTCAGAATCCAGCCGTGCTGTTGTAGTACTTCCTGAGATAGTGCTACTCCGACCAACAACTGCTCCCTGGACCTCGCCTTTATAAGGAGATCGTCCAAGTACGGGATAATTATAACTCCCTCCTTTCGAAGGAGTATCATCATTTCGGCCATTACTTTGGTAAATACCCTCGGTGCCGTGGACAGACCAAACGGCAACGTCTGGAATTGGTAATGGCAGTCCTGTACCACAAAACGGAGGTACACCTGGTGAGGTGGGTAAATGGGGACATGTAGGTAAGCATCCTTGATGTCCAGTGATACCATGTAATCCCCCTCTTCCAGGCTTGCAATAACCGCCCTGAGCTATTCCATTTTGAACTTGAACTTCCTTATAGAAGTGTTCAAGGATTTCAAATTTAGAATGGGTCTTACCGAACCGTCTGGTTTCGGTAACACAAACATTGTGGAATAGTAACCCCGTCCCTGTTGAAGGAGGGGAACTTTGATTATCACCTGCTGGAGGTACAGCTTGTGAATTGCCGCTAGTACTACCTCCCTGTCCTGGGGAGTAGCTGACAAGGCTGATTTGAGGTAACAGCGAGGGGGGAGACGTCTCGAACTCCAGCTTGTATCCCTGAGATACCACTTGTAGAACCCAGAGATCCACCTGTGAGCGAACCCACTGGTCGCTGAAGTTCCGGAGACGGGCCCCCACCGCACCTGGCTCCACAAGTGGAGCCCCAGCGTCATGCGGTGGACTTAGTGGAAGCAGGGGAGGATTTTTGTTCTTGGGAACTGGCTGTATGGTGCAGCTTTTTCCCTCTACCCCTGCCTCTGGGCAGAAAGGACGCGCCTCTAACCCGCTTGCCTTTCTGAGGCCGAAAGGACTGTACTTGATAATACGGTGCTTTCTTAGGCTGTGAGGGAACCCGAGGTAAAAAAGTCGACTTCCCAGCTGTTGCTGTGGATACGAGGTCCGAAAGACCGTCCCCAAACAATTCCTCACCCTTATAAGGCAAAATTTCCATGTGCCTTTTAGAATCAGCATCACCCGTCCACTGCCGAATCCATAATACTCTCCTGGCAGAAATGGACATCGCATTAATTCTAGATGCCAGCCAGCAAATGTCCCTCTGTGCATCTCTCATATATAAGACTACGTCTGTAATATGCTCTATGGTTAGCAATATAGTGTCCCTGTCAAGGGAATCAATGTTATCAGACAGGGAATCAGACCACGCTGCTGCAGTACTGCACATCCATGCTGAAGCAATAGCAGGTCTCAGTATAGTACCTGATTGTGTATACACAGACTTCAGGATAGCCTCCTGCTTTCTATCTGCAGGCTCCTTTAAGGCGGCCGTATCCTGAGACGGCAGTGCCACCTTTTTTGATAAGCGTGTGAGCGCCTTGTCCACCTTAGGGGATGTCTCCCAGCGTAACCTATCCGTTGGTGGGAAAGGGTACGCCATTAGTAACCGCTTAGAAATTACTAGTTTCTTATCTGGTGAAACCCACGCTTCTTCACACAATTCGTTTAACTCATCAGATGGAGGAAAAGTCACTGGCTGCTTTTTTCTCCCCAAACATAATACCCTTTTTTGTGGTAACCGGGTTAATGTCAGAAATGTGCAACACATTTTTCATTGCCGTAATCATGCATCGGATGGCCCTAGTGGATTGTATATTCGTCTCATCCTCGTCGACACTGGAGTCAGACTCCGTGTCGACATCTGTGTCTGCCATCTGAGGTAGCGGGCGTTTTTGAGCCCCTGACGGCCTCTGAGATGCCTGGGCAGGCGCGGGCTGAGATGCCGGCTGTCCCAAAGCTGCGTCATCGAACCTTTTATGTAAGGAGTTGACACTGTCGGTTAATACCTTCCACATATCCATCCACTCAGGTGTCGGCCCCGCAGGGGGCGATATCACACTTATCGGCACCTGCTCCGCCTCCACGTAAGCGTCCTCATCAAACATGTCGACACAGCCGTACCGACACACCGCACACACACACACACACACACACAGGGAATGCTCTGACTGAGGACAGGACCCCACAAAGTCCTTTGGGGAGACAGAGAGAGAGTATGCCAGCACACACCACAGCGCTATATATAATAAGATTTTACTCACCGGTAAATCTATTTCTCGTAGTCCGTAGTGGATGCTGGGAACTCCGTAAGGACCATGGGGAATAGCGGCTCCGCAGGAGACTGGGCACAACTAAAGAAAGCTTTAGGACTACCTGGTGTGCACTGGCTCCTCCCACTATGACCCTTCTCCAGACCTCAGTTAGGATACTATGCCCGGAAGAGCTGACACAATAAGGAAGGATTTTGAATCCCGGGTAAGACTCATACCAGCCACACCAATCACACCGTATAACTCGTGATACTATACCCAGTTAACAGTATGAAACATAACTGAGCCTCTCAACAGATGGCTCATAACAATAACCCGTTAGTTAGGTAATAACTATATACAAGTATTGCAGACAATCCGCACTTGGGATGGGCGCCCAGCATCCACTACGGACTACGAGAAATAGATTTACCGGTGAGTAAAATCTTATTTTCTCCGACGTCCTAGTGGATGCTGGGAACTCCGTAAGGACCATGGGGATTATACCAAAGCTCCCAAACGGGCGGTAGAGTGCGGATGACTCTGCAGCACCGAATGAGAGAACTCAAGGTCCTCCTCAGCCAGGGTATCAAATTTGTAGAATTTAGCAAACGTGTTTGCCCCTGACCAAGTAGCAGCTCGGCAAAGTTGTAAAGCCGAGACCCCTCGGGCAGCCGCCCAAGATGAGCCCACCTTCCTCGTGGAGTGGGCTTTTACTGATTTAGGATGCGGCAGTCCAGCCGCAGAATGCGCCAGCTGAATTGTGCTACAAATCCAGCGAGCAATAGTCTGCTTAGAAGCAGGAGCACCCAGTTTGTTGGGTGCATACAGGATAAATAGCGAGTCAGTTTTCCTGACTCCAGCCGTCCTGGAAACATATATTTTCAGGGCCCGGACTACGTCCAGTAACTTGGAATCTTCCAAGTCCCTAGTAGCCGCAGGCACTACAATAGGTTGGTTCAAGTGAAAAGCTGATACCACCTTAGGGAGAAACGGAGGACGAGTCCTCAATTCTGCCCTATCCATATGGAAAATCAGATAAGGGCTTTTATATGACAAAGCCGCCAATTCTGATACACGCCTGGCCGAAGCCAAGGCCAATAACATGACCACTTTCCACGTGAGATATTTCAGATCCACGGTTTTTAGTGGCTCAAACTAATGTGATTTTAGGAAACTCAACACCACGTTGAGATCCCAAGGTGCCACTGGAGGCACAAAAGGGGGCTGAATATGCAGCACTCCCTTTACAAATGTCTGAACTTCAGGTAGTGAAGCCAGTTCTTTCTGGAAGAAAATGGACAGAGCCGAAATCTGGACCTTAATGGAACCCAATTTTAGGCCCATAGTCACTCCTGACTGTAGGAAGTGCAGAAATCGACCCAGCTGAAATTCTTCTGTTGGGGCCTTCCTGGCCTCACACCCCGCAACATATTTTCGCCAAATACGGTGATAATGGTTTGCGGTTACTTCTTTCCTGGCTTTTAGCAGCGTAGGAACGACTTCCTCCAGAATGCCCTTTTCCTTTAGGATCCGGTATTCAACCGCCATGCCGTCAAACGCAGCCGCGGTAAGTCTTGGAACAGACAGGGCCTCTGCTGTAGCAGATCCTGTCTGAGCGGTAGAGGCCATGGGTCCTCTGATATCATTTCTTGCAGTTCTGGGTACCAAGCTCTTCTTGGCCAATCCGGAACCACGAGTATCGTTCTTACTCCTCGTTTTCTTATTATTCTCAGTACCTTTGGTATGAGAGGCAGAGGAGGGAACACATAAACCGATTGGTACACCCACGGTGTCACTAGAGCGTCCACAGCTATCGCCTGAGGGTCCCTTGACCTGGCGCAATATCTCTCTAGTTTTTTGTTTAGGCGGGACGCCATCATGTCCACCTGTGGCCTTTCCCAACGGTTTACCATCAGTTGGAAGACTTCTGGATGAAGTCCCCACTCTCCCGGGTGTAGGTCGTGTCTGCTGAGGAAGTCTGCTTCCCAGTTGTCCACTCCCGGAATGAACACTGCTGACAGTGCTAAGACGTGATTTTCCGCCCATCGGAGAATCCTTGTGGCTTCTGCTATCGCCATCCTGCTTCTCGTGCCGCCCTGTCGGTTTACATGGGTGACTGCCGTGATGTTGTCTGATTGTATCAGTACCGGCTGGTTTTGAAGCAGGGGCCTTGCCTGACTTCGGGCATTGTAAATGGCCCTCAGTTCCAGAATATTTATGTGTAGGGACGACTCCTGACTTGACCAAAGTCCTTGGAAGTTTCTTCCCTGTGTGACTGCTCCCCAGCCTCGAAGACTGGCATCCGTTGTCACCAGGACCCACTCCTGTATGCCGAATCTGCGGCCCTCTTGAAGATGAGCACTCTGCTGCCACCACAGTAGAGATAACCCTGTCTCCAAGGACCAGGGTATCAGCCGATGCATCTGAAGATGCGATCCTGACCACTTGTCCAAGAGGTCCCACTGAAAGGTTCTTGCATGGAACCTGCCGAATGGAATTGCTTCGTAGGAAGCTACCATTTTTCCCAGGACTCGTGTGCAGTGATGCACCGATACCTGTTTTGGTTTCAGGAGGTCTCTGACTAGAGATGACAGCTCCTTGGCTTTCTCCAGCGGGAGAAACTTTTTTCTGTACTGTGTCCAGAACCATCCCCAGGAACAGTAGGCGTGTGGTAGGAACCAGCTGTGACTTTGGAATGTTTAGAATCCATCCGTGCTGTTGTAGCACTTCCCGAGATAGTGCTACCCCGACCAACAACTGCTCCCTGGACCTCGCCTTTATAAGGAGATCGTCCAATTACGGGATAATTAAAAACTCCCTTTTTTCGAAGGAGTATCATCATTTCTGCCATTACCTTCGTAAACACCCTCGGTGCTGTGGACAGCCCAAAAGGCAGTGTCTGGAATTGGTAATGGCAATCCTGTACCACAAATCTGAGGTACTCCTGGTGAGGATGGTAAATGGGGACATGCAGGTAAGCATCCTTGATGTCCAGGGATACCATGTAATCCCCCTCGTCCAGGCTCGCAATAACCGCCCTGAGCGATTCCATCTTGAACTTGAATCTTTTGATATATGTGTTCAAGGATTTTAAATTTAAGATGGGTCTCACCGAACCGTCTGGTTTCGGTACCACAAACATTGTGGAATAGTAACCCTTTCCTTGTTGAAGGAGGGGTACCTTGACAATCACTTGCTGTGAATACAGTTTTTGGATAGCCACCAACACTGCCTCCCTGGCAGAGGGAGTTGCTGGTAAGGCAGATTTTAGGAAACGGCGGGGGGGGAGACGCCTCGAATTCCAGCCTGTACCCCTGAGATACTACTTGAAGGATCCAGGGATCCACCTGTGAGAGAGCCCACTGTGCGCTGAAATTTCTGAGACGGGCCCCCACCGTACCCGGGTCCGCCTGTGAAGCCCCAGCGTCATGCTGTGGACTTACCGGACGCTGTGCCTTTTTGAATCGGCATCACCTGACCACTGCCGAGTCCATAACCCCCTTCTGGCGGCAATGGACATTGCGCTTATTTTTGATGCCAGCCGGCAAATATCCCTCTGTGCATCACGCATGTATAAGACAGCGTCTTTTATATGGTCAATCGTTAGCAAAATATTGTCCCTATCCAGAGTATCAATATTATCCGACAGGGAATCTGACCACGCAGCAGCAGCACTGCACATCCATGCCGATGCAATCGCTGGTCGCAATATAATGCCAGTGTGTGTATATATAGCTTTTAGGGTAGCCTCCTGCTTTCTCTCAGCAGGTTCCTTTTGGGGCGGCCGTATCCGGAGACGGTAGTGCCACCTTTTTTGATAAACGTGTAAGCGCTTTATCTACCCTAGGGGGTGTTTCCCAACGTGACCTATCCTCTGGCGGGAAAGGGTACGCTGCCAATAACCGTTTAGAAATTATCAATTTCTTATCGGGGGAAGTCCACGCTTCCTCACACGCCTCATTTAATTCCTCAGATGCAGGAAAAACTACTGGTAGTTTTTTCTCACCAGACATAATACCTTTTTTGTGGTACCTGGGGTACTATCAGAAATGTGTAATACATTTTTCATTGCCTCAATCATGTAACGGGTGGCCCTATTGGAAGGTACACTAGTCTCATCGTCGTCGACACTGGAGTCGGTATCCGTGTCAACATCTGTGTCTGCCATCTGAGGTAGCGGGCGTTTTAAAGCCCCTGATGACATTTGAGACGCTTGGACAGGCACAAGCTGAGTAGCCGGCTGTCCTATGTCGTCAAACCTTTTATGTAAGGAGCTGACACTGTCACGTAATTCCTTCCATAAGTCCATCCACACAGGTGTCGACCCCGCAGGGGGTGACATCACATTCACAGGCATTTGCTCTGCCTCCACATCATTATCCTCATCATACATGTCGACACAGCAGTACTGACACACAGCACACACACAGGGAATGCTCTGACAGAGGACAGGACCCCACAAAGCCCTTTGGGGAGACAGAGGGAGAGTATGCCAGCACACACCAGAGCGCTATATAACACAGGGATATCACTATACAGAGTGTTTTCCCCTATAGCTGCTTGTATTATATATACTGCGCCTAAATTCATTGCCCCCCCCCCCCCCCCTCTTTTTTTACCCTTTCTGTAGTGCAGGACTGCAGGGGAGAGCCAGGGAGCGATCCTTCCAGCGGAGCTGTGAGGGAAAATGGCGCCAGGGTGCTGAGGAAGATGGCTCCGCCCCTTTTTCGGCGGGCTTTCTCCCGCTGTTTGTGTAAATCTGGCAGGGGTAATTTACACCTATATAACCTCTAGGGCTATATATGGTGTCAGTTTTGCCAGCCAAGGTGTTAATATTGCTGCTCAGGGCGCCCCCCCCAGCGCCCTGCACCCATCAGTGACCGGAGTGTGTGGTGTGCATGAGGAGCAATGGCGCACAGCTGCAGTGCTGTGCGCTACCTTGGAGAAGACAGAAGTATTCAGCCGCCGATTTTCCGGACACTTCTTGCTTCTGGCTCTGTAAGGGGGACGGCGGCGCGGCTCCGGGACCGGACGACGAGGTCGGGTCCTGTGTGCGATCCCTCTGGAGCTAATGGTGTCCAGTAGCCTAAGAAGCCCAAGCTACCACCAGTTAGGTAGGTTCGCTTCTTCTCCCCTTAGTCCCTCGTTGCAGTGAGCCTGTTGCCAGCAGGTCTCACTGTAAAATAAAAAACCTAAAATATACTTTCTTTCTAGGAACTCAGGAGAGCCTCCTAGTGTGCATCCAGCTCGGCCGGGCACAGAAATCTAACTGAGGTCTGGAGGAGGGTCATAGTGGAAGGAGCCAGTGCACACCAGGTAGTCCTAAAGCTTTCTTTAGTTGTGCCCAGTCTCCTGCGGAGCCACTATTCCCCATGGTCCTTACGGAGTTCCCAGCATCCACTAGGACGTCAGAGAAACAGGGATTTACACTAACAAAAGTGATTTTTCCCTATAGCTGCTTAATATACTCAGTTTGCGCCTAAATTTAGTGCCTCCCCTCTCTTTTTTACCCTTTGAGCCTGGAAACTGCAGGGGAGAGCCTGGGGAGCTGTCTTCCAGCGGAGCTGTGAAGAGAAAATGGCGCCGGTGTGCTGAGGGAGATAGCCCCGCCCCCTTCTCGGCAGGCTTCTCACGCTTTTTTATATACTTTTATGGCGGGGGATTATGCACATATACAGTTTAGTAGACTGTATTATGTGCTTTTTGCCATGTAAGGTCCTCTAATTGCTGCCCAGGGCGCCCCCCCCAGCGTCCTGCACCCATCAGTGACCGGAGTGTGTGGTGTGCATAGGGAGCAATGGCGCACAGCTGCAGTGCTGTGCGCTACCTTAATGAAGACCGAAGTCTTCAGCCGCCGATTTCCTCCGGTTTCTTCCGTCTTCTGGCTCTGCAAGGGGGACGGCGGCGCGGCTCCGGGAACGGACGATCGAGGTCGGGCCCTGTGTTCGATCCCTCTGGAGCTAATGGTGTCCAGTAGCCTAGAAGCACAAGCTAGCTGCAAGCAGGTAGGTTTGCTTCTCTCCCCTAAGTCCCACGTAGCAGTGAGTCTGTTGCCAGCAGATCTCACTGAAAATAAAAAACCTAACAAATACTTTTCTTTCTAGGAAGCTCAGGAGAGCCCCTAGTGTGCAACCAGCTCTGGCCGGGCTCAGATTCTAACTGAGGTCTGGAGGAGGGGCATAGAGGGAGGAGCCAGTGCACACCAGATGTAGTACCTAATCTTTTCTTTAGAGTGCCCAGTCTCCTGCGGAGCCCGTCTATTCCCCATGGTCCTTACGGAGTCCCCAGCATCCACTAGGACGTCAGAGAAAATAAGATTTTACTTACTGGTAAATCTATTTCTCGTAGTCCGTAGTGGATGCTGGGCGCCCGTCCCAAGTGCGGACTTCTTCTGCAATGCTTATATATAGTTATTGCTTAAATAAGGGTTATGTTATGGTTGCATCAGGGTTGACCTGTTGCTCTGTTGTTGTTCATACTGTTGACTGGGTATGTTTATCTCAAGTTATACGGTGTGATTGGTGTGGCTGGTATGAATCTTGCCCTGGATTACCAAAATCCTTTCCTTGTACTGTCAGCTCTTCCGGGCACAGTTTCTCTAACTGAGGTCTGGAGAAGGGACATAGAGGGAGGAGCCAGAGCACACCAGTATCCAAATTCTTTCTTAAAGTGCCCATGTCTCCTGCGGAGCCCGTCTATTCCCCATGGTCCTTACGGAGTCCCCAGCATTCACTACGGACTACGAGAAATAGATTTACCGGTAAGTAAAATCTTATTTTTAATTACGTTGGTGGCACAGTGGAAATATAATTGGTGGGGCAGTGGACGGAGACGCCGAGCGGTCAGCGTCTCCCCTCAAGCGTCTCAGCTACAATGATGCCGCTGGCGAGGAGGGAGCCGCTGGAGGCGAGACGCTGAGTTGTCTGCGGTTCCGATAGAATGAAGCCGCTGGCGGGGAGGGGAGCCGCTGGAGTGGAGGGAGGCGCTGCCAGGGAGGTGAGCAATGTCACATTGTGGACATCGCTCATCGCGGCTCCATACACACATGCCGTGATGAGCGATGTCCCAAGTGGCATTGCTCACATTGAGCATGCTGCAGGGGCGACCGCCAACCAGAGCCGTATTAAGACCATGGGGGGCCCGGGGAACTTAAGACAGTGGGGCCTCTATTCAAGAGAGGTGTGTGTGTGTGTGTGTGTGTGTGTGTGTGTGTGTGTGTGTGTGTGTGCGTGCGTGTGCTCCTCCTGCAGCTCCCTCTCCTCCTACTCTATACATTGTCCCGTCCTGTGGCTCCACCTGCCCCTGACACATTATTATGCCCCTGTATGTGAGCACATAGTGTCCCTGTGAGAGCCGCAGCAGCGAGTACCCCAGGCATGGCTCCCTCCTCTGTGCTGTCCCTGAGCGGCCTCTGTCACTGGGCTCCCTGGCTCTTCCTCCTCTACAAAGCCTCTACGCTGTACCTGAGGTGGCAGGAGCTGCGCCGGGTGTTCTCTGCTTTCCCGGGTCCAGAGCGCCACTGGCTGTACGGCAACGCTCATGAGGTAACTCCGCTCCCGTCCCCGGCAACCGCACACATAGCTGAGTGACGGCTCAGCTCTCCAATCATGTATGAGTGAAGCAGCCTGCCGCTCAGCCATTGGGGGCAGCCTACTTCACTCATACATTATTGGACAGCTGAGCCGTCGCTCAGCTGTCCTGTTTGTACGGCCGCCGCTGCAGTGCGGACGGGAGCACAGCACCACAGATCGGATCGGAAGAGAGATCCGATCTGTGGTGTGGCAGGAGGCCCTTTTGGAAAGGGGGGCCCAGGGGTACGTATCCCCGGGACCCCCCCCTTAATCCGGCTCTGCCGCCAACCTGCAATCAACAAGCGCGGGTGCGCGCATCATTGATTGCAGGACCATACACACTAGACGATGTGAACAATATATCGTTCACAATCGTCTGTGCCGGTCATATTGCTAAAAAAAAATAGTCTAGTGTGTACGGCCCTTTAGGATTGTGGACCACCACAAGCAATAAACAGGGATGTGGTGCGCACAGTCTCTGTAAAACTGAGATGACAGAATGGGTAAGGCACCTGTACACATGGCAGTTTAAAAGGCAAATACAATGAATGCCAAGACACAGATTCACCCAAAATTTGCTATGGTAATCAATAAATCCACTTTACAAACATTAATCTGACAGAATTCAGCAAAAAGGGTCTATCACACGCAAAACTGTGCTAAAAAAGTGGCACATTTTTCTGCACGAGAGAAGTTTGTGACAGATACTAAGTAGTAGGCACGGCACTGGTGTAGGGGTCAGTATGAAATTCAGGAGTCAAAAGAAACCGGTCAGATTACATGGACTTCAAAAGTCAAAAGTATACTGTATATCTATATGTATAGAACAGCAGGTAGGTCCGGCACAGCCACTTAAACAACAAGTACTTGACTGGGTGCCCTCACATATAGGACAGTATAGGAACGATGGTGCGGCACTCCAGATTAGACAGACAGCATACTGTATATTTGCATGAAGACAGAAGAGAGAGGGAGGACCTATGCTGTTACCAGGACAAAGAGTGGTTCAACAAGAGAAAGCAGCAGTCCGTTTATTATTATAATCTGCTTTACGTCATACATCTTTATCACTAGTACATATTTATCAATAAGAGGCAATACATACAGTGGAAGCAGCACGAGTTCTCTTTGGTTCAAACATTACAACAAACAAAAATAGAATTTCTAATAAGGGTGTATAGATTTTTTTTTTTTTTATATATATATATATATATATATATATATATATATATATATATATATATATATATATATATATATATATATATATATATATTATTTTTTTTGTAAAGGGCCGTATTCACGGGCAGATGTGGGGAGAGATGTGTGCTGAGGGGTGTAGTACGGCTGACCGGCGGTCTCCTGACCGCCGGTCAGCTTACCGACGCCGGGATCCCGGCAGCATACAGACGCTGGGATCCCGGCGGGGAGGGGCAAGTGCAGCAAGCCCCTTGCGGGCTCAGTGGCGACCTGCGGTCGCCACGGGTTCTATTCCCACTCTATGGGTGTCGTGGACATCCACGAGTGGAAATAGTCCCTGTTGGTCGGCATGCTGACCATCGGGACAGTGACCCGTCGGGCTGGTGGAGGAGGTCATGTGACTGTCGGTCAGCTGACCGGCGGTCACATGAATACCACCCGTGCTGAGCGATCCGCTAAGCACACATCTCTCCCCCCGCTCTAGCACCAGCGATAGCGATGTGCGGGGCTGCGCATCGCTATCGCTGTGGGGGGTACACACAGAGAGATCATGCTTAAAATCTAAGCAATCTAGTCAGATTGCTTAGATTTTAGGCTGGGATCGCTCCATGAGTACTCCCCTTATGACTTATGTGCTCTTTATCATGTGCAGGTGCAACTTGCTGATAAAAAAAGAAGGTAACATTTAGTACACTTGGCGGGGTATTTTTCAAAGCATGGACAGAGATAAAGCACTAACCAATCAGCTCTTAACTCATTTTTCTAACACTGCCTGTAAGAGAGTTAGAAGCGGATTAGTTAGTGCTATATCGCTTGCCAATCCTTGATACACACACCCTTGGTTTTCTTTAACTTAGCTATAAAAACAAAATGTGTATAATGTACAATGGAGGTCATTCAGAGTTGTTCGCTCGCAAGCGGATTTTAGCAGATTTGCTCATGCTAAGCCGCCGCCTACTGGGAGTGAATCTTAGCATCTTAAAATTGCGAACGATGTATTCGCAATATTGCGATTACACACCTCGTAGTAGTTTCTGAGTAGCTCCAGACTTACTCGGCATCTGCGATCAGTTCAGTGCTTGTCGTTCCTGGTTTGACGTCACAAACACACCCAGCGTTCGCCCAGACACTCCTCCGTTTCTCCGGCCACTCCTGCGTTTTTTCCGGAAACGGTAGCGTTTTTTCCCACACGCCCATAAAACGGCCTGTTTCCGCCCAGTAACACCCATTTCCTGTCAATCACATTACGATCGCCAGAACGATGAAAAAGCCGTGAGTAAAATTATTAAGTGCATAGCAAATTTACTTGGCGCAGTCGCAGTGTGGACATTGCGCATGCGCATTAAGCGGAAAATCGCTGCGATGCGAAGATTTTTACCAAGCGAACAACTCGGAATGAGGGCCAATATACAGTAATAAGGTTTTAGGAAACAGAACTGATCTGTCCACAGTGGGTATGGGTCGTTTGATAGACACAACTTAGGTCGACAGTCATTAGGTCGACCATGGAAGGCCAACATGCATTAGGTCGACAGGGACAATAGGTCGACACGTACTAGGTCGACAGGTCAAAAGGTCGACATGAGGTTTTAGACTGTTTTGGGTGTCGTTTTCTCCGTAAAGTGACGGGGAATCCAAATTAGTGCACCGTGTTCACTCGCCATGCTTCGGGCAAGTGGCCTCGCTCCGCTACCGCTGCACTCGGCACAGATTACCGTTCAAATCGTAGTCCACGTGGATCGTTAAGTATGAAAAAAATCCCCCCCCCCAAAAAAATAAAGTGAAAAATGCATGTCAACCTTTTGACCTGTCGACCTAGTGCATGTCGACCTAATGGCATTGTCGACCTAACGACCGTAACCCGTCCACAGTAGCAGCCAAAGAAATGAAACATTAAAATCCAGCTTACCTTTGAAATGAGCTCATCATGGTTTGCCAGGTGAGCTCTGCAATGGATGCAGCTGTATGTTCTGTGACATGATGGCAGGTAGGCCTGAAACGTTTTTGACCTTGTCATTTTCACCATTGGAGCCACTGACCGCTGAGTAAACTCTGGAGTGGCCCACGAGGCGCTCCCGCAGGAAGGATCGCACGGGAAACACCGGAAGACACAGGTAAAGGCCGTGGTTTGGCAGGTTACGGGTGTGGGGGCAGGCTCCACACGCTGAAGAATGCACTAATGTTTGTTAGTGTCCCCGTGACCTAGAAGAAAGAAAATCAGTTTGTTATATGTGGGAAACATAATTAATTGCATCAAAAAGATGGCAATCCTTAAATATGGAGTTCATAAAATTAGTTCACTTTTTATAAATCAAATGAATGTCAGCATTTCTAAGTTTATGGGAGGGGGAAGAAAAACAAACAAAAACTTGCAGGTACCGCTATTACTGTCGCATCGTAGTGTTTAACAAACACTAAGTCTAGGACATAACTCAAGGTATTCCTAATTAGGGGATTGTCCTGCAAGCCAACAACTTCATGATTTGCATTAAACCATAGGCATGACTCAGAGTTGTAAGTAATGCAGATGTTTACAAAGTTGAGCGATTATGAGCGATGAGTTGCGTGCTGGGTACGCCCCCATTAGTGACATCGACAGCCGGGCATGCCCCCATTTGTGACGCTGATGGGGCTGCACCACCCCCACCCTAAACAATGACACTGGGGACGCGCCCCCTTTTTGATTGTGCGCATGCTACCCCCATGCCCTTGCCCACATCCTAGAGGGATCACTAATATCTACTGTTCAAGTCTGTCAGGCATTTTATCTGACCATGAACCCTATTCAGGATCTGTAGCAGATACTGCTAAATAGCAGAATCGGCTACTGCTGACGATTGCATGCTGGGGGGCTGCCCAGTACAGGGCAAGGCCACCCAGCATGCTAATCACCGCCAGCGATGCGTTCGCAATTCAATTGCATCACAGAATGGGAAATTGGGGATGATCCCAGGCTGCGCATGCCAATCTGTGTATGCAGACACAGCGTTGGCATTTTTGGTGTTGCGGTGGCCACGTATGAGGTCACGCACCCACCCCTAAAAGGGTCCAGACCACTTCACCCCCCAAACGCTGCCTCTCCGCCGCTGTCAAAGTGCGATTGCATCCTTCACAATGATCACAGTGAAGGTCTGCACGTGCAGAGTGCGCACGTTGCGCAGATGGTCGCTATATTGCAGTCTACTATTTTTGCAAAGTAACAACCCTTACTGAATAAGGGGCCCGATTCAGACCTAACCGCTGTGCTGCAAATTCACAATCAGATAGTCGCCGCCCATAGAGAGTGTAACCCCCCCCGTGCAGGTGTGCAAATGCATGTGCACGCCGTGCGAAAACGTTGCCACAGTGGACATCTGCAAATCCATTTGCAACTCACTCACCATGTAATGATTTTTCAATACTGTGCAGTCTGTGCGCAGCCCAGGACTTACTGCTACAATGCAATAGAAACAGGCTGATAGGGGCCGAAGCTGACGTCAGAAAAACGCTTGGGAACACCTGCGTTTTTCCCGACACTCCCAGAAAACGGGCAGTTACCACCCACCAAACGTTTGCTTCCTGTCAATCAGCCTGCATATGCCTAGCAATCAAAATTTTCTCACCATTCTGTCGCTGTTTGGCATCGGGCCTGCGCATTGTGGTGCATACGCATACACAGTCATTCATAATCGTCCGCTGTGCTAATTCGCACAACAGCGATCAGGTCTGAATCGGGCCCAAGGTCCCATGTATGCCCAGAATAACCAACTTTTTCATCAGACCAGATAACTTCAACAATCTTTAGGAGACTACAAGACTTTGGTGCCAAGAACGTAGAACAAAAAAATAACCAGCTCCACTGGTGCTAGAATTGCCATTTTAGGAAATGAAAATGAAGCGGGATACATCACACACTTTAGAAATGTATAACCCAAGCTGCTTTGGGGACCTTGCTCCATTGTATAAGATTGATATGTCTTGAAAAAGATAGTGATAATGATCGAAACGTCGACCTGACCTGTGAAAACTCTACTGCCAATAAATGACCTGTTAAGCTTTTAAAACACTGGTGAGTGCCCTCCTCTACTTTGTGCATATTTTTGGATTTGTTTCCTTGGAATGGAGCACCACCTGGATGTTCTTATATGAATGACTGTGTGCGGATATACATGCTATATAACCCACGTGGAAGGGATGTCTGGAGAGAGCAGTAGACCAGACATCAGCCAGATGTTTCAAGCAGGAGGAAGACCCCAATCTTAATGACAATGGGGGTAATTCGCTCGCTGTTTCTTGCAGTCCTGCGTTTGCATAGTCGCCACCCACTGTGCAAGTGTGCGATCGCATGTGCAGCCGAGCGATACAAAAAAAAAAAAAAAAAAAAAAAACTTTAAGTCCTGGGCAACTCAGAAACTGCATACTCAGCCGCTGAGATCACTTCACCCTGTCCGGGGCCGGAATTGACGTCCAACACCCTCCCTGTAAACGTTTGGACACGCCTGCGTTTTTCCAACCACTCCCTGAAAACGGTCAGTTGTCACCCACAAACGACTTCTTCCTGTCAATCTCGTTGCAATCGGCTGTGCGAATGGATTCTTCGTAAAACCCATCGCACAGCAATGATTCGCTTTGTACCCGTGCAACGAGCCTGCGCATTGCGGTGCATGAGCAGTTCTGACCTGATCACAGCGCTGCAAAAACCGCTAGCGAGCGATCAGGTCTGAATTACCCCCAATGACAAAATCAGAGGGAAAATAAACACTGAGCCACAAAGCAACGCTACAATTACTATTCCCTACCTTCATTCTTTATTTTATTTGTCTGTTCACCAACTCCTTAGAGATCACCTGCCTGAAAGCAGTGGCAGTGGGGAGAATTCAGGAGGAAAGGAGACTTTCTACAACCACAAGGCAGAAAGACTTTCATAAAATAAGTCTTTTGTCTGTATATTATTATTACCCTTAATATATATGGCACCACAAGGGTTCCACAACGCCCAGTTACAGAGTACATAAACAAATAATCAAACAGGAAAGCAGTGACTTACAGTTGAAGACAATATAGGACAAGTACAGGGTAAATAAACATAGCTACATCAGCAGATGACACTGGAATAAGTATCAGGTGGCAGAAAACCGTAGAATTTGGTACAGTTGAAGATTATTAAAGTAAGAAAAGGATAAGCACATGAGGGAAGAGGGCCCTGCTCATGAGAGCTTACATTCTAAGGAGAAGGGTAGACAGACAGGTGTGGCACAGACAGGGTACACAGAGAGCGTGGAGCATATATCTTTTGTATGTTTCGGTCCCTCAGTATGCTCCACTCTTCACCACAGTCACCTCCGTTCATGGGATCAGTACATAATCCCGCCGGACGGGTTCCCAGCGGTCGGAATCCCGACCGGCACAATCCTGACAGGGGGTGAGCGCAACGCAGCCCCCTGCGGGCTCGCTGCGCTCACCACACTCATTTATTCGCTCTATGGGTGTAGTGTACACCCACAGAGGGAGAATATGTCGGGATTGTGCCGGTCGGGATTCCGATGTCGGTATTCCGACCGCTGGGATTCCGTCCGGTGGGATCTTTACCGCATCCCCCGTTCATCCTCTCCTTCACCCACTACCCTTTTGTCACTCATATCAGTAATACATTTTAGGGCTTCAGTCACATTTGCAGTCCGTGCTGAATGAACACACACTGATTGCGATCACAAATCTGCAAAGACTTCTATCCAAACCCACAATCATATGTGGGATTATACAATCCCATCACAAATCTAGCCCACTCCCATTGCACGCATAGCTACAAGCAGAACATTGCGTACATTCACTGAAAATTACTCTTATACATCAAAGTCAGCACAAAACTGGGATGGTTTGTTTCTTGTTCTATTCTGTGAGAATAATGTTAGGCAGGCATTAAGGGTCATGGTGTAAACACAATACATAAATATAAAATGTTAAAGTAACTACAACAGTAATAAATTATACGCAACACTGTGGTAAAATGAGCATAAACATAACATACATACCTAAAGAAAAGTGTTATTTTGTAGGAAATGTAAAAAACAAATGTATTTTAATTAGGCATGCAGTACACTAAACATCATTACATGCATCACTGTAACACCACCAGCTGCCTGTGATTTTGCAATTATTAGCTTGGCCATCGGAACATTTGCTTCTGCCATCAGTACTTCCACAGTCTGCATAGCTCTCTAGCTACTCAGTCTGTGCTGCTGAAGCATTTGCAATTTCTGCTGTTTCACATATATTGCGATTGCAATGCCTATGACACACCCAGGGGTGTATCTAGGGGTCCGGGCGCCCCTGACAAAGTAAGGGACTGGCATCCCCCATATTTGAAATAGGGAAGGTGCATGTGCAAAAAAGGGACATAATCTTGTGGGACAGGGGCATGACCATACAATAGTTCCCCCAATTCAAATTACTCTACACAGTATTAAACCTTATACGCATTATGCCCACACAGTAGCAGTTCCCTATACACATTTTGCCCACACAGTAATTCTTATAACACTGAGGAGACATCAGCAGTGCCTGGCCTGGCTGAGTAGGCAATGCCACCCAATGCCAGGTAGTATAATCAAATAATAGTGCAAAGAAGTGCAGTGCAGCACACTACCCAGAGGCCAATGAAAATGGGGGCATGATACATATGACCCCATTAGTGCAGTGCCAGACACACATATGCCCCCACAGTGCCAGATATGCCATTAAAGTGCCAGATACACATATGCCTCCACAGTGCCAGATAAGCCCTCACAGTCAAATAGTCATAGTCCCTATCCCCCTCCCAGCACATAGCCATAGTCCCCACCCAGGAAATAGGCATAGCCCCCACCTCCCCAAGCAATAGCCGTAGTGCCCCCAGCACATAGCCGTAGTCTCCACCTCTCCCAACACAGTCATACAGTAGTCCCCAACCCCTCCTATCACAAAACAATAGTTCCCTGCCAGCATAGATAGCCATAGTCCCCCTCCCTGCACATAGCACCTCACCTCCCCAAGCACATAGCCATAGTCCGCATCCCCCTTCCAGCACATAGCTGTAGTCCGCCCTTAGCACATAGTAGTAGTCTCCCCCACTCCCAGCACATACATAGCCTCCCCACACAGCACATAGCCCTAGTCCCCACCCCACAACATCCCAGCAGATAGCTGTAGTGTCTGGCAATACCTGATGTGCCGAGCTGCCTGGGATGGAGGGCGGAGGACTGCTCTGCAGGCAGGAGCTGGCACCGGTGTCCGGCACCGCACCAAACTACGTGAAGAAACTGAAAATAAACTACAGCTTCCGACAGCAAGGGTTGCTGGGAGTTGTAGTTTATTTTCAGTTTCTTCCCTGTAGTGCATTGCGGTGACGGACACTGGCACCAGCTTCTGCCTGCTGAGCGATCCTCCGCCCTCCATCCCAGGCAATGCACGGGCAGCTCGGCACAGCAGGTATTGCCAGACACTACGGCTTAAGGGATTCCACCCACTGGAGGAGGGTGGCACCGTTGGGCGGCGCCCCCTGCTCGGCTGGCGCCCCTGGCAAGTGCCATCCTGGCCAATGGGTAGATACGCCCCTGGACACACCCACTACACACCCCGCATCACAGAAATCGCGTACCCATCCCACTGATATGCCGCCACCACTCCTTTTTATCGTTGCTAAATGCGATCGCTTCTGTGTTGCAGACAGCTAGGAGCCTAATTCAAATCTGAACGTAGATGTGCTAAATTTAGCACATTGACGATCAGTTTCTCCGACATGCAGGGGGACGCCTAGCACAGGGTTAGTCTGCCCCGCATGTCAGGCCCCCCCTCCCCACAAGGGTGCAAAAGCATCGCACAGCGGCGATGCTTTTGCACCCGCTGAGTAGCTCCCTGCCAGTGCAGGTCCTGCAAGCTGGCAGGGGGCTAACAGTTGTGTCCTGGGTCGCAGCGGCTGCGTGTAACGTCACGCAGCCGCCGTGGCCCACCCCCGCAACGGTCCGGACACGCATGCATTGTCTGGACTGCGCCCCGCCAACGGCATTCTAACGCCGTTGGCGCTTCCCCATCCCGCCCAGCGACTGCCTCTGCCTGTCAATCAGGCAGAGGCGATCGCAGCCCTGAGATGCTTTTAGCATCTCACTGGGCTCCCAGGGTGCACGTGCGCATTCCACAAAGGAATTTAGACTGCAGTCCCTTAGGTACGATCACGGAAACCAGACTTTGTACGTGTGCATTATCTTTTGTTTGGTTTTGTACGCATGTGCATTGTGCCAATGCAATTGCGAATAATCACGCAATGAGCGTTCAACTAATGCTGAATGAGGCCCTTAGTCTGCTAGAACTCTATAAAGGCCCATACACACTGGGCGGTTTTGAGCTGAAAGCAGCTCACTTTTGGTGTTTTGAGCTGCTTTCAGCTCAAAACCGCCCAGTGTTTATGCCCCTGCGATAAGCGGTGAGCGCTGATGCGCGCCCCCGCTTCATGAACGGCTTTCCATAGCGGCCCCCCTTCTCCCCCCACACGCTCAGCACAGATCGCGCTGTGCTGAGCGGCGGGAGAGATATGTGCTGAGCAGTTCGCTCAGCACACATCTCTCGCACATCGGCCCGTCTATATGGGCCTTTAAGGTGTGTATGCACCTTTAGAGTCAACCAAGTGACAGAGGGGATTATTCAGGTTTGTTAGCAAACCAAAACAAATCCCACTAATGGGCAAAACCATGTTGTCCTGCAGGTGTGGCAGATGTAACATGTGCAGAGAGAGTTAGATTTGGGTGGGTTATATTGTTTCTGTGCAGGGTAAATACTGGCTGCTTAATTTTTACACTGCAATTTAGATTTAAATTTGAACACACCCCACCCAAATCTACTCTCTCTGCACATGTTATTTCTGCCCCCCCCTCCCCCCTCCCCCCTGCAGTGCACATGGGGGGTAATTCCAAGTTGATTGCAGCAGGATTTTTGATAGCAACTGGGCAAAACCATGTGCACTGCAGGGGAGGCAGATATAACATGTGCAGAAAGAGTTAGATTTGGGTGGGTTATTTTGTTTCTGTGCAGGGTAAATACTGGCTGCTTTATTTTTACACTGCAAATTAGATTGCAGATTGAACACACCACACCCAAATCTAACTCTCTCTGCACATGTTAAATCGGCCCCACCTGCACTGCACATGGTTTGGCCCAGTTGCTATCAAAAATCCTGCTGCGATTAACTTGGAATTACCCCCATGGTTTTGCCCAACTGCTAACAAATTTGCTGCTACGATCAGGTCTGAATTACGCCCTAAGGCCCAGAGACACAGTAAAGGGGGGTACACACAGAGATCCGTGCTTAAAATCTAAGCAATCTGACTAGACTGCTTAGAAGTTAAGCACAAATCTCGTGTATATGCCCCACAGCAATACCTATGCGCGGCCCCGCACGTCGCTATCACCGGTACACAATCTAGCACATCGCTCATTTCACCCGCTCTGCACACATCTCTCCTAGTTGTACTGGCCTTTACTCTGTTAGCACTCTGGGGGTAATTCCAAGTTGATCGCTAGCTGGCGTTGTTCGCAGCGCAGCGATCAGGCTAAAAATCGGCATCTCTGCACATGGGTATGCACCGCAAATCGCAGGCACGTCATACGGGTAAAATGAGCATCATGGGTTTGCACAGAGTGTAATGAACATTCGAGTCGCTCAGCCGAACGCAGGAAGATTGACATGAAGTGGGCGTTTCTGGGTGTCAACTGACCGTTTTCAGGGAGTGCTTAGAAAAACGCAGGCGTGGCAGAATAAACGCAGGCGTGGCTTGGCGTTCGCTGGGTGGGTGTGTGACGTCAAAAGCTGTCCCTCAGTCGTTAGAATCAACGCACACGAAGAGTAACTACAGGGCTGGTCTTGTTTTGCACAAAAAGATTTTGCAGGCGCTCAGCTGCACAAGCGTTCACACTTCTGCAAAGCAAAAATACACTCTCCAGTGGGCGGCGACAATGCATTTGCATGGCTGCTAAAAACTGCTAGCGAGCAATCAACTCGGAATGACCCCCCCCTGTCAAGATCAATCAAGTCCCAAAGCCCATATATGAATATATGTGGTAATACAGAGCCAACTCAGTGCTTTATGTAGCTATATAAACAAATGAGAAATATAATACAAAAGAAAATAAGACAATTTAGCTGGTTATAGGAAGAATCAGATTGACTTTGGTCCTTACAGTTTACTTTGTGCCACCTCTAATGCAAATAGAATTTTTTTTCATACATCTCCATACCTTTCTATATTTAAAGCATACACAAATATCTGCATTTAAATAGAGATAATTGCCACAATTCGTATATAATAAAAAATAAGAATTTACTTACCGATAATTCTATTTCTCGTAGTCCGTAGTGGATGCTGGGGACTCCGTAAGGACCATGGGGAATAGCGGCTCCGCAGGAGACTGGGCACATCTAAAGAAAGCTTTAGGACTATCTGGTGTGCACTGGCTCCTCCCCCTATGACCCTCCTCCAAGCCTCAGTTAGGATACTGTGCCCGGACGAGCGTACACAATAAGGAAGGATTTTGAATCCCGGGTAAGACTCATACCAGCCACACCAATCACACTGTACAACTTGTGATCTGAACCCAGTTAACAGCATGATAACAGAGGAGCCTCTAGAAAAGATGGCTCACTACAGCAATAACCCGATTTTTTGGTAACAATAACTATGTACCAGTATTGCAGACAATCCGCACTTGGGATGGGCGCCCAGCATCCACTACGGACTACGAGAAATAGAATTATCGGTAAGTAAATTCTTATTTTCTCTAACGTCCTAAGTGGATGCTGGGGACTCCGTAAGGACCATGGGGATTATACCAAAGCTCCCAAACGGGCGGGAGAGTGCGGATGACTCTGCAGCACCAATTGAGAGAACTCCAGGTCCTCCTCAGCCAGGGTATCAATTTTGTAGAATTTTACAAACGTATTTGCTCCTGACCAAGTAGCTGCTCGGCAAAGTTGTAAAGCCGAGACCCCTCGGGCAGCCGCCCAAGATGAGCCCACCTTCCTTGTGGAGTGGGCATTTACAGATTTTTGGCTGTGGCAGGCCTGCCACAGAATGTGCAAGCTGAATTGTACTACAAATCCAACGAGCAATAGTCTGCTTAGAAGCAGGAGCACCCAGCTTGTTTGGTGCATACAGGATAAACAGCGAGTCAGATTTTCTGACTCCAGCCGTCCTGGAAACATATTTTCAGGGCCCTGACAACGTCTAGCAACTTGGAGTCCTCCAAGTCCCTAGTAGCCGCAGGCACCACAATAGGTTGGTTCAGGTGAAACGCTGAAACCACCTTAGGGAGAAACTGAGGACGAGTCCTCAATTCCGCCCTGTCCGAATGGAAAATCAGATAAGGGCTTTTACAGGATAAAGCCGCCAATTCTGACACGCGCCTGGCCCAGGCCAGGGCCAACAGCATGACCACTTTCCATGTGAGATATTTTAACTCCACAGATTTAAGTGGTTCAAACCAATGTGACTTTTGGAACCCAAAAAAACTACATTGAGATCCCAAAGTGCCACTGGAGGCACAAAAGGAGGCTGTATATGCAGTACCCCTTTTACAAACGTCTGAACTTCAGGGACTGAAGCTAGTTCTTTTTGGAAGAAAATTGACAGGGCCGAAATTTGAACCTTAATGGACCCCAATTTCAGGCCCATAGACACTCTTGTTTGCAGGAAATGTAGGAATCGACCCAGTTGAATTTCCTCCGTCGGGCCTTACTGGCCTCGCACCACGCAACATATTTTCGCCAAATGCGGTGATAATGTTTTGCGGTTACATCCTTCCTGGCTTTGATCAGGATAGGGATGACTTCATCCGGAATGCCTTTTTTCCTTCAGGATCCGGCGTTCAACCGCCATGCCGTCAAACGCAGCCGCGGTAAGTCTTGGAACAGACAGGGTCCTTGTTGGAGCAGGTCCCTTCTTAGAGGTAGAGGCCAAGGATCCTCCGTGAGCATCTCTTGAAGTTCCGGTTACCAAGTCCTTCTTGGCCAATCCGGAGCCACGAATATAGTGCTTACTCCTCTCCATCTTATCAATCTCAGTACCTTGGGTATGAGAGGCAGAGGAGGGAACACATACACTGACTGGTACACCCACGGTGTTACCAGAGCGTCTACAGCTATTGCCTGAGGGTCCCTTGACCTGGCGCAATACCTGTCGAGTTTTTCCCAACGGTTTATAATCATGTGGAAGACTTCTGGGTGAAGTCCCCACTCTCCCGGGTGGAGGTCGTGCTGAGGAAGTCTGCTTCCCAGTTGTCCACTCCCGGAATGAATACTGCTGACAGTGCTATCACATGATTTTCCGCCCAGCGAAGAATCCTTGCAGCTTCTGCCATTGCCCTCCTGCTTCTTGTGCCACCCTGTCTGTTTACGTGGGTGACTGCCGTGATGTTGTCCGACTGGATCAACACCGGCTGACCTTGAAGCAGAGGTCTTGCTAAGCTTAGAGCATTGTAAATGGCCCTTAGCTTCAGGATATTTATGTGAAGTGATGTCTCCAGGCTTGACCATAAGCCCTGGATATTCCTTCCCTGTGTGACTGCTCCCCAGCCTCGCAGGCTGGCATCCGTGGTCACCAGGACCCAGTCCTGAATGCCGAATCTGCGGCCCTCTAGAAGATGAGCACTCTGCAACCACCACAGGAGGGACACCCTTGTCCTTGGTGACAGGGTAATCCGCTGATGCATCTGAAGATGCGACCCGGACCATTTGTCCAGCAGGTCCCACTGGAAAGTTCTTGCGTGGAATCTGCCGAATAGGATTGCTTCGTAGGAAGCCACCATTTTACCCAGAACCCTTGTGCATTGATGCACTGAGACTTGGCTCGGTTTTAGGAGGTTCCTGACTAGCTCGGATAACTCCCTGTCTTTCCCCTCCGGGAGAAACACCTTTTTCTGGACTGTGTCCAGGATCATCCCTAGGAACAGAAGACAAGTCGTCGGAACCAGCTGCGATTTTGGAATATTGAGAATCCAATCGTGCTGCCGCAACACTACCTGAGATAGTGCTACACCGACCTCCAACTGTTCCCTGGATCTTACCCTTATCAGGGAATCGTCCAAGTAAGGGATAACTAAAATTCCCTTCCTTCGAAGGAATATCATCATTTCGGCCATTACCTTGGTAAAGACCCGGGGTGCCGTGGACCATCCATACGGCAGCGTCTGAACTGATAGTGACAGTTCTGTACCATAAACCTGAGGTACCCTTGGTGAGAAGGGTAAATTTTGACATGAAGGTAAGCATCCTTGATGTCCCGAGACATCATGTAGTCCCCTTCTTCCAGGTTCGCAATCACTGCTCTGAGTGACTCAATCTTGAATTTGAACCTCTGTATGTAAGTGTTCAAAGATTTTAGATTTAGAATCGGTCTCACCGAGCCGTCCGGCTTCGGTACCACAACAGTGTGGAATAATACCCCGTTCCCTGTTGCAGGAGGGGTACCTTGATTATCACCTGCTGGGAATACAGCTTGTGAATGGCTTCCAAAACTGCCTCCCTGTCAGAAGGAGACATCGGTAAAGCCGACTTTAGGAAAACGGCGAGGGGGAGACGTCTCGAATTCTAATTTGTACCCCTGAGATATCACCTGAAGGATCCAGGGGTCTACTTGCGAGTGAGCCCACTGCGCGCTGAAATTCATTGAGACGGGCCCCCCACCGTGCCTGATTCTGCTTGTAAAGCCCCAGCGTCATACTGAGGGCTTGGCAGAGGCGGGAGAGGGTTTCTGTTCCTGGGAACTGGCTGATTTCTGCAGCCTTTTTCCTCTCCCTCTGTCACGGGGCAGAAATGAGGAACATTTTGCCCGCTTGTCCACGAAAAGACTGCGCCTGATAATACGGCGTCTTCTCATGTTGAGAGGCGACCTGGGGTACAAACGTGGATTTCCCAGCTGTTGCCGTGGCCACCAGGTCTGAAAGACCGACCCCAAATAACTCCTCCCCTTATTAAGGCAATACTTCCAAATGTCGTTTGGAATACGCATCACCTGACCACTGACGTGTCCATAACCCTCTACTGGTAGAAATGGACAACGCACTTAGACTTGATGCCAGTCGGCAAATATTCCGCTGTGCATCACGCATATATAGAAATGCATCTTTTAAATGCTCTATAGGCAAAAATATACTGTCCCTATCTAGGGTATCAATATTTTCAGTCAGGGAATCCGACCACGCCAACCCAGCACTGCACATCCAGGCTGAGGCGATTGCTGGTCGCAGTATAACACCAGTATGTGTGTAAATACATTTTAGGATACCCTCCTGCTTTCTATCAGCAGGATCCTTAAGGGCGGCCATCTCAGGAGAGGGTAGAGCCCTTACAAGCGTGTGAGCGCTTTATCCACCCTAGGGGGTGTTTCCCAACGCACCCTAACCTCTGGCGGGAAAGGATATAATGCCAATAACATTTTAGAAATTATCAGTTGTTATCGGGGGAAAACCACGCATCATCACACACCTCATTTAATTTCTCAGATTCAGGAAAACTACAGGTAGTTTTTCCTCACCGAACATAATACCCCTTTTTGGTGGTACTCGTATTATCAGAAATGTGTAAAACATTTTTCATTGCCTCAATCATGTAACGTGTGGCCCTACTGGAAGTCACATTTGTCTCTTCACCGTCGACACTGGAGTCAGTATCCGTGTCGGCGTCTATATCTGCCATCTGAGGTAACGGGCGCTTTAGAGCCCCTGACGGCCTATGAGACGTCTGGACAGGCACAAGCTGAGTAGCCGGCTGTCTCATGTCAACCACTGTCTTTTATACAGAGCTGACACTGTCACGTAATTCCTTCCAACAGTTCATCCACTCAGGTGTCGACCCCCTAGGGGGTGACATCACTATTACAGGCAATCTGCTCCGTCTCCACATCATTTTTCTCCTCATACATGTCGACACAAACGTACCGACATACAGCACACACACAGGGAATGCTCTGATAGAGGACAGGACCCCACTAGCCCTTTGGGGAGACAGAGGGAGAGTTTGCCAGCACACACCAAAGCGCTATATATATACAGGGATAACCTTATATAAGTGTTTTTCCCCTTATAGCTGCTGTATTGTTAATACTGCGCCTAATTAGTGCCCCCCTCTCTTTTTTAACCCTTTCTGTAGTGTAGTGACTGCAGGGGAGAGCCAGGGGAGCTTCCCTCCAACTGAGCTGTGAGGGAAAATGGCGCCAGTGTGCTGAGGAGATAGGCTCCGCCCCTTTTTCGCGGACTTTTCTCCTGCTTTTTTATGGATTCTGGCAGGGGTTAAAATTCATCCATATAGCCCTGGGGGCTATATGTGATGTATTTTCGCCAGCCAAGGTGTTTTTATTGCTGCTCAGGGCGCCCCCCCCTAGCGCCCTGCACCCTCAGTGACCGAAGTGTGAAGTGTGCTGAGGAGCAATGGCGCACAGCTGCAGTGCTGTGCGCTACCTTGGTGAAGACAGGATGTCTTCTGCCGCCGATTTTCCGGACCTCTTCTGTCTTCTGGCTCTGTAAGGGGGCCGGCGGCGCGGCTCTGGGACCCATCCATGGCTGGGCCTGTGATCGTCCCTCTGGAGCTAATGTCCAGTAGCCTAAGAAGCCCAATCCACTCTGCACGCAGGTGAGTTCGCTTCTTCTCCCCTTAGTCCCTCGATGCAGTGAGCCTTGTCAAAGTCAGAAAAATATCCCTATACACGCTGCCATATTTGCACCTCACGCTGGTCCGCGCTGCGCATGCGTGCGCTTTCCCGTGATAGCGCATACCCGCTGATGCGTGCACCCGCTCGCATCGGTATGCGTATTTACGGTAAAGAGTATGTAGTCGTAGCGTGCGACCCAATCGTTACATATTTTCACAATTAATGTAGTTTGTAGACCATGATCCCTTTGATAGATTCTGAAAGTTTGGTTAATATGGAATGTCCCTGAACGGAGGAATCCCTCTTTGTATTGTGCTAAGGGTCTAACCGGAATCATACAGCAGTGTTTGGTACCCATCGGAAGAGTATTTAAATAGCAATATTCCGGTGTTGGTTTGGAGCGTATTAATCGCTCGTGCGGATAGTTATGGACATAAGAAGTTTATGTCCATTTCTATTATTTACTCATACTCAGGTATGCGGCGGGAAACCTAGTTTCCCACCCACCTGAGCTGTTTGAAATCGTCACAGCCCACCTGTATGAATCACCCTATGACCTTTTGTTATAGTGCGAAGCCGAATTCCTGCGTCCAATGGACAATGAGGTTGTAGGGACCATTAGATTGCATTGTGTGAGTAGCATAAAAGACGGGCCTGTGGCATCCAGCTTTCACTTCTCATCAAACGGTTCTCATTGCTGATAATCGGGAAGCTGGATGTCCAGAGGCGCATGCGATCATACCCTTTGTGCGTAAGTTTTTCTCCGTAATCATATTGTCTTACTGTGAGCCAATCTCTCTCTCTCTCTCCGTCTCTCTCTCTCTCTCTCTCCCTTCTCTTTCTCTCGTATCTCCCATTGACTAATATTGTATTGTATTAGATCAGCATAGTATTGTATTGTATTTCTTGTATAGTTATTCGGTTAGGAAGTCTCTGTTATATTGTAGTGTATCATTTGTACTGTGATTCTTTTTGCAAGTATAATAGTTATAATACAGATAATAGGCTTTGGACCCTAAACCAGTATCTGTGTATTTCCTATAGTTTTAAGTGTTCACTTGAGCGTCGGTGACGCTCAAGCAGCTTTGTAGTTAGTCAGGTTACACAAGGTTGCACTTACACCCTGTATTCACATTAAGGTATTCTGTGTATTTCATTGATAAAAGGTTTAGACATAAAGGTATAGCGTTGTGAGCGTCTGCGCCGCTGGTGATCTCCTCGTGGTCTCGAGCGTCCGCTACGCCATAGCGAATCATTACTCTAGTCATCACCAATAACTTGCTGTCCTGTGATCACTGGGCCGTGAGCGAACGTGACGCTTGAGCGTCTCGCCTACGGCTAAGCGATCGTTACGCAACTAGCGTACCCTTACGGTACTTTTAAGTAAACAGCGTACTGTGTTCTTAGACTTCATTAAGGGTTGTTTATACGACAAAGGAATTTAGCATTGTCAGCCTGTTGCCAGCAGGTCTCACTGAACATAAAAAACCTAAACTAAAACTTTCACTAAGAAGCTCAGGAGAGCCCCTAGTGTGCACCCTTCTCGTTCGGGCACAGAGATCTAACTAAGGCTTGGAGGAGGGTCATAGGGGGAGGAGCCAGTGCACACCAGATAGTCCTAAAGCTTTCTTTAGATGTGCCCAGTCTCCTGCGGAGCCGCTATTCCCCATGGTCCTTACGGAGTCCCCAGCATCCACTTAGGACGTTAGAGAAATGTAGTGAAATAGTTTACTAGGGAGAGTTAATGGGCCCGATTCAGAGATGGATAGATTCGAAGTCCAAATTCAAAAGCAATTGCAGACTCCCACGTACTGTACAATATGTACAGGTGCATACATCCAGAGACTGAATGGTCACTGTTTCCGTGAATTGGGTGTTTCTGGGTGGCTAGCATATGACTGATGTGAATGGCCAAATAGTCTCTGTAAAGCGCTGTGGAATATGTGTGCGCTATATAAATAACTGGTAATAAATAAATATGATCGCAGGGAACAGATATGTCTCATGGAGGTATATGGCAGAGTCATGGGCATGTAAGCAGACTTCTGTGCTCCTTTGTAGCAAGTGGACAGTGAGGGGAGATATTTTTCCAAATGAATATAAATGATGATGGATGCGGAGGGAAAATCAGTGGGTGGATATTTGTCATAGTTGTGGTGGATAATCTCATTAGCACAGGCTAGTACAGAAAAGCAACTGTAGATGTGTCCAACAGTGAATCCAGGCAAGCTCAGTTATCTGAAGGAGTTATTCATGGGACTAAAAGGCCTTGTGGTTGAAGTTTACCTTGGGAATCACTTTTAGAATAGAATGCGGCCTTGGAACCGGAACCCAGGGTTGATAGGAGCTCATGACAACCATTCTAGGATCATTGGGGGTCATTCCGAGTTGATCGCTCACTAGCTAGTTTTAGCAGCCGTGCAAACGATATGCCACCGCCCACTGGGGAGTGGTTTTAGCTTTGCAGAAGTGCGAACGCATGTGCAGCCGATTTCTGCAAAAACAGTTTGTGCAGTTTCTGAGTAGCTCTGAACCTACTCAGCGCTTGCGATCACTTCAGCCTATTCGTGTCCGGATTTGAAGTCATACACCCGCCCAGCAAACGCCCAGCCACACCTGCGTTTTTTCAGACACGCCTGCGTTTTTGCAAACACTCCCTGAAAACGGTCAGTTGACACCCAGAAACGTCCCCTGTCAATCTTCTTGCGGCCCCCAGTGCGAATGAAAACTTCGCTAGAACCTGAGCACAACCACAAAGGGCTTTGTGCCCGTATGTCGCGCGTGCGCATTGCGGGGCATGCGCAGGAATGCCGATTTTTAGCCTGATCACTGCGCTGCGAAAATCAGCAGCGTACGAACAACTCAGAATGACCCCCATTGTGCTTACTGAAATATAGCAGTGCAAAGTGTCACGGAGAGCTTTCGCTGTTTAGTTGCAGTTGATAGATTAAGAATTTATTGTACACAACCAGTTTAATTCTTTTGTATATAAAACGAGTTTTATGGTAAGAACTTACCCTTGTTAAAACTCTTTCTGCGAGGTACACTGGGCTCCACAAGTCTGGACAATGGGGTGTAGAGTAGGATCTTGATCCGAGGCACCAACAGGCTCAAAGCTTTGACTGTTCCCAGAATGCACAGCGCCGCCTCCTATATCACCCCACCTCCCAGCACAGGAGCTCAGTTTAGTTAACCAGCCCAATGCAGTAGCAGGAAAAGAGACGACAACGGTAAGTAGCCACATACACCACACTCTCACGACAAGAGAAGTGTCAGCGGCTAATGCCATATCAACCCAAAAGAAGCTAAGTGCGTCAGGGTAGGTGCCTTGTGGAGCCCAGTGTACCTCGCAGAAAGAGTTTTAACAAGGGTAAGTTCTTACCATAAAACTCGTTTTCTGCTGCGGGGTACACTGGGCTCCACAGTCTGGACAATGGGGATGTCCTAAAGTAGTTCCTTATGGGAGGGGACGCACTGTAGCGGGCACAAGAACCCGGCGTCCAAAGGAAGCATCCTGGGAAGCGGCAGTATCGAAGGCATAGAACCTCATGAACGTGTTCCCGGAGGACCACGTAGCCGTCTTGCACAATTGATCAAGGGTCGCACCACGTTGGGCCGCCCAAGAAGGTCCAACAGACAGAGTAGAATGGGCCGTAATATGAACAGGAGCTGACAGACCAGCCTTCACATAAGCATGCGCAATCACCATTCTAATCCACCTGGCCAGGGTTTGCTTGTGAGCAGGCCAGCCAGGTTTGTGAAATCCAAACAAAACAAAGAGAGAATCAGACTTTCGAATAGAAGCAGTTCTCTTCACATAGATACGGAGAGCCCGTACCACATCCAACGGCCGCTCTTTGGGAGACAAATCAGGAGAGACAAAAGCTGGAACCACAATCTCCTGATTAAGGTGGAACGAAGAAACCACTTTAGGTAAATATCCGGGACGAGTCCTAAGAACCGCCCGGTCACGGTGAAAAATCAGATATGGGGAACAACAAGACAAGGCACCCAAATCCGACACTCTACTAGCAGAGGCAATAGCCAGCAAGAACACCACCTTAAGGGAAAGCCACTTAGGGTCAGCTGAACCAAGAGGTTCAAATGGAGGCTCCTGCAACGCCTCCAAAACCAACGACAAGTCCCAAGGAGCCACAGGCGGGACATAGGGAGGTTGGATACGCAACACACCCTGAGTGAAAGTATGAACATCAGGTAAAGTCGCAATTTTTTTCTCTGAAACCACACCGACAAGGCAGAAATATGAACCTTGAGGGAGGTCAGACGCAGGCCTAAATCTAGGCCCTGCTGTAGAAAAGCCAAAAGTTTGGCTGTACTAAACTTGGAAGCGTCATAATGGTTAGATGCGCACCAAACAAAGTAGGAATGCCAGACCCGATGGTAAATCCGAGCAGAGGCCGGTTTCCGGGCCCGCAACATAGTTTTAATGACCTCTTCAGAAAAACCCTTAGCTCTTAAGACGGAAGCTTCAAGAGCCACACCGTCAAAGACAGCCGGGCTAGGTCCTGGTAGACACAGGGGCCCTGAACGAGGAGGTCTGCGCATTGTGGAAGTAGAAGTGGACGCTCTGACGATAGGCCTTGCAGGTCTGAGAACCAGTGCCGTCTGGGCCACGCCGGAGCTATGAGAAGCAGATTTCCTTTTTCTTGCTTGAACTTCCGAATTACCCTGTGCAAAAGTGACACCGGAGGGAACACGTACGGCAGCCGAAACCTCCACTACACTGCCAGCGCATCCACGAATGCTGCTTGAGGATCCCTTGTCCTTGCTCTGAAGACCGGAACCTTGCGATTGTGTCGAGACGCCATCAGATCCACATCTGGAAGACCCCACCTTTCCACGAGGAGTTGAAACACTTCTGGATGGAGGCCCCACTGACCGGCATGCACATCCTGACGACTGAGAAAGTCCGCTTCCCAATTCAGGACTCCCGGAATGAATATTGCCGATATTGCCGGTACATGGCGTTCTGCCCAACGTAGAATCCGTGAGGCTTCCTTCATTGCCAAACGGCTTCGAGTGCCGCCTTGATGATTTATGTAAGCCAAGTGGTGGCGTTGTCCGACTGTACTTGAACAGGACGGTTCTGAATCAAATGCTGGGCTAGGTTCAACGCATTGAAGACCGCCCGCAATTCCAGAATGTTGATCGAGAGGAGAGATTCCTCCTTGGTCCACCGACCCTGCAAGGAGTGCTGCTCCAGCACCGCGCCCCAACCTCTTAGACTGGCATCTGTCGTCAACAGGACCCAGTTGGATATCCAGACGGGACGGCCTCTGCACAATTGTCGGTCATAGAGCCACCAGAGCAGCGACAGACGGACCTCCGGAGTCAAAGAGATCATTTGAGACCTGATCCGGTGAGGCAGGCCATCCCACTTGGCTAGAATCAGCTTCTGGAGGGGGCGAGAATGGAATTGAGCATACTCCACCATGTCGAATGCTGATACCATGAGGCCCAGCACCTGCATTGCCGAATGTATCGACACTTGCGGACGAGAAAGGAAGCAACGAATACTGTCCTGAAGTTTCAGGACTTTCTCCTGAGACAAGAACAACCTCTGGTTGCGAGTGTCCAACAGCGCTCCCAGATGCACCATGCTCTGAGCAGGGACCACGGAGGATTTTTTCCAGTTGATGAGCCACCAGTGAGCTTGTAGAAACCGGACCGTCATATACGTCAGGGTTCCTGACGTATATCCACTAGGTGGTCAGAGTGAGGTAAAACTTGTTTAACCACCTTCTGACGCTTGAACCTATCTGGTTTCTTAGGAGGAACGAATGGCTCGGGATCATCCGTAATCTGCAGAATTAACTTAATAGCCTCCAAAAGATCAGGAACATCCACATGTGAACTACCCTCCCCATCAGCCATATCGGAGTCAGAACCTGTGGGGTCAGTGTATGTGCTGTCTTCATCAGACGAGGTGTCAGTGACAGCAGTGGATTGTGAGGAGACGAGACCTCTTGGACTTAGGCGAGCGATGGTCAGACTTTTTAGTAGTCAGGGACTGGTTCAACTTCTTTAATTGAGCAGATAAATCGTCCGTCCACGGCGGGTTAGATGCAGGGACCACATACGGTTGTACCGGCATTGGGGGTCCCATAGAAGGTGTTAGTTTATGAACTAGCGTATGCAGAAGCGTGGAAAAAGCGGCCTACGGAGGGTCAGTATGTGCCTCCGTTGCCACAGTCCCACTGGGGGGCAAGGAGCCCCCAGAACCAGAGCCCACAGCTGCTATATTCTCCCCATATGTGCCTGTGGCTTCAGCAACACCAGCAGTGTGTTCCGCCCCAGAACCGTTACCCTCAGAAGCAGACATGATATAACTTGCAGTATGAGGTAACACAGTACAATTATCAGCAGCACAATATCCCAAACCCAAACCCCTGCGCAGTGTAGTCAGCACCAGCAGAGATAAAGGAGAGATATGGTGACTAAATCACAGAGAAAAATACGTAATACAGTATATCTTTGTGATAATCCTATATTAAATAACACCTGATGCACCAAGCCCCCTCAGGTTATAGAATATAGGGATAGCAAGTTGAGTGAAAGACACGAGATGGACACCACTCAGCTATCAATGCACACACAAATAGTCACATTTTGTACAATACAGAGGTTATTACAGACAATAATACTGAACTGGACTAGCTTACACATCTATATAGTCAATAGATATAACACTACACAGTAAGAAACTGGATGTATATCACAGTGTAATTGTACTATAAACCCCTGACTAAATGCACTCTTTCTTACTAACACTGACTAAAAAGGCAGGTAGAATACTTAAGCGTCATGTAAAGGCACAGCGCTGACAACCAGGCGGCTTTACACAGGAGGATTTGCTTAAGCAGTCCCAGGAACAGTGAGCTGAGGAGTAATGGCGCCGCAGACACTGACAGGGAGTGAGGAAAAGACAGATATGCAGCTCCAGGGCGGGAACACTTGCTGGAAATGGCGCCCTGGGGCTGGGGCTTCAGGTCTAAGCCTTATCCCCCTTGCTGGCAAAACCACTGGGTACTGTGGGCGATATTAAAATCGGTTTTAAGAGAAAACCTGACCTGCGCCCATGCCCTGGTGATCTAGTGGGATCGCCTGTATCCACAGTGTCCACCGCGCGCAGCCCGCCTCCCACTGACCGCGCCGGATCGCGATAAAGACCGTGTCCCGCGAGCGGGACCCACTTACCACCTCCCGAAGCGCGGCCACGCGATCCTGGAGAGCCCCAGCCGCGTGTGTCTAACATGAAGAAAACCGGAGCCTCCGCTGTAGGTACCCGGCAACCAGGGCTCGGGAGTGTTCAGCGCCGCTGGGGAGAGCTGGAGCTGCAGCAGTGATTGTCACAAGACATTTACCCCTGCTGCTGCCCTTGAAGTCTTCACTTTTTACCTCCTAAAAAGCTTTTCTCAGGGCTGCTTGGAGCAGCCCCTCTGTTAAGTGCCTGCTTACTGCAGCACCAACTGACAAACTGAGCTCCTGTGCTGGGAGGCGGGGTGATATAGGAGGCGGCGCTGTGCATTCTGGGAACAGTCAAAGCTTTGAGCCTGTTGGTGCCTCGGATCAAGATCCTACTCTACACCCCATTGTCCAGACTTGTGGAGCCCAGTGTATCCCGCAGCAGAAAAAATATTTTTGACTGTATTGTAATGTTCAGAAACTTTGCCATGACCAGACATGCATAATCTGTTTGTATACCTTTCACTCCCCTATCGTGTTCTGTGATTAAAATGGGTGCTTAGTTGGTGAAATAAAGCAAAGCCTTTTGTTCTGGATCACCTACAGAGTAGAGGTTATTCTGTGATGTCCATCTGCTAGATCATAGGGAGTCATTCAGAGATGATCGTAGCTGTGATAAATTTAGCACAGCTACGACCATTCACACTGACATGCGGGGGGACGCCCAGCACAGGACTATCCCGCCCCGCATGTCAGTGCCGGCTTCCCACGCAGAAGTGCAAAGGCATTGCACAGCGGACAGATGAGGAGCTGCTACCTCTCTAAAATGCCTCTTGTGGGTTTAAGAATGGACTATATCCCTGTCACCGACATCTTATATAAGATGGTCCTGAAACTAAAATCAGCAACATATTATTAGATTGTGCCTTTGTCTGTGTTATAATCAGGGTACCCTCAATATGATGCACGATTGACTGTGGAGATTCCCAGCTTATTTACAGCAACAACTTCCTGGAGAACTATCACACAAGAGTTTCTTTACTCAGGCACAAAACTAAATTAAACAAATATGCCGCGATTCGCAGGTGTATCGGGAAGGGGTGGGGCTTAATGCTGTGAAGTGTCCGTCCCCAGAGACCTGTGCTATAACAGGCGTCTTTCAGGCTCTCAGTCTCTCTCTCTGCCGCTCCTCTCTCTCCCTGACACCCTCAGTCTCTCTCCCCCTCCCCCCTCCCCCACCCCCCCCCCTACCCCCGACACATATACGTATATACACACCGGGTCACCAGCAGGGGGGAGACTGCTGGCCAGGGATTGGAGTGGAGTATTTGAAAAGCTGGACTTGGGGATGGTGTGGGGACCCTGCTATTTTGTCAGTACAGAGCCCCCACAATTTCTGATGGCAAGCCTGGTTGTACATGTCCCAACTGGACCAAAGACTCTACATTTAAATGGAACTGGGAGGTGGGTGGGAAAAGAGATCTAGAACATGCCTAGCAGTCAATTTACTGAAAAATCACCATTAAAAAACTTGTATAAGCTTATTCCTAGATGAGATTTCAGGGTTAGTGTCATCTCCGGTTGTCCTACATCAGAAGAGCTTATCTACTTAAATGTAATTAATTCTCCATACTACTGTATTCCCTTCAGATTTAACCAATATTAACACATATAAATGATGCAGCCACTGACTATGTATTTCACAAATGTATCTAGTAGGATAAAACATACTGTAATATCATCAGGATTAACACTGAACACAATATAAGGCCTGATTCAGAGAGTATGATATTGCACAGCCGCAGGGAAGGGGCTTTGCAATACTGTACCACTAATATCCAATGTACCACTAATACCCCTTATCCAAAACTCAAAATCCCACATTTTTGGGTACCCTACTGAGATAATGACATATGATAGATAGATAGATATACATATATATATATATATATATATATATATATATATATATACACACACACACACACACACACACACACACACACACAGGTTGAGTATCCCTTATCCAAATATTCCGAAATACGGACTTCTTTGCGTGACAGTGAGTAACAAATACCCCTGGCAACCCATACTTAATGACCATGAGAAATAGCTAATATATATCAACACACAACAAACTGAACCCCAATTAATCTAGACCCCTCCCCCTTCTGAAAAATCAAAACTTTCAACATGGTGTGGCAGCATCCTATCCTTTTACTTTATGGGATACGGCAAAAATCAAGTTTGATGGACAACTCACAGACAGCTAGTCAAGGGAACTCTTGACTCATCTCATCTGTGCAAATGTCATCATTGGGCCTTTCGGTCTCTTTTTTTTTTCACAAGCTGTGTGCAGAGCAAGTTCATATCTGGACTAGAATACCTCCTTTTGACAATTTGATGCTTAATAACAATAAAAATAATAAAATGGAGGCAGTGTTTCTTACCACTCTCACTGGAAAACTTTCTAGATTCTTCATTGGAGACAGGAAGGCTTCTCACTGTTCATATATACTAAATGTTTTTGAATATTAACCACGTCACTCTACAGTTAGACTAACTGATAATTAATGCCCAAAATGTAAGGCCCCAGTGGCAGGCCTGACACATAGTTTGTGGGAATGCCAGACAATAAAGCATCCATACTAAAAGGAAAAACCATGTGCAAGAGTCCTTTGACACATGGGAGAACCTCATCCACAGAAGTACAGGCCTCAAAGTTCTTTTGGAACATTTGTTTTGTACAGAACAACAACTGTTTTATAATCATTGCGTTCCAGGATATATTAACCCAAGGGCTAATCTCCATATACCAACTACACACAGTAGCTTTTTATATTACAAATAATTTTAACTGTGATGCAGGGTCTGAAACAAAGCATTGTTAAGTTATGATAAATAATTGAACTTATTTAAAGCTTTCATTTTCTGTCTCTACCCCTATATCTACCTCACCCACAAGTCTCTCTACCTGTCCATGTTCCTCAATCATGTTATTGGGCCCTTCACTCTTTAGACTTTCTCCCTAAAGAAACTCAACATCTCATTCAGACTCAGACAATACCACCTTTATGCTGGTGATACTTAAATCTACCTTCCCCCCACGGACTTCTCACCCTCTGTTTCTCCTAACCTATCTTAGACGTCCTAGTGTTTTACAAATTAAACATGATCAAAACTGAACCTATTGTCCGATTCCAGAACCCATATTCTGCCACCGTTTCTCTGTCGACAACATCTCCTTCTTTGACATTTTTCAAGTCCACTGACTGGGTATCACCCTTGACTGTTCCTAGTTCTTCATCAACACATTCAAAATACATTTCTCTCTTGTCATTTCCACTCCCAAAACATCTCTACGATCTGGTCCTTCCTCACCCTAATGCTACAAAAACCCTTACCACACACACATAGGGGTAATTCTGAGTTGATCGCAGCAGCAAATTTGTTAGCAGTTGGGCAAAACCATTTGCACTGCAGGTGTGGCAGATATAACATTTGCAGAGAGAGTTAGATTTGGGTGGGGTGTGTTCAAACTGAAATCTAAATTGCAGTGTAAAAATAAAGCAGCCTGTATTTACTCTGCACAGAAACCAAATAACCCACCCAAATCTAACTTTCTCTGCAAATGTGATATCTACCACCCCTGCAGTGCACATGGGGGGTCATTCCGAGTTGTTCGCTCGCAAGCTGCTTTTAGCAGCTTTGCACACGCTAAGCCGCCGCCTACTGGGAGTGAATCTTAGCTTATTAAAATTGCGAACGAAAGATTCGCAATATTGCGAAAATACTTCTCTGTGCAGTTTCTGAGTAGCTCGAGACTTACTCTGCCAGTGCGATCAGTTCAGTGCTTGTCGTTCCTGGTTTGACGTCACAAACACACCCAGCGTTCGCCCAGACACTCCTCCGTTTCTCCAGCCACTCCCGCGTTTTTCCCAGAAACGGTAGCGTTTTTTCGCACACACCCATAAAACGGCCAGTTTCCGCCCAGAAACACCCACTTCCTGTCAATCACATTACGATCACCAGAACGAAGAAAAAAACCTCGTAATGCCGTGAGAAAAATTCCTAACTGCATAGCAAATTTACTTGGCGCAGTCGCACTGCGGACATTGCGCATGCGCAGTAGCGACTAATCGCTCCGTTGCGAGAAAAAAATACAGAGCGAACAACTCGGAATGACCCCCATGGTTTTACCCAACTGCTAACAAATTTGATGCTGCGATCAACTCGGAATTACCCCCATAATCTCATGCCTCACCTATGGTAACTTCTTCCTCACCGGCCACCTTTTTTTTTTTTTTTTTTTTTACACACCTTTCCTTATTCTAATCTATCCTGAATCTTCTGCCCATGTCTTTTTGCATTGTAACACCTCTGCAACTAACTATACTGGTTCTTAATGCCCCGACGAATCCAATTCATACTTCTGACTCCCACTTACAAAGCACTTAATAACTACGCTGCCTTCATACTTCTTCCTCACTGTCTCTCTCCCTCTGTGTAACCTGTCTGACTGCCCCCTCCCTTTAGACTGTAAGCTCTCACGAGCAGGGTCCTCTTCCCTCATGTGAAGGAAGTTAAAGCACTTTTGCCATTATCTCCTCCTCACTATCTACAATGACACCTAACCCTTGGGATTTGCCGTCCTACTACTAATTTGAGTATTATGACCACTGATTTATGTTTTATAAACCTTGTCCATGTCTTGTAATGTTTTGCACTGTAAGTCACTTTTTTCTTATTTTGTTCATACTGTTTCTGTACTCTATACCCCTTGTGGCGCCGTATAAAGATCCCTCAAAATCCCTACAGTCAGCATGCCAACTAACAGGGACTATTCCACGACACCCATAGAGTGGGAAATCGCCACTGAACCTGCAGCATGGCGAGTGCATCAAGCCCGCAATGGGCTTTGTTGTGTTCCCCCCCCCCTCCCCCCGCATTCTAAACCTTGGAATCCCAGCGCCAGTCTCCCATACCCAACCCATTGCCTCATATCAACCTGTCTCCGAGACTTCTCCCACCCAACACCCCTCCACTGGGGACTTCTCCCTCCCAACACCCCTCCACTGGAACTTGCTCACTCACCAAGTCGGACTTTCTCCGAATCTCTCCAGCTTCAAATATTCACATGCAGAAAAGTCTGGTGAAGGGAGGCTGGCGGACATAGTGGAAGTCAGAACAAAATGTAATACATGTAACAATATGTTATACTATTACAGTAACAGTCAAAATACTGCATTGCTTAGTACACAATTTTAAGCAAAAATAAATGAACTTCCATGCACGTAACAAATTTTGTATGCTCAAAAAAATAAAAGGCAGTAACAGTAAGTCATAAAGAAGGGTAAACTGAACAGTAATTTTGGATTTGGTTGCACTTCGTACCCAAGAGAAATTCAATGGTCTATGTGTGCGATATTAGCATTATTACTTCAATCCACACTGAACATGCTGATATTGTATGCAATTACTCAATCCTCACGGGATGTTTAATGAAATGGTCTGAACATCCATCCAATATCTTTAGGCTATTAATGTATGTTTATTTATTCATTGTCCTTGTGGATTTGCTGATCGCAGCTATTAGAGCACTTTCTTCTTATCTTTCTTTGGCTAAATATAATACCACAGAGGTCCAAAGTAGTTTAACAATTGTCTTGTATGTCTGTTATGTATAGGTCTGTATTTATGTGTATCTAATGAAGCCATAGAAATCAGGTCAGATTCAATTATCTGCAGATTGCACCATGGCTAAAGTGACTGGAGCTATTCAACTAGAGACCACCGATGAAGCTGCAAGCAGCTCCTAGACAGCAGTTAATGCTGATCTCTGCGCACACCCTCTGCAGAGGACACGGAGGGTCATCCTGAGTTGATCGTAGCTGTGCTAAAGTTAGCACAGCTACGATCAGAAACACAGACATGCGGGGGGACGCCCAGCACAGGGCTAGCCCGGTCAGTCCCTGCCCAGTCGCTGAAGTACAAAAGCATCGCACAGCGGCAATGCTTTTTTACTTCAGGAGTAGCTTCGTCATGCAGCCCATGCGGCCCGCCCCCCGCACAGTCTGGCCACGCCTGCATTGGGCATCCGCGCCCACAAAAATGGCGGCCAAATGCCGCTGTACCGCCACCTCCCACCCAGCGGCCGCCTCTGCCTGTCAATCACTAGGCAACGACAGCCGTTGGCTGTCAGCCATGCGCAGTTCTGACCTGATCGCTGCGCTGCGATAAACTGCAGCAAGTGATCACGATCAGGTCAGAATGACCCCCACAGACCGTATCCCTGTTTAGGAAGTAGAACCGCTTTACTGCTACGGAAAATGGTCCTATAGAAACAACTACTGTTTGGAATGACTGAGGATAATGGGACCAGGGCCATTCTGTCCATTCTTGTTGTAACAGTACTGGTTCCAATATTGCTGTGAGACCAACTCTCAGACAATAACCGGCAGCTGAATATGCGGGGGAGGAAGTTTTACAGTGGCTGAAATTTGGCAAATCAACAACCACTTGCAATTAATTTAATATCTGAGAATCTTTGAAATTTGGCAGAATTGATTTGAACCCATCTGAGTTACATTGCAAAATTTGTAAATTGGTATAAACATTGCATTTATGAGTTATATTTAAAACTTTTAACACACAAATAAGCCTATTTATTTTACAACATGGCTGTTTTGTAAAATAAAGGCATATTTGTAAGATATTACAGTATTGGTAATTACAGTTTCATTCAATTAAATACTGGAGTTATTTGATCTAAGAATGAGACACTCTACAAAATATATCTCCATACCAAGGACAAACTGGGGCTCTAGTGGCGCGAACACGACAAGGGGTGTGATGACAGCTCACAGGCCGCAGCCTCGCAGCACGCCCCCTTGTCTCTATATGCCGGATGGCCAAGCAGAGCACCAGGGGGCAGAGCTGCTCTGCCAGCCTGTCTCTGTGTGCTGGGCCCAGCTGCTCAGCCAGGCTTTTAAGCCGGACCAGCCCTACAGGCCATCGGCCCTTCTGGCATTTGCCAGATTGGCATAAAAGTTAAATGCATCAATACAATGAGGATCTAGGGGGTTATTCAGCAGCCAGTGGCCTAACCTTAAATCAGCGATACAATCGCATCGCTGGCTGCCATTAGCACACTGGCCTGCCTTGCCCTGTGCTGGGCAGCCCCCAGCATGCGAGTGATAGCAGTTGCAGTATTGCCATTTTAGCAAAACTGCAACTGCTGCTGAATAGGGTCCCTAGTTGGCCAAAGTATTCTAAAGTAAGACACACTCAGGTTAATGGAGAAAGAAAAAAACATTTACGTTCTACCATGTCCCAATAATTTATGGAATTTTAGTATCCCCCCATGTTAAAACAAAACAAACATGCATTGCTAAACTACATTTTTTTATATAAGCTTTTTATATGAATTTACAAGTGGATTCAAGTTTTTTTTAAACATGCATCAATGACAAAACAGGAAGTTATCTTGTTAAAGCCAAACAAATGCTTCCTAATCGCATCCGATTCATTTACAATACGCTCCCACTGAGATCAATGTATGTTTCCAACTGGGTTGACTTGCCTCAGAGACACTGAAATGGAAAGAGTTTAAAAAAAATATTTAAAAAAACAAAAACACAACAACAACAACAACACACACACACACACACACACCACAACAACACGAAAATAAAATAGCTCTTTTCAGAACAAATTATTAAAACAACCCTAAAAATATCTACTGCCTCATTTGGTGAAATTATTTCTATTTCACATGCATTTTCATTGCTATAGAAACACATCTTATGAACAGATTATAAAGTTCACTATAAAAAGGCAAAACTGAAGTATGACATTACCTAGCAATAGAAGGATTGACTGTAATGAGTCCATTCAAGTATTTATAGCCATGACCTTTAACTGGTAAACAAAGATTTCAAGTAGCACTTTACATTTGCACTTGTATACCTTTATTTACTTTCAGCTCAGTATTAATTTTCTGTATAAGAATATGCAACTATCCCTGGAAAATGCTGCCTTTTGTTCTTTTTTTAATACATACTGTTCTTCTGGATTATTTGCCTGATTATTGTCATTTAGCTAAACATTTATTTATGCATTGCCTGCATTAAAAGATAAGCTGATACATGTGTTAAGTCAGACAAAGGCTGAACTAAGGGGGTAATTCTGAGTTGATCGCAGCAGGAACTTTGTTAACAGTTGGGCAAAACCATGTCCACTGCAGGGGAGGCAGATATAACATGCAGAGAGAGTAAAGGGGGGTACACACGGAGAGATCCGTGCTTAAAATCTAAGCAATCTTGCTAGATTGCTTAGATTTTAAGCACGGATCTGGCGTGTGTATGCCCCCCAGCGATAGCGATGCGCGGCCCCGCACATCGCTATCACCGATGCTAGATTGAGCTGCATGCAGGCTCAATCTAGCGGGTCGCTCACTTCACCGTTGTGTGAAGTGAGCGGCCCCCCCGTCGGCTTTCCCCCTCGCTCAGCACATCGCGCTGTGCTGAGCGGGGTGAGAGATGTGTGCTGAGCGGTCTGTGTTAAGATCGTTCAGCACACATCTCTCCCGTGACTACCCCCCTTTAGATTTGGGTGTGGTGTGTTCAATCTGCAATCTAAATTGCAGTGTAAAGATAAAGCAGCCAGTATTTACCCCCAGAATTACCCCCTAAATACCAGAAGCCACAGCACTCTGCTGCTTCTAACTGTTTTTACTAGGATAATGAGCAAGGACGTTCCTTCATTTACGCTGGTCTCTATGGCCAGGTAACTTCAATTGAACATAATTTTTTTTTAGCACACGGGAGGAGTGCCCAGAGCTATTCAACTGTCCACATTGTACCTGGCACTTAAGTCGGGAGATGCCGTTTACTGCAACTAATGCCCGGGGCTTAGTCGCGGTAAAATGCTAATTGAATAGCTCCAGGCACTCATTCCCGAAACTATAGGGGGGTACACGAAGAGAGCTGTGCTTAAATTCTAAGCAATCTGACTAGATTGCTTAGATATTAAGCACGGATCTCTCTGTGTGTATGCCCATAGCGATAGCGATGCGCGGCGCTGACTCTAGATTGCTAATTTCACCACTGGGTGAAATGAGCGTCCCCCCGTCCCCACTCGCTCAGCACACATCACGTCGGGTGCAGAGTGGGGGGGGGGGAAGAGATGTGTGCTGAGCGGTCTGTGCTAGATCGCTCAGCACATATCTCCCCGTGTGTACTGGGCTTAAACGAACTCGCGTTCAGATGAATTGGCCCCTAGATTTGCATCACTGGATCTATCTTGCTCTAGTCACTTAATTAACTTATACAGCTATATGTAAAAATCAAACCATCAAAAATTACAAAACTCTCAACATAACAGATTTGTTGGCTTGTTATATTTGTTTATAGTAGTTGTATCATTTCCTAAATTTGAAGCCAATGTTTTATTTTCAAACCACAAAGACATTTTTAAAGTGATAAAAAATGTTCAACAAAGTCTACATTTGGGTAATGTAAATATCAATCTCCTTATTACAGAATTGTATCCATTTTTTACAGTCGCACCATTAATTCTTCTTAGAGATGTACTCTATTAAACCATAGTTTACTTTATCTTCCTGTTTATTTCTTCATAGCCTAAATGTATTAATCTGTCACTATAAAGAAGTTTTTAGATTTTGTTAAGAAATCATTAGCATGGATATGAGCAGTGGTTCCCAAACTTCATCCTCAAGGCACCCTACAAGTCCATGTTTTTTTTTTTTTTTCAAAACAATGTTTATTGAAGAAAGGTAGAGATAGATGTACAAAATTCCATGTCTGGATTCATAGTGGAGAGGTACAAATAACAGAAATACGAGGTAGGTCAGGGTCATACAATAAAGTCTCGGTATGTGGAAAATACATGCATAATTACATATAGTACATGTAAGAATTTGGTAATAAATGATATCTATAGGATATATTCCACTCCTATTGTCTAGGGTTACCATTTTGCTTAGTGAAATGTGAGATCTGGTATTAAAGAGACATGAAGGTATCTAGTGGAAGTAAAGACTTGTAATAAGCCTCAGTATCTGACCATATAGACCCTTAGCAGCTGAGAGACCACTACAGACAAGGAGAAAGAAAACAGAAAGTGAAGAGATAATAACCCTTCTTCAAATAATTTTCTATTTTATAAAGAAGATTGGTTAGGTAGAAAAATCGAATTCGTATAGATTGTAGAGGGAAGAGAAATGAGAGGAGAAAGAAAGAAAAAAAGAGGGGGTGGGAGATGGAAGGGAAGGGGGGGGTGGACAAGACATGAAGACAGGACAACATACAGCATCGTTCTCTAAAGGGAAAACTATACCATAAGGTTGTCAGGTTGTATATATGTCCTGTGGACTGCGATAAGTAGACATTATTTACCGGCTCAACACATTTCAAACTTAGCATAGTTAATAACATTAATCAATCTGTCTATACAAATACCAAGTGGTGGGTTCGAAAATTTTCTGGATTCTGAGCTGAGTGGCATTATCAAAGCTTTGTATAACAGTTTCCCATTTCCCATAGAATCTAGGGGCCCCTGACTCTATATCCGGTACTAGAGCCTGTCGCTCGTAAAATATGTTGTTTGCAGAGAGGTTCTCATTTCTGTAATAGATGGAGGTTGTCTGTGTAACCAATGGGTGAGGATTAATTTTTTAGCGATAGTGAGGATAACTGTCAGGGCAGGTATAATCTTCTGTTTGTGTGGTCCCAGGTCCCAATCTGAAAAGCAGTAAAATAGACATGCGGTAGGGAGCTTGGTGATTCGAACTGAAAAGATATCATTAACATGGTTTATCAGTTTGTCCCAGAAAGTTCTTATTTTCCTGCAGTCCCAGAAGTTATGATAGTATGTGGCCTCAGCCATCCCACATTTAAAACATCGACCCGTAGAGGCCAGGGTGAAATAGGAATGCTGTTTCGGGGAGATGTAGGCTCTATTTAAGAATTTGAGGTGCGTTTCCTGCAAAGCTGCGGATTTTAAATATTTAAATGTGGGGGACAGTTTGGACATAAGTACCGACATAGCCGGGAAATAAGGTATGTCCCGCTGCCAGCGCGAATGGAGAGCACTTTGCAAGGGTGTTTTCCCTGAGTCTATGAGAATAGAATATAAATTACGCAGCCTATATCCTATGGTCAGATTAAAACGCAAGAGAGGGGTAAGAGGGTCAATGGCCGTATCAAGGGCCATTCCAGGTGGTAACGACTGTGCAAAATGACGGGATTGGAGGTACATATAAAATTGGGAGTTGGGTAGACCATATCTATCTGATAATGCAGAGAAAGAGTAGATCTTACCCCCAGGGTCAAAGATATCTCGAATGCACGAGATGCCCTTCTCTTTCCACGTCAAGTAAGCACGGCCGTCCAAACCAGGAGGAAATTGTGGGTTGCCCCAAAAGGTGGTGTAAGGGGAGTTAGAGGAATTCCTGTGCAATCGTTTATTGATAGATTTCCAGGCTTTATAAGTGTCATGAAAGAGTATGTTGGATTTTATATGGGAAGGAATCAGTGAGGTAGGTGCATGAAGGAGAGCAGCTGGGGAGAAAGGATGGAAAAGGTGTTCCTCTATGTTGGGGAGAGTATATACGGAACCACCAGAAAACCAATCCACCATGTATCGATACATAGCTGCATTTGAAAAAGCAGAGATGTCTGGCATCCCAAAACCACCCTCCGGCCTCGGCAGTCGCAAAATATGGCGGGATACCCTAGATTTCTTTTTTGCCCAGATAAATCTTGTAAACAGGGAGTTAAATCGTTGGATATCTGACTTGGAAAGTTGCAAGGGAAGCATTTGGAGGACATAGGATAATTTGGGGAAAATAAAGCTTTTAATAACCACTACCCTACCAGACAATGATAGAGGTAAATCCATCCATCCGTTCAATAATTTCTCCGCCGAGGAGTATATCTGGTGGAAATTAGCAGAGTATAGGGCGTCCAGATTAGGGGGAATCATGATGCCTAAGTATTTAAGTGGAGAGCGGCAAATTGTGAATTGTGTCAGCGTGGGGGATAGAAGGTTTGTGGAGTGACCAGGGCCTAGAGGGAGGCGGCGTGACTTGTCATAGTTCACGCGAAATCCCGAGAAAGAGCTAAAATTATCTATAATGTGCTTTATAGCAGGGATGGAAAATTGGGGGTTAGAGATAAATAAAAGCATGTCATCGGCAAATAGACTGAGTTTCACTTCAGTCGACCCAACGACAATACCAGTATATTCTAGAGACATGCGCAGTGCAGTGGCTAGGGGTTCTATAGCTATAGCAAATAGAAGAGGTGAAAGGGGGCAACCTTGTCTGGTCCCTCTATGGAGGGGGATGGGAGAGGACATATAATTGTTAGAGAGGATTTGAGAGGAAGAGTCATGATAGAGAAGACGTACTGCATGGATGAAGGCCTCCGGGAATCCAAACCTGTGCATGGTGTCAAAAAGGTGATCCCATGTGACTAGGTCAAAAGCCTTCTCAGCATCAAGGGAGAGAAGGGCATAGGGGTTCTGGTCTCCCGAGGTCTCCAACCACTGCATGACAGTCAGTATCTTACGCACATTCACCGTAGAGTGGCGCCCCCAAATAAACCCTGTCTGGTCTTCCTGGACCAGAGAGGGCAAGAGAAGCTTTACCCGGTCTGCCAAGATCTTGGTATATATCTTGTAATCCGTATTCAATAAGGATATAGGTCTATATGAACTGGGAAGCAGGGGGTTTCTCCCTGGTTTATGGAGGATTTTTAGAATCGCAGCGTTGAAGTATAGTGGAGGAGGTGTTCCGGACAACAGCAAGTTGAATAGTTTACAAAGGGGTTTGACCAATTGAGGGGCCAGTATTTTATAGTATTCATTGGTTAGACCGTCAGGTCCAGGGGTTTTGTTTGGTTTCAAACAGTGAATTGCATGGAGCACCTCCTCCTCAGTAATGGGGTTCAGTAGGGGTTGGGATGAGGTAGAAGATAGAGAGGGAAGCGTAAGGGAAGACCAGAAAGAGTGTTGTTGTTGGTAATCAATAGAGGGTTCAGAATATAGTGAGGAATAAAAGGACTGCAGAACCTCAGACACCTGGTCACAATCATGTACCACAGTGCCGTCAGCCCTAGTTAGAGCATGGATAAGTGTTGGGGGATGTTGACCTTTCAGGAGATTTGAAAGCAATCGACTAGATCAGTGGTTCTCAAACTCGGTCCTCAGGACCCCACACAGTGCATGTTTTGTAGGTATCCCAGCAGGTGCACAGGTGTATTAATTACTCACTGACACATTTTAAAAGGTCCACAGGTGGATCTAATTATTTCACTTGAAATTCTGTGAGGAGACCTGCAAAACATGCACCGTGTGGGGTCCTGAGGACCGAGTTTGAGAACCTGTGGACTAGATCGATTGCCGAATTTATGAAATCTACATTGAGACATAAATGTTAATTTAGATTCGGTTTGGGTTAAGAGTTTGTCAAAAAGGGATTTCTGTTCATGGTAGAGTTTTCTGGTAATTGGGGTGGGGGACTGCGTGAACGCTTGGTAGGCGTCAGTAAGTTTAGATTGAGCATCAAGGTACAGAGCTTGTGTGTCTTTCTTATGTTTGGAGGTGAAGGAGATGATAGCACCTCTTAGTACTGTCTTAGACGTCTGCCAGAACAGGAGCGGTGATTCCTTCTCTGCAGTTATATTACAATGTGTGAAGTCAGCCCATGATGCCTCCAGCATATTTCTAAATTGAATGGAATTGGTCAGGTGGGATGGGAAGCGCCATTGTCTGACAGGGCCTCTATTGGGGAAGGTGGCGAGAGCCATCCAGCAGACCGCATGATCCGACAAGGACACCGGTTCAATTTCAGAAGTTTGCACCCTGGTAAACATAGAAGCCGAGATGAGCAGATAATCGATTCTCGACAGTGTACCATGAGCAGCCGATAAACAAGTGTATTCACGGTCGACTGGATGACAGGCTCGCCACACGTCCACCAAGTGCAGCTGCGACATTAGATATGGTAAACCATATTTGGGAGTATAACGGCTAGATCTGGATTTGGTGTTCCTATCAAGAGCATTGGATACAGTAGAGTTAAAGTCACCTGCGAGTATCACCTGTTTATGAGAGTGTGGGTGCAGTTTAGCGGCAATGGACAGAAAAAAGGGTTGGGGATCGATATTGGGGGCGTATACATTACACAGTAGAAAGCGTGAGTCATCTAGAGTGGCGTCTACAATGAGGTATCTGCCTTCAGTATCAGATTGGCAGGAGTGAAGGTCTACTTGGACGGAGCGTCTAATCAAAATGAGTACCCCACGGGCCTTGGCAGTAAATGGGGCGGACGCCAGCACTCTCCAGCCCAGGCAATTGAGCTTGTCAATCTCAGGGGGAAGGAGATGAGACTCCTGGAGGAATGCAACATCTACATGTAGTTTAGATAAGTAAAGTAAGATTTTCTTCCTCTTTATGGGGGAGTGGAAGCCACCTACATTATATGTGCAAATTTTTAAACTGGTCATCATTCTGCTGAAGAAAGGTATGGTTCATGGCAATAAATAAAACCGATAATATCATATCTACAAAATACATTGCTATCATGGACATAGAAAACCAACAGGACAAGACACAGAGAGGAGAGAACAATGGGTAGAAAAAGTGGGGGAAAGTAAAGCAAAGGATCCAGAAAAGAATGGATCAAAGGATTAGCATCAAAAGTGCACTTCAGGTACAAAGATAATCTAAATTGACCTATAGTTCGCCAATTGGAGAACCAGATAAGAACTCCAGGCTTGCCCCAGCCCTGGTACTGAAAAATAATAAGCATAGCTTATATATGGCATAAACAAAACATAACTTAGAATAATATGTGGAAAACTTTAGGTGGAAGGCGCCTTAAAAGAAGGATCCCATTCAGAATGGGATTAATGATGAAATGGCACCCGCCATAGCATTTACGCCGGTAAGAGAGGCGTCTCCTCCCACCAATAATTTCAAGAACTTCTAGCGATTAACAGCTATAACATAAACAGATATATCAAAGTAATAGAGTAATCGCCAGTAAAGGAGGAGATAACATCGCTAAGGAATTTTATAGCCGTGGTTAGCAGTCAGGAGTCGAGTCCGTTGAGGGCTGGCGCAGTGAGGAACGGCCGTTCTCCTCTTCCAGTAGATATGCTTCCGCATCAGCCACGGTGGAGAAGTCTGTAAATGAAGATCCTTTGAACAGGCGTAATCGTGCTGGGTATATAAGAGCAAATTTTCTATTTGCTTTTGCTAGGCGGGAACAAAGTGGGGTGAATTCACGTCGTGCCCTGGCCACCTCTGCCGAATAATCTTGGAAGATAAAAATCTTCACATCGTTCCATTGTAAGTTCCGCTTACGGCGAGACGCAGACCAGATGGTGTCTTTGTGGATGTAATTTAGACAACGGAAAATAACAGCTCGGGGTCGGGAATCCTGCGTAGGCCTTGCAGGACCAATGCGATGGGCCCTCTCCACAATCATACCCGTGCAGGAATCTTGGATATCAAGCAGATCTGGCAGCGTGTCTTGTATGAAGGAAAGGAGTGCTGGCCCTTTAAGGGCTTCGGGTAGCCCAACAACCCTCAGATTATTTCGACGTGATCTATTCTCGAGATCGTCGACCTTATTAAGAAGCTGGTAATGGGATTTCTGAAGAAAGGCGCACTGTTCCTTTAAATCGGCAACGTCATGAAATGTCTCCCCAAGGCGCTGTTCATTAGCCTGCACCCGTTTGGAAAGCTGTTTAAACTGTGATTTGATGTCATGCACTGCCTGTGTGACTTTGGCAGCATGAGATTCCATAATAGGATTAATGGAGTCCTGAATTGCCTTTACCATGTCAGAGTATGTAATTGGGCCCTCAGCCTGCTCTGTAGTCTTATTAGACTTCTGTGTAGAGGGGGCAGCATGTACAGGGAGAGCTGTGTTCACAGAGGAGTCAGAGGAGGAATGTAACTCACGATCTGTGTGTATTTGCTGCTGCTGCGGATGTGTCTGCTGTCCGGCGGCCATCTTGGATTCCCCTTTCGTTTTTGCAGGCCGTTGTTTGAGGGGCTTAGCCGCTTCTGGGGCGGCCAGGAAGCGCTCCATCAGGTGCCAGAGGTGTTCCCACAGGCAGGTGAGCGGTTCTGGAGCGGGCTGTAACGCTATGTGCAGCGTACAAGCTAGCGCGGGCTGGGGCGGCACACGGAGCTCACACTGCTGCACGCATCGGCGCCGTACCCGGAAGTCTCAAGTCCATGTTTTAAGGATACCCATGTTTGAGCGCAAATGGCTTAATTAGCACCTCAGTAAATTTAACTTCCCCATCAGCTGTGCTGTATAGCCAACGCACCCATGATATATTGGCCAGTTTTTACCAAGCATTAGGGTGTCTTGAGGACCAGGTATCTAGACCACCGGCCTAGAGGAAAAAAGAAATGTGCGATATCACTGACAGCAATTTAGGACAATTGGGGAAAAGGGTGGCTCCCCTAACAAGTTAAGGAAAGGTCTGGCAGAGAGATGCCAGTCATAAAAGTTGACTCCTATCCTGCACAAAGGAAAAATAAAAAACAAACTATATGGGTTATGAAGCAGTGAAAAGAATTGAGAAGTGTGCCAGTGGACAGGTTGCCCATACATCCACCTAAGGGTCAAACCTTGTAAAAGAGTAGAGAAGTGCACATAGCAACTAATCAGCTGCTACATATCATTTCATATAAAGTACTTGATAAATGCCAGCCAGAAGCTGACTGACTGCTATGGACAACTTCTCCACTTGTTAGAAGGCTTGATACATTGTACTCATGTCTAGTGTACACATTTTCTGAGCTAGGTACAGGTTTGTTTGTTTTTTTTAAATTAGTGTCCCTTTAAAATAAAAGTAAAAACCTTAAAACTGCACATGCACACAGCGATAATCCTGCATGAAACTACTTTCCCACAAGACACTGCATACATGGCCTCTAATGGATCACTGATCCCAATCTGATAGACAAGTCATCAATCTGGTCTTCATGAAAATGTGGTAGGGCAATAACTGCAATTTGGTAGTGTGAGCAGACATTGGGATGTAGTCACGATCCTGGCGGCCAGCATACAGACGCCGGGATCCCGCCGGCAGGAGGACAAGGGCTAGTCCCACTCGTGGCTGTCTATAACACCCATAGAGTGGGAATATAACCTGTATCCTGACGTCGGCATCCCGACCGCCGGTATCCTGAACCCAACCCCAGACATTGTATGTCAGCTCACATCGTGGTCCCAGGGACTAACCTGCTTATGTAATGAATGGATCTGTCTACCCTGGCAGCACACATTTGGCCAAATTGTACTTCGCCACTCTGTACTTGTGCAAAGCTGCTGCATCTAAAAGGTGGGTACACAGCTATACAATTCGCAGCTGATCGGGTTAGCGCTCCCATCAGCCAGGCAGTGTGTGTAATGAGCCATGACCTCCTATGAGGCAGGGGGTAGCCGCTTCTCTATGGGGATTAAGAGGTTGCATGTACAGCACGAGATGCCACCTCCCGATCCCGACCACTGCAGGAGCGTTACAAGCTGTTTATAAGCCAACGCTCCTACATCGGCACATCGTACACACATATACAACGGACGGCCCGTACTCCCAATATAGGGAGAACGGGTCAAGGATTGTATAGATGTGTACCCACCTAATCCGTGCACAAGCAACCTAAAGGGGCAAACAGTATTTATGGAAATTATTTTTTTAAAGTTATTTTTCCGGTGAAATACTGTACCCCAAAAAACAAACTCTTTGTGGGATCCCTGCCAAATGTGCGCTAGATGACTGCTGCAGTCCCTACAATGTATTGTTCTACAACACTAGGTTATGGGTCACTCTCCAGACATTGTTAAACAAAAAACGTCAGCTAGAAGCTGTAGGTAAACAGCTATAAATCACTTAAACTAGGACAATTATATTTATTTCTAAGATCATGTAACATGACAAAAAAAAATAAAAAATCTGCACCACTAATTCATTCATCTGAAGATGCCCTATAGTAAAAAAGCAGGCCAGTTACCAAGGTAAAGCAGGAACAATTCCAGAATAGGTGCACAGGAAAAATGTATAGCATTTAATATCTAAAGCAGGACACTGAAATTACAAATTGCTCAGTTTATACGGGATTCACAGATTTGTACTGGATAAAAACAAATCCGTTATCTAAGATTCAAAAAGATAATTGCTTTTTGGCAAAAAAAAAAATAAAAAAATATATGAAATTTTGAGATGTTTGCTTCTGTTCAAAAATTAATCTCTACTAAAATTTTATTCTGAACTTTCTTTTATAGGAATGATTTAATTTTACATATTTTTACACAGACAGGGGGCATATGTATTAAAAGTTTTGGAAGTGCTGTGATTTTTTTTTTTTTTTTTCAGTTTACATTGCAGCAGGGATAATTATGTTTTACATGATTATTTATCCCTGCTACATACTGGGACAATACTAGTGATAACCGCTGTCCCTGCAAGTTCCATCCGGGGATATCATAGGAGTCTTTCACATTTTTGAAAGACTACTAATGGGAAACGGACACTGCGCATACACACTGTCAGTTTCTGGTGGCTGCAAGAAAGGGATCGTAAGATCCCTCCCTTTCAAATCTGCCTCCATATAAGAGCAGTTATGCCATCTGGTGTAAACCATTGGGACAAAACTCTGATAAGCGACGTTTCAGATATTGGTACACAGGGGTCAGAACAAGATGTACTAAGCAGTAAAAAGAGTGAAATGATCCAGTGGAGGCGTTGTCAATGGCAACCAATCAGCATTGAAGCAACATTTATAATTCGCATACTATAAAATTATGCAGAGCAGATGATTGGTTGCCATGGGCAACTTCTCCACTGGCTTACTTCTCCACTCTTTTCACTACATCTCTAATACCCCTTTTCCACCTACTGAGCACGGGTCGCAGCCGGGAGCCTGACACGGGTGCTACCCGGCTGCGGCCCGTGCCCAGCCCCCTTTCCCACTGCGCTCACCAACCCGGCATATTGCCGGGTTGGTGACGCTGCTAGTGACGATGGTGCCATTCCATACAGTGTAAACGGGAGCCGTGTCACATCGACACGGCTTCCATTTACACTACAACCCTACCCGGATCATTCCCATGTCCTACCCAGGTAGTTACCCGGGTAGGATTCACGGGTCACTTGATTCGGGTTTTTGCGGGGGGACCCTTTTCCACTAGCCAAAAAAACGGGCAAATGCACCACCCCCCGTGCATTTACCCGTGTTTTTTGAGCTAGTGGAAAAGGGGTATAAGTCCTCATTTTTAATAATGCAGTGCTAACTAACCTTTTACAAGAGATTTATGTAAAAACTCCTGCATTAGGCTGTTGATACATAAAAGTGTGCAGTAACTGAAGTATCTGCAGAATTTTACGAAACACCAGCTTGATTTTAATCTACCAATACTATAGAACACATCATAAATACAAAAAGCTTTGGGCTAGGCAAACCAAATGCATTAGCAGTAACAATGTTAGCAGAATACATACAGTTAGACTCCATTCTTTAAATTAGCATTGCTATACTGTTTGGAATCATCAGTTTTGAAGGGCATAACATTTACTGAGCAATTAAGAAGCACTTAAAATCATTTAGGAAGCAGGATTCCATTTGCCAACGATAAATTCAGTTTTCTAAAAATAAATAAAAAAAGAACCCATGACACTCAAAACCCAGAAATACTTCTTGCCTGCTGTTAAACTGCTCAGTGAGCAAATCTGTGCATATACAGTACCAAGCTTCTCCAAGTACATAGGGCCCAATTCTGATATGGACAATATTCTCAGTGCTGTTGCGTCTTTGGGTGCAGCAGTGATGAGAAAATATTCTAATTTTGCAGGATGTGTCTGAGGGCCAAAGACGCCCATTGCAAGCATCTGCGGTCTGAGTGTTGCATTAGAAGATGCAGCATCGGATCACCATCGAGACCAACGGTCGCAGCTCTCAGCCATCTGAGTAAGCCTCAGAACTTCTTAGCCGGGGACAGGAAGTCCGCATCTGAAGACACAGATCCTAGCCATGCCTACAAAATGGGGGCAACACATCCCCATTTTGTAGAACAGTCCATACTGCGACCCCCTCTCCATCCTGCAGCATGTCAATCATGCTGGGGCTAAGGTGGGACTGCCAGGGATCTCGCAAAAGGAGACCGGCGCATGCCATCTCTTACAACCTGGTTTGCGTACATAGCTGAATGAGGCCCATAGTTTCAGCATGTGCACTCAGTATGATTTTCAGTACAATGTAATGAAAGGAACAACTTGCAGCCATTGAAATTAAAAGACAAGTTAATCAACTATGAAGATGCATCTATTGTACAGTGTCCTTATCCTGACAGGAGTAAAATATATGTTTGGCATTGTACTGTATATAGCTCTTCTGCCCTATGTTGCTAAACATTTTAGGCTAAAGGACCCCATCCACTAGTGCGATATGGCCTGTTTTCATGCGATTGAGACGAATTGCATGAGAAGTGTCACATTGCATGTCCTTTTCGTACGATTGCGATGCGAGCTCCCGTATGTCTCCTATCGTAATCGCAGATCACACGAGCTGCCCATTATATTTATCTCAATTGCACAGAAATAGGTCTAAGGGCCCCATACACTGGGACGATTTTACACAATTCCGATATATCCGTCTGATATATTGTATGAAATTGTGTACAATCGTATGCGTTTTAGATCGTATCCAATCTGATGCGCGTCCCCGTGGCTGTCAGATAGGATCCCCTAGGTCGTTGGTGCTGCACTAATGATATATCAGAATTGGATGGAATCGGATGAAAAAAAGTGTGTTTTTTGTGCATGTGATATATCGCATGCGATGTGTCACAGGGAAGTTAGACTGGAATTCTCAGGACACTCCCAGCCCCCATAGCACTTTATCCAGCCCATCAGATATATCTCATGGTACAATTGTATGCCGTACGATATATTGCATGTGATGTATAGCGGCTTCATCAATCGCATGCAATATATCTTATGCAACAATAGCACAAAAGTACCAAATCGTATGGAATCACTCCCAGGAAGGTCCCGGGGGACTTCAAGGGAAATTACATCCGACTTCAGCCTCAGACATATCGTTGTAGTGTATGGGGCCCTTTAATAATGTAAGATTGCATGAGATAAATCACATGTAAAAAATACACTCAAGTAGCAAATCGCAATCGCAGGGCTCCCGGGAAGCTGCCGACCAGATTGCAGGAAAAATGGATCCAACTCATTGCTGAGATAAAACTCCCTAGTGGATGGGGGCATTAAGATAGCCCGACTAATATCCTTCAATAGATCTGCTGTCATGGATCCTGATGGGCATAGGAAAAACACCTCGCTTATGATCAATCCCAAATACAGTTTACAACACATACAGGTTGAGTATCCCATATCCAAATATCCCGAAATACGGAATATTCCGAAATACGGACTTCTTTGCGTGACAGTGATATAGTGAAACCTTTGTTTTTTGATGGCTCAATGTTCAAACTTTGTTTAATACACAAAGTTATTAAAAATATTGTATTAAATGACCTTCAGGCTGTGTGTATAAGGTGTATATGAAACATAAATGCATTCTGTGCTTAGATTTAGGTCCCATCACCATGATATCCCATTATGGTATGCAATTATTCCAAAATACGGAAAAATTTGATATCCAAAATACCTCTGGTCCCGAGCATTTTGGATAAGGGATACTCAACCTGTAGTATATTATATAGGCTTCCATTTTAGATATTTTTTAGGTTCAAAGGAACATGAAGACCTCCCTACTAATTATCTTTATGTATGCATTTATTCTCGCTCATGTTCCGGATATAGATTTAGCTCATTGTGCAGCACAGACTAGCTGTCCGGAGACTTACAAAACAACAACAACAACAACAACAACAACAACAACAACAACAACAACAACAACATTATACGAGCCGTGCTTTAAAGATATATGTAAGTAGATCCCCACTGTGACAAAACTGCAGCCAGATTAATAACCAATGCTCACTTCTGCACAGGGGATAAAGTCTGGATTATTGTACAGAACAGAATACCATTCATATAAACCATAAAGTTTTTTTCTTTTTTAAACCCTTTTAATTGGGATACATTTAAAGGAATTCTGAACACATAATTTACATAATTATACACCTCTTGAGACGGTTTCTGAAATGGGGTGCTTAGGAGAAACATTAGCTGTGATCCCATGCAGGTATGTAGGTAAGGCCACTAAATATACAATGGGAAGTCCACCAACAGTTCTCAGCAATACATATTCCAAGTATAATACCAATGTATACTTCCTGCATATAAACTAAAGTCACTTTTAGGAAAAGCACATTCACACAAATTGTAACCTTTTGTAGAATGCCAGAAACCACACACTTGTCATTCAAGGGAAAGTGCTCTTATGGGCAACACTGAGTGTGAGTGCACTACCAATACTAGAATTCACCAGCATTTGTAGCCTCAATAATATCTGTTTTGTAAAGCAAAACAAGCAGCCTTTCCCCAGCCCCACTTCCTCCTCCAGAGCAGTAGCACAGGGGTGAGCCCTCCTCCTCCTCCTCTGTCAGTGTGTTGGTAAATAAGACAGTCACATGGACAGTTCCATTTAGCAACCTTCACGATATCCTCCTTCAGGCTCGTCTCTCCGAGCAGGCCCAGCAATGAGCGTGTACAGTACAGACTGCAGGAGGCATGCTAGGAATGCAATGTAAACAGCACCCAGGACAAGTCTGACCAGCTGTCAGCAGCCAGCACTGCCCACCACTATACGCAATGGCCAGGGCATCACCGCCACTGCCGCACACATGCTGGGGGACGTGGCTGCTGCCGGGTTAGGGCAATCTCGCCAACTCCCCCAGGCGATGCTGTCACTAGAGCATGTGTGCCCGATATATACCCCGTGTGTGTCCCCTAATGTGAGCAGCCTGCTCCCGCCGTGACGCCGACACACTGCAGGTGCGCCCTAGCCTGGCGCTGCCACTGCGCACTGAGCGGCCACATCTCCGTACTTACACAAGTGCGGCGGGCACCGGCCTGGGGGCTGCCAGGGTAGACTGTGTGGTAGCTGCGTGGTCTCCAGCGCAACGCTAGTCTCTGCCAGTCACACACCAGCGCACGGCCGGGGAGCAGCGCACATCGTAGTAGGCGCAGATCTCCGGCGCTGCTGCAGCGGCTTACCCGGCCAGGTGAGAGCGGGCACGTACAGGCAGGGGGCAGCCTGGCGCAAGACGTTAGCAGCAGTATATCCGCAGAGGCCACACGAGCTGGGTGCGAGCCCCAGTACAACTCTTATTCCTCTTGCGCATGTTTTGCTGGCTGACAAGTCGCACTCCTGCACAGCTATTCCTGTCACATCATGCCCGGCGACTCAAACACACACACAGCCCCCGCACTTACTGTGCTCGGCCAGACGTTACACAGTGTCCCGGGTGGCAGTGGCCATGCAGCAGCTAAAGTCACTTTCCAGCCAGATCTGCATTTGAGCCCTATGCAGTTATACACAAGAACAACCGAACCAGCTAACGGGTAAGTGGCACCTGGATCCACCTATACGTAGCAGCAAGCGGATAGCAACACTGCAGCTATTGGCTTCTATGCGACGCGGCCCCTTTCCTTAATAAGCCTATCAAAAGCGAAATCGAACGTCTGCCCCGCCCTCACCATATAAGCCCCGCCCCCAGTGTACGCGCCTCTGGCACAAGCAGCATATGGTTTGGTTGCATGAGCGAGACAACAGCTGTACAGCAGGCAGCCAATGGGTGATCAGACTGAGCTGCCAGCATGGGGATCCCGTAGGAGGCAGAGCCAGCAGCGGCAGCAGTAGAACACCCAGGATACAGACCCAGGAGCAGCGGCTGTAGTGAAGGGGCCCGCAGCCGGCTTATCGGCTGTTATGCTTGGTGCCCGCAGATGCGACGTGCGTGCCTGATGTTTGTCCATCACCTCCGCAGTCTGCGCGGCTTTCCCTTACCGATACACATGATGTGCCCTCTTCCTGCTGTATGCCTTCTGTTGTCCCTTGTGTGAAGTGATTTTGCTATTGTGTGCCATCCTGTGCTGCTATAGTGTTGTCACCAAAGTGTTTTTCAAGTGCTGTATATTACTTTTCTATTTTCTTACTTTTAGCATCATCACTAGTAATCATAGGTGTGCCACTCGTGGGAATAAATGCTCAGACTTAGCGCCGATATATCAACGTTTTGGTTGTATTACCGTCTTGAAGACGGTGATACAACCGAAATGTTGATATACTTGCGATGAGTCTGAGAATTTATTCCTGTGAGTGCCACACCTATGATTACTATATGACCGTTGTTCTACTGCTGTGAGGGCACCGGGGACGTTTACCACATGGATTCGTGTGCGTGCCGGGTACTGTTGTTAAATAAATAAATATATATTTCTCATACGTCCTAGAGGATGCTGGGGACACTTCAAGAACCATGGGGTATAGACGGGATCCGCAGGAGACATGGGCACTTTAAGACTTTCAAAGGGGTGTGAACTGGCTCCTCCCTCTATGCCCCTCCTCCAGACTCCAGTTTTAGAATTGTGCCCAGGCAGACTGGATGCACTCGGAGGAGCTCTACTGAGTTTCTCTGAAAAAGACTTATGTTAGGTTTTTTTATTTTCAGGGAGACTGCTGGCAACAATCTCCCTGCTTCGTGGGACTTAGGTGAGAGAAGTTAGACCTACTTCCAGTGAGTTAAAGGCTCTGCTTCTTGGCTACAGGACACCATTAGCTCCTGAGGGTTTGGAACACTAGGTACGCCTAGGGGTTCATTCCCGGAGCCTGCCGTCACCCCCCTTGCAGAGCCAGATGTCAGAAGACAGGTGAGTAGAAGATCAGAAGACTTCAGTGACGGCTTTGAGGTACCGCACAGCGATCGCGTGTGCGCGCCATGCTCCCACACACAGCGGCAGTACAGGGTGCAGGGCACGGGGGGGGGGGGGGGCGCCCTGGGCAGCATATAAAACCTCATATGAGACTGGCAAAGAGTGGTATAAACGCCTAGGCACTAAATCCTAACCCCCGCCAGCATAAATATGTAAAATAAATAGCGGGGCTGAAGCGCGCCATTAAGGGGGCGGGGCTTAGCCCTCACAGCTCTACTCAGCGCCATTTTCTCTTCAAGAGATGCTGGTCCTTCCTCAACACTGCTGTACAACAGCAGGGTGCAAAAGGGAGGGGGCGCAGTTAATTTGGTGCAAAATAAGTTAATTATATAAGCGCTACAGGTCTAAGGCAATATATAAGAGTTTCAGAACCGGGATAAGCACTGGGTTGTGAGCTAGCAAACTCCCTTTGCGTTTCTCTGACAGGCTTTACTGTGTGTCTGTCCGTTATATATGCCTAGTGTGGCTGTAGGTGTCGGTACACGTGTGTCGGCATGTCTGAGGCTGAGTGCTCTTCCCAGGAGGAGACTGTATTAGGGATAGAAACGGCTGTGGGAGTGACCCTGTCGGCACCGCCGACTCCTGATTGGGCAAATGTGTTGAATGCTTTGAATGCTAATGTGGCTCTTATTAGTAAGAGATTAGACAAATCTGAGTCTCAAAACCAGGCATGGAAGAAATCTGTGGAGGTTGTGTTATCACAAGTCCAGACCCCCTCGGGGTCACATAAGCATTAGTTTACTCAGTTGGTAGACACCGATACTGACACGGACACTGACTCCAGTGTCGGCTCTATCACGGTTGTCTAAAAAGGTGGCTCTACCGTCTCCTGACACGGCAGCCCTTAAGGATCCTGCGGATCGTAGACAAGAAAATACGTTAAAATCCATTTACGTCACCACTGGTACACTACTCAGACCAGCCATTGCATCTGCGTGGGTGAGTAGTGCTATCGAGAAGTGGGCAGATAATTTGTCATCTGATATACCCTGGAGAGGGATAGCATCCTTTTAACGCTGGGTTATATCAGGGACGCTGCAGCCTACCTAAAAGGAAGCGGCGAGAGATATTGGCCTTTTGGGATCAAAGACCAATGCCATGGCAGTTTCAGCTAGGAGGGCATTGTGGATTCATCAATAGAATGCTGATGCTGACTCTAAGAAAGCTATGGAGTCTCTACCGTATAAAGGTGGTGTTTTGTTTGGTGACGGCCTCGCTGATTTGGTAGCTACGGCTACCGCGGGTAAATCGTCTTTTCTCTTACGTCCTAGAGGATGCTGGGGACTCCGTAAGGACCATGGGGTATAGACGGGCTCCGCAGGAGATAGGGCACCTAAAAGAACTTTGACTATGGGTGTGCACTGGCTCCTCCCTCTATGCCCCTCCTCCAGACCTCAGTTAGATTCTGTGCCCAGAGGAGAAAGGGTACAAAGCAGTGAGCTCTCAAGAGTTTGCTGTTTTAAAGAATTTTGTTAGGTTTTTTATTTTCAGGGAGTCCTGTTGGCAACAGGCTCCCTGCATCGTGGGACTGAGGAGAGAGAAGCAGAGCTGGCTTGTAAGGTTGGGCACTGCTTCTAGGCTACTGGACACCATTAGCTCCAGAGGGAGTCGGAACACAGGCCTCACCTGGGGTTCGTCCCGGAGCCGCGCCGCCGTCCTCCTCACAGATGCCGAAGATAGAAGCCGGGTGAGTATTGAGGAAAAGACTTCAGGCAGCAGAAGACATCAGATCTTCATGCGGTAAGCTGCGCGCCATTGCTCCCAGTCACACACACACAAGAGGCACTGTAGGGTGCGGGGGGGGGGGGCGCCCTGGGCAGCAATAAACCTCAATTTGGGCATAAATATGTTGGATTAGGCTGTGGGACAGTAAATCCACGGACCCCCGCCATTTTCTTACAATATCATGAGGGGACCGAAGCCCGCCGTCGGGTGGGCGGGGCTTGATCCTCGGCACTAACCAGCGCCATTTTCTCCACAGAGGCTGCATGAGAAAACGCTGGCTCCCTGTTCTCTCCCCTGCTGAGCTTCACAGGCTGGAAAAAAAAGGAGGGGGGCACATTGGCGACGCAGTGAGTGGAGATTAACATTATAAATATATAACAGCGCTATCTGGTCATATATTCCAGTGTTTGGGCGCTGGGTGTGTGCTGGCATTCTCTCTCTCTGTCTCCCCTAAGGGCCTGGTTGGGGTTTTGTCCCCTTATAGGTAACTCCCTGTGTGTGTGGGGTGTCGGTAAGTGTGTGTCGACATGTCTGAAGCGGAAGGCTTCTCCAAGGAGGAGGTGGAGCAAATGAGTGGTGTGTCCCCGTCGCTGGTGCCGACTCAGGATTGGATGAGCATGTGGCATAGGTTAAATGCAAGTGTGACATCTTTACATGAGAGGCTTGATAAGGCTGAATTAAGGGGAACATCAGGGGGTCAATCCTCGGATTGGACCGATTCACAGGGCCCGTCGGGGTCTCAAAAACGTCCCTTAGCACAAGACACTACTACCGACACGGACTCTGATTCCAGTGTCGATTATGACGAAGTAAAATTGCACCCTAGGGTGACTAAAACCATTCAGTGTATGATTGTGGCAATTAGGAATGTCTTGCATATTGTGGATGAACCCTCGGTCCCCGACACAAGGGTACACATGTTTAAGGAAAAGAAACAGATTATAAATTTTCCCACATCTCATTAATTAAATGAATTCTTTATAAAAGCTTGGGAGACTCCGGAGAAGAGGCCGCAGATCCCCAAAATAATTTATATGGCATACCCCTTCCCTAAACAGGACAGGGAGAGTTGGGAATCACCTCCCACTGTGGACAAGGCCCTGACGCGCTTGTCCAAGAAGGTGGCGCTACCGTCTCCTGACACAGCTGCCCTTAAGGACCCTGCAGATCGCAGGCAAGAAACTACCTTAAAGGGTATTTATTCTCATACGGGTGCTGTACAACGACCGACGATTGCGTCGGCATGGGTGTGTAGCGCAGTTGCAGCTTGGACAGATGAGCTGACAGATAATTTTGATAGTATGGATAAGGATACTATATTCTTAACTATAGCCCATATAAAAGACGCAGTCTTATTTATGAGGGATGCTAAAAGAGACATTGGATTGCTGGCTTCTAGGGCCAATGCCATGTCGATATCGGCGAGACGCTCCTTATGGACTCGCCAATGGACGGGTGATGCGGATTCCAAAAAGCATATGGAAGTACTACCCTATAAGGGTGATGTATTGTTTGGGGATGGGCTGACGGACCTGGTTTCCACAGCTACAGCAGGTAAATCAAATTTTTGACCATATATTCCCCAACAGCAAAAGAAAATTCCACCCTACCAGATGCAGTCCTTTCGGTCGCACAAGTCCAGAAGAGGTCTGGGATCCTCCTTCCTTGCCAGAGGTAAGGGCAGAGGCAAAAGAGCACCTGCTTCGGCAGGCGCCCAGGAACAAAAGTCCTCCCCGGCTACTCCAAAACCCACAGCATGACGCCGGGACTCCCCTGAGGGAGTCCGCACCGGTGGGCGCACGTCTTCGACTTTTCAGCCAGGTCTGGGTCAGCTCAGACCTGAATCCCTTGGTGTTAGAAATAGTTTCCCTGGGTTACAAACTGGAATTCGAAGAGGTGCCCCCACGCCGATTTTTCAAGTCGGCCCTACCAGTTTCCACGTCGGAACGGGATGTAGTGTTAGCTGCAATTCAGACGCTGTGTATACAGCAAGTGATAATCAGGGTTCCCATGAACCAGCAGGGAAGAGGTTATTACTCAACCTTCTTTGTGGTCCCGAAACCGGACGGTTCGGTCAGACCTATCTTGAATCTGAAATCCCTAAACCTGTACATAAAAAGATTCAAATTCAAAATGGAATCGCTCAGAGCGATAATAGCCAATATGGAGGAGGGGGAGTTTATGGTGTCTCTGGACATAAAGGATGCGTACCTTCATGTCCCCATATATCCCCCCCATCAAGAATTCCTGAGATTCGCTGTACAGGATTGTCATTACCAATTTCAGACATTGCCGTTTGGACTTTCCACGGCCCCGAGGATTTTCACCAAGATAATGGCGGAAATGATGGTGGTCCTGCGCAAGCATGGAGTCACAATTATCCCATATTTGGACGATCTCCTGATAAAAGCGAGATCAAGGGAGAAATTGCTGAGCAGTGTGGCGCTCTCTCTGAGAGTGCTCCAGCAACACGGTTGGATTCTAAATCTACCGAAGTCACAGTTGATTCCGACAACTCGATTACCGTTCCTAGGTATGATACTGTATACGGAACAAATTAAGGTCTTCCTTCCAATGGAGAAAGCCCAGGACATCCAGAACATGGTCAGAGACCTGCTGAAACCGAAAAGGGTGTCTGTTCACCAGTGCACTCGAGTTCTGGGAAAGATGGTGGTGGCCTACGAGGCCATTCCATTCGGAAGGTTCCATGCAAGGACTTTTCAATGGGACCTTCTGGACAAGTGGTCCGGGTCCCATCTACACTTACATCGAAAAATAACTCTGTCCCCAGGGGCCAGGGTGTCTCTCCTGTGGTGGTTGCAAAGTGCTCACCTACTGGAGGGTCGCAGATTCGGAATTCAGGATTGGATCCTGGTTACCACGGACGCGAGCCTCCGAGGATGGGGAGCAGTCACACAAGGAAGAAATTTTCAGGGACTTTGGTCAGACCAGGAGTCATGTCTACACATCAATGTGTTGGAACTCAGGGCCATATACAACGGCCTTCGACAAGCGGAGAGTCTTCTTCGAAACCTACCGGTTCTGATTCAGTCAGACAATGTCACAGCAGTGGCTCATGTGAACTGCCAAGGCGGGACAAGAAGCAGAGTCGCGATGGCGGAAGCCACCAGGATTCTTCGCTGGGCGGAAAATCATGTGAGCGCTCTGTCGGCTGTCTTCATTCCGGGAGTGGACAACTGGGAAGCAGACTTCCTCAGCAGACACGATCTCCATCCAGGAGAGTGGGGACTTCATCAAGAAGTCTTTTGCAGACATAATACGTCTTTGGGGAACTCCTCAAATAGACATGATGGCGTCACGCCTCAACAAAAAACTTCGGAGGTATTGTGCCAGGTCTCGGGACCCTCATGCAGTAGCAGTAGACGCTCTGATAACACTGTGGGTGTTCAAGTTGGTCTACGTGTTTCCTCCTCTTCCTCTCATCACAAAAGTGTTGAGGATCATAAGACGAAGAAGAGTACAGACGATACTCGTTGTTCCAAACTGGCCTCGAAGGGCCTGGTACTCAGATCTACAAGAGATGCTCACGGGAGATCCCTGGCCTCTTCCGCTGGGGGAAGACCTGTTGCAACAGGGGCCCTGTGTATTTCAAGACTTACCGCGGTTACGTTTGACGGCATGGCGGTTGAACGCCGAATCCTAGCAAAAAAGGGGATTCCGGAAGAGGTCATCCCTACTTTAATAAAGGCTAGGAAGGAGGTGACGGTTAAGCATTATCACCGTATCTGGCGAAAGTATGTGTCTTGGTGTGAGACCAAGAATGCACCTACGGAAGATTTTCATCTGGGTCGTTTTCTCCACTTCCTACAGACAGGAGTGGATATGGGCCTGAAATTAGGCTCTGTTAAGGTTCAGATTTCGGCCCTCTCGATTTTCTTTCAGAAGGAATTGGCTTCTCTTCCAGAAGTCCAGACGTTTGTAAAGGGAGTGCTGCACATCCAGCCCCCTTTTGTGCCTCCAGTGGCACCATGGGACCTCAACGTGGTGTTGCAGTTCCTAAAATCACACTGGTTTGAACCGCTTAACAAGGTTGAGTTGAAATTTCTTACTTGGAAGGTGGTCATGTTGTTGGCCTTGGCATCGGCAAGGCGAGTATCAGAATTGGCGGCTTTGTCACACAAAAGCCCCTACTTGATTTTTCATGTGGATCGAGCTGAATTGAGGACACGTCCGCAATTTTTGCCTAAGGTGGTTTCTTCATTCCATGTGAATCAACCTATTGTGGTGCCTGTGGCTACAAGTGACCTGGAGGATTCCAGATCCCTGGACGTAGTCAGGGCCTTAAAGATTTATGTAGCCAGGACGGCTAGAATTAGGAAAACAGAGGCCCTGTTTGTCCTGTATGCGGCCAATAAGATTGGCGCACCTGCTTCGAAGCAGAGTATTGCTCGCTGGATCTGTAATACGATTCAGCAGGCTCACTCTACGGCTGGATTGCCGGTGCCAAATTCGGTTAAGGCCCATTCCACTAGGAAGGTGGGCTCTTCTTGGGCGGCTGCCCGAGGCGTCTCGGCATTACAACTTTGCCGAGCAGCGACTTGGTCGGGGTCAAACACTTTTGCTAAATTCTACAAGTTTGATACCCTGGCTGATGAGGACCTAGCGTTTGCTCAGTCGGTGCTGCAGAGTCATACGCACTCTCCCGCCCGATTGGATGCTTTGGTATAAACCCCATGGTCCTTACGGAGTCCCCAGCATCCTCTAGGACGTAAGAGAAAATAAGATTTTAAACCTACCGGTAAATCTATTTCTCCTAGTCCGTAGAGGATGCTGGGCGCCCGTCCCAGTGCGGAAACTCTGCAAGACTTGTATATAGTTGTTGATTACATAAGGGTTATGTTACAGTTGGAATCGGTCTTGGACCGTTGCTGTTTTTTGTTCATACGGTTAACTGGTTATGTATGATCCAGGTTACATAGTATGATTGGTGTGGGCTGGTATGAATCTTGCCCTTGGATTTCTAAATCCTGCCTTGTAGTGTCCATCTCCTCTGGGCACAGTTCTCTAACTGAGGTCTGGAGGAGGGGCATAGAGGGAGGAGCCAGTGCACACCCATAGTTAAAGTTCTTTTAGGTGTCCTATCTCCTGCGGAGCCCGTCTATACCCCATGGTCCTTACGGAGTCCCCAGCATCCTCTACAGACTAGGAGAAATAGATTTACCGGTAGGTTTAAAATCTTATTTTTTGCCTTATGTTCCTCCACAACAAAAGAAAGCTCACCACTATCAGATGCAGTCCTTTCGGCAAAATAAATACAAAAAAGGCTGAGGTTATTCCTTCCTTGCTAATAGAGGAAAAGGTAAAAGATCTCCGGCTATGGTGGGTTTCCAGGAGCAGAAGTCCTCCCCGGCTTCTGCCAAATCCACCGCATGACGCTGGGACTCCTCTGCGGAGTCCGTACCGGTGGGGGCACATCTCAAACTCTTCAGTCAGTTCTGGGGTCGTTCAGACCTGGACCCATGGGTATTAGAAATAGTGTCCCAGGGGTACAAACTAGAGTTTCAAGACATTCCCCCTCGTCGATTTTTCAAATCGGCCTTACCAGTTTCTCTTCCAGACAGGGAGGTAGTATGCGATGCGATACAAAAGTTGTGTCAAAATCAAGTCATTATCACGGTTCCCCCGTCACAACAGGGAGAAGGCTTTTATTCGAATCTGTTCATGGTCCCGAAACCGGACGGCTCGGTCAGACCAATTCTAAACCTAAAATCCCTCAGTTTCTGCCTAAGAAAATTCAAATTCCAGATGGAATCTCTCCGAGCAGTGATCTCCAGTCTGGAGGAAGGGGATTTTATGGTGTTGGTAGACATAAAGGATGCCTACTTACACGTCCCCATATATCCTCCGCATCAGGCTTACCTGAGGTTTGCCATTCAGGATTGTCTTTACCAATTTCAGACATTGCCGTTTGGTCTGTCCACGGCTCCGAGGAGTTTCACCAAGGTAATGGCGGAAATGATGGTTCTCCTGCGCAAGCAAGGAGTCACAATTATCCCGTACCTGGATGATCTCCTGATAAAGGCGAGATCCAAGGACAAACTGGTGCAGGACATTACGCTCTCCCTGACGGTTCTGCAACAACATGGTTGGCTCCTAAACTTGCTAAAATCACAGTTAATTCCGACGAAACGGCTGTCGTTTTTGGGAGTGATTCTGGACACAGAATTACAGATAATTTCTCTTCCAGTGGAAAAGGCTCTAGAAATTCAGAGTCTGGTCAAACAAATTCTGAAGCCAGCGAGAGTGTCAATCCTTCAATGCACTCGATTGCTGGGGAAGATGGTGGCGGCCTGCGGGGCCATTCAATTTGGCAGATTCCATGCCAGAGTGTATCAGTGGGACCTGTTGGACAAGTGGTCCGGATCCCATCTGCACATGCACCGGAAAATAATCCTGTCCTCCAAGACCAGAATCTCACTCCTGTGGTGGCTGCACAGCTCTCACCTCCTAGAGGGACGCAGGTTCGGGATCCAGGACTGGATCCTAGTGACCACGGATGCAAGTCTCCGAGGCTGGGGTGCAGTCACACAGGGGGAAACCTTCCAGGGAAGATGGTCAAGCCAGGAAATTTGTCTACACATAAACGTCCTGGAGTTAAGGACCATTTACAACGGCCTTCTTCAAGCGGAACATCTTCGCAATCTGCCCGTCCTGATCCAGTTGGACAATATAATAGTAGTAGTGCACATAAACCGCCAGGTCGGACCAAAGTGCAGAGCGGCGATGGCAGAGGCCACAAAAGTTCTCCGCTGGGCGGAAAGACATACAAGCTCTCTGTCAGCGATCTTCATTCCAGGAATGGACAACTGGGAAGCAGACTTCCTCAGCAGACACAATCTCCATCCAGGAGAGTGGGGTCTTCATCAAGAGGTCTTTGCAGAAGTGACAAGTCATTGGGGAATTCCTCAAATAGACATGATGGCGTCTCGCCTCAACAAGAAACTTCAGAGATATTGTTCCCGGTCGAGAGACACTCAAGCAATAGCAGTGGACACCCTAGTGACACCATGGGTGTTTCAGTCAGTGTATGTGTTCCCTTCGCTTCCACTCATTCCAAAGGTGCTACGGATCATAAGAAGAACAAAGGTTTAGGCGATCCTCATCGTTCCGGACTGGCCAGATCTTCAGGAATTACTCATAGGAGATCCCTGGCCTCTTCCTCTACGAGAGGATCTGTTACAGCAGGGGCCGTGCGTATATCAAGACTTACCGCGGCTACGTTTGACGGCTTGGCGGTTGAACGCCGGATCCTAGCCCGAAAGGGTATTCCCAGTGACGTCATTCCCACACTTCTTCAGGCTAGAAAAGGAGTGACGGCGAAACATTGCCACCGTATTTGGAGAGAATATGTGTCTTGGTGTGAATCCAAGAAGGCTCCTACAGAAGAATTTCAGTTAGGACGTTTTCTCCATTTTCTGCAGGCAGGTGTGTATGCGGGCCTAAAGTTGGGCTCCATTAAAGTGCAAATTTCAGCCTTATCGATTTTCTTCCAAAAACAATTGGCCTCCCTTCCAGAAGTTCAGACTTTTGTGAAAGGCGTGTTGCACATCCAACCTCCCTTTGTGCTCCCTGTGGCACTGTGGGATCTTAACGTGGTGTTACAATTCCTTCAATCTCATTGGTTTGAACCTTTACAAAAGGTGGAGTTGAAATTCCTCACTTGGAAAGTGGTCATGCTGTTGGCCATGACATCCGCCAGGCGGGTGTCTGAATTGGCGGCCGTTCTCACAAGAGCCCTTATTTGATCTTCCATGAAGATAGAGCAGAATTGAGGACTCGTCAGCAGTTTCTGCCGAAAGTGGTTTCATCGTTCCACTTGAACCAGCCTATTGTGGTGCCAGTGGCTACTGATGCCTTGCTGGAATCGAAGCTTCTTAATGTAGTAAGAGCTTTGAAAATTTATGTAGCCAGAACGGCTCAGTTTAGGAAAACAGGCTCTGTTTGTCCTGTATGCTCACAATAAAATTGGAGCTCCTGCTTCCAAGCAGACTATTGCACGCTGGATCTGTCATACGATTCAGCAGGCTCATTCTACAGCTGGATTGCCGTTCCCGAAATCGGTGAAAGTCCATTCTACCAGAAAGGTGGGCTCGTCCTGGGCGGCTGCCCGGGGGTCTCGGCATTACAACTTTGTCGAGCGGCTACTTGGTCGGGTTCAAACACCTTTGCGAAGTTCTACAAGTTTGATACCCTGGATGATGAGGACCTCATGTTTGGTCAATCGGTGCTGCAGAGTCATCCGCACTCTCCCGCCCGTTCTAGAGCTTTGGTATAAACCCCATGGTTCTTGAAGTGTCCCCAGCATCCTCTAGGACGTATGAGAAAATAGGATTTTAATACCTACCGGTAAATCCTTTTCTCTTAGTCCGTAGAGGATGCTGGGCGCCCGTCCCAGTGCGTACAGTATCTGCAGTTTCTGCTGCGGGGTACACTGGGCTCCACAAGTCTGGACAATGGGGTGTAGAGTAGGATCTTGATCCGAGGCACCAACAGACTCAAAGCTTTGACTGTTCCCAGAATGCACAGCGCCGCCTCCTATATCACCCCGCCTCCCAGCACAGGAGCTCAGTTTTGTAAGTTGGTGCTGCAGTAAGCAGGCACTTAACAGAGGGGCTGCTCCAAGCAGCCCTGAGAAAAGCTTTTTATGAAGTAAAAAGTGAAGACTTCAAGGGCAGCAGCGGTGGTAAATGTCTTGTGACATTCACTGCTGCAGCTCCAGCTCTCCCCAGCGGCGCTGTACACTCCCGAGCCCTGGTTGCCGGGTACCTACAGCGGAGGCTCCGGTTTTCTTCATGTTAGGCACACACGGCTGGGGCTCTCCAGGATCGCGTGGCCGTGCTTTGGGAGGTGGTAAGTGGGTCCCGCTCGCGGGACCCGGTCTTTATCGCGATCCGGCGCGGTCAGTGGGAGGCGGGCCGCGCGCGCTGGCAGTGGACACTGTGGCAGTACAGGCGATCCCACTAGATCACCAGGGCATGGGCGCAGGTCGGGTTTTCTCTCTAAACCACTTCTTATATCGCCCACAGTACCTGGTGGTTTTGCCAGCAGAGGGGATAAGGCTTAGACCTGAAGCCCCAGGGCGCCATTTCTAGCAAGTGTTCCCTCCCTGGAGCTGCATATCTGTCTTTTCCTCACTCCCAGTCAGTGTCCGCGGCGCCATTATCCCTCAGCTCACTGTTCCTGGGACTGCTTGGGCAAATCCTCCTGTGTAAAGCCGCCTGGTTGTCAGCGCTGTGCCTTTACATGACACTTAAGTATTCTACCTGCCTTTTTAGACAGTGATAGTTAAGAAAGAGTGCATTTAGTCAGGGTTTTATAGTACAATTACCCTGTGATATACATCCAGTGCTTACTGTGTACTGTTATATCTACTGTTATATAGCTGTGTAAGCTAGTCCAGTACAGTATTATTGTCTGTAATAACCTCTGCATTGTACAAACTGTGACCTTCTGTGTGTGCATTTCATAGCTGAGTGGTGTCCATTTCGTGTCTTTCACTCAACTTGCTATCCCTATATTTAATAACCTGAGGGGGCTTGGTGCGTCAGGTGTTATCTAATATAGGATTTTCACAAAGATATACTGTATTACGTATTTTTCTCTGTGGTTTGGTCACCATATCTCTCCTTTATCTCTGCTAGTGCTGACTACACTGCGCAGGGGTTTGGGTTTGGGATATTGTGCTGCTGATAATTGTACTGTGTTACCTCATACTGCAAATTATATCATGTCTGCTTCTGAGGGTAACAGTTCTGGGGCGGAACACACTGCTGTTGTTGCTGAAGCCACAGGCACATATGAGGAGAATATAACAGCTGTGGGCTCTGGTTCTGGGGGCTCCTTGCCCCCCAGTGGGACTGTGGCAACAGAGGCACATACTGACCCACCGTGGGCCGCTTTTTCCACGCTTCTGCATACGCTAGTTCATAAACTAACACCCCCTATGGGACCCCCAATGGCGGTACAACCGTATGTGGTCCCTGCATCTAACCCGCCGTGGGCGGACGATTTATCTGCTCAATTAAAGAAGTTGAACCAGTCCCTGACTACTAAAAAGTCTGACCATCGCTCGCCTAAGTCCAAGAGGTCTCGTCTCCTCACAATCTACTGCTGTCACTGACACCTGGTCTGATGAGGACGGCACTTACACTGACCCCACAGGTTCTGACTCAGATACGGCTGATGGGGAGGGTAGTTCACATGTGGATGTTCCTGACCTTTTGGCGGCTATTAAGACAATTCTGCAGATTACGGATGATCCCGAGCCATCTGTACCTCCTAAGAAACCAGATAGGTTCAAGCGTCAGAAGGTGGTGAAACAAGTTTTACCTCACTCTGATCACCTAGTGGATATACGTCAGGAACCCTGGGAAAACCCGGGTACGAAGTTTGTGCCTCAAAAGAAGATGCTGGCTCGCTATCCCCTCGCGCCGGAGCTAAGAATTGGGAAACGCTTCCAGTGGACTCACATGTGGCTAGGATGGTGGTTTCCTCAGCTCTGTCTGTCACTACCGTCACGTCTCTAAAAGAGCCTACGGATAAACGTGTGGAGGGTTGTCTAAAAGCGATTTACACCCTCATGGGTGCTGCACAAAGGCCCACTATTGCAGCTACATGGGCTGCTGAGGCTATTGAAGCATGGGCCTTGGAGTTAGAAGCTGAAATCTCCTCTGACCATGCTAGACAATGCTTGTCATATATTGTCACAGCTTCTCGATATATTAAAGAGGCGGCTTCTGATGCCGGTATCCTAGCAGCCAAGGTTTCTACTATGTCAGTCGTGGCTCGCCGGATATTGTGGCTGAGATCCTGGTCTGTGGATCTGGACTCTAGAAAAACCCTGGAGGTACTCCCTTTCAAGGGAGATATTCTGTTTGGGGAGGACTTAAATAAGATAGTGGCTGACTTGGCTACTGCCAAAACTGCCTGTCTACCTAATACCGCTCCTTCTGTGTCGAAGGCTAAAGGTACGTCCTTTCGCCCCTTTCGTCCTTCAGGTAAAGCAAAAGGTCAGGCATACCATAAGCAGGCCCGCACTTCCAAACCTGGTAAGCCGAAGCCCAAAAGTATACCCAGGAATGGTTGAAGACCACTTCAGATGCCTGGGTACGGGAAGTCGTCACTCGAGGTTACGCCATAGCCTTCAAAAACCTACCCCCTCATCGATTTTGCCAGACAGACGTCCCGTCGGACCAGACAAAGGCAAACACTCTGCATTCGGTGGTACAGACCCTCCTGGATACGGGAGTCATAGTACAGGTGCCTCTTGCTCAGAGGGGCCGGGGGTACTATTCTCCGCTGTTTCTAGTCCCGAAACCGAATGGGTCCTCCCAGCCCATTCTCAACCTCAAGGCACTGAACAGATTTGTGAAGGTTTCCAAGTTCCGTATGGAAACCCTTCGCTCTATAGTTCTGTCCTTGGAACCTGGGGACTACATGGTCTCCCTGGACATACAGGATTCCTATAGTAGTGTCACATCAACAATACCTGAGGTTCGCTATTGGCAACCTCCATTACCAGTTTCGGGCGTTACCTTTTGGTTTAACAACAGCTCCGCGAGTCTTCACCAAAGTTATGGCGGTGATGACGGTGGTACTCCGCCGTCAAGGGGTCAGGATACTGCCGTATCTGGACGACTTGTTAATCCTGGCAAATTCCCCAGATCTCCTGCGTCATCTGGATATGACGGTCTGGTTTCTACAAGCCCACGGGTGGCTCATCAACTGGAAGAAATCCTCCCTGGTCCCTGCTCTGAGCATGGCGCACCTGGGAGCGCTGTTGGACACTCACAACCAGAGGTTGTTCTTGTCTCAGGAGAAAGTCCTGAAGCTTCAGGACAGGATTCGTTGCTTCCTTTCTTGTCCGCAAGTGTCGATACATTCGGCTATGCAGGTGCTGGGCCTCATGGTGTCAGCATTCGACATGGTGGAGTATGCTCATTTCCATTCTCGTCCCCTCCAGAAGCTGATTCTAGCCAAGTGGGACGGCCTGCCTCACCGGATCAGGTCTCAAATGATCTCTTTGACTCCGGAGGTCCGTCTGTTGCTGCTCTGGTGGCTCCAGGACCAACAATTGTGCAGGGGCCGTCCCTTCTGGATATCCAACTGGGTCCTGTTGATGACAGATGCCAGTCTAAGAGGTTGGGGCGCGGTACTGGAGCAGCACTCCTTGCAGGGTCGGTGGACCAAGGAGGAATCTCTCCTCTCGATCAACATTCTGGAGTTGCGGGCGGTCTTCAATGCGTTGAACCTAGCCCAGCATTTGATTCAGAACCGTCCTGTTCAAGTACAGTTGGACAATGCCACCACAGTGGCTTACATAAATCATCAAGGTGGCACTCGAAGCCATTTGGCAATGAAGGAAGCCTCACGGATTCTACGTTGGGCAGAACGCCATCTACCGGCAATATCGGCAATATTCATTCCGGGAGTCCTGAATTGAGAAGCGGACTTTCTCAGTCATCAGGACGTGCATGCCGGCGAGTGGGGCCTCCATCCAGAAGTGTTTCAACTCCTCGTGGAAAGGTGGGGTCTTCCAGATGTGGATCTGATGGCATCTCGACACAATCACAAGGTTCCAGCCTTCGGAGCAAGAACTAGGGATCCTCAAGCAGCATTCGTGGATGCGCTGGCAGTACCGTGGAGGTTTTGGCTGCCGTAGGTGTTCTCTCCGGTGTCACTCCTGCCCAGGGTACTTCGGAAATTCAAGCAAGAAAAAGGAAATCTGCTTCTCATAGCTCCGGCGTGGCCCAGACGGCACTGGTTCTCAGATCTGCAGGGCCTGTCGTCAGAGCGTCCGATTCTACTTCCACAACGCCCAGACCTCCTCGTTCAGGGCCCCTGTGTCTACCAGGACTTAGCCCGGCTGTCTTTGACGGCGTGGCTCTTGAAGCTTCCGTCTTGAGGGCTAAGGGTTTTTCTGAAGAGGTCATTAAAACGATGTTGCGGGCCCGGAAACCGGCCTCTGCCCGGATTTACCATAGGGTCTGGCATTCCTACTTTGGTGCGAATCTAACAATTATGACGCTTCCAAGTTTAGTACAGCCAAGCTTTTGGCTTTTCTTCAGCAGGGCCTGGATTTAGGCCTGCGTCTGGCCTCCCTCAAGGTTCATATTTCTGCCTTGTCGGTGTGGTTTCAGAGAAAAATTGCGACTTTGCCTGATGCTCATACTTTCACTCAGGGTGTGTTGCGTATCCAACCTCCCTATGTCCCGCCTGTGGCTCCTTGGGACTTGTCGGTGGTTTTGGAGGCATTGCAGGAGCCTCCATTTGAACCCCTGGGTTCATCTGACCTTAAGTGGCTTTCCTTTAAGGTGGTGTTCTTGCTGGCTATTGCCTCTGCTAGAAGAGTGTCGGATCTGGGTGCCTTGTCTTGTAGTTCCCCATATCTGATTTTTCACCGTGACAGGGCGGTTCTTAGGACTCGTCCCAGATATTTGCCTAAAGTGGTTTCTTCGTTCCACCTTAAACAGGAGATTGTGGTTCCGGCCTTTGTCTCTCCTGATTTGTCTCCCAAAGAGCGGTCTTTGGATGTGGTACGGGCTCTCCGTATCTATGTGAAGAGAACTGCTTCTATTCAAAAATCTGATTCTCTGCTTGTTTTGTTTGGATTTCACAAACGTGGCTGGCCTGCTCACAAGCAGACCCTGGCCAGATGGATTAGAATGGTGATTGCACATGCTTATGTGAAGGCTGGTCTCTCTGCTCCTGATCACATTAAAGCCCATTCTACTCGGTCTGTTGGACCTTCTTGGGCGGCCCAACGTAGTGCGACCCTTGACCAATTGTGCAAGGCGGCTACGTAGTCCTCTGGGAACACGTTCATGAGGTTCTATGCCTTCGATACTGCCGCTTCCCAGGATGCTTCCTTTGGACGCCGGGTTCTTGTGCCCGCTACAGTGCGTCCCCTGCTTTAGGACATCCCCATTGTCCAGACTTGTGGAGCCCAGTGTACCCCGCAGCAGAAAATGAGTTTTATGGTAAGAACTTACCCTTGTTAAAACTCTTTCTGTGAGGTACACTGGGCTGCACAAGGCGCCCACCCTGACGCACTTAGCTTCTTTGGGTTGATATGGCATTAGCCGCTGACACTTCTCTTGTCGTGAGAGTGTGGTGTATGTGGCTACTAACCATTGTCGTCTCTTTTCCTGCTACTGCATTGGGCTGGTTAACTAAAACTGAGCTCCTGTGCTGGGAGACGGGGTGATATAGGAGGCGGCACTGTGCATTCTGGGAACAGTCAAAGCTTTGAGTCTGTTGGTGCCTCGGATCAAGATCCTATTCTACACCCCATTGTCCAGACTTGTGGAGCCCAGTGTACCTCGCAGAAAGAGTTTTAACAAGGTTAAGTTCTTACCATAAAACTCGTTTTTTAGTTGTGGTTACACACATGTTGTGTTACGTTTATAGTCAGCCTGTTGCTGATGATGTTTATGCCGTTGACTTGCGTTGTGTTAAATGCCATGTTGTACGGCGTGCTTGTGGTGTGAGCTGGTATGTGTCTCACCTTAGTTTAACAGTAAATCCTTTTCCTCGAAATGTCCGTCTCCCTGGGCACAGTTCCTATAACTGGAGTCTGGAGAAGGGGCATAGAGGGAGGAGCCAGTTCACACCCCTTTGAAAGTCTTAAAGTGCCCATGTCTCCTGCTGATCCCGTCTATACCCCATGGTTCTTGAAGTGTCCCCAGCATCCTCTACGGACTAAGAGAAAAGGATTTACCGGTAGGTATTAAAATCCTATTATTTATATATAGATAAACGTCCAGCAGTAAACGGCACTCTGAGACAGAATAAGTTCCAAAAAATTGTATTCCGAGTCAACGTTTCGGAGCCCAACGCTCTGTCGTCAGGACAACACAGTAATGACACTGTCATTTCTGTGTTGTACTGACGACGGAGCTTTGGGCTCCGAAACGTTGACTTGGAATACAATTTTTTTTTTACTTATTCTGTCTCAGAGTGCCGTTTACTGCTGGACATTTATGTATTTGGAATTCTGGCACCTGGGCATGTTGGACGTTTATAGGAGTGCCGGCTGCTGCTATATGAATATATATATATATATATATATATATAGATAGATAGATAGATACGTGTGTAGATCTGCACAAATCAGCTATTAAATGTTCAGCCAGACGGTTCTCCACTCCATGGACACAGATCTAAATATAGGTACTTGGAAAGAGGGCACTCACCACATTCTTAATGTAAAAGCTTCAGAAGGTCATATTATTCGGCTAAGCAGCATAGCACAGCAAATAGGTCAGTCGATGTTTCAATCAACTAAGTGATCTTTGTCAAGACATCTTAAGGTGACAGAATAGTACAGGACACCCAAGGCAGCATGTGCAGCTGCTGGGACATTTATACCCATAACAATTACCAACATGGACTCCCTCTGATATCACTTCCGGTCATCTCTCAGAAAGGTAGTGTGGAAAAAAACAATATAAACCAATAGAGTAAATCATTTAAAAATCAGATGACTCACTAGTATAGGTGGCAATTAGATGCTGTATTAAAGCGCTATATATAAAACCCACTCAAAAGGGTGATAGGCAGCACTGTACTTCAGTGCCTACCAAACAGAAAGCGTCATGCGTTCCACCGGCTGTGGAACTCATACCCGAACCGGAAGTGACATCTCGTCACCTAGGTAACCGCGCTGGAGTCATTTCTAGTCACTACATCTCTACAGACTGAATTCAAATGGCAATCTACACAAACAAAAAAAGCTAATATTAGGGACATGGGTATAAATGGCCCAGCAACTGCACCATGCACATTGTCAAAAGCCTAAAAAATAAAAATTTACTTTTAATTTAAAAAAAGCCAGGGAAGGACCAGCTGTTAATTGCACTAACATCAATAAAGTGTCAGATCAACAACACAGCAATGTCCGAGCTAGCACAATGTTACATAATCAATCCTATTAAAAAAACAACAGACATTCATACATATACAACAAGACATATATGGATATATATATATATACACACACACAAAAAGTATAGAAAGAGTTTCTGCTGTATAGAAAAGATCTTTCACAACTGAAAGATCCAAATGGTAGACATTTAAATCTAATCCAGAAAAATTCCGTAGGGGTTGGCTTCATTCAGTCCATATGGGACCACAGTTCCCAAATCAAAAATCCATCTGGCTTCATGGCGTTTAAGTTTCTCTATCGCCTTCCCTGATCAAGGCAGGGTTATGATCATTCAGCATACATTTTAAACTTGAAACAGAGTGTTTTTGCTGCAAAAAATGTTTGGCTACAAGCTTGTCGGTTTTGTTTGTTTCCAATGCCACGCAAATCAAATAGCGATGATTCGCCATACGTTCTCTAAAGCACCGTGTAGTCAAACCAACATAATACAGCCCGCAAGGGCAGATGATGATATAGATCACAAAGTCAGAGGTGCATGAGAGTTTATGCTTAATTTGAATTATTTTACCACTGTGTGGATGTGAGAATGAAGAGCCGCTTATCATTGATGTACAGGTCGTGCAATCAGCACAGTGAAAACAACCCGTCTTCTTCATCGTTACCCAAGTAGGATTTGCTTTTGACGGTTGTAACATTGGTCGCATCAATAGTTGTTTCAAGTTTGGACCTCTTCGATAGGAGTGCATTGGAGGTCTCTGAATGATCCCCTCAAATTTAGGATCGGTCGTGATGATTGGCCAATGTTTCTTAATCACTTTTTCTGCTGCATATAAGTTGGTATCAAAAGTAGAGGTGAAGATTAGCCTTTTGGGGTCAAATGATGAAGACAATTTTGGATCAGTGTTAGCAAATTTGGCCCTGGCTTTTTTAAGGCATTGCTGGATGGTCAAAGGTGAGTACCCTCAGATCCAAAATCTCTCTTCCATTTCTGCTATCTGCTGGTTAGCCATGTCTATGGAAGAATTATTATGTAAGGCCCGTAGGAACTGCGATATCGGCAGACTCTTTTAAATTATCAGTGTGATGACTTGTTGCATAGAGTAGTGTGTTCCGATCAGTCTCCTTACGGTAGAGGGTGGACCCAAGATACTTCTGATCACGAAAGATGGTCACATCCAAAAAATTTATTACATTACGATCATTCTGGTGTGTAAACCTAATAGGGCTGTCCAGGGTGTTGAGGTATTGAACCATCTCACAGAACTCACTCTCTGTACCCTTCCATGATAGAAAAATATCATCAATATAGCGCCTGAAATAGGCTATTTTTTCACCAAATACCGGTAAAATATGTAAGTTCTCGTACCAATGCATATATAGGTTTGCATATGATGGCTCCAGATTGGAACCCATAGCGGTCCACGTGTTTTGGATGTAAAAGTAATTACCATAACAAAAATGGTTTTGCTAAGTACCAGCCAAGCCAGCTCAAGCAAGAATTCAACTGGGAAAGGGGGGGGGGGGGGGGGCTATAGGTATCACCACCAAATGCCAATCTCATTGCATCCAGATCCTCCGAATGGGGAATCACTGTGTAAAGTGAACTTACGTCCATAGACGCAAGCCATGAATCATCATTGACCATACCCAACTCATTCAGTTTCATCAAAAAATCATTTGTATCTTTTGTATAGCTCTCCATATTTTGAACCAGGGGTTGCAAAAAACTATCTACAAATTTAGCTATTGGTTGTAAGACAGAATCTTTGGCTGAAATAATCGGACGACCGGGGATGGTCTCCATAGATTTATGTCTCTTGGGTAAGGTATAACGTATAGGACATGAGGGGTGATCAACCTTCAAATAGGCCACAATTCTTTCATCAATCCACCCACTCCGGAAGGCCAGATCTACAGCAACATCAACAATCTTTTTAATGCCATACATAGGATTAGTCATAACTTTGGAGTAAGTAGTCGTGTCAGATAACTGACGACGTATCTCTGTATTATAGGCCACCCAATCCTGAACAACTATTTCTCCCCCTTTGTTGGCTTGGCGAATAACCAACTGGTTATTTTTTTATAAGATTCTGTAATGCAACGCTCTGTTCACTAGATAGATTGTTATAAATAACATCATTATTATGTGTTTGCATCTCGTGTTCTGTTCATCTAAGAAACTATTTTGTACTGGCGTTAGAGTATACAGGGTCAAAGCTACTAGGTCTGGAAAATTCAATAGTATCCTGTCTAGTGGTAGTACTATTCAAAAAAAATTCTTTTAATCTGAGTTTCCTCCCAAATTTGAAGTGGTCAACAGACCAATCAAACGCAAATCTATTTAACTGTTGGAACGAAGGAGAAGCCTAAAGAAAGAACCTCTATTTCAGTATCAGATAGAGGAGTAGTAGACAGATTAAAAACTACCTGACCGCCGCACCCGCTCCCCTTGATCAAGCAGAAATTGCGATCACAACGCAATTTCTGCTTGATCGCAGAACATAGGGTTGCCTTCTGCCGGCGCCACCTGGTTGCGCCCGCAGGAGACCCACCACCATAATTCTGATCACGTCCATGCCTTCTAATCACGCCCACGCCACGCCCACCATTTGTAGAACACTGCCCCCGTTTCCCCACCTCCGCCTCCACAATGCTCATTCGCGAATAGTGATCCAACCTGAATCAGGCCCTCTGTCTGCTGTGCAGTAACACCTAAACAATGTGAGGTAGAACCTCCGCTTTTCTATATACAGCAGCGCTCCCCTCAGCAGTATTTTAAAGAGAGTGGGTAATAAAAGCTATATATGATACTGCCAAATATGCTCTCGATATTTGTTCTCCCGATATGTTTCTGTGCTAGGCAGCCTCAGCAGCGCCCTAGGCAGCTGCCTAATGATACCTAATGGTAGAACCAGCCCTGAGAGGGAGGGTTCTACTTTGTGCACTGGGCCCCCTACTGTCCCCAACTACTGATATAAAGTCTTCAGTAACAATATCTACCTTAGGAAGAAGGAAAATACGTTTTGAACATGTTTTACAATGATAATTTATACTACAGTATAATGGAATTTAACTTATAGCATTCAGGTAAATTAAACAGGCATTTCCTGTAGTAAGTGATGGGGCGGGGGAAGCAGATACTGATTACCTGACCTGGCAGGGGGGGCAAGCAAGCTGTGGAGGAGGAGGAATATCCCCCTTCACATTGCATGTGCTGCAGAGGGTCATTCCTCCATCTCCACAGCTCACCAGATGCCCCTCAGGAGCTGTCATCTAGTATTTTTTATATTTGTTTTCTCTAAAGGGGTGTTGCCACTCCCAGAATTTGGTCACGCTCACTGGCATATTTATGCAGATGATACGGTGGCCATTTTCCCTGCGTTTTGGGCATGCGCAGTAGAGGAATCGCCGGGAAAATGGTTTGGACAAGATGGGGGATCAGATGGAGGAGGCTGCACACGGTCTTCCTCCTGTTTTAAAACGTCCCTGGTCACGCCCTCGTCTTTCCCAGGCCTACAATCTACGCTGCCCTGATAACAGATACTAGTAATAATAATATACTGAGTAAAAGACACTAAGGGGGTTATTCAGAGATGGACGCAGATCTTGTTTCCAGCAGCAAGATCTGCGTCTGTCTACTCACATGTTGGGGGCCCCCCAGCACAGGGCAAGGCTGCCCAGCATGTGTGTGGCCCCTGTTTACGCAGCCTGGCACCATTTTTTTTCTCGGACCGGCTGCGTGTGATGTCACGCAGCCATCCTGAAAACAGTGCAGACACCCCTGCGTGGTCCAGACCATGCCCACAAAACGCCATGACAACACACCCCCACCCCCGACAGCCACCATTGTCAATCACTATGCAGCCACATCCAGAAAGCGTGTCCAGGCTTCCTGGCTGGGTCCAGTTCTGAATAGACCCTTAAGAGTAGAAGATCAGTGAACACCATGGAGTAAGAGACTCTGGGCTGACTGACCGATATAACCTGCTACAATCTCATATGGATAGTAATACCCTGATAAGGGCCGGCAACAGAAATCTTGTGGTCCGGTTCACTGTTATCTCTGCCCCCCCCCCCCCCCCCTACCCCCTTAACAACTCTCGACCTCCTACAAAAACATCCCTACATGCACATACATATACTGTATATGTATATATATATATATATACACACACATAAACTGTGGCCCGGCACTAGTGATGAGCGCCTGAAATTTTTCGGGTTTTGTGTTTTGGTTTTGGGTTCGGTTCCGCGGCCGTGTTTTGGGTTCGACCGCGTTTTGGCAAAACCTCACCGAATTTTTTTTGTCGGATTCGGGTGTGTTTTGGATTCGGGTGTTTTTTTCAAAAAAACCTAAAAAACAGCTTAAATCATAGAATTTGGGGGTCATTTTGATCCCAAAGTATTATTAACCTCAAAAACCATAATTTCCACTCATTTTCAGTCTATTCTGAATACCTCACACCTCACAATATTATTTTTAGTCCTAAAATTTGCACCGAGGTCGCTGTGTGAGTAAGATAAGCGACCCTAGTGGCCGACACAAACACCGGGCCCATCTAGGAGTGGCACTGCAGTGTCACGCAGGATGTCCCTTCCAAAAAACCCTCCCCAAACAGCACATGACGCAAAGAAAAAAAGAGGCGCAATGAGGTAGCTGTGTGAGTAAGATTAGCGACCCTAGTGGCCGACACAAACACCGGGCCCATCTAGGAGTGGCACTGCAGTGTCACGCAGGATGTCCCTTCCAAAAAACCCTCCCCAAACAGCACATGACGCAAAGAAAAAAAGAGGCGCAATGAGGTAGCTGACTGTGTGAGTAAGATAAGCGACCCTAGTGGCCGACACAAACACCGGGCCCATCTAGGAGTGGCACTGCAGTGTCACGCAGGATGTCCCTTCCAAAAAACCCTCCCCAAACAGCACATGACGCAAAGAAAAAAAGAGGCGCAATGAGGTAGCTGTGTGAGTAAGATTAGCGACCCTAGTGGCCGACACAAACACCGGGCCCATCTAGGAGTGGCACTGCAGTGTCACGCAGGATGTCCCTTCCAAAAAACCCTCCCCAAACAGCACATGACGCAAAGAAAAAAAGAGGCGCAATGAGGTAGCTGACTGTGTGAGTAAGATAAGCGACCCTAGTGGCCGACACAAACACCGGGCCCATCTAGGAGTGGCACTGCAGTGTCACGCAGGATGGCCCTTCCAAAAAACCCTCCCCAAACAGCACATGACGCAAAGAAAAAAAGAGGCGCAATGAGGTAGCTGACTGTGTGAGTAAGATAAGCGACCCTAGTGGCCGACACAAACACCGGGCCCATCTAGGAGTGGCACTGCAGTGTCACGCAGGATGGCCCTTCCAAAAAACCCTCCCCAAACAGCACATGACGCAAAGAAAAAAAGAGGCGCAATGAGGTAGCTGACTGTGTGAGTAAGATAAGCGACCCTAGTGGCCGACACAAACACCGGGCCCATCTAGGAGTGGCACTGCAGTGTCACGCAGGATGTCCCTTCCAAAAAACCCTCCCCAAACAGCACATGACGCAAAGAAAAAAAGAGGCGCAATGAGGTAGCTGACTGTGTGAGTAAGATAAGCGACCCTAGTGGCCGACACAAACACCGGGCCCATCTAGGAGTGGCACTGCAGTGTCACGCAGGATGTCCCTTCCAAAAAACCCTCCCCAAACAGCACATGACGCAAAGAAAAAAAGAGGCGCAATGAGGTAGCTGTGTGAGTAAGATTAGCGACCCTAGTGGCCGACACAAACACCGGGCCCATCTAGGAGTGGCACTGCAGTGTCACGCAGGATGTCCCTTCCAAAAAACCCCCCCCAAACAGCACATGACGCAAAGAAAAAAAGAGGCGCAATGAGGTAGCTGACTGTGTGAGTAAGATAAGCGACCCTAGTGGCCGACACAAACACCGGGCCCATCTAGGAGTGGCACTGCAGTGTCACGTAGGATGGCCCTTCCAAAAAACCCTCCCCAAACAGCACATGACGCAAAGAAAAAGAAAAGAAAAAAGAGGTGCAAGATGGAATTGTCCTTGGGCCCTCCCACCCACCCTTATGTTGTATAAACAAAACAGGACATGCACACTTTAACCAACCCATCATTTCAGTGACAGGGTCTGCCACACGACTGTGACTGATATGACGGGTTGGTTTGGACCCCCCCCCAAAAAAGAAGCAATTAATCTCTCCTTGCACAAACTGGCTCTACAGAGGCAAGATGTCCACCTCATCATCATCCTCCGATATATCACCGTGTACATCCCCCTCCTCACAGATTATCAATTCGTCCCCACTGGAATCCACCATCTCAGCTCCCTGTGTACTTTGTGGAGGCAATTGCTGCTGGTCAATGTCTCCGCGGAGGAATTGATTATAATTCATTTTAATGAACATCATCTTCTCCACATTTTCTGGATGTAACCTCGTACGCCGATTGCTGACAAGGTGAGCGGCGGCACTAAACACTCTTTCGGAGTACACACTTGTGGGAGGGCAACTTAGGTAGAATAAAGCCAGTTTGTGCAAGGGCCTCCAAATTGCCTCTTTTTCCTGCCAGTATAAGTACGGACTGTGTGACGTGCCTACTTGGATGCGGTCACTCATATAATCCTCCACCATTCTTTCAATGGGGAGAGAATCATATGCAGTGACAGTAGACGACATGTCCGTAATCGTTGTCAGGTCCTTCAGTCCGGACCAGATGTCAGCATCAGCAGTCGCTCCAGACTGCCCTGCATCACCGCCAGCGGGTGGGCTCGGAATTCTGAGCCTTTTCCTCGCACCCCCAGTTGCGGGAGAATGTGAAGGAGGAGATGTTGACAGGTCGCGTTCCGCTTGACTTGACAATTTTCTCACCAGCAGGTCTTTCAACCCCAGCAGACTTGTGTCTGCCGGAAAGAGAGATCCAAGGTAGGCTTTAAATCTAGGATCGAGCATGGTGGCCAAAATGTAGTGCTCTGATTTTAACAGATTGACCACCCGTGAATCCTTGTTAAGCGAATTAAGGGCTCCATCCACAAGTCCCACATGCCTAGCGGAATCGCTCCGTGTTAGCTCCTCCTTCAATGTCTCCAGCTTCTTCTGCAAAAGCCTGATGAGGGGAATGATCTGACTCAGGCTGGCAGTGTCTGAACTGACTTCACGTGTGGCAAGTTCAAAGGGCATCAGAACCTTGCACAACGTTGAAATCATTCTCCACTGCGCTTGAGACAGGTGCATTCCACCTCCTATATCGTGCTCAATTGTATAGGCTTGAATGGCCTTTTGCTGCTCCTCCAACCTCTGAAGCATATAGAGGGTTGAATTCCACCTCGTTACCACTTCTTGCTTCAGATGATGGCAGGGCAGGTTCAGTAGTTTTTGGTGGTGCTCCAGTCTTCTGTACGTGGTGCCTGTACGCCGAAAGTGTCCCGCAATTCTTCTGGCCACCGACAGCATCTCTTGCACGCCCCTGTCGTTTTTTAAATAATTCTGCACCACCAAATTCAAGGTATGTGCAAAACATGGGACGTGCTGGAATTTGCCCATATTTAATGCACACACAATATTGCTGGCGTTGTCCGATGCCACAAATCCACAGGAGAGTCCAATTGGGGTAAGCCATTCTGCGATGATCTTCCTCAGTTGCCGTAAGAGGTTTTCAGCTGTGTGCGTATTCTGGAAACCGGTGATACAAAGCGTAGCCTGCCTAGGAAAGAGTTGGCGTTTGCGAGATGCTGCTACTGGTGCCGCCGCTGCTGTTCTTGCGGCGGGAGTCCATACATCTACCCAGTGGGCTGTCACAGTCATATAGTCCTGACCCTGCCCTGCTCCACTTGTCCACATGTCCGTGGTTAAGTGGACATTGGGTACAGCTGCATTTTTTAGGACACTGGTGACTCTTTTTCTGAGGTCTGTGTACATTTTCGGTATCGCCTGCCTAGAGAAATGGAACCTAGATGGTATTTGGTACCGGGGACACAGTACCTCCAACAAGTCTCTAGTTGGCTCTGCAGTAATGATGGATACCGGAACCACGTTTCTCACCACCCAGGATGCCAAGGCCTCAGTTATCCGCTTTGCAGTAGGATGACTGCTGTGATATTTCATCTTCCTCGCAAAGGACTGTTGGACAGTCAATTGCTTGGTGGAAGTAGTAAAAGTGGTCTTACGACTTCCCCTCTGGGATGACCATCGACTCCCAGCAGCAACAACAGCAGCGCCAGCAGCAGTAGGCGTTACACGCAAGGATGCATCGGAGGAATCCCAGGCAGGAGAGGAATCGTCAGAATTGCCAGTGACATGGCCTGCAGGACTATTGGCATTCCTGGGGAAGGAGGAAATTGACACTGAGGGAGTTGGTGGGGTGGTTTGCGTGAGCTTGGTTACAAGAGGAAGGGATTTACTGGTCAGTGGACTGCTTCCGCTGTCACCCAAAGTTTTTGAACTTGTCACTGACTTATTATGAATGCGCTGCAGGTGACGTATAAGGGTGGATGTTCCGAGGTGGTTAACGTCCTTACCCCTACTTATTACAGCTTGACAAAGGGAACACACGGCTTGACACCCGTTGTCCGCATTTCTGTTGAAATAGTTCCACACCGAAGAGCTGATTTTTTTGGTATTTTCACCAGGCATGTCAACGGCCATATTCCTCCCACGGACAACAGGTGTCTCCCCGGGTGCCTGACTTAAACAAACCACCTCACCATCAGAATCCTCCTGGTCAATTTCCTCCCCAGCGCCAGCAACACCCATATCCTCCTCATCCTGGTGTACTTCAACACTGACATCTTCAATCTGACTATCAGGAACTGGACTGCGGGTGCTCCTTCCAGCACTTGCAGGGGGCGTGCAAATGGTGGAAGGCGCCATGCTCTTCACGTCCAGTGTTGGGAAGGTCAGGCATCGCAACCGACACAATTGGACTCTCCTTGTGGATTTGGGATTTCGAAGAACGCACAGTTCTTTGCGGTGCTACTGCTTTTGCCAGCTTGAGTCTTTTCATTTTTCTAGCGAGAGGCTGAGTGCCTCCATCCTCATGTGAAGCTGAACCACTAGCCATGAACATAGGCCAGGGCCTCAGCCGTTCCTTGCCACTCCGTGTGGTAAATGGCATATTGGCAAGTTTACGCTTCTCCTCCGACAATTTTATTTTAGGTTTTGGAGTCCTTTTTTTACTGATATTTGGTGTTTTGGATTTGACATGCTCTGTACTATGACATTGGGCATCGGCCTTGGCAGACGACGTTGCTGGCATTTAATCGTCTCGGCCATGACTAGTGGCAGCAGCTTCAGCACGAGGTGGAAGTGGATCTTGATCTTTCCGTAATTTTGGAACCTCAACATTTTTGTTCTCCATATTTTAATAGGCACAACTAAAAGGCACCTCAGGTAAACAATGGAGATGGATGGATACTAGTATACAATTATGGACGGACTGCCGAGTGCCGACACAGAGGTAGCTACAGCCGTGGACTACCGTACTGTGTCTGCTGCTAATATAGACTGGTTGATAAAGAGATGTAGTATGTATGTATAAAGAAGAAAGAAAAAAAAACCACGGGTAGGTGGTATACAATTATGGACGGACTGCCGAGTGCCGACACAGAGGTAGCTACAGCCGTGGACTACCGTACTGTACTGTGTCTGCTGCTAATATAGACTGGTTGATAAAGAGATGTAGTATGTATGTATAAAGAAGAAAGAAAAAAAAACCACGGGTAGGTGGTATACAATTATGGACGGACTGCCGAGTGCCGACACAGAGGTAGCTACAGCCGTGGACTACCGTACTGTACTGTGTCTGCTGCTAATATAGACTGGTTGATAAAGAGATGTAGTATGTATGTATAAAGAAGAAAGAAAAAAAAACCACGGGTAGGTGGTATACAATTATGGACGGACTGCCGAGTGCCGACACAGAGGTAGCTACAGCCGTGGACTACCGTACTGTACTGTGTCTGCTGCTAATATAGACTGGTTGATAAAGAGATGTAGTATGTATGTATAAAGAAGAAAGAAAAAAAAACCACGGGTAGGTGGTATACAATTATGGATGGACTGCCGAGTGCCGACACAGAGGTAGCTACAGCCGTGGACTACTGTACTGTGTCTGCTGCTAATATAGACTGGTTGATAAAGAGATGTAGTATGTATGTATAAAGAAGAAAGAAAAAAAACCACGGGTAGGTGGTATACAATTATGGACGGACTGCCGAGTGCCGACACAGAGGTAGCTACAGCCGTGGACTACCGTACTGTACTGTGTCTGCTGCTAATATAGACTGGATGATAATGAGATGTAGTATGTATAAAGAAGAAAGAAAAAAAAACCACGGGTAGGTGGTATACAATTATGGATGGACTGCCGAGTGCCGACACAGAGGTAGCTACAGCCGTGGACTACCGTACTGTACTGTGTCTGCTGCTAATATAGACTGGATGATAATGAGATGTAGTATGTATAAAGAAGAAAGAAAAAAAAACCACGGGTAGGTGGTATACAATTATGGATGGACTGCCGAGTGCCGACACAGAGGTAGCTACAGCCGTGGACTACCGTACTGTACTGTGTCTGCTGCTAATATAGACTGGTTGATAATGAGATGTAGTATGTATGTATAAAGAAGAAAGAAAAAAAAACCACGGGTAGGTGGTATACAATTATGGATGGACTGCCGAGTGCCGACACAGAGGTAGCTACAGCCGTGGACTACTGTACTGTGTCTGCTGCTAATATAGACTGGTTGATAAAGAGATGTAGTATGTATGTATAAAGAAGAAAGAAAAAAAAACCACGGGTAGGTGGTATACAATTATGGACGGACTGCCGAGTGCCGACACAGAGGTAGCTACAGCCGTGGACTACCGTACTGTACTGTGTCTGCTGCTAATATAGACTGGATGATAATGAGATGTAGTATGTATAAAGAAGAAAGAAAAAAAAACCACGGGTAGGTGGTATACAATTATGGATGGACTGCCGAGTGCCGACACAGAGGTAGCTACAGCCGTGGACTACCGTACTGTACTGTGTCTGCTGCTAATATAGACTGGATGATAATGAGATGTAGTATGTATAAAGAAGAAAGAAAAAAAAACCACGGGTAGGTGGTATACAATTATGGATGGACTGCCGAGTGCCGACACAGAGGTAGCTACAGCCGTGGACTACCGTACTGTACTGTGTCTGCTGCTAATATAGACTGGTTGATAATGAGATGTAGTATGTATGTATAAAGAAGAAAGAAAAAAAAACCACGGGTAGGTGGTATACAATTATGGACGGACTGCCGAGTGCCGACACAGAGGTAGCTACAGCCGTGGACTACCGTACTGTACTGTGTCTGCTGCTAATATAGACTGGTTGATAATGAGATGTAGTATGTATGTATAAAGAAGAAAGAAAAAAAAACCACGGGTAGGTGGTATACAATTATGGACGGACTGCCGAGTGCCGACACAGAGGTAGCTACAGCCGTGGACTACCGTACTGTACTGTGTCTGCTGCTAATATAGACTGGATGATAATGAGATGTAGTATGTATAAAGAAGAAAGAAAAAAAAAACACGGGTAGGTGGTATACAATTATGGATGGACTGCCAAGTGCCGACACAGAGGTAGCTACAGCCGTGAACTACCGTACTGTGTCTGCTGCGACTGGATGATAAATAATGATATAAAAATATATATATATCACTACTGCAGCCGGACAGGTATATATTATATAATGACGGACCTGCTGGACACTGTCTGTCAGCAGAATGAGTTTTTTATAGAATAAAAAAAAAAACACCACACAAGTCACACGACGAGTGTTTAACTTTTTCAGGCAATCACAATATAGTATACTACTAACTATACTGGTGGTCAGTGTGGTCAGGTCACTGGTCAGTCACACTGGCAGTGGCACTCCTGCAGCAAAAGTGTGCACTGTTTAATTTTAATAATATGTACTCCTGGCTCCTGCTATAACCTATAACTGGCACTGCTCCCCAGTCTCCCCCACAATTATAAGCTGTGTGAGCACAGTCAGATATATACATAGATGATGCAGCACACTGGGCTGAGCAGTGCACACAGATATGGTATGTGACTGAGTCACTGTGTATCGTTTTTTTCAGGCAGAGAACGGATTATATTAAATAAAACTGCACTGTCTGGTGGTCACTGTGGTCAGTCACTAGTAAACTCTGCACTCTCTACAGTACTCCTAAGCTCCAGTAAATCAAGTGTCTCTGTCTCAAATCAATCTCACTCTCTCTCTTCTAATCTAAATGGAGAGGACGCCAGCCACGTCCTCTCCCTATCAATCTCAATGCACGTGTGAAAATGGCGGCGACGCGCGGCTCCTTATATAGAATCCGAGTCTCGCGATAGAATCCGAGCCTCGCGAGAATCCGACAGCGTCATGATGACGTTCGGGCGCGCTCGGGTTAACCGAGCAAGGCGGGAAGATCCGAGTCGCTCGGACCCGTGAGAAAAAACATGAAGTTCGGGCGGGTTCGGATTCAGAGGAACCGAACCCGCTCATCTCTACCCGGCACTCCTCAAATTGCAAAAAGTTTTCTTGCTGGGGTGCCTTCCTAGAGCTTATGAGGGCCCATATAGCAGACAGAGTAAGGCGGCACTCCTCAGACTTAGAAATCAATTTAAAATGTGTCCTTTATTCCTACGTCGATTCAGGGATATACCTCGTTGTCAGAGACAAGCGTATACAAATACAAAGCACATCGAGTCCCACGACGTACGTTCCCGGCGCACGGTCTCGTGGGGCGATGCCGGACAGGTGAGCATGATCAATTTTAATTGTTTGCATTGGGCTGGGTATAAATGTTTGTAATGTGCTTTGTATTTGTCCCTGACAATGAGATATGCAGCCGGTAAAACAGCACACATTAAGGGAACACACTGCAGAGTGGGGATCCAGTCAGGACCACGACAATCGGAGGAGGGATTAGGGTTTATCACCACTGGGGAGGGTTAGTCTGCAGGGGTGGGTGGGGATGCGGTCAACATCCCGCTGGACGGGATCCCGGCGGTCGAAATACCGACGCCGGAATCCCGACCGCCACAATCCCGACATATTCTCCCTCCATGGGTGTCCACGACACCCATAGAGGGAGAATATAATAGTGTGCCGAGCGTAGCGAGGCACCGTGCCCGCAGCGTGGCGAGCGAAGCGAGCCCGCAAGGGGCTGCATTCCGCTCGGCACCCCGGTCGGGATTCCGGCGTCGGTATTTCGACCGCCGGGATCCCGTCCAGCGGGATTACGTACTGATCCCGGTGGGTGGGTTTAGGGCCGTAACTAGGTGTGTGCGGAGGGGGCACCGCACACAGCGCTGCAGGGTAGGGGGCGCTGTTGGCAGCAATTGTCAATTATCTGTTTTAATTACATCCATTTGAAGCTTCTCCTGACCGCCCCTGTCTCCTACCCTGACCCCTTCTGTCGCTAATACCTACACAACGTCCATGAACTCAACTTGAGATGTCTTTGTTATTCAGTCGCATGGGATTCAAACCCATTTCCTGTGTCACTGCAGTCAGACAATCTATTCATCGAGCTATCTGCCCTTACATAGAGAGCTAGATAATTCCAAGCTAGAGAATTTTAAATATTTGGAGCTTACCTTGTACTTTGTGAAGGGGTGATCAGCATTGCAGCTGAGCAGACCTATGTAGTGTGTGGCTGCAAGAGATTGAATGTGTGGCTGCACACTACATAGATCTGCTCAATTGCAATGCTGGTTATTTTTTTACAAAGTACCAGAAGCTTCATATAGTTTTGATAGTTTTTAGCAGGATCAAATAGCTAAATGAGTAGGGTGTTTGAATAGAATTCAACAGGTTATAGGTTTGAATCCTGGGCGCAGCGGGCATTTTTTCAGAGTCCTGCGCATGCGCTGTAGACTCTGGCACTGTGCCAGAGTCTCAGAACTCAGAGCGCTAACAGCGGCGCTGCCGGCTACAGGAGAGGAGGGGGTCCACACGCGGAGACTGCACACGGGTCCCTTCCTCTCTAGATACGCCTCTGTGTAGGAGACCGGAGAGATCTAAGAGAATTATTATATACATTCCATTAAACCCATGATATTATGTACCTCATCACATTCTCACTTATTAGAGGTATATACCCCTTATCTATGGATACATCATACTTACGTATGACCCAGTGGCGGAACTAGCAAGTGGTGGGCCCAGGTGCAAGAATATGCTTTGCCCCCCCCCCCTCCCCACCCCCAACTGAAGAAAAACAAGGCACTTAGTAACAAGATGATTTAGTGCCTGTGGCTGTGCCCCTCCACAGAATGCCCAAAATGCACACAGTATCTCCCTCACATACTCCTCTGCAGCAGTGTGTTCCCCATATACACGACATTACATTACTGCACTACAATTCCCACTATATGCAGTACTACCTTACAACACTACATCACTATGCAACATCCCCCTATACACCACCCATCACTACACTACAACCCCCCTATATGCCGCCCTACATCCATACACTACAACCCCCATACGCCACACTACATCCCCCTATAACCCTACACAACGCACTATATTACTACACTGCGTGTCTCCTACATGCTGCATTGCGTCCACCCTACATGATGCACTACATCACTACACTGCGTACTCCCTACACGCCACACAATATAACTACAATGCGTCCCCCCTACACGCCGCACTACCTAACTGCATTGTTCCCCCCCTACGCATTGCACTATATCACTACACTGCGGCCCCCTATACGCAGCACTACTGTATATCACTACACTGTGTCTCCCCCTACATGCCACACAATATCACTACAGTGGGTCCCCCCTACACGACATACTACATAACTGCACTGCGTCCCCCCTACATCCTACATGACATACTACATAACTGCACTGTGTCCCCCCTACATGACACACTACATAACTGCACTGCGTCCCCCCTACATGACACACTACATAACTGCACTGCGTCCCCCCTACATGACATACTACATAACTGCACTGTACTACATTATCATTAAAATATGCTAGTATCTCCCTCCATTAACTTCCCATGAAGTGACATCCTCAAACGGAGCCCAAAGGTAGAACACGGACAGAATGGAAGGCTAGAGTAGAGTGGCCTTGTTCTTAGGTCAGGAGACAGCCAGGTAGAGGGGAAGAAGGGGTCGGGCATGGTCCGCTGGCCGGGACTCGGAGAGAGTGGGGTAGAAGGGAAGGAGGCGGACTGAGGAGAAGAAGGGGGCAGGCCTAGTCGCCAGGTCTGGAGACAGCCGAGTACATGGGAAGAAGGGAGTGGGCTAAGGGGATGATGGAGGCGTGCCTGGTCCTATGGACGGGAGGGTGAAGTGCAGAGGGGGTGAAGGGGACTGGTTGAGGGAGATGAAGCGGCCTTGCCTGGTCCTGCAGTAGCTTTCTCTGGACCCCCCTTTCTTTCTTCTGAACTTCCGATCGGACTGCCGCCTCCATGGTTACAGGCCCGCAGCGACTGGCCAGCATACTATAATGACTAACTAATTTCTCTGACGTCCTAGTGGATGCTGGGGACTCCGAAAGGACCATGGGGAATAGCGGCTCCGCAGGAGACTGGGCACAAAAGTAAAAGCTTTAGGACTACCTGGTGTGCACTGGCTCCTCCCCCTATGACCCTCCTCCAAGCCTCAGTTAGATTTTTGTGCCCGAACGAGAAGGGTGCTCACTAGGTGGCTCTCCTGAGCTGCTTAGTAAAAGTTTAAGTATAGGTTTTTTATTTTCAGTGAATCCTGCTGGCAACAGGTTCACTGCACCGAGGGACTAAGGGGAGAAGAAGCGAACTCACCTGCGTGCAGAGTGGATTGGGCTTCTTAGGCTACTGGACATTAGCTCCAGAGGGACGATCACAGGCCCAGCCATGGATGGGTCCCAGAGCCGCGCCGCCGGCCCCCTTACAGAGCCAGAAGACTGAAGAGGTCCGGAAAATCGGCGGCAGAAGACGTCCTGTCTTCAATAAGGTAGCGCACAGCACCACAGCTGTGCGCCATTGCTCTCAGCACACTTCACACTCCGGTCACTGAGGGTGCAGGGCGCTGGGGGGGGGGGGCGCCCTGAGACGCAATAAAAACACCTTATATGGCAAAAAATACATCACATATAGCTCCTGGGCTATATGGATGCATTTAACCCCTGCCAATTTTTCCTTAAAAAAGCGGGAGAAAGGCCGCCGAGAAGGGGGCGGAGCCTATCTCCTCAGCACACTGGCGCCATTTTTCCTCACAGCTCCGTTGGAGGGAAGCTCCCTGACTCTCCCCTGCAGTCCTGCACTACAGAAACAGGGTAAAACAAGAGAGGGGGGGCACTAATTTGGCAGATAAATCTATACAGCAGCTATATAAGGGAAAACACTTATATAAGGTTATCCCTGTATATATATAGCGCTCTGGTGTGTGCTGGCAAACTCTCCCTCTGTCTCCCCAAAGGGCTAGTGGGGTCCTGTCCTCTATCAGAGCATTCCCTGTGTGTGTGCTGTGTGTCGGTACGTTGTGTCGACATGTATGAGGAGGAAAATGGTATGGAGGCGGAGCAATTGCCTGTAATAGTGATGTCACCCCCTAGGGAGTCGACACCTGACTGGATGGCCTTATGGAAGGAATTACGTGATAGTGTCAGCACTTTACAAAAGACTGTTGACGACATGAGACAGCCGGCAAATCAGTTATTACCTGTACAGGCGTCTCAAACACCGTCAGGGGCTCTAAAGCGCCCGTTACCTCAGATGGTCGACACGGACACTGACTCCAGTGTCGACGGTGAGGAAACAAACGTATTTTCCAGTAGGGCCACACGTTACATGATCACGGCAATGAAGGAGGTTTTGAACATTTCTGATACTACAAGTACCACAAAAAAGGGTATTATGTGGGGTGTGAAAAAACTACCCGTAGTTTTTCCTGAATCAGATGAATTAAATGAGGTGTGTGATGAAGCGTGGGTTTCCCCCGATAAAAAACTGCTAATTTCTAAAAAATTATTGGCATTATACCCTTTCCCGCCAGAGGTTAGGGCGCGTTGGGAAACACCCCCTAGGATAGATAAGGCGCTCACACGCTTATCAAAACAAGTGGCGTTACCGTCTCCTGATACGGCCGCCCTCAAGGAACCAGCTGATAGGAAGCTGGAAAATATCCTAAAAAGTATATACACACATACTGGTATTATACTGCGACCAGCAATCGCCTCAGCCTGGATGTGCAGTGCTGGGGTGGCTTGGTCGGATTCCCTGACTGAAAATATTGATACCCTGGACAGGGACAGTATATTATTGACTATAGAGCATTTAAAGGATGCATTTCTATATATGTGAGATGCACAGAGGGATATTTGCACTCTGGCATCAAGAGTAAGTGCGCTGTCCATTTCTGCCAGAAGAGGGTTATGGACGCGACAGTGGTCAGGTGATGCGGATTCCAAACGGCATATGGAAGTATTGCCGTATAAAGGGGAGGAGTTATTTGGGGTCGGTCTATCGGACCTGGTGGCCACGGCAACGGCTGGGAAATCCACCTTTTTACCCCAGGTCACCTCTCAGCAGAAAAAGACACCGTCTTTTCAGGCTCAGTCCTTTCGTCCCCATAAGGGCAAGCGGGCAAAAGGCCACTCATATCTGCCCCGGGGCAGAGGAAGGGGAAAAAGACTGCAGCAGGCAGCCTCTTCCCAGGAACAGAAGCCCTCCCCCGCTTCTGCCAAGTCCTCAGCATGACGCTGGGGCCTTACAAGCGGACTCAGGCACGGTGGGGGCCCGTCTCAAGAATTTCAGCGCGCAGTGGGCTCACTCGCAAGTGGACCCCTGGATCCTGCAAGTAGTATCTCAGGGGTACAAATTGGAATTCGAGACGTCTCCCCCTCGCACCCCGGGTCTTTACCAAGGTAATGGCCGAAATGATGATTCTTCTTCGAAGAAAAGGCGTCTTAATTATCCCTTACTTGGACGATCTCCTGATAAGGGCAAGGTCCAGAGAACAGTTAGAGGTCGGAGTAGCACTATCTCAAGTAGTACTACGACAGCACGGGTGGATTCTAAATATTCCAAAATCGCAGCTGATTCCGACGACACGTCTGCTGTTCCTAGGGATGATTCTGGACACAGTCCAGAAAAAGGTGTTTCTCCCGGAGGAGAAAGCCAGGGAGTTATCCGACCTAGTCAGGAACCTCCTAAAACCAGGCCAAGTGTCAGTGCATCAATGCACAAGGGTCCTGGGAAAAATGGTGGCTTCTTACGAAGCGATTCCATTCGGCAGATTCCACGCAAGAACTTTTCAGTGGGATCTGCTGGACAAATGGTCCGGATCGCATCTTCAAATGCATCAGCGGATAACCCTCCAAGGACAAGGGTGTCTCTCCTGTGGTGGTTACAGAGTGCTCATCTTCTAGAGGGCCGCAGATTCGGCATTCAGGACTGGGTCCTGGTGACCACGGATGCCAGCCTGAGAGGCTGGGGAGCAGTCACACAGGGAAGAAATTTCCAGGGCTTGTGGTCAAGCATGGAAACGTCACTTCACATAAATATCCTGGAACTAAGGGCCATTTACAATGCCCTAAGTCAGGCAAGGCCTCTGCTTTAGGGTCAGCCGGTGTTGATCCAGTCGGACAACATCACGGCAGTCGCCCACGTAAACAGACAGGGCGGCACAAGAAGCAGGAGGGCAATGACGGAAGTTGCAAGGATTCTTCGCTGGGCGGAAAATCATGTGATAGCACTGTCAGCAGTGTTCATTCCGGGAGTGGACAACTGGGAAGCAGACTTCCTCAGCAGACACGACCTCCACCCGGGGGAGTGGGGACTTCACCCAGAAGTCTTCCACATGATTGTGAACCGTTGGGAAAAAAAAAAGGTGGACATGATGGCGTCCCGCCTCAACAAAAAACTGGACAGATATTGCGCCAGGTCAAGGGACCCTCAGGCAATAGCTGTGGATGCTCTGGTAACACCGTGGGTGTACCAGTCAGTGTATGTGTTCCCTCCTCTGCCTCTCATACCCAAGGTACTGAGAATCATAAGAAGGAGAGGAGTAAGGACTATACTCGTGGCTCCGGATTGGCCAAGAAGGACTTGGTACCCGGAACTTCAAGAGATTCTCACGGAAGACCCGTGGCCTCTACCTCTAAGAAAGGACCTGCTCCAGCAGGGACCCTGTCTGTTCCAAGACTTACCGCGGCTGCGTTTGACGGCATGGCGGTTGAACGCCGGATCCTGAAGGAAAAAGGCATTCCGGATGAAGTTATCCCTACCCTGATCAAAGCCAGGAAGGATGTGCAACATTATCACCGTATTTGGCGTAAATATGTTGCGTGGTGTGAGGCCAGGAAGGCCCCTACAGAGGAATTTCAACTGGGTCGTTTCCTGCATTTCCTGCAAACAGGACTGTCTATGGGCCTAAAATTAGGGTCCATTAAGGTTCAAATTTCGGCCCTGTCGATATTCTTCCAAAAAGAACTAGCTTCAGTTCCTGAAGTTCAGACGTTTGTCAAGGGGGTACTGCATATACAGCCTCCTTTTGTGCCTCCAGTGGCACCTTGGGATCTCAATGTAGTTTTGGGGTTCCTAAAATCACATTGGTTTGAACCACTCACCACTGTGGACTTAAAATATCTCACATGGAAAGTGGTAATGCTGTTAGCCCTGGCTTCAGCCAGGCGTGTCTCAGAATTGGCGGCTTTATCCTATAAAAGCCCTTACCTAATTTTTCATACGGACAGGGCAGAATTGAGGACTCGTCCTCAATTTCTCCCTAAGGTGGTTTCAGCGTTTCACTTAAACCAGCCTATTGTGGTACCTGCGGCTACAAGGGACTTGGAGGATTCCAAGTTGCTGGACGTAGTCAGGGCCCTGAAAATATATGTTTCCAGGACGGCTGGAGTCAGAAAATCTGACTCGCTGTTTATCCTGTATGCACCCAACAAGCTGGGTGCTCCTGCTTCTAAGCAGACTATTGCTCGTTGGATTTGTAGTACAATTCAGCTTGCACATTCTGTGGCAGGCCTGCCACAGCCAAAATCTGTAAAAGCCCATTCCACACGGAAAGTGGGCTCATCTTGGGCGGCTGCCCGAGGGGTCTCGGCTTTACAACTTTGCCGAGCAGCTACTTGGTCAGGGGCAAACACGTTTGCTAAATTCTACAAATTTGATACCCTGGCTGAGGAGGACCTGGAGTTCTCTCATTCGGTGCTGCAGAGTCATCCGCACTCTCCCGCCCGTTTGGGAGCTTTGGTATAATCCCCATGGTCCTTTCGGAGTCCCCAGCATCCACTAGGACGTCAGAGAAAATAAGAATTTACTTACCGATAATTCTATTTCTCATAGTCCGTAGTGGATGCTGGGCGCCCATCCCAAGTGCGGATTGTCTGCAATACTTGTACATAGTTATTGTTACAAAAATCGGGTTATTATTGTTGTGAGCCATCTTTTCTAGAGGCTCCTCTGTTATCATGCTGTTAACTGGGTTCAGATCACAAGTTGTACGGTGTGATTGGTGTGGCTGGTATGAGTCTTACCCGGGATTCAAAATCCTTCCTTATTGTGTACGCTCGTCCGGGCACAGTATCCTAACTGAGGCTTGGAGGAGGGTCATAGGGGGAGGAGCCAGTGCACACCAGTTAGTCCTAAAGCTTTTACTTTTGTGCCCAGTCTCCTGCGGAGCCGCTATTCCCCATGGTCCTTTCGGAGTCCCCAGCATCCACTACGGACTATGAGAAATAGAATTATCGGTAAGTAAATTCTTATTATCGCCAGCTGTGGGCCTTCTCACTGCCGCGGGCCTCGGTGCAATGCATCGCTTTCACCATTGGTAGTTCCGCCACTGGTATGACCTGTACCATACCTCATAGGTCAGTTCTTCTCAAACATTTTTGAATCACGGCACCCTAGAGCATCAGAATTTTTTTCATGGCACTCCTAGGCCAAAAGCATCTTATTGAGAGATTTAGAAAGAAATTTAAAATTAAGTAAATTTTGTTTATGTCATCCTTATGTTCAATTGTGTGGTGAGAAACGAGATTTGCTTCTGTTGTCCACATATTTTATGATTGGCAGCCACTAGCACTGGTTTTGCCTAATACATTAACCAAAAATAATTTGAATAGGTCCTGGCCACCAACCCTGGGCACCCCTGCAAGTGCCCTGTGGCTCCCTAGAGTGCCACGGCACACAGTTTGAGAACCACTGTCATAGGTGAATCTGTGTTATATTTCTTTGTCTTTCGTCCTGACTCTGTACTGTGTATCTGTTCTGTACACGTCTTGCTGGCACATGATTACCTATCCAAGAAACACCTGGCTATGAAGACCATTGGAAGACTGAGCTAGATGATGAAGAAGAGATGGAAGCCATCTTCATAGAAAGAAGAATTCTACAAGAGGCTGCAGGGAGCAACTTCCTGATACGTGGGATCTGTGCATTCCAGACTGAGGTACTGTCTAGAATATTTCTGTTACCCCGCTTGGTCAGGAAAATGTTGTTGCTGTCCCTGAGCATCCTTACATGCTGAGCCAGGGAGCAACTTCCAGCACCTTCACACGGACTCATTCCGAGTTGTTCGCTCGCTAGCTGCTTTTAGCTTAGCAGAAGTGCGAACGAAAGGATCGCACAGTGGCTACAAAATAATTTTGTGCAGCTTCATAGTAGCTCCAGACCTACTCCTAGCTTGCGATCACTTCAGACTATTTAGTTCCTGTTTTGACGTAACAAACACGCCCTGCGTTCGGCCAGCCACGCCTGCGTTTCCACAGGCACGCCTGCATTTGTATGTGACACGCCTGCGTTTTTACACTCACTCCCCGAAAACGGCCAGTTAACTCCCAGAAACACCCACTTCCTGTCAATCACTCTGCGGCCAGCAGTGCGATTGAAAAGCGTCGCTAGACCTTGTGTGAAACTGCAACGACCGTTGTGAAAGTACGTCGCGCGTAGCGCATTGCGCCGCATACGCAGAATTGCCGTTTTTTTGCCTAATCGCTGCACAGCGACTGAAAGCAGCTAGCAAACAACTCGGAATGACCACCCTTGGTCCATGTGCAATAATACTATGGTGACTTCTATGTACAAAAGAATGTTATGAAGTACTGTTACCCTGACATACAGTACTAGCACTACTCTATGGCACTATAGTCACATTCATCACCTTGCAGACTTTTTTTCTCTAAAAATCCACAAGACTCCTAAGTTACCTATTGACATGGACGGGACAGGAAGAGGCGTGATGATGCATTTCTCTGCAAATTGCATCATTGTTGCCTCAAGAAAGACAGATTCAGCTAAGTTCTGTTACTGTCTAACATAAAATAGGACAGATATATGCAAACGTGTGTAATTTGCATCTGCTCATGCGCTATATACAAGAATAACTCGTTGTTTATATGCATCTGATGCATCTAAATCAGAATTAGTCCCTAAGTGTCAAGCCAGGTAATGACTAGCGATGAGCGGTTTCGGTTCCTGGAGATCCGAACTTCACCCATTTTACACGTTCCGAGGCAGACTCGGATCCTCCCGCCTTGCTCGGTTAACCCGAGCGCGCCCGAACGTCATCATCCCGCTGTCGGATTCTCGCGAGATTTCTTATTCTATATAAGGAGCCGCGCGTTGCCGCCATTTTCACTCGTGCATTGGAGATGGTAGGGAGAGGACGTGCAGCGTTCTCTCAGTTTCTGTGCTCAGTGTGCTGCAAATATCTGTGCTCAGTGTGCTGCAAATATCTGTGCTCAGTGTGCTGAAAATATCTACGTTCTCTGCCTGAAAAACGCTCCATATCTGTGCTGCATTGTAGTATATAGTAGGAGGACAGTGCAGAATTTTGCTGACCACTAGTATATATATAGCAGTACGGTACAGTAGTCCACTGCTCTACCTACCTCTGTGTTGTCAAGTATACTATCCATCCATACCTGTGGTGCATTTTAGTTGTGCGCAGTATATATAGTAGGAGGACAGTGCAGAATTTTGCTGACCACCAGTATATAATATATAGCAGTACGGTACAGTAGTCCACTGCTCTACCTACCTCTGTGTCGTCAAGTATACTATCCATCCATACCTGTGGTGCATTTTAGTTGTGTGCAGTATATATAGTAGGAGGACAGTGCAGAATATTGCTGACCACCAGTATATAATATATAGCAGTACGGTACAGTAGGCCACTGCTCTACCTACCTCTGTGTCATCAAGTATACTATCCATCCATACCTGTGGTGCATTTTAGTTGTGCGCAGTATATATAGTAGGAGGACAGTGCATAATTTTGCTGACCACCAGTATATAATATATAGCAGTACGGTACAGTAGGCCACTGCTCTACCTACCTCTGTGTCGTCAAGTATACTATCCATCCATACCTGTGCTGCATTTTAGTTGTGTGCAGTATTATATAGTAGGAGGACAGTGCAGAATTTTGCTGACCACCAGTATATATATAGCAGTACGGTACAGTAGTCCACTGCTCTACCTACTTTTGTGTCGTCAAGTATACTATCCATCCATACCTGTGCTGCATTTTAGTTGTGCGCAGTATTATATAGTAGAAGGACAGTGCAGAATTTTGCTGACCACTAGTATATATATAGCAGTACGGTACAGTAGTCCACTGCTCTACCTACCTCTGTGTCGTCAAGTATACTATCCATCCATACCTGTGCTGCATTTTAGTTGTGCGCAGTATTATATAGTAGGAGGACAGTGCAGAATTTTGCTGACCACCAGTATATATATAGCAGTACGGTACAGTAGTCCACTGCTCTACCTACCTCTGTGTCGTCAAGTATACTATCCATCCATACCTGTGCTGCATTTTAGTTGTGCACAGTATTATATAGTAGGAGGACAGTGCAGAATTTTGCTGACCACAGTATATATATAGCAGTATGGTACAGTAGTCCATTGCTCTACCTCTGTGTCGTCAAGTATACTACAAAAGCTCAGTAAAATGACCCAAAAATCAAAATTAAAAGCAGCTGATGAGAAGCGTAAACTTGCTAATATGCCATTTACGACACGGAGTGGCAAGGAACGGCTGAGGCCCTGGCCTATGTTCATGGCTAGTGGTTCAGATTCACATGAGGATGGAAGCACTCATCCTCTCGCTAGAAAACTGCAGTGCCACTCCTAGGTGGGCCAGGTGTTTGTGTCAGCCACTTGGGTCGCTTAGCTTAGCCATCCAGCGACCTTGGTGCGCCTCTTTTTTTCTTTGCATCATGTGCTGTTTGGGGACTATATTTTAAATCGGCCATCCTGTCTGACACTGCAGTGCCACTCCTAGATGGGCCAGGTGTTTGTGTCAGCCACTTGGGTCGCTTAGCTTAGTCATTCAGCGACCTTGGTGCACCTCTTTTTTTCTTTGCATCATGTGCTGTTTGTGGACAATTTTTTGAAGTTCCATCCTGTCTGACACTGCAGTGCCACTCCTAGATGGGCCAGGTGTTTGTGTCGGCCACTTGGGTCGCTTAGCTTAGCCATCCAGCGACCTTGGTGCACCTCTTTTTTTTCTTTGCATCATGTGCTGTTTGGGGACTATTTTTTAAATCGGCCATCCTGTCTGACACTGCAGTGCCACTCCTAGATGGGCCAGTTGTTTGTGTCGGCCACTTGGGTCGCTTAGCTTAGACATCCAGCGACCTTGGTGCACCTCTTTTTTTCTTTGCATCATGTGCTGTTTGGGGACTATTTTTTAAATCGGCCATCCTGTCTGACACTGCAGTGCCACTCCTAGATGGGCCAGGAGTTTGTGCCGGCCACTTGGGTCGCTTAGCTTAGTCATCCAGCGACCTTGGTGCAAATTTTAGGACTAAAAATAATATTGTGAGGTGTAAGGTGTTCAGAATAGACTGGAAATGAGTGGAAATTATGGTTATTGAGGTTAATAATACTATGGGATCAAAATGACCCCCAAATTCTATGATTTAAGCTGTTTTTGAGGGTTTTTTGTAAAAAAACACGAATCCAAAACACACCCGAATCCGACAAAAAAATGTCAGAAAGGTTTTGCCAAAATGCGTCCGAATCCAAAACACGGCCGCGGTACTGAATCCAAAACCAAAACACAAAACCCGAAAAATTTCCGGTGCACATCACTAGTAATGACAGTCAGGGCCGGATTAACAATGGGGCGGATGGAGCTGCAGCTCCAGGCCCCCCATCAAAATAGGCCCAAAAGCATCTGCTGTACTGTAGACAGGAAAACATTTTTTCCTGCTACAGCAGCTCTCCAAAGGCCGTCCGAGGACCCGAATCTCCCGGCCGCGTCCTCCCCCCTTCACCTCCTCCCGCATCATGTGTGCCGATAGCAGTGTAATGGAAGGCTGCACTGCGGCGCATACACAATTATATCAAGCAAAGGCAGGATGACTTGTTCCCCTCCGGGCCATCACACTTTTAAGCATTTGGGGCTGGCAATCCCAGCCAGACATCAAACACATGCAGCATGCGTGGCACCGCTGTACTGCAGGCTGTACTAGTAAAGATGCTGCGGCCGGTGCGATCGTGATGCTCAGGGAGCATCACAGCCACTGGCCCAATTTCTTATGCATGAGTCTCCCGTAGTGGTGTGAAAAAACGCCTGACAACCGCTGCTGAATAATATATACAGTAATCGGTGCGCACGGTTATGCTGTCGTCTCCTCCTCCCTTCTACTCTATTGGCGCTCTAGTGACACTGGGCTGGGAGATGAGACGTCATGACATCTCATCATCCCAAGAAGAACGCGGCAAATAGTGGGACTCGGCAGCACTGCAGAGCTTGGAAGTGTGGCGAGGTAAGCTTCTGCACTCAGCAGTAGATACCAGGCCAGCCTGCTGTTGCAGTTTGAGACTACCGCTCAACCATAACTGACTACAGTTGTTTTAAAGGAGCTAGGAGTGTGTAAGTAAAAACGGGGGGTGGTGGTCACAGGGTCCCCAAAAATATTTAAATATACAGAATAAGAGGTGGGGTGTTGAGACAAAAACAAAACAAAAGATAATTAAAAAAGTTAAAGTCTATTGTGAAGTCATAACATTTTTATTTCTAATAAACTTTTCTCCAATCACATCAGTTGTACCCCTAATGTTAATAATAGTAACTTCAGTCATTATAGCCACTCTTTTTATTTGTCATCTGGGCATCTCTACTATCTTTAAACCTATACTGATTTAATATTGCTTTTATTTATACTTTTTATAACTTTATTTTCAATAGTTGTATTTTAATAATATTTGCTTCTAGCACATCAGTGATCACCCACTAAACTCCTGTCCATTTTATCCCAGTCATAAATCTTTCTATTTGGCCACTTTATCTATCTATCTATCTATCTATCTATCTATCTATCTATCTATCTATCTATCTATCTATCTATCTATCTATCTATCTTTCTATCATATCTAACATCATATATCTCTATTGCCCGCTCCCATATTTAGCACAAAGGTGCGATTAATGGGATGGTATCAGGATCCCGGTGTCTGGGATGCCAGTAGTCAAAATAATGACAGCGACATCCTGACGCTCAGGATCCCAACACCTATTTGGTAAGTAAACTGCTCCTAACCTCCCTAACCCTCCCGCAGCCTGACCCTAACACTCCCCCACCATTGCAACCTAACCCTCCCCGGTGGTGCCTAACCCTAATCCCCTCACTGCTGCCTAAAACTAACCATCCCTTCCCCGCAGCCTAATCTTAACATTCCCCTGAAGTGCCTAACCCTTCCTCCCTGCAGCCTAATCCTAATGAGCCCACAGTCTAAACCTAACCTTTCCCAGTGCGGCTGTTCGGGATTCCAACGCTGGCATTTCAATTCATGTCAGGATGCCGGCTCCGGCATTCTGAGCGGTGTCAGGATTTCTGACCGAATCCCTGATTAATGAGCCAAGCAACCAGAGCTGTTTATTTCATAGCGATATACAAATGTTGCACTTTTGTATTTCTCATATATTATTTCCCTAATTTCTATTTTATCTCACTTCACTTATATTTACTGGCGCCTACTGCCTGAGCCTAATAGGATATCTATATGGTAGATAGATGCTGCAAGAAGAGTCAATATAGGGTGCTGGTAAGTAGTGATGTACACAACACATGGACTGAATTAAATTAACATATACAATTATTAATAGCTTTATTAACAGTTATTTATATAGCACACACACATTATGCAGCGCTTTACAGAGACCATTTAGTCATTCTTATCAATTTCTGCCTCAGCAGACCTTCCTCAGTATGTGTAGCACACTTGACATTGGGGTTACATTTTGGCAAAGTCCAATTAACTTACCAATATGTTTTTGGATTGTGGTAGGACACTGGAGCACCCAGAGTAAACCAACACAAACTTGGGAGACCACATAAACTCCACATATATAGGGCATTTGAAATTTTTGTTGTATATGTAGCAGATTGTTTGTTTTAAGGGTTAAATACTTATAGATATTTTTATGCAAAGTTAGTAATATTAATATTTGTTTTTAGGGGGGAAAGCGTGCAGGGGATACTGTACCCCGGCCCCCCCTTGGTCAGGGGACCCCCTGGCCAGAGACCACTGACACCGTTAGCCCTCCCTCTTGGCAGCAGCAAAACCAGGCATCCATAATGTGAGCAGGAGAATATGCAGTGCAGGCAGAGACAGAGGAGTATCAGGTTTCATGAGCTAACAACGGAGCTTCCCAACCAGAGGAGAGATAGGAGGGGGAGATTGCTGCAAGGGACCCAGAGATCCCAGCTTCTCCTATTCCCCGTCTGGGTGCCTGGGTCCTGTGCAACCTGTTATCTAGTGAGAGAATTCAGGTCTAGAGAGAGACACACAGAGTCCTCCTGAGTCCTGTCCCAGTGTATAAGTAGTACAGAGGCTGCTGCTTTTCTTGCATGTGACAAGATATATTATAGATTTTATTTTTCTATGTGTATTATTAGGTTGTTTAAGTTGTCTTTGTTCCACTTTTGATAAAGTCTGGTGAGTGCCCTCTCCTCCATCTAATAGAATAAGGTGAAAATCACTAAAAAGTAAAAACTGATACAGCGCATGTGTTACACTGTGTACATTCATAGGTGCTGTTGTACAGTAGTTGAGATGAATGGCATCGGAAATGTCTTGGAAAAGTGTCCAGCATTTCTGGGTAGTGATTGGAAGGTTGCTATTAAGGTGCACAAAAATGGTCTGTCTATGTGCTTGTTATGGGAGTGTCGTAGGTGTGACGCTAAAGTGCTTTCCTACACAGATGCTTCAGCATTCATATTGGAGGCCACACGCAGATGGAAATCTGCACCTGCTATAGATAGGTCTGGTGCAAGTTTCCATGGTGTGACTGATGGTGGTTTCTAAAGTTGGGCATACACACTATGATTATCTGGCCAATCAACCCCATATCAGTTGATTGCCTAGATAATTGTAGCATGTATGCGACTGACTGATACAAAAATATGGATTGGTCCTGCATGCCAGATCGTCCAGCATGTTCATCTGCAATATTTTACAAATGTCAAGTTGGCTGCATCGAGCAGTGTATACCCTACCGCAGCTGACCAATGGACATTTTCCCTGTTTCTTCACATGGGAAGGAACAGAGCAATGTCTTCTCCTGAGGGAGAGCAGATATTATGGCCAATACACTGTGAGAGATCTGACAGTGTATGTCCCTGATATCTACCAGGTGCGAGGCTGCCTGATAGAACGCCTGTTGGTCTGATAGGCATTTTATCTATATATGTATGCCCAAAGCCGGCCATAGGCATAGGCAAACTAGGCAATTGCCTAGGGCATTTGATATGCCTAGGGGCATCAGCAGCTTCTGCTGATTAAAATGATATGTGGCATGCCTATATTCTGAGTGTAGCATTTCATATGCAGATACAGCCACAGTCTCACACAGTATATAGGCATGCTGCATATCATTTTAATCAGCAGAAGCTGCGTGTGCATCGTAGCCACATAGCAATGCAAATAAGATACATTTTCATAAAAAAAGGTGCCCGACGTTAGCATTGAGGCAAGATTTATGAGGACACATCTGTATCCAAGCAGAGGTCACAGTGTTCATGGCAGTGTGAGTGCTGTGTGCATGTGAGTGGGTTGGTTGTGCAGTGGTGTTCGGAATATGTGTAAGGAGCATTGTGTGTGTCATGTAAAAATGCATTAATAATGTGCAACATATGTGTAAGGGGCACTATGTGTGTCATTATGTGTATAATGGCCCTCATTCCGAGTTGTTCGCTCGCAAGGCGATTATAGCAGAGTTACACACGCTAAGCCGCCGCCTACTGGGAGTGAATCTAAACATCTTAAATGTGCGACCGATGTATTCGCAATATTGCGATCAAAACCGAGTTAGCAGTTTCTGAGTAACTCCAGACTTACTCTGCCTGTGCGATCAATTCAGTGCTTTTCGGTCCCGGCTGACGTCATAAACACACCCAGCGTTCGCCCAAGCACTCCCACCGTTTCTCCAGACACGCCTGCGTTTTTTCCGGAAACGGTAGCGTTTCCAGCCACACGCCCCTAAAACGCCGTACATCCGCCCAGTAACACCCATTTCCTGTCAATCACAATGCGTTCTCCGGAGCGACGAAAAAGCCGTGAGTAAAATTACTTTCTTCTTAGTAAAGTTACTTGACGCATGCGCAGTGCGAACATTACGCATGCGCACTAAGAGAATTCTCACTGCGATGCGATGAAAAATACCGAGCGAACAACTCGGAATGAGGGCCTATGTGTATTATGTTAATAATGTGCGGCATATGTGTAACAGGGTACTACTGTATGTGTGTCATTATGTGTATAGGGGACTAATAATGTGCAGCAAATGTGTAGGGGCACTATGTATGTCATTATGTGTATAAGGGCATTAATAATGTGCAGCATATGTGTAAGGGACATTATGTGTAAAAGGGCATTAATAAAGGTTGTCATAATGTGTAAGGCGCATTATGTTTATAAGGACATTAATAATGTGTCATATGTGTAAGGGGCATTACTGTCTGGTATTATGTGTATAAATGCATTACTAATGTGTGGCATTATGTGTATAAGGTGCTCTACTATGTGGCATTGCGTATAGAAAGGGCACTACTGTGTCGTCTAATGTGAATAAAGAGCAATAGGGTGTGGTGTAATGTGAATAAGGAGCAATTCAGTGTGATGTAATGTGAATAAGGGGCTCTACTGTGAGGAGTAACGTTTATAAGGTAAAGTGATACTACTGTGGGATGTAATATGAATTATGGACACTATCGCATGATCAAATGTGAATAAAGTTGCAGTACTGTGTGGCGTAAATGGAATTGGGGTTACTATTGTGTGGCCATGCCCCTTCCCAGCAAAAACATACCCCTTTTTGGGCTGTGCGCCAAATGTGCGAACTGTTCCTATTTAAAATATAGGGGGTACAAATACCAAAATAAGGACTGCTATGGGTGAGGGGTGATGGTGATGGTGCTGGGAAAGAGGTGCAAGGTCGGAGGCGGAACCAGCGGTGGTGCTAGGGGGCACCAGACAAAATCTTGCCTAGGGCATCATATTGGTTAGGGCCGGCTCTGTGTATGCCCAGCGTAAGGACTGCGTGTATAGATGCTTAAAGTAGGAATCTCAGTCCTTGCACATCTGGACGTATACTTGGACACAAGGGAAGGGCTTTGTAGTGGCATTTGCATAAATGCGCAGATGTGCGGCTGTCAAAATACGCAGCAGTGACTATGGGGACATTTACTAAGCAGTGATAAGAGTGGAGAAATGAGCCAGTGGAGAAGTTGCCCATGGCAACCAATCAGCACTGAAGTAACATCTGTAATTTGCATACTATAAAATTATACAGAGCTACTGATTGGTTGATGGGGCATCTTCTCCACTGGCTCACTTCTCCGCTCTTATCACTGCTTAGTAAATACCCCCTATGTGTGCTCTCCTGTTCTGTTTGTTGTATTATTTAGATATATTTTCTGGATATGTTTTTGTGTGCTTCAATAATTGATTTGTTGGAGATAATTGGGCATTTAAGTGCTGAGAGTTTTCTATTCATATGCATTTACATGCATACACACATAAAATATATACTGTATACAGCACTGATCACATCCCCATATCAGTAGCTACACACCTCTGTGCTGATCACACCCCACGCGGTGGCACACAGTAGGCCCTTCAGAAATGTCAGCTCCAGGCCCATGAAGACCTTAATCTGGCACTGATGACAGTGAGTTATGTGCTGAGGTCTGTGAGCCTTTATATTTAGAAATAATATGAACATTATCTGTCCCATTACAGGAGCTGATTTAACTAGAAACGGAGTTTGCTGTTGGAGGAGACCTGGACCAGCTACTGTCAAGAGAACACCACTTGGACATCAAGACAGCGACTAAGGGATGAATATGTAGTGTCTGGAGGCTAAGAGTAATGCTGCATACAGAGTACAGGGGTAGTGGAGGGAGACTATGTCACACAGGGTAATGTACAGAAAATGTAGTGTCTGGAGGCTAAGAGTAATGCTGCATACAGAGTACAGGGGTAGTGGAGGGAGGCTATGTCACACAGGGTAACATACAGAAAATGTAGTGTCTGGAGGCTAAGAGTAATGCTGTATACAGAGTACAGGGGTAGTGGAGGGAGGCTATGTCACACAGGGTAACATACAGAAAATGTAGTGTCTGGAGGCTAAGAGTAATGCTGCATACAGAGTACAGGGGTAGTGGAGGGAGACTATGTCACACAGGGTAACATACAGAAAATGTAGTGTCTGGAGGCTAAGAGTAATGCTGTATACAGAGTACAGGGGTAGTGGAGAAAGACTATGTCACACAAGGTAACACACAGAAAATGTAGTGTCTGGAGGCTAAGAATAATGCTGTATACAGAGTACAGGGGTAGCGGAGAAAGACTATGTCACACAAGGTAACACACAGAAAACGTAGTGTCTGGAGGCTAAGAGTAATGCTGCATACAGAGTACAGGGGTAGTGGAGGGAGGCTATGTCACGCAAGGTAACATACAGACAATGTGGTGTCAGGAGGCTGAGAGTAATGCTGCATACAGAGTACGGGTAGAGAAGGGGGGTTGGGTATGGGTTTCCCATCGCTGGGGATCCTGGCAGTCAGCTTACCGACCGTTGGATCCCAGCGGCCGGGGAGAGGCGTGCGTAACAAGCATCGTGCGGGCTCGATGGCGTGGGAATTAGAGGGGGCAGGATGTAGTCGTCGGTAGTGTGACCAGCAGTCTCCTGTCCACTGGTCACATAACTACATCCCAAGACGGAAGGCTATGTCACACAGGGCACCATACAGAAAATAGTGATGAGCGAGGTTCGGTTTTACTCGGTTTTACTCGGTTTTACTCGGTTCTCAAAAATGCTGTGTCATACAGAGTACAGGGGTAGAGGAGGGATGTCAGTGACGTGCGGTGAGATCCGTGGCTTGGGAGACACTGGCTGATAACACCACCAGGCCTCTCCCCCCCCCCCCCCCTCCCCATTTAAAAAAAATAAAAAAATGTACAATCACCCCCTTTTTTTTTTTATACTAAAACCAGCACCGGGCTGAGCCAGCCAGGGCGATGTCGGACTCTATTACATCCCGCCGTAGGAGTAAGGTCTGACTTCAGGGTATGTTGACAAACACTTAAAATAAGGGCTCCCTGTTATTTACTATAAATTAAAACTATGTCAGTAGTAAAAAATATATTCATCTCTCTCTTTTTTCTCCTTTTTTCTTTCTCTTTCAGCTTATACTGGTTCTTTGACCGATTCAGTTGAGGAAATCTTCCTCGTCCCTCACTTCTGTTAAAAATGGTTCACTATAAGGGGGTAATTCCAAGTTGATCGCAGCAGGATTTCTCTAACGTCCTAAGTGGATGCTGGGGACTCCGTAAGGACCATGGGGGATAGCGGCTCCGCAGGAGACTGGGCACATCTAAAGAAAGCTTTAGGACTATCTGGTGTGCACTGGCTCCTCCCCCTATGACCCTCCTCCAAGCCTCAGTTAGATCTCTGTGCCCGAACGAGAAGGGTGCACACTAGGGGCTCTCCTGAGCTTCTTAGTGAAAGTTTTAGTTTAGGTTTTTTATTTTCAGTGAGACCTGCTGGCAACAGGCTCACTGCATCGAGGGACTAAGGGGAGAAGAAGCGAACTCACCTGCGTGCAGAGTGGATTGGGCTTCTTAGGCTACTGGACATTAGCTCCAGAGGGACGATCACAGGCCCAGCTTGGATGGGTCCCAGAGCCGCGCCGCCGGCCCCCTTACAGAGCCAGAAGGCAGAAGAGGTCCGGAAAATCGGCGGCAGAAGACGTCCTGTCTTCAACAAGGTAGCGCACAGCACTGCAGCTGTGCGCCATTGCTCTCAGCACACTTCACACTTCGGTCACTGAGGGTGCAGGGCGCTGGGGGGGGGGCGCCCTGAGACGCAATAAAAACACCTTGGATGGCAAAAAATGCATCACATATAGCTCCTGGGCTATATGGATGCATTTAACCCCTGCCAGAATACATAGAAAAACGGGAGATAAGGCCGCCGATAAGGGGGCGGAGCCTATCTCCTCAGCACACTGGCGCCATTTTCCCTCACAGCTCCGTTGGAGGGAAGCTCCCTGGCTCTCCCCTGCAGTCACTACACTACAGAAAGGGTTAAAAAAGAGAGGGGGGCACTAATTAGGCGCAGTATTAACTATACAGCAGCTATAAGGGGAAAAACACTTATATAAGGTTATCCCTGTATATATATAGCGCTCTGGTGTGTGCTGGCAAACTCTCCCTCTGTCTCCCCAAAGGGCTAGTGGGGTCCTGTCCTCTATCAGAGCATTCCCTGTGTGTGTGCTGTATGTCGGTACTTTTGTGTCGACATGTATGAGGAGAAAAATGATGTGGAGACGGAGCAGATTGCCTGTAATAGTGATGTCACCCCCTAGGGGGTCGACACCTGAGTGGATGAACTGTTGGAAGGAATTACGTGACAGTGTCAGCTCTGTATAAAAGACAGTGGTTGACATGAGACAGCCGGCTACTCAGCTTGTGCCTGTCCAGACGTCTCATAGGCCGTCAGGGGCTCTAAAGCGCCCGTTACCTCAGATGGCAGATATAGACCCCGACACGGATACTGACTCCAGTGTCGACGGTGAAGAGACGAATGTGACTTCCAGTAGGGCCACACGTTACATGATTGAGGCAATGAAAAATGTTTTACACATTTCTGATAATACGAGTACCACCAAAAAAGGGGTATTATGTTCGGTGAGGAAAAACTACCTGTAGTTTTCCTGAATCTGAGAAATTAAATGAGGTGTGTGATGATGCGTGGGTTTCCCCCGATAACAACTGATAATTTCTAAAATGTTATTGGCATTATATCCTTTCCCGCCAGAGGTTAGGGTGCGTTGGGAAACACCCCCTAGGGTGGATAAAGCGCTCACACGCTTGTAAGGGCTCTACCTTCGCCTGAGATGGCCGCCCTTAAGGATCCTGCTGATAGAAAGCAGGAGGGTATCCTAAAATGTATTTACACACATACTGGTGTTATACTGCGACCAGCAATCGCCTCAGCCTGGATGTGCAGTGCTGGGTTGGCGTGGTCGGATTCCCTGACTGAAAATATTGATACCCTAGATAGGGACAGTATATTTTTGCCTATAGAGCATTTAAAAGATGCATTTCTATATATGCGTGATGCACAGCGGAATATTTGCCGACTGGCATCAAGTCTAAGCGCGTTGTCCATTTCTACCAGTAGAGGGTTATGGACACGTCAGTGGTCAGGTGATGCGTATTCCAAACGGCATTTGGAAGTATTGCTTTATTAAGGGGAGGAGTTATTTGGGGTCGGTCTTTCAGACCTGGTGGCCACGGCAACAGCTGGGAATTCCACGTTTGTACCCCAGGTCGCCTCTCAACATGAGAAGACGCCGTATTATCAGGCGCAGTCTTTTCGTGAACAAGCGGGCAAAAGGTTCCTCATTTCTGCCCCGTGACAGAGGGAGAGGAAAAAGGCTGCAGAAATCAGCCAGTTCCCAGGAACAGAAACCCTCTCCCGCCTCTGCCAAGCCCTCAGTATACGCTGGGGCTTTACAAGCAGAATCAGGCACGGTGGGGGGCCCGTCTCAATGAATTTCAGCGCGCAGTGGGCTCACTCGCAAGTAGACCCCTGGATCCTTCAGGTGATATCTCAGGGGTACAAATTAGAATTCGAGACGTCTCCCCCTCGCCGTTTCCTAAAGTCTGCTTTACCGATGTCTCCTTCTGACAGGGAGACAGTTTTGGAAGCCATTCACAAGCTGTATTCCCAGCAGGTGATAATCAAGATACCCCTCCTGCAACAGGGAACGGGGTATTATTCCACACTGTTGTGGTACCGAAGCCGGACGGCTCGGTGAGACCGATTCTAAATCTAAAATCTTTGAACACTTACATACAGAGGTTCAAATTCAAGATTGAGTCACTCAGAGCAGTGATTGCGAACCTGGAAGAAGGGGACTACATGATGTCTCGGGACATCAAGGATGCTTACCTTCATGTCAAAATTTACCCTTCTCACCAAGGGTACCTCAGGTTTATGGTACAGAACTGTCACTATCAGTTCAGACGCTGCCGTATGGATGGTCCACGGCACCCCGGGTCTTTACCAAGGTAATGGCCGAAATGATGATATTCCTTCGAAGGAAGTGAATTTTAGTTATCCCTTACTTGGACAATTCCCTGATAAGGGTAAGATCCAGGGAACAGTTGGAGGTCGGTGTAGCACTATCTCAGGTAGTGTTGCGGCAGCACGATTGGATTCTCAATATTCCAAAATCGCACCTGGTTCCGACGACGTGTCTTCTGTTCCTAGGGATGATCCTGGACACAGTCTAGAAAAAGGTGTTTCTCCCGGAGGAGAAAGCCAGGGAGTTATCCGAGCTAGTCAGGAACCTCCTAAAACCGAGCCAAGTCTCAGTGCATCAATGCACAAGGGTTCTTGGTAAAATGGTGGCTTCCTACGAAGCAATCCCATTCGGCAGATTCCACGCAAGAACTTTCCAGTGGGACCTGCTGGACAAATGGTCCGGGTCGCATCTTCAGATGCATCAGCGGATAACCCTGTCACCAAGGACAAGGGTGTCCCTCCTGTGGTGGTTGCAGAGTGCTCATCTTCTAAAGGGCCGCAGATTAGGCATTCAGGACTGGGTCCTGGTGACCACGGATGCCAGCCTGCGAGGCTGGGGAGCAGTCACACAGGGAAGGAATATCCAGGGCTTATGGTCAAGCCTGGAGACATCACTTCACATAAATATCCTGAAGCTAAGGGACATTTACAATGCTCTAAGCTTAGCAAGACCTCTGCTTCAAGGTCAGCCGGTGTTGATCCAGTCGGACAACATCACGGCAGTCACCCACGTAAACAGACAGGGTGGCACAAGAAGCAGGAGGGCAATGGCAGAAGCTGCAAGGATTCTTCGCTGGGCGGAAAATCATGTGATAGCACTGTCAGCAGTATTCATTCCGGGAGTGGACAACTGGGAAGCAGACTTCCTCAGCACAACCTCCACCCGGGAGAGTGGGGACTTCACCCAGAAGTCTTCCACATGATTAAAAACTCGACAGGTATTGCGCCAGGTCCAGGGACCCTCAGGCAATAAGCTGTAGACGCTCTGGTAACACCGTGGGTGTACCAGTCAGGGTATGTGTTCCCTCCTCTGCCTCTCATACCCAAGGTACTGAGATTGATAAGATGGAGAGGAGTAAGCACTATATTCGTGGTTCCGGATTGGCCAAGAAGGACTTGGTAACCGGAACTTCAAGAGATGCTCACGGAGGATCCGTGGCCTCTACCTCTAAGAAGGGACCTGCTCCAGCAAGGACCCTGTCTGTTCCAAGACTTACCGCGGCTGCGTTTGACGGCATGGCGGTTGAACGCCGGATCCTGAAGGAAAAAAAGGCATTCCGGATGAAGTCATCCCTATCCTGATCAAAGCCAGGAAGGATGTAACCGCAAAAACATTATCACCGCAATTGGCGAAAATATGTTGCGTGGTGCGAGGCCAGTAAGGCCCGACGGAGGAAATTCAACTGGGTCGATTCCTACATTTCCTGCAAACAGGAGTGTCTATGGGCCTGAAATGGGGGTCCATTAAGGTTCAAATTTCGGCCCTGTCAATTTTCTTCCAAAAAGAACTAGCTTCAGTCCCTGAAGTTCAGACGTTTGTAAAAGGGGTACTGCATATACAGCCTCCTTTTGTGCCTCCAGTGGCACTTTGGGATCTCAATGTAGTTTTGGGTTCCAAAAGTCACATTGGTTTGAACCACTTAAATCTGTGGAGTTAAAATATCTCACATGAAAAGTGGTCATGCTGTTGGCCCTGGCCTGGGCCAGGCGCGTGTCAGAATTGGCGGCATTATCCTGAAAAAGCCCTTATCTGATTTTCCATTCGGACAGGGCGGAATTGAGGACTCGTCCTCAGTTTCTCCCCAAGGTGGTTTCAGCGTTTCACCTGAACCAACCTATTGGTGGTGCCTGCGGCTACTAGGGACTTGGAGGCCTCCAAGTTGCTAGACGTTGTCAGTGCCCTGAAAATATGTTTCCAGGACGGCTGGAGTCAGGAAATCTGACTCGCTGTTTATCCTGTATGCACCCAACAAGCTGGGTGCTCCTGCTTCTAAGCAGACTATTGCTCGTTGGATTTGTAGTACAATTCAGCTTGCACATTCTGTGGCAGGCCTGCCACAGCCAAAAATCTGTAAATGCCCACTCCACAAGGAAGGTGGGCTCATCTTGGGCGGCTGCCCGAGGGGTCTCGGCTTTACAACTTTGCAGAGCAGCTACTTGGTCAGGAGCAAATACGTTTGTAAAATTCTACAAAATTGATATCCTGGCTGAGGAGGACCTGGAGTTCTCTCATTTGGTGCTGCAGAGTCATCCGCACTCTCCCGCCCGTTTGGGAGCTTTGGTATAATCCCCATGGTCCTTACGGAGTCCCCAGCATCCACTTAGGACGTTAGAGAAAATAAGAATTTACTTACCGATAATTCTATTTCTCGTAGTCCGTAGTGGATGCTGGGCGCCCATCCCAAGTGCGGATTGTCTGCAATACTTGTACATAGTTATTGTTACAAAAATCGGGTTATTATTGTTGTGAGCCATCTTTCAGAGGCTCCTCTGTTATCATGCTGTTAACTGGGTTCAGATCACAGGTGTGATTGGTGTGGCTGGTATGAGTCTTACCCGGGATTCAATATCCTTCCTTATTGTGTACGCTCGTCCGGGCACAGTATCCTAACTGAGGCTTGGAGGAGGGTCATAGGGGGAGGAGCCAGTGCACACCAGATAGTCCTAAAGCTTTCTTTAGATGTGCCCAGTCTCCTGCGGAGCCGCTATCCCCCATGGTCCTTATGGAGTCCCCAGCATCCACTACGAACTACGAGAAATAGAATTATCGGTAAGTAAATTCTTATTTTTTTTTAGCAGTTGGGCAAAACCATGTGCACTGCAGGGGAGGCAAGTATAACGTGCAGATAGAGTTAGATTTGAGTGGGTTATTTTATCTCTGTGCAGGGTAAATACTGGCTGCTTTATTTTTACACTGCAAATTAGATTGCAGATTGAACACACCACACCCAAATCTAACTCTCTCTGCACATGTTATATCTGCCTCCCCTGCAGTGCACATGGTTTTGCCCAACTGCTGAAAAAAATCCTGCTGCGATCAACTTGGAATTACCCCCTATATCAGTTACCAATATAGTATTACTGTTTCTTATTCTGATATTTGTGATTGCATCACTGGTAATTACCTTTTGTTCACGGTATTGTATTGTGACCACTTCAATAAATTGTTAATTAAAAAAAAATATATATATATTCAATTTGGGATGAATTACATAATCTTCACAGTGATGCAAAACATTATTTTAATAACAATGTGACTTTTTATTAAAAATTTTTAACTTTATCCCTGTGATTTTGTCCCGCTTTTTAGTTTCCCTTTAGCTATGAAATGTTTATAAGGATTTTTTTTTGTCATTTGGAGTCTCAGTTTCATTGTGGCTGTATATATCCCAATATTTCAGATCTCTCAAGTGAGGTATAATTCTCTCTCTACTGAAATACTCTGCAGATCCCCTTAGATTACTTATGACATTTCATACATACTATCATTAGCTTCTACTCATTTGTTGTTGTTTTTTTGTTAGTTATTTTGTTTTTTAGACCTACACTCATTATGACTACAGTGATATTCTTATTTGCCTATGTATATTAGTCTGGATAATTGCTAGTTACTCACATGCTGGTGTGTAACTATCCAGACTACATTGCTGAAATCAATGGCTTTTGATTGGTAAAGAATCTCTCTAAAATCTTTGATACCTCATTTCACAGGTGCTAAAGGTTCGAAGCCCATTACCAAAAAGGTCATAGAGGCATCTAAAGTAAAAATTTCCAAATGAAAGCTCATAAAAATCCAATGTGGGACTCAATGAATACGCTTTCCGAATGAGAATATAAAGGTTAACCCCTGATGAAGTCTCTGAGACGAAACACGTAGGGTAACTGTTTTCTAAATCTACTAGATGATAACATCAGTATGAATTCTACACTACTATGAAAGTTGAATTGTCCACACTCAGAAGCTGAATCTGTGAATTGATGTAACAATACAGAATTGTGTCAATACTGTATTAATGAATCTCAATATAATAAATTGTACTATGCTTTCATAATAGTGTCAACATAATTTATATATTTTAATTTGAAAGAGATATATACACCAAGCTGTCCCTTTCTCTTTTAAATAATGTAGAAATAAAAGTGCCCTCTTACAGACTTTATTTATATATATATATATATATATATATATATATATATTAAAGCACAGCGGAATTTGCTGCTCTATATAAGAAACTGTTTATATATATATATATATATATATATTTATACAGGTGGTCTCCAGTTTGCCGGCTGTTGGGATCCCGGAGCACAGTATACTGGCGCCGGAATCCCGACAGCTGGCATACCGACACTTTATCTCCCTCTTGGGGGTCCACGACCCCCCTGGACGGAGAATAAATAGTGTGGCACGCGTAGCGCGCCACCGTGCTGTCGAAGTCGAAAAATATTGCAGTACACACATCACGTACAAACTACACACAGATGGCCTCCGTGCGTTTAACTGTTCTGCCGTGCGTGCGCATATTCGCAATTTGCGTATGGTCGCTCCCGCGGTGCTGCGCATTAGCGCGTGGTATGAGTATTTACGGTAGAGTTTGTGAACGCATGGAAAAGCCATCAAAACACATTACATATTTAATCCAAATAGTGCACAATGTACACATAGTCCCCCTGCACCACACCAGCAAGTTACAACAGTTTAAATGGTATCAGAAGTTCAGAACAAAGGGATTCACCTTTACAGGATAGGAGGGGACAGAACAAGGTTATAAGGTGGTGTTTGGTATCCAGCTGTAGGGTATTTTAAGGGCAATATTCCGGTGTTGGTTTGCAGAAGATCGCACGTTCCTACGAATAGTTATGTGCAGGAGCAGAATATAGATATAAACTGTATTTACTGTACATTTGGTATGCGGCGGGAATCCAGAGGAGACCACCCACAAGTGCATCTGGAGCAGACATCGCCCACCTATTCAAACCAACCTATGACCTCTCCTGTACTGTAAATGACCATACCTGTGTCCAATGGACAAAGAGATTACAGTATCCATTGTGTTAAGTTTTGGAAGATTGTATAAAAGAGCCAGCTGCAGGCCTGGTCACACACAGACTCAAAAGGTCATCTACCCAGATGACTGAGGACCAGACTGGGAAGCGCGGCGAAAACCAAACACGTATGTACCATTGACTGTAGCCATTATTCTTTTGTATTGTATTGCTTTGTTATTGTAACCCCCTTTCAGTAGTGTCGTGGTGTCGGAACCCGGCATTTTAAATACAAACTGGTGTCGTGTTTTCCTTTCCCTGCTAAGGTTATAAGTGTATTACTATCACATGTATAGCTGTTAAGGGTTCACGGAGTATATTTGGGTGTGTACGCACTGAGTGTACTTTGTACAGCCAGCGCGGCGTTTGTACGCAAAGTACGTACACGGTACGGGGCTCTGTACGCTAATGGTGTAATAAGTACGTAGGTTGAGGATTAAGTATAGCGGCCGCAGCGGCTCCATTTAAAGTTTATGAAATGTCTTTTTAAAGTGTTGCTTTTAGTCCTGTACGTAAACCAGCGTTTACAGTGCCCGCAGCGTGGCGAGCACAGCGAGCCTGCAAGGGGCTCATTTGCGCTCGCCACACTGTCGGTATGCCGGCGGTCGGGATTCTGGTGCCAGTATGCTGGTCGCCGGGAGCCCGGCCGCCGCATACAATACTACACCCTATTTATACACATATATAAATATGTATAGCTCTCCTTCCTCCCCTACACACACCACAGTCTGTGTCTCCCTAATGACTCCATGCTGCATTCCCAGTTCCCCCACCCCATCCCAAAGCACCTGCACTGCACTCCCCATAAGCTGCATAACTATACTGCCCTCATCTCTAGTCGGCTGTGCTGTAGACTCTGGGCACTAGGGTCACTAGGGGACCCTAGCGCTGTCTCAAGTCTAGTACGCATGTGCAGATCTCTGGGAAAATGGCCGCAGCGCTATTTCATGGAGATTTTGTTAGGGAAGCTGCCGGCGGGGGACTGCGGAGAGGTGAGTTTTTAAAAAATGGGTGCAGGGTGTTCTGTGTGGGCCCCCCTGGACCCTGGGGGCCCGTATGCACTGCACACTACACCCATTGTAAGTACGCCAGTGCCTCTCCAGGTATTGTGGTACTACAAAACCTTTATGCTGGGATATCTCCTAAATAAGTATAAATGTATCTGTAGCATTGAACTCTTCTGAGCTGTCAGTTAGCTCATCACTTCTTTTCATGTACAGTATTAATAGCAGTATTGATTTATGGATGGAATTGCGCAGGAGAGAACTTGCCTGGATATTTCTAGTTGGGTTATTTATTTCAATTTGTAATCAGATGTGCGAGAACCAGCCTGGCCAAACTGTGGCTCTCCAGCTGTTGTGAAACTACATATTCCAGCATGTCCTGCGACACGCCCCTTCTAAAATGTGTCCCCCCATGGTCCTGATCGAAAAGCGGTCCCACATGGAGCTGACTTAAGTTTAATTAATTAAAGCAGATACCAAAGCAACTAACAATGCTGTTTGAACTGATGGTGAGCAAAATTTCCTCTGAATTGAGTTTCATCGTAAAACAGGAAATTTTGCAGAGTTGCATAATTTTGTCAAGGCAATTTTCCGTTTCTCTACTGTGTCACAGTTCTGCAGAAGGCCAGTCTGCACTGTGTGTCAATAGAGTACTAGTTACTGAAACAAAAGTTTCTCACAGACTGATTGGCTGGACTTGAATTTCTGCAAATTCAAGCTCACTGCAGCTAACAGCTGCACGACACATTCGTCCCCAGCGATAGGAATCTGGTGAGTGATCCTTGGCTGAAACTGCACCTCCAAGAGGCTGGGAGGGTCCCAGCATTTGAAGCCTCAGTCGGCCACTTCGCTACACATACATGGTATAAAAAGACTGGTTAAAATGGGCATCCTTGTCTAGAATAATAAAGGGTTCAACTAAAAAGCTAAGGTATTTATTGTATTCCGTGCAGTGAGAATAGCAAGAAGAGGGAAGTTCCAGATTCTTTCCTCTAAAATTCCAAAATATAAGATTATCTTAGCATAGTTGGGACCCCAATGAAATAAATATATTTATTTATGCTAAGTTGAACAGAGTTCATGAACCCCCACTGTGTATACTCCAAAAATGGGCATACACAAGTATGGACGATGCAGAATTGCATGGATTTTAGTCTCATGTACACTCACAACGAAAGAACTAATGGGTCCTACACATTTGTCGATCCTCCGCCGAGCTGCCCGACGGCGGAGACGGCCAACGGGCAACCCGGTGGCAGGGGGGGGAGTGACAGGGGAGTGAAGTTTCTTCACTCCCCACGTCACCCGGCTCCATAGCATTGTATGCTAATATGGACGAGATTGTCCATATTGGCCTGCATGCATAAGTGACGGGGCACCAACGATGAACGAGCGTGGGGCCACGCATCGTTTATCGTTGGTGCCTACACACAGAATTATATGAAGGAGTTCTCGTTCATTAATGAACGAGAACGTTCATACCGTTCTGTTTTATCTGCCAGTGTGTAGGGCCCATAAGTTCTAACAGGGCAAATGCAGGCTATGCAGGGTTTAACACAAGTTAAAAAAATGCCACTTTGGAGGCATATCTTTTGCACTTAGTATAGAGTAGGTGTAAGTACTCACTGCTGACCATGATAACTAGTAGCCTTGTGTACACACAGGTTGTCACATCCTGGAATACATAAAAAAAAATAAAAAATTAGAACACAGTGATAGTGAAATTAGATTGCAAAACTGATGTATAAAAAAACTATTTAATTGCAGTAAACACCTAGCATACACATAATATATCACACACACAACCCCCCCCCCCCCACAGAATTTACCAACAAAACTGGAGAAAGAAAAGGAAACAAACTTCCAATTAGTTAAAAAAAAGTGTTACGTTATAAGCCATGAAAAATCACTAGACAGAAGCAATTATGAACTGCTCAAGTCACCTCAGAAATGAACAAGTGTGCAGAAAAGATTTGCTTATTGACAGCTGTTTGGTGGTAAATAGCATCTGTGTCTAGTATCCTCAAAGGAGGTGTTGAATGGTAAATGTGTCCTGTGTCATCAAAACAGAATCTAATATTAAAGGTGCATTGTTAGTCACTGCTAGGTGATGAAAAGGCGTAGGTATGATAAATATTAATTGACCAACCCCCCCCCCCCTCCCCCCCCCAAAAAAAAACCCAACAACATTGGAACAAGAGGTATATGTTGGAGCCTAACTTTACCTATTACAATCTATGGGGTCTATGTACTAATCCTTGGAGAGATTCAGTGGACAGAGATAAAGTGCCAACCAACCAGCTTCTGTCATTTTTCAAACATAGCCTGTAACATGGCAGGAGCTTATTGGCTGGTACTTTATTTCTCTTCAAGGCTTAATACATAGACCCCAATGTCTCTTATCAAAAATTAAAAATGTATTGTGTAGCTTCCATTCTGTCAGGAATTGTAGATGCCAGCCAATTCCCCATGGTGCTTTGCATTCTTATTGGGGTGCGGCAAGCATTCAAAGGGCATTGTTCGTTCAGCTTGAGTATGTGTAAAAAAGACTGTGAGCATTAAGGGACCTTAATATACAAGAGAGTTGTTTTAAAGATGTTTTGGACAACTTTGTGGCACTATTCAGAGATCCCAGAAATACAAACTGTTGTCTTTAGCAGAACAGTGAGCTTTATTGGTTGTGGATCTGCTAATGAAGTCTAGATACCTAGAACAGAGATTTTACAACTCGTGGCACACTGAACAAGATCTAAATATTGCCAAAGCACACCATGGCACACATTTTTTTACTCAAATATAATGGTGATGCATGGTGCAGTTGCGTTTCCTAGGATGTCATGTCGCAGTTTCTCCATAGGTAATGCCTGAGCCACGTCTGAGAAAGCCAGTAGTGCCCAACACTGCCGGGCCCAAAATTAGAACTGGCTCTGCAACCGCTAAACCCACCAGTATTGATCGTTCTAGGGCCTCAGTAGCGGCAAAACACTGACAGCCTGGCTCTGCTTCTATGGCGGCACACCTGGAGACTGCTCAGGGCACACTAGTGAAAAACACTGCTGTATCATATGCAGAATCAGACCAATCGCAATATGTTGTGCTTTTCACAGATTTACTCCGTTTTTCTCTAACGTCCTAGTGGATGCTGGGGACTCCGTAAGGACCATGGGGAATAGACGGGCTCCGCAGGAGACATGGGCACTTTAAGAAAGAATTTACATTCTGGTGTGCTCTGGCTCCTCCCTCTATGTCCCTCCTCCAGACCCTCAGTTAGAATCTGTGCCCGGACGAGCTGGGTGCTGTTCAGTGAGCTCTCCTGAGCTTGCTGTAAGAAAGTATTTTGTTAGGTTTTTTATTTTCAGGGAGCTCTGCTGGCAACAGACTCCCTGCATCGTGGGACAGAGGGGAGAGAAGCAGCCCTACTCTCTGAAGATAGGTTCTGCTTCTTAGGCTACTGGACACCATTAGCTCCAGAGGGATCATACACAGGATCTCACCCTCGTCGTCCGATCCCAGAGCCGCGCCGCCATCCCCCTCGCAGAGCCGAAAGACAGAAGCCGGGTGAGCATAAGAAGCAAGAAGACTTCGAAATCGGCGGCAGAAGACTCCAGTCTTCACTGAGGTAGCGCACAGCACTGCAGCTGTGCGCCATTGCTCCCACACACACCTCACATACTCCGGTCACTGTAAGGGTGCAGGGCGCAGGGGGGGGGGGGCGCCCTGGGCAGCAATTAGGACCTCTTTGGCCAAAGTTAGCATATATACAGTTGGGCACTGTATATATGTATGAGCCCCCGCCAGTGGCGTAACTAGGAATTTTTCTCCCCCAAGCCAAAAAATCCTTCACCCCCCCCCCCCCATACACCCCATAATTGGCACTAGCAAAGGTAGAAAAATGCGCGCGCCGCAGGCGCGCGCTGGCAAAAAGGGGTGTGGCTTTGTCGAAATGGGCATGGCTTTGCGTGGAGGGCGTGGCATTGCAGGAAAAGACTACCTTATACCCCAGTTTTGCAACCTGCACGCCCAGACGTTGGCCACCACAGGAAAGAAAAATAATCCTGATTCATGCCCCTTACATTATTTGTCATTTTTCCTCCTTATAGTAATGCCCAGTATACATTATTCCACATACTGCAATGGCCCTTAGACATTATTCCACACACAATCAGTGATCGCGCTGAGCCAAAAAAAAAAGTGGGTCCCAGGGACCCTTCACTTTTAAAAATTGGGGTCCTACCGGTCTTTTTCTGGGTCCCATCGGAATGAAGGTTCTTATTAATTTTAATCTTGTTTGGACACTACAAAAGTGTTGCAAGATGGGGGGGATGGGGTGACAATGCTGCTGGGCTGTGTAGCATGCAGGACACCCTGCACCAGAGCTGTAACTAGACATTTTGGTGCCCTTAGGCAGAAAGTGAATTGGTGTTAGACCACTTAGACCATAAAGAACAGGTAGTGCGCGCCGTAGGCGCGCCGCAAAATTTTAGGGGCGTGGCTTCATAGGGAAGGGGCGTGACCACATAATAGTGTCAATTCACATTACACCACACAGTAGTGGCGCTTATACACATTGCACCAGGTAGAACCTCCTATGCACACTGATCCAGGTAGATCACGTCATACACTTTGCTCCAGGTACAGCACGTCATACACTTTGCACCAGGTACAGCACGTCATACACTTTGCACCAGGTACAGCACGTCATACACTTTGCACCAGGTAGAGCACGTTATCATACACATTGCATCAGGTAGAGCATGTTATCATACACATTGCCGCTAGGTAGAGCAAGTTATCATACACATTGCCGCTAGGTAGAGCAAGTTATTATACACATTGCGTCAGGTAGAACACGTTATTATACACAATGCGCCTGGTAGAGCACGTTATTATACACAATGCGCCTGGTAGAACACGTTATTATACACAATGCGCCTGGTAGAGCACGTTATAATACACATTGCACTAGGTAGAACACGTTATTATACACAATGCGCCTGGTAGAGCACGTTATTATACACATTGCACTAGGTAGAGCACGTTATCATACACATTGCGCCTGGTAGAGCACGTTATTATACACATTGCACCAGGTAGAGCACGTTATCATACACATTGCGCCAGGTAGAACACGTTATCATACACATTGCGCCAGGTAGAACACGTTATCATACACATTGCGCCAGGTAGAACACGTTATCATACACATTGCGCCAGGTAGAGCACGTTATCATACACATTGCGCCAGGTAGAACACGTTATTATACACATTGCGCCAGGTAGAACACGTTATTATACACAATGCGCCTGGTAGAGCACGTTATTATACACAATGCGCCTGGTAGAGCACTGAGGCACATTGCAGTAACCACTCACTTATCACCTCCAGTTGCACGAAGGGGCCGTTTGACACAAGTGGCTCCGCCCCCAGCAGCAACTCACTGACACTCACCATTTTTTCAGACAGCACAGTGCAGTGAGTGCACTGGCACAAGTAGCCAGCCTGCGCCTGTAGTAGCCGCAGCCTGGAGGAGCTCTATGTGAAATCGCAAGCAGAGGCTGTTCTCTGGCAAGAAGGAGCTCGTCCAATCGCTTCCCCTGACGGGCTGGCCACTGCTAAATATACCGATAATCAGTTCCAACTGTGTCAAAGTAGTGGAGCCCCAGGTGCAATGGGAAAGTCAGTGTCACTGCACAGTTGTACTGATTACTGGTATATTTAGCAGTGGCCAGCCCGTCAGGGGAAGCGATCGGAGGAGCTCCTTCTTGCCAGCCTCTGCTTGCGATTTCACAGATAGCTCCTTCATGCTGCGGCGCCGGCTGGCTACTTGTGCCAGTGCACTCACTGCACTGTGCTGTCAGAAAAATGGTGTCAGTGAGGCCCTGACACTCTGAGCGGCCTCACATTGCACACACGGAGCTTGCAGCCCCCGGACATCCCGCATCTGCACCAGCTACTCCAGGTGAAGCGGGGCGATGCAGCACTGTCTACTGCTTACCTACAGCGGGAGCTGTGCAGCCCGGCCGGCTCCTGCTGGAAGGTAGTTGTCGGGTCTCGGTGGGGCGTTGAGCGGGTCCCGGGTAGGGGGGTGGCGGCGGGCAGATCCGGAGCTGTACTCCCAGTCGCAGAGGAGGGTGCTGGCGGCAGAGCGGCAGTGGAGCCGGATGAGCGGGGCCAGTCTGTCAGCCCTGCAGTACAGATTCATGTGCTGGCGGGGAGCAGGATTCAAAGCGGAAGATGCTGCAGGCTGTGATTGGATGGAGACTACAGGAGGTGATTTGCCGAGGAAACAGCCAGTCACCTCCTGCATTCCGCTGACAGGCTTAACACATGCAAACACATATTCAGATGAGCGCGTCCTGTGGGACCCGCTCATCTTCTAAATGTGAGTCCCGGGCGGCTGTTTCTGGGTAAAATACGCGCCATAGCGCGTTTTTGCGATCACTGACAATAATGCACATGACACAATATGCACACACCGTAATGCCCCCTACACATTATGCCACACACCATAATGCCCCCGACACATTATGCCACACACCGTAATGCCCCCGACACATTATGCCACACACCGTAATGCCTGTGACACATTATGACAGGAATCGCAATGCCCGTTATACATTATGCTACACACTACAATGCCCCTGATACATTATAGCACATACAATGTCTGTGACACAGTATGACACACACCACAATGATCCTGAGACATTATACCACATACCACAATGCCCGTGACATAGTATACAACACACCGTATGCCAGATACATTATGACACACACTGCAATGTCCGTGATACATTATGCCACACACCGTAATGCCCATTACACATTAAGTTCTACAGTAAGGCTTCCAATTACTTTTAAATTACCTGCTCGTTGCCAGGGGTTTCATGCTCTTGGTTCCATGCACGGTGCCAGGATGTCATGCTCGTTGCCAGGGGTTTCATGCACTGGGTGTCATGCTCGTTGCTAGGGGGTAGTGCTTGTTGCTAGGGCCATGCTCCCAGTGCCACATATGCTCCCAGTGCCAGATATTCCCCCACAGTGCCAGGTATATGCACCCAGTGCCAGATATTCCCCCACAGTGCCAGGTATATGCACCCAGGGCCAGATATTCCCCCACAGTGCCTGCTTCCCCCCCCAGTGCCAGGTATATGCCCCCCCAGTCCCGGGTATATGCCCCCAGTGCCGGGTATATGCCCCCCCCCAGTGCCAGGTATATTCCCCCAGTGCCAGGTATATGCCCCCCCAGTGCCAGATATTCTCCCACAGTGCCAGATATTCCCCCCCAGTGCCAGGTATATGCCCCCAGTGCCAGGTATATGCCCCCAGTGCCATGTATATGCCCCCAGTGCCAGGTACATGCCCCCCAGTGCCAGTTATATGCCCCCAGTGCCAGGTATATGCCCCCAGTGCCAGATATCCCCCCCCCAGTGCCTGCTTCCCCCCCAGTGCCAGGTATATGCCCCCAGTGCCGGGTATATGCCCCCCCAGTGCCAGGTATATGCCCCCAGTGCCGGGTATATGCCCCCCCAGTGCCGGGTATATGCCCCCAGTGCCAGGTACATGCCCCCAGTGCCAGATATTCCCCCCCAGTGCCTGCTTCCCCCCCAGTGCCAGGTATATGCCTCCAGTGCCGGGTATATGCCCCCCCAGTGCCAGGTATATGCCCCCCCAGTGCCGGGTATATGCCCCCAGTGCCAGGTACATGCCCCCAGTGCCGGGTATATGCCCCCCAAGTGCCAGGTATATGCCCCCAGTGCCAGGTACATGCCCTCAGTGCCGGGTATATGCCCCCCCAGTGCCAGGTATATGTCCCCAGTGCCAGATCTGCCCCCCCAGTGCCAGGTATATGTCCCCAGTGCCGGGTATATGCCCCAGTGCCTGCTCCCCCGGCCCCCCCCTATGTGTTGGAGGGACACGAGCGCATCGCGCGTCTCTCCTGTGTCCCTCCTGGCTCTCCCCCGGCTGGTCTAATAAAGGAAGTGCCGTTCGTGAGCCAATCAGAGCTCACGAACGGCACTTGCTTCCTTAGACCGGCCGGGGGAGAGCCAGGAGGGACACAGGACAGACGCTGCGTCTCGTGTCCCTCCAACACATAGGGGGGGGCCGGGGGAGCAGGCACCGCAGGGAGGGAGAGGAGATCGCAGATTGACATGCGGACGCTCGTCCGCATGTCAATCTGTTCTAAATCAGTGGCGCCCCCGCAGCCCCTCGCCCCCAAGCCACCGCGAGGACTGCGGGGGCAGTAGTTACGCCACTGGCCCCCGCCAAAAATTGTAAATTGAAGCGGGACAGTAGCCCGCCGCTGAGGGGGCGGGGCTTCTTCCTCAGCACTCACCAGCGCCATTTTTTCTCCACAGCTCCGCTGAGAGGAAGCTCCCCAGGCTCTCCCCTGCAGATACACGGTAGACAAGGGTGAAAAAGAGAGGGGGGGCACATAATTACTAGGCGCAAAAATCAATACAAACAGCGGCTACTGGGTTAACATTAAGTTACTGTGTTATTCCTGGGTTATATAGCGCTGGGGTGTGTGCTGGCATACGCTCTCTCTGTCTCCTCAAAGGGCCTTGTGGGGGAACTGTCTTCAAAAAGAGCATTCCCTGTGTGTGTGGTGTGTCGGTACGCTTGTGTTGACATGTTTGACAAGGAAGGCTATGTGGAAACAGAGCGGGAGCAAATGAATGTGGTGTCTCTGCCGACGGCGCCGACACCTGATTGGATGGATATGTGGAAGGTTTTAAATGATAATGTTAATTCCTTGCATAAAAGGTTGGATAAAGCTGAAGCCTTAGGACAGTCAGGGTCTCAGCCCGTGCCTGATCCTATGTCGCAGAGGCCGTCAGGGTCTCAGAAGCGCCCACTATCCCAAATTATTGACACAGATACCGACGTGGATTCTGACTCCAGTGTCGATTACGATGATGCAAAGTTACAGCCAAAATTGGCTAAATCCATCCGTTATATGATTATAGCAATTAAGGATGTGTTGCACATCACAGAGGAAACCCCAGTCCCTGACAAGAGGGTTCATATGTATGGGGAAAAAAGGCAGGTGGTGACCTTTCCCCCTTCACACGAGCTAAATGAGTTATGTGAAAAGGCTTGGGAATCTCCGGATAAAAAACTGCAGATTTCCAAACGGATGCTTATGGCGTATCCTTTCCCGCCAACGGACAGGTTACGCTGGGAATCCTCCCCTAGGGTTGACAAAGCTTTAACACGCTTATCCAAGAGGGTAGCCCTACCGTCACAGGATACGGCCACCCTCAAAGATGCTGCGGATAGAAAGCAAGAGGGTACCCTGAAGTTCATTTATACACATTCAGGTACCTTACTGAGGCCAGCGATCGCGTCGGCCTGGGTGCGTAGTGCTGTAGCAGCATGGACGGACACCCTGTATGAGGAACTTGATACCTTAGACAAGGATACTATATTAATGACCCTGGGGCATATAAAAGACGCTGTCCTATATATGAGAGATGCTCAAAGAGACCTTAGTCTACTGGGTTCTAGAATAAATGCTATGTCGATTTCTGCCAGAATGGTCCTGTGGACTCGGCAATGGACAGGTGATGCCGACTCAAAAAGGCACATGGAGGTTTTACCTTACAAGGGTGAGGAACTGTTTGGGGAGGGTCTCTCGGACCTGGTCTCCACAGCTACTGCTGGAAAGTCAAATTTTTTGCCATATGTTTCCTCACAACCTAAGAAAGCACGGTTTTACCAAATGCAGTCCTTTCGATCACAAAAAGGCAAGAAAGTCCGAGGTGCGTCCTTTCTTGCCAGGGGCAGGGGCAGAGGAAGGAAGCTGCACAACGCAGCTAGTTCCCAGGAACAGAAGTCCTCCCCGGCTTCCACTAAATCCACCGCATGACGCTGGGGCTCCACAGGCGGAGCTAGGCCCGGTGGGGGCGCGTCTCCGAAATTTCAGCCACAAGTGGGTTCACTCCCAGTTGGATCCCTGGGCAATAGATATTGTGTCTCAGGGATACAAGCTGGAATTCGAAGAGATGCCCCCTCACCGATACCTCAAATCGGCCCTGCCAGCTTCCCCCCTCGAGAGGGAAATTGTGTTAGCTGCAATTTACAAATTGTATCTTCAACAGGTGGTGGTCAAGGTTCCCCTCCTTCAACAAGGAAGGGGTTATTATTCAACCATGTTTGTAGTACCGAAACCGGACGGTTCGGTCAGACCCATATTGAATTTAAAATCCCTGAACATATACCTGAAAAGGTTGAAGTTCAAGATGGAATCGCTCAGAGCGGTCATCGCAAGCCTGGAAGGGGGGGATTTTATGGTGTCTCTGGACATAAAGGATGCTTACCTTCATGTCCCCATTTATCCACCTCATCAGGCGTACCTCAGATTTGTGGTACAGGATTGTCATTACCAATTTCAGATGTTGCCGTTTGGTCTCTCCACGGCACCGAGAATATTTACCAAGGTAATGGCGGAAATGATGGTACTCCTGCGGAAGCAAGGGGTCACAATTATCCCATACTTGGACGATCTCCTCATAAAAGCTAGGTCAAGAGAGCAGTTGCTGATCAGTGTAGCACGCTCTCTGGAAGTGTTACGCCAACACGGCTGGATTCTAAATATTCCAAAGTCGCAGTTGATTCCTACAACTCGTCTGCCTTTCCTGGGCATGATTCTGGACACAGACCAGAAATGGGTTTATCTCCCGATAGAGAAGGCTCAGGAACTCATGACATTGGTCATAAACCTATTAAAACCAAAACAGGTGTCGGTGCATCACTGCACGCGAGTCCTGGGAAAGATGGTGGCATCATACGAAGCCATTCCCTTCGGCAGGTTCCATGCGAGGACCTTTCAATGGGATTTACTGGACAAATGGTCCGGATCACATCTTCAGATGCATCGGTTAATCACCCTATCCCCCAGGACCAGGGTGTCTCTCCTGTGGTGGCTGCAGAGTGCTCACCTTCTCGAGGGCCGATTCGGCATTCAGGACTGGGTCCTGGTGACCACGGATGCAAGCCTCCGAGGGTGGGGGGCAGTCACACAGGGAAGAAATTTCCAGGGTCTGTGGTCAAGTCAGGAGACTTGCCTTCACATCAACATCCTGGAACTAAGGGCCATATACAACGCCCTACGTCAAGCGGAGTCTCTGCTTCGCGACCAACCGGTTCTGATTCAGTCAGACAACATCACCGCAGTGGCTCATGTGAACCACCAAGGCAGCACAAGGAGCAGGGTGGCGATGGTGGAGGCCACCAGAATTCTTCGCTGGGCGGAGAATCACGTAAGCGCACTGTCAGCAGTGTTCATTCCGGGAGTGGACAACTGGGAAGCAGACTTCCTCAGCAGGCACAACCTCCACCCGGGAGAGTGGGGACTTCATCAAGAAGTCTTCACGCAGATTGCAAGTCGGTGGGAACTGCCAGAGGTGGACATGATGGCATCCCGCCTCAACAAAAAGCTACAGAAGTATTGCGCCAGGTCAAGAGACCCTCAGGCGATAGCTGTGGACGCACTGGTGATACCGTGGGTGTTCCAGTCGGTCTATGTATTTCCTCCTATTCCTCTCATACCCAAGGTGCTGAGAATCATAAGAAAAAGAGGAGTGAGAACAATACTCATTGTTCCGGATTGGCCAAGAAGGACTTGGTATCCAGATCTGCAAGAAATGCTCACAGAGGACCCGTGGCCTCTACCTCTAAGACAGGACTTGTTGCTACAGGGGCCCTGTCTGTTCCAAGACTTACCGCGGCTGCGTTTGACGACATGGCGGTTGAACGCCGGATCCTAGCAGAAAAGGCATTCCGGATGAGGTCATTCCTACGCTGATAAAGGCTAGGAAGGACGTGACGGCTCAACATTATCACCGTATATGGCGAAAATATGTTGCTTGGTGTGAGGCCAGGAATGCCCCTACGGAGGAATTCCAGCTGGGCCGTTTCCTTCACTTCCTACAGTCGGGAGTGACTTTGGGCCTAAAATTGCGGTTCATTAAGGTCCAGATTTCGGCCCTATCCATTTTCTTTCAAAAAGAACTGGCTTCTCTACCTGAAGTTCAGACGTTTGTAAAGGGAGTGCTGCATATTCAGCCCCCTTTTGTGCCTCCAGTGGCACCTTGGGCTCTTAACGTGGTCTTAAGTTTCCTTAAGTCACACTGGTTTGAACCACTCAAAACGGTGGAATTGAAATATCTGACGTGGAAGGTGGTCATGTTACTAGCCTTGGCTTCGGCTAGGCGTGTGTCAGGATTGGCGGCTTTGTCACATAAAAGCCCCTATCTGGTTTTCCATGCAGATAGAGCAGAATTGCGGACCCGCCCACAATTTCTGCCGAAAGTGGTTTCATCCTTTCATATAAACCAACCTATTGTGGTGCCTGTGGCTACTACTGACTTGGAGGATTCCGAGTTACTGGATGTGGTCAGGGCTTTGAAGGTTTATGTAGCCAGAACGGCTAGGGTCCGGAAAACAGAATCTTTGTTTATCCTGTATGCTTCCAACAAGCTTGGGGCGCCTACTTCAAAGCAAACTATTGCTCGCTGGATCTGTAACACGATTCAGCAGGCTCATTCTGTGGCTGGATTGCCGCTGCCAAAATCGGTTAAGGCCCATTCCACAAGGAAGGTGGGCTCTTCTTGGGCGGCTGCCCGAGGGGTCTCGGCATTACAGCTTTGCCGAGCGGCTACTTGGTCAGGTTCAAACACTTTTGCAAAGTTCTACAAGTTTGATACCCTGGCTGAGGAGGACCTTGTGTTTGCTCACTCGGTGCTGCAGAGTCATCCGCACTCTCCCGCCCGGTTGGGAGCTTTGGTATAATCCCCATGGTCCTTACGGAGTCCCCAGCATCCACTAGGACGTTAGAGAAAATAAGATTTTACTTACCGGTAAATCTATTTCTCGTAGTCCGTAGTGGATGCTGGGCGCCCGTCCCAAGTGCGGACTTCTTCTGCAATGCTTGTATATAGTTATTGCTTAAATAAGGGTTATATTATAGTTGCATCAGGGTTGGACTGATGCTCTGTTGTTGTTCATACTGTTAACTGGGTAAGGTTATCACAAGTTATACGGTGTGATTGGTGTGGCTGGTATGTATCTTGCCCTGGATTATCAAAATCCTTTCCTTGTACTGTCAGCTCTTCCGGGCACAGTTTCTCTAACTGAGGTCTGGAGGAGGGACATAGAGGGAGGAGCCAGAGCACACCAGAATGTAAATTCTTTCTTAAAGTGCCCATGTCTCCTGCGGAGCCCGTCTATTCCCCATGGTCCTTACGGAGTCCCCAGCATCCACTACAGACTACGAGAAATAGATTTACCGGTGAGTAAAATCTTTTTTTTTCATCTTTTTGTCCTTAATTAAGGTTATCACTGAAACACTGTAATGGTAATAAACAACATAACAACAGTGACACTTGGGTTCATACAAAGCCTTACATAGCCAAAGATAAATAGGGAAACCCTACAATAAAAATCTATACATATAATAATAAAACTGTAAGGCAAAAACTACTGTATGAATTTATATCGGGTTTTCACTATTGTATAGCTTAATGACCTAGAAAAGGATTGAGGTATGTATGATCTCGATCTGACATCAGGGAGAGGAACAATAAAGGAAAACCAGACGCTTGACACTCAGCGCGTGCAGTGTGCAGGATCAAGTCCAAAAGGGATGCGGTTATGTGACCGACTGCCAGTCACAATACCAGCGCCAGCATCCCGAACACTGACTAGCCCGCCACTTGGCATGATGACCAACAGGGACTATTCCCACTCGTGGGTGTCCACAACATCCATAGAGTGGGAATAGAACCTGGGGTGAGCACGCTGCGTGGCAAGCGCAGCGAGCCCGCAAGGGGCTTCGTTGCACTTGTTCCCCCCTCCCCACCAGCCATCTGACAGTCACAATACCGGCGCCGGCATCCCAAACACTGACTAGCCCGCCGGTTGGCATGACCAACAGGGACTATTCCCACTCGTGGTGGTCCACCACACCCATAGAGTGGGAATAGAACCTGTGGTAAGCCCGTTGCTTGGCAAGCGCAGCGAGCCCTCAAGGTACTTCGTTGCGCTAGCCATCTTCCCCCCCAGCCATCTGACAGACGGGATCCCGGCGCTGGTATGGTGACTGGCAGTCTCCCAACCGCTGGTCACCCAATACCAACCCATCCAAAATGACTATACAGTATGAGTGGAATTTTTAAACTCACTTAGTGCAGCTGGACTTCCAGCATACAGCACTGCACTGATAGTTGGTGTTCCGGTCATGCTTGACTCAGAACTTGACTCTGCCCAGGTTATTCAACGGAACCCGACTTAAAGTGACTGCTCTGCAGAGGCAGGGCCGAAACTAGGATTTTCGTCACCTGGGGCAAGGCAGTAATTTGGAGCCCCCCTACCCCACCCCACCCACCCCCACAAAAAAAACCCCTATCAGACAAAAATAATCAGATTATCAAACAAAAAGGGGATACTACTGGACAATATTCCCCTATGTGCCTCAAATGCCCTATGCGTCACATGGGTCCCCATACATTGCACTACATCACAACACTTCATCACTGCACTACATTCCCCTATCCACTGCACTACATCACTATACTACATCCCCCACACGCTGAACTACATCACTCCACTACATTCCCCTATCCACTGCACTACATCACTATACTACATCCCCCACACGCTGAACTACATCACTCCACTACATGCCCCTATGCACTCTACTACATACCCTATATGCTACACTACATCACCTTATATGCTACACCACATTGGTGCACTACATGCCCCTATATACTGCAATACATGACCACACTACATACCCTATATGGTGCACTACACCCCCCTATAAGCTACACCAAATCCCCCCATCTGGGAGGCAAAGCGTAGGTTGATACTGCTAACTGGGTGCACAGTGCGCTTCTATAGTAGCTTGTATGGTACACCACATGCTAGTCACAGCATTGCATGGCAAAGAAGAGAGTTTAAGATAGTACTTCAGTAGGGACGTGCGGTGAGCTAAATAGCTCAGGAGGCACTGGCTAGCACCAGAGCTAGATTTACATGCAATATATGAGCCAAAGCATACATCTGGGCATTACACACAGGTGCAGCATTATAAACTCCTGGAAATCTGGTGCGTTTTGATCAGAGATGTACGGAAATGATAGGCAGGGGAGGCACTGCCTCACCTGCCATAGACTTTTTACTCCAGAGTTTTGGCTATAAAAATTATTAGAATAATGCAAAGAAGATATTTCAAATGCATTCTTTGTATTTTTCATATACTTTATACAGTCAAAACTCTGGCACAAATGTTAGTATGACAGGAAAGACTCTGCCTCACCTGCCTCACCCCACCGCACGTCACTAAGCCAACATGGGAGAGATCTCAGGTACTGGAGCTCACCCACACAGCGTCGGAGCCAGCTGCGGGCAGACAGGTGAGTCAGATACATTGCCCTGGGAGCTGTCTGCTGTCTCACTGGAGCAGCACAGCACTGCCGGGGAAAAAAAGAAACAAAAAAAACCCTGCTCCTCTGTAACTCTTTGGCGCCCCCTCAAATCCTGCACCCGGGGCGCATGCCCCCTTAGCCCCCCCTAGTTACGGCCCTGGCAGAGGAACCTAATTGAGGCAGAGATTCTAACAGGATGTGGTGCAGGTGAGACTGTGTTTATACTACTTATCCCCATCAGTTTTTCTTTTCAATCCTCTGCATAGTCTCTTAATGCCTAGCGGGACGGGCAGTCCTTCAGCCATGGGTCCCCAGAGGTTTCCTCCACAAGGTCTTTTCCTCTCCTGAGTGCTGAAGGATGACTCTTTATGAATCATGAGGCTTTCGCCATCTTGTTCCTCTTACAGGACAAGTTTGTAAGATTACTGGACCAATCTTAGTCTGAAATTCCCTATTTAGAATGCAGAGTAAATAATAATATTAATAATTACAAAACCATCATCATCATCATCAGAAGAAGAAGAAGAACAACAACAACAATAGGCTAAATTGTAAAAATAGAAATTTTTTTTTTAAAATATATTTTGCTTGAAGTTGTCTTTATTTTTATTAATAAATTCTCTTAAAAGGTGAAGAAATGACATATATTTGGGGAGACAAATATATTAGGAGAGTTCAGAACCATGCATTGTTTGTTCTACACAAGAGAGTACCAGGCGAGGCAGCCATGTTGGGTGCACTACATACTGTAGGTTACACTGTGTGATAAACAAAACATGGCAGTAAGACATACAAGTGTCAGCTAAGTCAACTAACAGGACACGTAGTTCTGCAGCTTATACAGTAAGGAAAATTATCTTACTCTATAATTGCTTTTAGATAATTTTCTCCTTTATAACAATTTTAAAGTGAGCTGAGGGGAAAATAACAAAAGAGGGTCCAGTTACATTTTGAAATAATTTACAAAACAAATTATCTGACCAAAAAATAAAAAGTTATAATAATTCTCCAACACGAAGATTGTGAGTTGCATAAAATATTTATATGAATCCCACATAATCACTGTTACACACTGGTTCTCAGTGAGCGGAGGTTGAGACGAGAGGGGTGTCATTCGGTTCCCCAGCTGATGAGTGTATGCAATAGGTAGCAGAGCAGGATCACTGGAAGTGTTGTGGATCTCTGATAATCTCAGGTCTCTGAGGAGTTAAGTGAAAAACTACTGTCTCCCACTGTGATGCTCTAAGACATTGACAAGATGGCAGTATTTAGGTCAGCAGCCATCTTGGTACAGGGAGCGAAACCTCCCTGGAGGAACAGTATGGAATCTGCGCAGTAGCACTCTCCCCTTTCAACACCTTTTACGTACAAATAGGATAAAAGTCCCACATAGTAATCTAAATGGGATGTAGTCACCATCCCGGCCACCAGAACTCCGGCAGGGGGCCGAGGACTATTTCCACTTGTGGGTGTCCACGACACCCATAGAGTGGGAGTAGAACCTGTGGTGAGCCACTGAGCCTGCAGCATGGCGAATGAAAGGGCTTTGTTTAGCTCGCCACCCTACCGGCATTCTGGTAGCCGTTATACCGACGTCGGTATGCTGACCGCCAAGATCCTGGCCGCTGGTCAATTATACCCAAACTTGCTCAATTTTTTTAATTAAAGCAGGCAAACAGTAACAGAAGAAGCAGACGTTTCAGACTAAAAGTTCCCCTTGTTCAAGTGCAGAAAAATGTCTGTATTTAATACATTGTACCTGGCAGTGCTTAAAGTGGTCTTGGAGTGGAGGTGAAACTCATCCCCCCCCCCCCCATTAAGCAGAGCCAGGACCAGTGCAAGGGATCAGGCACCCCCCCTAGTTGCAAAACAAAAAGGGATGTGGTCTCACAAACATCTGAGAAAGCCGGAAGAGCCCAAAATTAGAACTGGCTCTGCAACCACTAAACCCACCAGTATTGATCGTTCCAGGGCCTCAGTAGTGGCAAAACACTGACGGGCCTGGCTCTGCTTCCATGGCAGCACACCTGGAGACTGCTCAGGGCACACTAGTGTGCCATGGCACAGTGCTTGAAAAACACTAACCTAGAGCAATATCAAACAGATGCGATGCACCTCTACTATACTTGAAATTCCGTAGTGAAGCATGGGTATTCAGCTAGTAATCCTATATAATAAGAGGCTAACGCAGCTCCACACCTCAGTGGGTGGAATTCAAGTGTTTTGCTGGTGGCCACTAGATATCGCCCGATGGAGCAGGGGCGCTTTAAGAGAGGATGAGGCCCGTGTTCAGCCTCCTCCGTTCGGGCCCCCTCCTCTCTGCCGGCAGCGCTGAAAGTCTGAGCTCTAGAGGGCTCAGACTCTACTACGCATACGCAGATCTCCGGGAAAATGGTACAGCAGGCATTTTGCCTGAGATTTCTCTATTGCGCATGCGCAGAACTCCATGAAAATGGACGCTGAGCCATTTTCACAGTGTTTTAACAGCGCTACGGATACCGGCGATGGACTCCGGAGGGGTGAGTATTTTAAAAATGGGTGCAGCGTGTGTGGTGGGGGCCCCCTCTGGACTCAGGGGCCCATGTGCACCGCACACACTGCACCCATTATAGAAACCCCAGTGCGGTGGAGCAATTCAAGTGTTGCTCCGTTCGGCTGCGTACAGCCTCCGGGGCTGATATTACTGTTGTGGTGTTCCATCATTTTGACGGACTAGTGACAAATAAAAATAATAATAAAATAGTAATACTAATGGTTAATGATATACATTAATCTTGGGAGTACAATAAAATACATATATCATACTACAAGGTGAGTCTAAAGAGTAATAAAAAAGGCATGGTAAATGCTATTCAGAATGTTAATACATAACATAAAAGTGCATGGAACACAGTTTATTTTCAATTGGTATTGAATATGATATTGTCCAGATGGCGGCCTTCATTCATGATACATATTTGTAGTCGATTTCTGAAGTTTCGCATCACTCGGCGGGTTATTTCCGGAGCTATCGCTGCAAGTTCTGGCTACATTAAGAAGCAGAAAAGAATCCTCCTCGGCTTTGAGTGGTCTCTACACAGCTAACGGAGCCATCTGACAGCTGAGGTCTACAAACATCCACCAAGAACCATTCATGAACTGAAGACTGCTATACGCCAAGAAATGACGATATCATATTCCAAGCCAATAGAAAATAAACTGTATTCTTAGATTATGGACTAAAATTGTGAATAGAATTACTGCTCCTTTATTTGATAAACTTAAAAATCTGGGAGTTTTTTTTTTTTTTTGCCCTACTCTGTATAATATTAAAACACTTCTGCTTCATTCATGGTGTAGTGGCGGTATCTGGTCCTTAGGTCGACAGTACTTAGGTCGACCACTATTGGTCGACATGCATTAGGTCGTCATGGTCACTATGTCGACTTGAACAAGGTCGACATGGAAAAAGGTCGACATACGTTTTTCACTTCTTTTTTCATTTTTTGAGCTTTTTCATACTTTAGGATCCACGGGGAGTACAATTGGGAATGGTAACCTGTGCCAAGCGCAGCGGTAGCGGAGCGAGGCACCTTGCCCGAAGCATGGCGAGTGAAGCGAGCCATGCGAGGGGACATGGTGCACTGATTGGGGTTCCCGGTCACTTTCCAAAGAAAACAACACCAAAAAAAATTAAATTCATGTTGACCTTTTTCCATGTCGACCTTGTTTATGTCGACCTAGTGACCATGTCAACCTAGTCACTTTCGACCAATAGTGGTCGACCTAGTTACTGTCTATGCTATGATCCACACCCGTAGTCACTGCCTCTTCATACTAGTTATTGCTTTCACTTGGATGACCTCTAGTGGTAGTCTCTGCTATTACATAGCCAAAGTCATTCATCAGTAACTTTTTTTTTATTGATTACAGCAAACATTTCTGGAGAAAGGTAGTAAACGCCAACATCACAATACACAAGAGGAAACTGCTGCACACAACATGTGACATGTTACCTGGTGTAATTACTTATGCTAAATTGGGGATTTATTTGAACTGATGTTGGGTTTGGTGTAAGAGAGTTCCTAGTGACCTTTAAAAAGAATAAAAATGAATGTATAAATAGCCGAGTGCCATTTCTATAAATGCTGTACTATTTCTGTCACTTTTTTTCACTTTCCTTTCTACATATTCAGCAATATTTAATATAAGAAATGTAATTGTAATAGATAAATCAACTATAACCTTTTGCTAAAACATAGACAACTATTTGCAGCATTACCTGGGATCTTTTAGATTTGGAAGGAGAACAGAATTGTTTCTTCTAAACAGCTGATAGACAGAAGATACCTTATAACGGTGGTTCACAATTTTTTTGAGTCACGGTGCCCCAGAGTATCAGAATGTTTCTCACGGCACCCCTAGGCCAAAAGTTTCTTATTGAAAAAGTCAGAATTTTTTTTAAATATAAAATTAACTAAATTGTGTTTGTAATGTATGTCATCCTTAGGTTCAGTTATGTGGTGAGGGACAGGATACACTTCTGTTTGTCCACATATTAATGATTGGAAGCCACAAGCACTAGTTTTGTCTATGACATTTGTCCTGGACCACCAACCCAGGGCACCCCTGCAAGTACCCCGATGCACCTCAGGGTGCCTTAGCACATAGTTTGAGAACCACTGCCTTATAATATGATTAATCTTATCTAAAACACTAAAATGTTACACATCACTGAATATGAAATGGATTGGGTTTATAAGGAAATTAAGTATAATGACGTTAAAAGGAAGGTACAGATTGCCCTGTCCAAATAACATGTCTGAGAAGCATGGGAAACACTAGATACATTGGGATCCGGTCAGTCGAAATGCCGACGCTGGAATCCAGAAGTAGCTTGAAATGTTGGTGATCACAATCTCAGTGCCGGTATACCAACAGCCGCGATCCCGAACGAGTGACTGCGAGCCCGCCGGAGAAATAAGCCGCAGGGGGAGGGAGTTTAGGTTTAGGCAGCGGGGGGAGGGCTAGGGTTAGGTTGCAGGGAGGGGAGGTTAGGTTTAGGCAGCAGGGAAGAGAGGCTAGGTTTAGGCACCCACGGAGAGGGTTAGGCTGCAGCAGGGAGAGGGTAAGGTTTAGGCTGCGGAAAGGGAGCGTTAGGGGTTACGGGGAGGGTTAACATACTTACCCGACACCAGTCGGGATTCTAACCATTGGGATGCCGCGGTCGGTATCCGGACCACAGGCACCCCGAGCGCCAGCATATCAGCCCCAACCCGATACATTCGCTAACCTCAGCTGGGAAGATTAAATTTGCAGTCTTAAGGAGACTAGGATCAAAAATACTAATTACGGAAGGGGTAGGAGGGCTGGGTCTTCAAGAGAGTTTAAAAGAGTCTTTACCTGAAGGCAAATGTTATCATTTACAATGATTTACTGAAATTTACTTAAATTGCGGGAAGCAAAGTAGATGATGAGTGATAAGAGCAGTAGATGAGGAAAGGTCTTTTGGTGTTGCTGATCTTTCCGGTGTGTTCTTTCTTTTTAAGAATGTTCCAAACAATTGATTTGGCCACACCTAATGTTTTTGCTATCTCTCTGATGGGTTTGTTTTGATTTTTCAGCCTAATGATGGCTTGCTTCATTGATAATGGCAGCTCTTTGAATCTCATATTGAGAGTCGACAGCAACAGATTCCAAATGCAAATGTCACACCTGGAATCTACTCCAGACCTTTTACCTGCTTAATTGATGATGAAATAACGAGGGAATAACGAGCCCACTCCTGTCCATGAAATAGCTTTTGAGTCGATTGTCCCATTACTTTTGGGCCCTTAAAAAGTGGGAGGCACATATAGAAACCGTTGTAATTCCTACACCGTTCACCTGATTTGGATGTAAGTACCCTCAAATGAAAGTGTAAAGTCTGCAGTTAAAGCACATCTTGCTTGTTTCATTTCAAATCCATTGTGGTGTATAGAGACCAAAATATGAGAATTGTGTCGATGTCCCAATACTGTATTTGTGGACCTGACCAGAGGCGGATTGGCCATAGGGTTAACAGGGAAGATTCCCGGCGGGCCGACGCACCCGTGGGGCCTGTTTTGTTTGAGGACATGTGGTCCTTTTTATAGACATAATGAATAAGATGCAAAATAATTTGCATATATGAAAATTACTTTGCCACTTAGCCTGTGATTGCAGATGATCTAGTGCAGGCATGTCCAAACTGCGGCCCTCCAGCTGTGGTGAAACTACATATCCCAGCATGCCCTGACACAGTTTTGTTGTCAGAGAATGCTAAAGCTGTGTCAGGGCATACTGGGATGTGTAGTTTCCCAACAGCTGGAGGGCCGCAGTTTGGACATGCCTGATCTAGTGTATGCTCTGTCTGCCTGCTTGGCTATCATATAAGATTGAATGAATAGTGATTGGGATACCCTGTGTAACACTCTCCCCCTGTGTAACACTCACCCCTACCTTATCTCTCCCCCTGTGTAACACGCTCCCCTACCTTGTCTCTCACCCTGTATAACACTCTCTCCTATCTTATCTCTCCCCCTGTATAACACTCTCCCCTATCTTATCTCCCCCCTGTATAATACTCTTCTTTCTCGTATATCTCACTGTATGACAATCTCTCCTTCCCCTTCTCTCCCTCTGTATAACAATCTATCCTTCCTCCTCGCTTCCTCCATATAACACTCTTCCTCGTATATCTCTCTGTATAACAATCTCTCCTTCCTCTTCTCTCCCTCTGTATAACACCCTCTCCTTCCTCCTCGCTTCCTCTGTATAACACTCTTCTTTCTACTATATCTCTCTGTATAACAATCTCTCCTTCCTCCTCGCTTCCTCTGTATAACACTCTTCTTTCTCGTATATCTCACTGTATGACAATCTCTCCTTCCCCTTCTCTCCCTCTGTATAACAATCTCTCCTTCCTCCTCGCTTCCTCCGTATAACTCTTCTTCCTCATATATCTCTCTGTATAACAATCTCTCCTTCCTCTTCTCTCCCTCTGTATAACACCCTCTCCTTCCTCCTCGCTTCCTCTGTATAACACTCTTCTTTCTCCTATATCTCACTCTGTATAACAATCTCTCCTTCCTCCTCGCTTCCTCTGTATAACACTCTTCTTTCTCCTATATCTCTCTCTGTATAACACCCTCTCCTTCCTCCTCGCTTCCTCTGTATAACACTCTTCTTTCTCCTATATCTCACTCTGTATAACAATCTCTCCTTCCTCCTCGCTTCCTCTGTATAACACTCTTCTTTCTCCTATATCTCTCTCTGTATAACACTTTCTCCTTCCTCCTAGCTTCCTCTGTATAACACTCTTCTTTCTCGTATATCTCTCTGTATAACACTTTCTCCTTCCTCTTCTCTCCCTCTGTATAACACTCTTCCCTCCTCTTCTCTCCCTCTGTATAACACTCTCTCCTTCCTCTTCTCTCCCTCTGTATAACACTCTCTCCTTCCTCTTCTCTCCCTCTGTATAACACTCTCTCCTTCCTCTTCTCTCCCTCTGTATAACACTCTCTCCTTCCTCTTCTCTCCCTCTGTATAACACTCTCTCCTTCCTCTTCTCTCCCTCTGTATAACACCCTCTCCTTCCTCTTCTCTCCCTCTGTATAACACCCTCTCCTTCCTCTTCTCTCCCTCTGTATAACACCCTCTCCTTCCTCCTCTCTCCCTCTGTATAACACTTTCTCCTTCCTCCACGCTACCTCCGTATAACACTCTCTTCCTCATCTCTCCCTCTGTATAACACCCTCTCCATCCTCCTCGCTCCCTCTGTATAACAGCGCCACCTTTCCCCCGGATCGGATGCTCCGCCTCCCTGCAGTGTGTACAGGGAGAGACATGATAACATGGGGGTTTGAAGAGAAGGCATTCCAGCTCACAGTGCAGCAGCAGCCCAGCGAGTCCGGAGTCAGACCTCTGGTGACTTTTTCCCCACCTGTCATCAGTGACAGCTTGGGGTGGTGAGTGATGTTTAAAACAAGAATGTTATTTTATATTTCTCTAACTGGCATTATGTGTAAAAGGGGGCTTTACCTGGCGCAATGTGTAAAATGGGACTCTACCTGGCGTAATGTGTGACAGAGGCTCTACCTAGCGTAATGTGTAAAAGTAGTTTTACCTGGTGTAAAGTGTGACAGGGGCTCTTCCTGGCGTACTGTGTGTAAGTGGCGTTACTGTGCAGCATAATTTCAGTAATGAAGACTACTGTGCAGCGTAATATGAATAGGTATTATTTTGTGGTCACACCTCATCCCCTAAAAGCAATGCCCCTATATTTTTGTTGTACGCCTACAGCGCACTGATCCTGTTTTAAATTATGAGGTGGGCGCCAATGCTGTTTCTTGCACACAGCGCTAAAATGTCTAGTTACGGCACTGTAGTAACACATGCCCTTCACATGCAATCTCATCACTGCAGCATGATTTTGTTTTATACAAATGAAACTAATTTTTACCAGCATTCTGTTTGGAGCTTATGACTGGCTATATTGATAACCAGAGCCGTTTTTAGTGTTGGGCGAACCAGGGCACCCACCGCGAAACCTGCTGGCTGATATCCTGCTCCTTGTCGGGGCCTGGTGGCTTATCATACGTTTGCAAACTGTATGTAACTAAGACCTCTGGATTTCTATTATATGTATATATATATAGTCTTTCATGTCTTGGTACAGGTACAGCTCGGTGTGCTGGGGGACACTAGGGGTTTATCCCCAATGTATTGATATCCTGCTCCCCCTCTCCCCCCCCATTGTACTCAGGGGACAGAGTTTCCTGAAATGATGCGGTTGTGTTGAGCACAGTACTATGGGCGGGAGGAGGGGGAACAGAATAGCAGTGCTGGTGGCCTGATGTCAACTAGTATACACCTCTCACAACGAGCATGAAACCCCTGGCAATGAGCATAGAGCCCAGAGCATGAAACCCCTGGCAACGAGCATGGAACCCAGAGCATGAAACCCCTGGCAACGAGCACGTAATTTAAAAGTAATTAAAAGCCTTACTGTAGGACATAATGTATCACGGACATTGCAATGTGCGGCATGATATTGTTCAAGGTGCATTACTGTGTGGGGCTTAATATGGTGGAATCTTTTTCTATCCTGTGGTGGCCAAGGTCTGTTGGTGCAGGGTCAAAAACTGGGGTGTAAGGTAGTCTTTTCCTGTGAGTCCCCTCCCATTTTAAGTGGCCATTTTGGCGAGGCCACACACCCTTGCAGAGAGCACCCAAAATATTTTTTCATCTGCCTATGGGTGGCATTTTAGAATATCTATGGGCGGGTGGTCGCATTTTTTAAAGTTCACACTGGGAGCCAAACTGCTGAGAATAATAGAGTGATCCACAGCCCACTTGCCATCTAAGGCCTATCTTATTGGTTATGCCCATTATATATGTACTAGCGTTCTTTGGTGGCACTATTTTGCTTTTCTTAAAACCAGGATCCATTCTATACTTTGCTCCTTCCAGGTACATGTCGTCATCTGTAATAAGAATGTTCAAACACTTAAATGTGACATATGTAATAATGACAGTCCTGATGTCTCCTCTAAATCCTGGTTGCAGGAGAAACAGTTTTAGAAGGGAAGATGGCACTTCTGAATAAATAACAGTTTTAGATGCGGTCAGGCACTTAGTCAATTTTTTTGTCATTCTGTAATTATATTTTAAGTCCGCCTGGTAGCACAGTACTCCCTTTCAATGAAAGTTAAGTAGAGTGGGGATGGAATTAATTATGTAAGAAGCAGAGCTCAATTATTTTTAATTATTCTCCTAATAAAAGGGCTCGTTAATTTCTATATGTTATGCTTCAGGAGGAAGAGACAAAACTCAGGCTGTCTGGATGTGAAGAAAACTGAAATTATCAATTTATTATAATTTGTGTTCTACATCGAGTATCTAGTAAAGGCCTGTTCCGACGATTAAATCACAGCATTGTACATACTCTCCTATGCTAATGCGTCCAAACCAGTGCCGTAACTAGGCATTTTAGCGCTATGTGCAAGAAACAGCATCGCCCCCCCCTTATACATAGCAGGGCCAGTGAAAAAAATGCAGAGTCTCCTTTTTACATGTTACAGCGAGACCCCCTTTTTTACACATTACGGCAGCACAGTTCCCTTTTTGTACATTACGACAACAAAGTCACCCTTTTTCACACATACAGCAACAGAGCCCTCCTTTTTTACACATTATGGCAGCAGAGTTCCCTTTTTTTACACATTACGGCAGGCAGTCCCCCTTTTTTACACATTACGGCAGGCAGTCCCCCTTTTTTACACATTACGGCAGGCAGTCCCCCCTTTTTACACATTACGGCAGGCAGTCCCCCCTTTTTACACATTACGGCAGGCAGTCCCCCCTTTTTACACATTACGGCAGGCAGTCCCCCTTTTTTATACATTATGGGTGGGGAGGGAAAGGAAGGAGGGAGGGGGAGAGAGAGAGAGTTGGTTAGTTATACTGACCACCTGTGTCGGCGCCTCTCCTCTCCACACCTCTTCCGTCTTCCTGCGCTGCGCTCTTGGCAGCACAGGGCATTGTGAATGGGCTGGGGGCGGGCTGGGAGAGACGTCATCTCTCTCAGCACACGGGTCGCGGGGGGAGCTGTAGCGCTGCCTGGCTACCTGTGTGAGTGGTAGCCGGGCAATGCAGCTGGGGGCCGGCCGGTGACAGGCAGGGAGACGCGGCCAGGACACCTCAGTGCGGCGGCGGCTATAGCGGCGGCGGAGCAGCCCGGCGGGTGTTGCTAGTGGTCCTGCGCCTCCAGCGCATCTGCGCTGTGTGGAAGGCACCACTAGCACACACCTAGTTACGGCGCTGGTCCAAACTTGTCCAAACTAAGGGACTAATTCAGACCTAGTCGCAGCAGCAGCAGCGAACGCAGGCTGAAGCCCTGTGCTGTGTGCGCACGCACAGCAGCCATACTGTGTGGCGCACACAGTGAGATGCAACGGCATCTCACTTGTGCGATCACCTCTGCAGAGGCATTAGCGGGACATGTCGGCAGCGTTGCGGCTGTGTTTTCGGGGCTTGGTCCAGACAACGCAGGCGTGTTCGGACTATTTGCAGGGCAGACCGTGGCGGCTGCATGGCAGCACACGCAGCCGCTGCAACCCTAAACATGGAGGGTAGCCGCCTGCCGCAGAGAGCTACTCGGCAGGTGCGAAAAACATCTCCGCTGTATGATGCTGTCGCACGTCTGCGGGGAGGGTGGGACCCGGCATGCGAGGCAAACTTGCCCTGTGCTGGGCGTTCCCCCACATGCCAAAGATTTTGATCGTAGATGTGCGTTTTTTTGCACATCTACGATCAGGTCTGAATTAGGCCCTAAGTCGTAAATCTTTGCAGCTGAAAGTGAAGCCTATTCCACTTGTTCTTGTATTGTACACAGACACAGCCAACATCATGAGTATTGTCATTTGCACCAGCCCCATACTAGGTGCAAGAGTTCAGTCAGAAACCGAAACCCCTTTCCTGTACGTACGACTTAGAATTGTACAGAGCTGTAAATACACGCCCATGGCACTGCCATTAGAAATAGTTGCTCCATGCGCCATGCCCAGTTGCCACCCAGAAACACTTTATACATGCCTATAGCACCTACTTACGACTTACGTGCTTGTGATTCAGATTCATGCACAGTTGGCTTGAAAACAGAGAAATGCCTCAGTTTTTACAGATGTAGCTTACTTTGTGCACTCGTCTCTAATCAATTTTAAACATTGCTTGGAACCCACTACTACTATGTTTCACACTGTAAACATAACGTAAGCTATAAGCTAAAAATAAACATATTATTTATTGTCTCCATTTAAGAGTATAGAAAGTTTCGGTTTTTACTTTACTTTTTTTTTGTACATTTTTTTTTAAAGTTTGCATATCTTCATGTGCTATTTGCCATCAACAATTGAATATGGGGCTTGATTTATATTATTTTGTAAATGGTTTATAAATCAGTAGTGGGCCCCAAAATCTTGAAAGCCCCCCCCCCCTTCCCCTCCCATTGGCCCCTGTTTGGATGACATCTTGAAGGTGGGACAATGGGGGCCTATGGGGATCATTCAGATCTGATCGCTGGGCTGCGATTTTTGCTGTCCTGCGTTAAGATAGTCGCCGCCTACAGTGGGAGTGTATTTTCGCCTTGCAAGTGTGCGATGCTATGTGTACGCCGAGCTGCTAAAATTCAGTCTGTGCAGTGTCTGTGCAGCCCAGGACTTACTCCTTCAGTGCGATAAAATCAGGGTGATCGGGGCCGGAGCTGACGTCACACACCCTCCCTGAAAATGCTTGGGCACGCCTGCGTTTTCCCGAACACTCCCAGTAAACGGTCAGTTACCACCCACAAACGGCCTCTTCCTGTCAATCACCTTGCGAATGCCCATGTGATCGTATTTTTCACACCATCGAAGGCCGTTGTTGTTGTCTGACGCACGTGCGCATTGTGGTGCATACGCATGTACTGTTATGACCTGATCGCCCGCTGGGCGAAAACGCACAGCAGCAGTCAGATCTGAATGACCTCCTATATACGAACCGAGAATCCCACTATGGGAGGGCTTATATTACTGGCTGGGAGACTCCCAACTCCATAAGGGCGGTGCTGAGAAGTCAAGGGGAGTCTAACAGGGCAGTTTTTCACTATCTCCAACACCAGCAGATCCCTCTGCATCCTAACACTCCTCAGGCAGGATACTCAGCACAGGTCCTTCCGCACTGGCTGCCATCTCAGAGGCTCACATCCGCTGCCTGCCATTCCTTTCCCCTCAATCAGGACAGATGCTGCAACAACTAGACGCTATTCTCAGCCCTCTCAGCACAGTAGCGCCACTAAACCAGGTCCCCTTTTTACACATTAAGTCAGGTAGAGTGGAGTCCCCTTTTTACACATTATGACAGGCAGAGCTCCCTTTTACACATTACGGCAGGCAGAGCCACCTTTTACACAGTATGGCAGGTTGAGTCCCCCTTTTACACATTACGGTAGGTAGAGTCCCCTTTTTACACATTACGGCAGGCAGAGCTTCCATTTACACAGTACGACAGGTAGAGCCACCTTTTACACAGTATGGCAGGTAGAGTCCCCTTTTTACACATTATGGCAAGCAGAGCTCCCTTTTACGCATTACAGCAGGTAGAGTCCCCTTTTTACACATTATGGCAGGTAGAGTCCCGTTTTTACACGGCAGAGCTCCCTTTTACGCATTACAGCAGGTAGAGTCCCCTTTTTACACATTACGGCAGGTAGAGTCCCATTTTTACACATTACAGCAGGCAGAGCTTCCATTTACACAGTAGGACAGGTAGAGCCACCTTTTACAGCAACAACAAGACCAGAATGACAGTTAAAATAAAAATGCCTTGAAAATTACAGGGGGGGGGGAGGGGCACGTGCCTTGATGCCCCCACCCATCCACCCCCACCCCCCTGAATCCACCACTGCAGCTCCCTGCAAACCTGTCACCCATAAGGGTTTCTGATGTGGGTGTGAGCTGCCCCCCCTGCCCACATTAATTTCATTCACTCTAAAACCTAACCCCCTCCTCCCCCTCACCTGGGTCCATGTCCCCCATGCAGAGGCGCTGGTGCTGCTGCAGATGCTGCTGCTTGGGAGAGGGCAGAGCAGGAAGGGAGAGTGCGCCGCACAAATCACTTGGCTCTGCCCACCGGCGGGGTAACGGAGGAGATCACCGCGCCGCTCAACTGCTGCTCCAGATCACCGCACGACTGCACAAGGCTCTGCCCGGCGGAGTAATGTAGGAAGTCACCGAGAGGCCTCTGCTGGGGTCAGGGCCTGTCCCAAGCAACAGCCGCTCTGTGACTTCCCGTGCATTGATCTGGAGCAGCAGTTGAGTGGCACGGTGATCTCCTCCGTCAGGCACCCACCACCAGCAGGCACCGTCAGGCACCCAACACCAGCAGGCACCGTCAGGTACCCACCACCAGCAGCGCGGAGACAGGGGGGAATGTGGAGACTGGAGAGCGAGGTGATCACTTATGCCGCCGCATATAGGTGATTGGACCAGCGGATCCAGCACTGGATCCGCTGTCCAATCACATCTATCCCCGTCAACGAGGCACTTACACTAGTGCCGCTTTCTCCACTTTTTTCAATGGGTTGTTACAGCCCAGTGCTTGGTCCCACCCCCCGCCTTATCCCCATTCTTATTGTCAATGGGAGGCACTGTTATCAGTGCCTCCTAAACTATTTAAACATATTAAAATTATTAAAATAATATAACGAAGATACTAATGACACAGAATATGTGTCATAAGTATCTTCTTTGTTTTATTTTAATCATTAATGACTGCCTCCCCTGACTGCACCTCCCTGTCTCTTACTGACCATTACCTCACAGCATACCTAATGGTCCAGGAGTGCAGTATTTTATATCGCCTGCTCTCCCACCAGACCCAAGTACTGTATCCCTCTGTGTAGCCGGCGTGAGTCAGGAACTATGCCGGGGACTATCACTGGCGCTTTGGTGGCGGTCAGCAGATCCAAAGCTTTTCCTCTGATGTTGTGCCCTGCCCCATGATCCACAGTAAAGCGGGAAGGGGAAGCAGGCAGTAGGCATGACAGTACAAATTATAAACAAAAAAATGGAAAATAGCCTTGCGCTTACTTTTTCCTTTTTAGCAGCAGGTAATTAGCCTAAAAAGCACATCCACAAGCTTACAAAGTATTACTGAATAGAAATAATAAAGCTAAAAACCAGAGCTGGAAAAAAACAAATATTGGTAAACAAGGTGGATATTTAGATGAAATCAATCCAGCTGGAAATAAAGTATATTCATTCCCAAGTTGATGGTGTTCTCATCTTTCCCTTATGGATAGACACATACATTCCACTTCAATCTCGAGTGCACGTAAAGGTATCTTTATAGTGGAAAACGATACTTCAGATGAATCACACACCCCAGAACCGACTCTAAAGTAATATACTTACATGTATATTCTGCATCGCATGCACCTCAAGGGGGTATATTTACTAAAATTCGTATTTGTAAAGATTTGGAGTGAGATTCATCACGAATGACATCGAATGTGTAAATTTGCAAATTTTTTAATTTGTTACGCCTCATTTACTAAGCTGTCGCATTTGTATTTTACGTGTTTTCCGATGTCGATGTCATTCGTGGTTTTGTAAGGTAGAATGCGGCCGCTTTAGTGGTTTTGCGGCCGTGTTATGAGGTTTTCTTACGACTGAGTCACATTTTGGTTACGGCAGTGTTTTTCCGTTTCCGGCCGCGTTTTTTTTCTAAGTTTCGTTTTTGTCACTCATCCGTGATTGGTTTGATTCGTGATGGAGGAGTGACTTATGTTTATTTTAGAACTGAGTAGTGAAGGTTCGAAACCACAGATTTAGAGAAAAAGGTGAACAACATAGTTAAGTTTAGGCCACAATCTATTTATCAATTCAAACATGAATATCAAGAAGTAATGCATGTTGACGTAAAGCTAGAGTTAGACCAATGCTAACAAATAACTAAATACTGGCTGTCTTCAACCCCATATAGAACCAGCCATCATGCCCGAGGATGCCCAGCAGGAAAGTGACCAGCAGGATACATACACTCTTCAACCCATAGATGATACCCAGCCAACCACACCACAGGACATACCCCAACCACCCCAAACATCCCACAGCCCCCAATTGAGCACAACACCAGGCCAGACACCAATGGGCCCTGAGTTTTGGAGCGGTTGGGCCAAACAACAGGCACAAAACTATGCGTGCCTTAACACCCACAGCCAATACCTGGCAAGTCTGCCCCATCATCTGCCTAGACTGGCTCGAAACTCTGGCAAACTTATCGTTCAAGTGGGAAGAATAGCAAATTCAATGGAACAGATGAGGGCAGACAACTGCCAAATGCAAGTAAATCTCGTAAGAATCATGGATGAACAACAGCGCCAACAACAATCACTAATTCAGATCATCCAACACAACCAAATTATCAATGACAACATGTCCCGAATCATAGCAAGCCACACTGCAGCTAATACGCAACTCACTGCCAGCCTCAATATACTCAGCCAAAGCCTTAATGTTTTGGCAGCACACCAAGTCAGCTCTAGCTCGGGGACAAGTACACCAAACCAGACCCCAGTTCAATCCCCAGTTAGACGCTCCAGTCGAACCAGGAGCAACGATCCAGCCCAATCATCGGCACCCAGCACACACACAAAAAAATAATAATCTTGTCTGCAGCTAATACTTTTTCAAAAATTATATTCTGTTTATTTGTTGTGGCAAAAATGCCTTTGTTGTAGGTAATAAATTGCTCACACGGAATATGTCTCTTGTTTAATTAGCTACCGAAACCACCTGTACATTAGTGTCTAGGCCCAGATGTGTATTGGTATAAATATATTGCCTGCCCCTAGGTGGCCTCAGCTCAACGTGTGTGTAATCTATGGCACACAGCACATTGGGCAATGCCGCAAGCTCACAGAAAGCTACCCTGACTGCATGCCACTGCGACTTCTGGGTAGGGAAGCAGAGAGAGGCATCTATGTGGCCATCCAAGACATCCAAAACCTGAGTGGACAATCCTAAATTTAAGGTGAGTGTCATGACCTGTAATCAATCCAATACTGTGTTATATTACATTACAGAAACACCACTTACACATAGACGTGTATGTATATTTTAAATCACCAGAATTAAATATTTATAAAAAGTGGCCTGTGAGATAATAATGACATCGCCAGTCACAGGCTGGAAGCTGCCAGTAGCCATAAAGTGAAACACAGCCAGGAGTTTGTGCAGGCCTGAGCCAGAGCGAGAGCGTGCTGGCTCAGGGTCTAGGTTCAGTTTGACAAGGTCATACAGACGGAAAATGTTATTTACATTTAGTGGGACCATCTGTATAACCTGGTCATCAGACAATTTGTTGAGGTTTAAACGACCACTAAAAAAACCAGCCATGCCCAGCCTACGCGGAACCTGTACAACCTGCTGACCATGTTCATTTTCCTGGACTTGGTTTAATGTAGCCTCATGGAGCACTGTCAGGTATCCCCCAGCAAACAAGAAAGCAGTACTACACACGGCAGCAGATATTTCAGAGTGAAAGAGGAGAAAAATGTGTTTGGGCCCCTTTTAAAGGCCCAAAAAGTCAGGTGTGAGTAATGTAGAATTGGCAACACATGTAAAAACACGCTTCTCAAAAGCAGGTCTACTTTTTTTTAGGCTTTTTGTACAATTAGTATTTTTTTTCGGCCGCACATGCATTTTCACGGTAGAGATTTCAAATACGAATGCTTAGTAAATGACCGAGTTCTATACCTAAACAGCCGCGTTTGACCGATGGTGTATTCATTTGTATTTTTACTACACAGCCATAATAAAAATACGAATGTCCTCATCACTGCCGAGATTAGTGCTTAGTAAATTCCCGAGATGACACTTTGAAGAAAAAACACCAAATCGGTCAAAATCGGGACCTTTGTAAATATACCCCAAGGTATCTTTTGTGGATCCTCCCCCAATATCGTATGATGTATACAGGTCCGCCAGGTGAGTATTTGAAAAAATGTTTTAATGGTAAAAAATATATAATGCACCTTCACAACATGTGGAAATGCACCATGGATACAGAAAAACTTTCTATTTAAGAAGTCCAACAAAAGCCGGATACCAGATAAGAGTCTCTGTATAAAGTACCTGCACGAGTTCCCGCTGCAGTCGTGGAATCCTCAATGCTGACTTCTTGACAAAAAGGAAAGATTCCAAGAAACGCGATGAAGCCGTCACTTGCAAAGCCGGGGAATACCAGGAGGACTAAGGACCGTCTTTACCGTCAGCATTGAGGATTCGACGGGACACACCGCGGTCCAATCCGTGCGTGGGTGCAGGGGGAGCTGTGGGTCCCTGGAGACAACCCAGTCCTCATAGCAGCTGCATCGCCTGCACCCACAGTAGTTACGCCACTGGTTTACACAGAGTCGGCCCTAACCAATATGTTGCCCTAGGCAAGATTTTGGCTGGTGCCCCCTAGCACCGCTGCTAGTTCCACCTCTGACCCTGCACCCCTTTCCCAACACCATCACTCCTCACCGATAGCAGTCCTCATTTTGGTGCTCCTACCCCCTATATTTTAAATAGGAACATTGCGCTCATTTGGCGCACAGCCCAAAAATAGGATTTTAATTACCTACCAGTATATCCTTTTCTCGTAGTCCGTATAGGAAGCTGGGGTCCACATTAGTACCATGGGATATAGACAGGTCCAGTAGGAGCCACTGGCACTTTCCAAATACGATGGTAATGTTTAGATGTTACTTCTTTCCTAGCCTGTATCAGGGTAGGAATAACCTTGTTCGGAATGCCCTTCCGAACTAATATCTGGCATTCAACCTCCATGCCGTCAAACGTAGCTGCAGAAGGTCTTGATAAGGCAAAAGGCCCCTGCTGCAGCAGGTCCTCCCAAAGAGGAAGAGGCCTTTGCTCTTCTAGCAGCAAATTCAGAAGATCCGCGTACCAAGCCCTTCTTGAGCACTGAGGATTGCCTGAACTCTTGTTCTCCTTATGAGTTTTAGAACTCTTGGAATGAGTGTAAGTGGAGGAAACACATACACCGACTGGAACACCCACGGACTCACTAGGGCATCCACCGCCACGGCTTGAGGGTCCCTAGATCTGGAACAATACCGCCGAAGCTTCTTGTTGAGACAAGAGGCCAGCATGTCTATTTGAGGTACACCCCAAAGATCTGTTACCTCCACAAACACCTCCGGATGGAGTCCCCACTCTCCATGTCTGCTGAGGAAGTCCGCTTCCCAGTTGTCTACTCCCGGAATGAAGATTGCTGACAGCGCCAATGCGTGTTTTTCTGCCCAGAGGATGATTCTTGTTACTTCTGACATTACAGCTCTGCTCTTCGTTCCGCCCTGTCGGTTTATGTAAGCCACTGTCATTACATTGTCCGACTGCACTTGAATGGCTCGATCTTGCAGAAGATGGGCCGCTTGGAGAAGACCGTTGTAGACGGCTCTTAGTTCCAGAATGTTTATTGGAAGGCTGGATTCCAGGCTTGACCACCATCCTTGGAAGGTTTTCCCCTGAGTGACTGCGCCCCAGCCCCGGTGTCACAACTGAGGGCCTGAGCTGACGGGAGGCAGCCTCAGTTGTAGGGGCTGAGATGTACCGGAACCTGGGAGGTTGTATCAGACCCCTGGACATGTAAGTAACATGAATAATAACTGCCCGAAGGCGTGACCACGACAACTTGGATAAAAGTCAATGATGTTTATTATGACAACTCCGCAACACAGCAGCAGTAAAAGAAAACGTAAAAGTCAGCAAAGAATAAATACAGTTCCTGGGTACTACAGGATGGCAGGAGCCACAGGGCACTGGTAGTGTGAGATAGTTCTTATGATCTTCTAGATGGAAAGTCCTTACCAGGCCCGACTGTAGCAATGGAGATAACCCAGGATTGTGCCAGCTGGTGTTCCAGGAAAAGCTGGGTTGCTGAAGATAAAACAGCTGCTGTGGATACTGGCTGGAACCAGACTGTTGTTAGCACGGAGTGGATACTGGCTGGAACCAGTTAAATAATAAATGAACTTGGGAGCGATGAAATATGAACTGAAATGTAGAACTTGAGAGCGGAGAAATAATAATACCGGTGGAGAGTGGTAAAGTGTAGAAAGGACACCGGCCCTTTAAGGGAAGCTGTACTCTGCTGGAAGCTGAGCTGGAAGCAAGTAATGTTGTAGCTGGAAACAGATGAATCCACAATGGATTGGAGAGTCAGGCTACACCGCAGGTGGAATGCTGGTGCGGGTCTCTATGGTGGAAGTCTTGAGACAGGAGCTGGAACCTGGAAGACAATCACAGGAGAGAGACAAACAGGAACTAGGTTTGACAACCAAAGCACTGACGCCTTCCTTGCTCAGGCACAGTGTATTTATACCTGCAGCAAGGAAGGGATTGGCTAGGCAATTATGCAGATTAACAATACTGACAATGGATTGGTGGAAATGATCAGCTGACAACCTCCAAGATGGCTGCGCCCATGCAGACACTTGGAGGGAAGTTTGGTTTGTAATCCATGTGGTAATGAAGACAGTAATGGCGGCGCCAGCCACCGGAGACAGGAGACGCCAGGCTGACAAGTGCACATCCAACCACGCGGACACAGCGGAGGCCGCGGCTGACGTAATCGCCACTCTGACACTCTGCATGCAGAAGCTCAGGGACGGCGGCGGAGGCCGCGGGAGACGCCATGCCAGATGTATTATGGCGTTACTGTGACAGCGTCTCAGAGAGACAGGAGAGGATGCAGGGATGTGAACATTAGGATAACAGATGGGATCCGGTTCTGGAGCGCTGAGCCAGCCTTAGGAGGCATCTGATGGGTAAGAAGTGGCGTCCAGATACCCGGATCGTGACAGCACCCCCCCCTTTAGGAGTGGCCCCAGGACACTTCTTTGGCTTTTGAGGAAACTTGGAATGGAATCTCCGGACCAAGGCAGGAGCATGGACATCAGAAGCATTGGTCCATGAACGTTCCTCAGGGCCATAACCCTTCCAGTCAATAAGATACTGTAGTTGACCGTAACGGTGACGTGAGTCCAGGATCTTGGCCACTTCATACTCAACGCCTCGTTGAGTTTGGACTTTCGGAGTTGGAGGAAGTGAGGAATGAAACCGATTCAAGATCAGCGGTTTCAACAGGGAAACATGGAATGTCCTGGGTATTTTTAAGAAGGGAGGCAACTGGAGTCTGTAAGCAACAGGATTGATGACTTGTTCAATCTTGAAAGGACCGATATAGCGAGGTGCAAACTTCATACTGGGAACTCTTAACCTCAAATTCTTCGTGGATAACCATACCCGATCACCCACCTTGAGAGCAGGAACTGCTCGACGCTTCTTATCCACAAACTTCTTGTACCTGAACGATGCCTTGAGCAGAGCTGATCGTACGCTCTTCCAGATATTGGCAAACTGATGCAAGGTGATATCCACTGCGGGAACAGAAGTTGCTGGAAGCGGTTGGAACTCAGGGACTTTAGGGTGGAATCCAAAGTTAGTGAAGAATGGTGTTGAAGCAGATGAAGAATGATACTGGTTGTTATGACAGAACTCGGCCCAGGGAAGTAATTGAACCCAGTCATCTTGAGAGGAGGACACATAGATGCGGAGGAAGGCCTCCAAGTCCTGATTCACCCTCTCGGTTTGACCATTGGTCTGAGGATGGTAAGCCGTGGAAAACTTTAGCTTGACTTGGAGGACTTGACATAAACTTCGCCAGAATTTGGCTGTGAATTGAACTCCTCGATCTGAGATAATTTCTTCAGGAAGACCGTGGAGTCGGAAGATCTCTTGTATGAATACTTGAGCCAACTTGGAAGCTGACGGAAGACCGGTGAGAGGAATGAAGTGTGCCATCTTGGTGAACCGGTCAACTACCACCCAGATGGTATTGAACTTGTTGCACATGGGTAAGTCTGTAATGAAATCCATCGACAAGTGGGTCCATGGTCGACGGGGAACGGATAGTGTAACCAGTTGCCCCGCAGGTGACTGGCGGGATACTTTATGTTGGGCACACTTTGGGCAAGATGCAATAAACTCCAAGACGTCCTTTTTCAGAGTTGGCCACCAATAGGACCTAGAGATAAACTCCAGGGTTTTTTGGATACCTGTATGTCCGGCAAAACGGGAAGCATGGGCCCAATGCATGAGCTTCTTCCTTAGCATCGGCTTCACAAAACTTTTCCCTGATGGGGGCGTAGAGTCCATCCCTACCGTGGAGAATGCCAACGGATTTATAATAGGATGCTTGTCTGAAGACTCTGACTCATTTTCTTGCTCCCATGAGCGGGAAAGGGCATCGGCCTTGCGATTCTGAGAGCCCGGACAGAACTGGAGTTTAAAGTCAAACCTGGAAAAGAAAAGTGCCCATCTGGCCTGACGAGGGTTGAGACATTGTGCGCCCTTCAGGTATAAAAGGTTCTTGTGGTCTGTAAGTATGGTGATTGAATGAGAAGCTCCCTCCAACAGATACCTCCACTCTTCTAGAGCGAGCTTGATGGCTAGCAACTCCTGGTCGCCAATGGCATAGTTGCGCTCAGCTGGGGAGAACTTCCGGGAGAAGAAACTGCAAGGGTGTAAATGGCCATCTTTAGCCCTCTGAGATAACACCGCTCCTACTCCAACGGAGGAGGCATCCACCTCTAAGATGAAAGGAGAGTCGATGTCAGGCTGTTTCAGAACAGGCGCAGAGATGAACCTTTGTTTTAAAAGATGAAATGCTTGCATGGCTTCTTCAGACCACTTGGACGGGTTAGCACCCTTCTTAGTGAAAGCAGTAATAGGCGCCACAATGGTGGAAAAGTCTCGTATAAACTTTCGGTAATAGTTGGCGAACCCTAAGAACCTCTGGACCCCTTTGAGGGTTAAGGGTACCGGCCAATTTTGGATTGCTTGTAGTTTCTCAGGATCCATCTCTAGTCCGGAACCGGACACAATGTACCCTAGAAACGGAATGGACTTGACTTCAAAGACGCATTTTTCTAATTTGCAATAGAGATGATTGACACGGAGACGGGACAGAACCTCTTTAACCCAAAAACGATGTTCCTCTAAATCGTTGGCAAAAATGAGGATATCGTCTAGATAGACCACGACATGACGGTATAGAATGTCTCTGAAGATCTCATTGACAAAATGCTGGAAGACAGCTGGAGCATTGCTCAATCCGAAGGGCATGACGAGGTACTCATAATGTCCGTCACGGGTGTTAAAGGCGGTCTTCCACTCGTCACCCTCACGGATCCGGATGAGATTGTATGCACCTCGCAAGTCCAGCTTTGTAAAGATGGTAGCTCCGCTAACTCTGTCAAAGAGCTCAGTAATCAGGGGTAAAGGATAACGGTTCTTAATGGTAATGTCGTTCAAACCTCTGTAGTCGATGCACGGCCGCAGACCACCATCTTTCTTCTTTACAAAAAAGAAGCCTGCGCCGGCTGGAGAAGAAGAAGGTCGAATGAACCCCTTTGCTAGGTTCTCTTTAATATATTCCTCCATAGAATGCGTCTCAGGCAGAGACAACGGATAAGTTCGGCCTCGAGGTGGAACCTTCCCTGGAACGAGATCAATCGGACAGTCCCATTCTCTATGAGGAGGAAGGATATCAGCAGAAGCTTTACTGAACACATCCGTGAAATCTTGATATGGAGGAGGTGGAACATCAGACAACCTGGGGGAGGAAGAACAGACAGGCAATACTTTAAACAAACATGTCTCAGCACAGGAGGAACCCCATGCCAGGATTTGCGTAGTCGTCCAATCAATTGTAGGATTGTGAAGACGGAGCCATGGAAGGCCCAGGACCACAGGATGTGTGGCTCTTGGAATCACTAAAAAAGAAATAAGTTCGGAATGAAGAACTCCCACTCTCAGACGAACTGGTAGAGTCCTTAAAGAAATAACTGCATCAAAAATTTTGCTGCCATCCACGGCAGTTAAAGAAATGGACGAAGGAAGTCTCTCGGTGGGTAGGGACCACCGTTTAACATAGGCTTCGGTAATAAAGTTCCCAGCTGCTCCGGAATCAAGGAGGGCAATGACGTTCCGATAACGTTGAGCAACTTGAAGCGAGACTGGGAGATTACAATCTTGAGGAGATGGAGAGGAGATCATTACTCCTAGCCGGCCCTCTCCTTGGCGAGCTAGGATTTGGAGTTTCCCGGACGTTTGGGACAGGCATTAATGGTGTGAGACGGAGCTGCACAATAGAGACAGAGAAACTCGGAGAGACGTCTTCGGCGCTCAGCAGGAGTTAAACGGGAACGGCCAAGTTGCATGGGCTCATCTTTAGATGGTGACAGTTGACGAGGAGGAGGAGCAGAAGATTTTGGAGCAGATGATCTTCCACGCTCAGTTGCTCTCTCTCTGAAACGTAAATCAACTTTCGTGCAGAGTGAGATTAGCTCATCTAACTTAGAAGGTAAGTCTCTGGTAGCTAACTCATCTTTAATACGCTCAGATAAGCCATGCCAGAATGCAGCATACAGGGCCTCGTCGTTCCATGCCAGTTCGGATGCCAGGATCTGGAACTGTATCAGATATTGTCCTACAGTACGTGACCCCTGGCGTAAACGGAGAATCTCGGAGGAAGCTGAGGTTACCCGGCCTGGCTCGTCGAAGATGCGCCTGAATGTTGACACGAAGGCAGTGTAGGAAGATAGCAGGGTGTCGGACCTCTCCCATAACGGTGATGCCCAATCAAGGGCTGAGCCACTGAGAAGAGAAATAATGTAGGCAATTTTTGTACGGTCACTGGGAAAATTGCCAGGTTGTAGCTCAAACTGAATCTCACACTGGTTGAGAAATCCCCTGCAGAATCTTGGAGATCCGTCAAATTTTGCTGGCGTTGGAAGATGAAGACGTGGAGCAGAAATGGGTAAGGTGGGTGGGGTTATAGCTGGAGTCACTGTGGTTGACGCACCAGACGCGCCTGATCCACGGAGAGTTGTCTGAATCCCATCCAGCCGAGTAGAGAGATCCTGGAGACAGCGGATGATGTGGCCCTGTGCAGCCTCCTGATGTTCTAGTCGGGCTGCCAGTTCTTGCATCGGCCTGGCCGCTTGATCCTGGTCTCCGGCTGGATTCATTAGGTCAGTGCTTACTGTCACAACTGAGGGCCTGAGCTGACGGGAGGCAGCCTCAGTAGTAGGGGCTGAGATGTACCGGAACCTGGGAGGTTGTATCAGACCCCTGGACATGTAAGTAACATGAATAATAACTGCCCGAAGGCGTGACCACGACAACTTGGATAAAAGTCAATGATGTTTATTATGACAACTCCGCAACACAGCAGCAGTAAAAGAAAACGTAAAAGTCAGCAAAGAATAAATACAGTTCCTGGGTACTACAGGATGGCAGGAGCCACAGGGCACTGGTAGTGTGAGATAGTTCTTATGATCTTCTAGATGGAAAGTCCTTACCAGGCCCGACTGTAGCAATGGAGATAACCCAGGATTGTGCCAGCTGGTGTTCCAGGAAAAGCTGGGTTGCTGAAGATAAAACAGCTGCTGTGGATACTGGCTGGAACCAGACTGCTGTTAGCACGGAGTGGATACTGGCTGGAACCAGTTAAATAATAAATGAACTTGGGAGCGATGAAATATGAACTGAAATGTAGAACTTGAGAGCGGAGAAATAATAATACCGGTGGAGAGTGGTAAAGTGTAGAAAGGACACCGGCCCTTTAAGGGAAGCTGTACTCTGCTGGAAGCTGAGCTGGAAGCAGGTAATGTTGTAGCTGGAAACAGATGAATCCACAATGGATTGGAGAGTCAGGCTACACCGCAGGTGGAATGCTGGTGCGGGTCTCTATGGTGGAAGTCTTGAGACAGGAGCTGGAACCTGGAAGACAATCACAGGAGAGAGACAAACAGGAACTAGGTTTGACAACCAAAGCACTGACGCCTTCCTTGCTCAGGCACAGTGTATTTATACCTGCAGCAAGGAAGGGATTGGCTAGGCAATTATGCAGATTAACAATACTGACAATGGATTGGTGGAAATGATCAGCTGACAACCTCCAAGATGGCTGCGCCCATGCAGACACTTGGAGGGAAGTTTGGTTTGTAATCCATGTGGTAATGAAGACAGTAATGGCGGCGCCAGCCACCGGAGACAGGAGACGCCAGGCTGACAAGTGCACATCCAACCACGCGGACACAGCGGAGGCCGCGGCTGACGTAATCGCCACTCTGACACTCTGCATGAAGAAGCTCAGGGACGGCGGCGGAGGCCGCGGGAGACGCCATGCCAGATGTATTATGGCGTTACTGTGACAGCGTCTCAGAGAGACAGGAGAGGATGCAGGGATGTGAACATTAGGATAACAGATGGGATCCGGTCCTGGAGCGCTGAGCCAGCCTTAGGAGGCATCTGATGGGTAAGAAGTGGCGTCCAGATACCCGGATCGTGACACCCGGAGACTTGCATCCGTGGTTAGAAGGACCCAGTCCTGAATCCAGAACCTGCGGCCCTCCAGAAGGTGAGGTAGTTGCAGCCACCAGAGGAGTGAAATCCTGGCTTTCGGCGACAGACGTATTCTCTGGTGCATGTGTAGATGAGATCCCGACCACTTGTCCAGGAGATCCAGTTGGAAGGGCCGAGCATGAAACCTTCCGTACTGTAGAGCCTCGTAAGAGGCCACCATCTTCCCCAGAAGGCGAATGCACTGATGAACCGATACCTGGGGTGGCTTCAGAACATCCCGGACAATTGTTTGTATCACCAACGCTTTCTCCTCCGCGAGAAACACCCTCTGCACTTCCGTGACGAGGATCATTCCCAGAAAAAACAACCTCCTGGTCGGCTCCAAATGTAATTTTGGAAGATTCAGGATCCAACCGTGTTCCCTGAGCAGATGAGTCGTGAGAACAAAGGACTGCAATAACTTCTCCCTGGACAAAGCCTTTAGCAGCAGATCGTCCAGAAATGGGATTATGTTCACCCCCTGTCTGCGGAGGAGAATCATCATCTCTGCCATCACATTGGTGAACACCCTCGGTGCTGTGGAGAGGCCGAATGGCAGTGACTGGAATTGATAGTGACTGTCTAACAGTGCAAATCTGAGATAAGCCTGGTGAGGCGGCCAAATCGGAATGTGGAGGTACGCATCCTTGATATCCAGGGATACCAGAAACTCTCCCTCCTCCAGACCTGCAATCACTGCTCTGAGAGACTCCATTTTGAATTTGAACACCCTTAGGTAAGGGTTCAATGATTTCAAGTTCAAAATTGGTTTGACCGAACAATCCGGTTTCGGTACCACGAAAAGGTTTAATAACCCTTGTTTTGCATATGAGGTGGAACTGGGACAATAACCTGTGACTTTTCCAATATTAGGATGGCTTCCTGTAGGATAGTCCTGTCTGTCAGCAAAGCTGGCAAGCCTGATTTGAAGAATCGGTGAGGTGGGAATTCTTGAAACTCCAGTCTGTACCTCTGGGACACAATATCCTGTACCCAGGGATCCAGGCCAGATGACACCCAGACGTGTCTGAAACGTCTGAGTCTCGCACCCACCAGCTCGTCCTCCAGGCTTTGATGTCCACCGTCATGCTGAGGATTTTGAGGAACCTGAAGCAGGTTTCTGGTCATGGGAGCCTGCGGGAGCAGGCTTTTTGGATTTTGCCCGACCACCTCTAAAGAAAGTGGTAGGAGGCTTGGACTTTTTGCCTTAGCGGTCCGAAAGGACTGCGGCACAGCTGAAGAAAATGGTTTCTTCGTAGAAGGTGTAGCAGAGGGAAGGAACGGTGACTTACCCACGGTTGCCGTGGAAATCCACGCATCCAACACTTCCCCAAATAGAGCCTGACCTGTGTAGGGTAGGTTCTCCACACTTATCCTGGATTCCACGTCTGCAGACCATTGGCGTAGCCAGAGTCCCCTGCGGGCTGAGACCAACATGGAAGATATCCGTGCAGTCAGCGTCCCCAGGTCCTTCATGGATTCCACCATGAACCCCGCAGAATCCTGTATGTTACGTAAAAACAATTCAATGTCACTTCTATCCATTTTATCCAAATCCTCTAGTAATGTGCCTGACTACATTACTATGGTTTTATAAATCCATGCACAGGCAATAGTGGGCCTTAACACCACTTCTGAAGCAGTGTAAATGGATTTGAGCGTAGTGTCACTTTTACGATGAGCCGAGTCTTTTAACGCGGTAGATCCAGGGACAGGTAAAACCACCTTTTTAGACAGTCTGGAGACAGATGCGTCCACAATGGGTGGGTTTTCCCATTTTTTCCTATCTTCCCCAGGGAAGGGAAAAGCAACCAGAACCCTTTTTGGGATCTGGAATTTGTTCTCCGGGTTTCCCAGGATTTTTCAAATATAGCGGTTAATTCTTTAGACACAGGGAAGGTTAGCGAGGCTTTCATATTGTCAGTAAAGTAAGCCTCCTCAACCTGCTCAGGTGTGGTGTCATTAATATATAACACATCTCTAATGGCCTCAATCATGAGCTGCACCCCCTTAGCAAGGGATGCCGCCCACCTCAGCACCTCCCCATCACCGTCTGCAGTATCAGAATCGGTATCCGTGTCATCTTGCATAATTTGGGCAAGTGCACGTTTCTGTGGGAACATGCTAGGAGAATTTGCAGGAATAGGGACAGAGCCTGACCAAACTGCCATAACCTTCTTCAACACTTGAGTTTCAGTCTCAGTATTAGCTACCCTAGTAGAGATCTGAGAGATCATTCCTTTGATAAAGGTTAACAACTCAGGTTCAACAATAGGGATCTGAGACAAAGCATTACAATCCTGTGTACATGGAATGGATCCCTCCTGAGAGGAAACATCTTCTGCAGCATATGACACAGAGTCTCTAGACATGGCTATGTGAGATATTAAACACCCACACAGGGAAATGTCAGACACAGTTTCCCCCAAGTATGCCACAGAGAGACACAGAGATTGGAGCCAACCCTCACACAGTGCTTTTTGAGGTAGAACTAATGAAACTACCAGCGCTGTCTGTGTACCTTAATAGACTACACAGACTTTACACAGCCTCCCTGCCTCTTACACATATGCCGAACACTACTGCACAACCAACCCACTTGCACACAGCGCTCACATGGCCGCTAACACTTTGACCTCTGCCTCTGCTTGGATACAGATGTGTCCTTATACATCTTCCCACAGTATGCCATGCATCAGAAGATGGCGATGCTTGGCGTGAGTCAACTAGCAGCTCTGCTAACATTGGAAGCCTTTTTTTTTTTTTATGAAAATGCATCTTATTTGTATTACTATGTGACTAGGACGCACAAGCAGCTTCTGCTGATTAAAATGATATGTGGCATGCCTATATTCTGTGTTCGACTGTGGCTTTTATCTGCATACAAAATGCTACATTACAGTGATTTCCAGGAATACACTGTAACATAGCACTGTTAACATGTATGAAGATACAGCTGCAGTCACACACAGAATATAGGCATGCCACATATCATTTTAATCAGCAGAAGCTGCTTGTGCCCTTAGGCATATCAAATACCCTACCCTAGGCATTTGCCTATGCCTATGGATGGCTCTGGGTTTACATTCTAATCCAATGTTTGTAGATCTGACCATGTGCAGAAAGGGTCCTGCGTGATCACTCGCAGCCCTCCCCGTAACTGCAGCATGGTGTTTGGGAGTCGGCAACCAGGACTGATCCCACGGTCTGCAGACTTCCTGAGCCTGGCAGTGTGATTTCGACGACCAGTCTGAGTAAGCTTCAGCTTACTCAGAAGCAATGGTGATCTGATGCTGCCGCGCAGTTGCTGGAAGGTAGAGTCTATTTCATACAGACCCCATCTTACAGTATTTGAATGTTATACCCCTTTCAGACATAAACCCTAGCCTTAACCCAGCTCCACCCCGGGACACTAAATACAGGTTGAAGCTGGGGTTTCAAGACTTACCCCCTTTCACACCTGGGTGATGGACACAGGTCTTCCAGTGGCCCGGTTCTTCCATCTAACATGACCTGGGTTATCGTGATCCGGGTAATGCCTCTCAGGCCACAGTCGACCCGAGTTGTCCCAGGAATGACCCTGGTACTGAGCAGGGTTGCGGACCAGGGACATCCAACTCGGGTTGGGTCTGTTCAAACATAGCCAAGGACTGGGTCGAGATGCAAGCCACGGCAATATCTCTGGTCGAAAGGCTATGTCTGAAAGGGATATTGGTTGTATGGTACTGCATAGACGTTTCCTTGCGGCTGTGCAATACCGACCAGATCTGAGTCAGGACCATA